>NC_090921.1:767660341-768271174 GCF_040938575.1 Ambystoma mexicanum
AAATAATTGAGAGATGGCAGTCTGCCTTTTAGCTGTCCCTGATCACCAAGGAAGTGCTCTCACAAAGTTTTCCTAACACTAAAAACAGGGATTCTCATTGTAACACGGAATACAATGTGCATGCATTTTAGTTCCCCATAGGCTTTTGAATACCACTTTACTGTAAGTGAACGCTGGATGTTTAGCAACTCCACGGATTGTGGTGGTTAACTAGTGACGTACTCACACAGGGTCTTGTTACCCCGTAGGTGAACACATTGGTTGGCAGGAAGCGGAACTACAGATCCAGACCTTCAGGGAATTGGGAGATGGTGCTCTCATGCATTGAAACAGGGAGTCAGAATACACGAGGTGTGGGAAGTTCACTCCTTTATAGCCTCTTGACACCACATGAAGTATGACCCTATTGTTAATATTAATATGTCCCATTACAGAATGTAATCTCAAGATTTTTGGGCGACATTTTTGAGTTTATAGAAATACAAAGTGTCTTCATACTTAAATATATGTGAAGGTATGTGCCTACATGTTGTATGTCTTCTATCTGTCTTTGAGAATGGTGGTCTTGTTTGGCACATCTACAATCTTAATGCCTATTGCTTGGATACACCTGCGCTCGGTGGCCAAACAGATTAACATGTTGTGGGAATTGTGCCTCCGTCATTAACCCCTCTCACCTGTTTTTGAATACCAGTCATTGGGCCTCATTCCGACTCAGGCGTTAAGGGGTTTACGGCGCCGTAAACGGCGCCGACCCTTAACGTCTGATTACAAGGTTCCCTTTGCGGGATGGCTGTTTAACGCCTGCTTTTTGCAGGCGTTAAAAGCCATGCCGCAAAGGGACCTTGGCGATAATTACGGCACCATAATTTACGGTGCCGCAATTATCGCCTTTCCCCATTCCCATTATGCCCTATGGGGCAAAAATGGGAATGGGGAAGGGGCCATTGGTGAATGGGGAATTACCGCCCCACTCACCTTGGAATGGGGTGGTAATTCCGCCATCCACCATGGCGGAATTGCAACCTTAGCGGCATGGACCATGGTGCTAATAGCACCATGGTCCTCCGCCAAGGTTGTAATGAGGCACATTGTTAGCATTGGTCCAAATTTTCACCTTACGGTCACTGATAACTAATACACTGACTATACCGTGCTGGTTCACTTATTTGTATCTCACGGCAGAGACATTGGTACAACACTATGATTGGTATCAGGTATTAATATCGCCACATATATGGTCGCCGTAAATAATATCGCCGGGAAATTGTCGTGGCGATATTATTTGGGTGACCATATATGTGGCGATAGGGGCAAAAATAATGTACAAAAAATAAATAAATTGGGGTTTGCGGGGTTGTCCCCCGCATGTTCCATGCAATAATGTCGCCACAAAAAACTATCATTTTTCGGCGATATTTATGTATGGCGATATTTTTGTGGCGACATTATTACATGGAACCCGATGATTTACGTAGGGACTTGGACGAGTGAATCAATTTTATATTATATCTCGCTTGAAGATTTGTATAACTAATAATGTTTACTGAATATTGACGTTGTGACTCAATAAATGTACAGATTACATGCATCTTTCCTCCTGAGGAAGAGAGGTGGACCGAAACGCATTGAGCTATACGAAAAACTGCTGCTGGATTTGAAAGCATCAATGTTGTGAATTTCTTTTGCTTTGAATATAAAATTTTGATTGTGAATTAATTATTCTTGTATTAGTAATTTCTTCTGAAAAACATTTGACCTATTTGTTCATTTATATCTAATTATATTTATACAACTGACTTTCACAGTTTATGGGTGTGCAGGGGACACGAGTGTCTTAGACTTTAAGACACCTTTTTTCCTCTACTTGTTGTACAGTCTTTGTGCCAAGACTGTTTCTACCTCCCCTGCACCAATTGAATCTTGCCATTTATATTTCTTGCTCGTGTTTTAGAATCATTGTATAACATTGGAGTGGACCTATTTATTAGGATTTGGAAACTGCCATGAGTCTCCTGAATGCTATGTCTCAGACACAGTGGGCAATTTGCAAGCAGCAGAGAGCTTCCTCAATTTAGGGGCAGGGGTGTTTAAAGCACTCGTTGCATATTGCCACGCATAGAGACACACGATGCAGGTGATATCACCAATTACCGGCTACCGGAGTGACAGAATCACTGGCATATTCCGACTTCACGGGCATGCGCATGCCACAATTACAGAATAGCTAGTACCGGCATTACGGTAACAGCAGCAAAAGTGAGAAATGCTGGTGCTACTGTGGAAAAACATGCTGGTAACAGCGGTTCCATCCCAATTTAGATGGAAACACCGGCAGCGTTTCTACCGTTACCAGAAGCACCATAAACAGCGTCATCGCAGGAATGGGAAGTTGGCTTTTGGCCATTTTGGAAAACTCAATTCATTTAAAATCGGGCATTTCCGGTTGCCATACATTCATGGTAACACTGCCTGGATGTCCGCAGGATCGAAAACTAGGCTGCCTGAAGTTTGGCTCCGGAAGCCTCGCTTCTCGGAGGCAGAGCTGACTGCACTCACTGACCACACTGTGGCAAATGCTGAGACCCTGTTTGGCCGGGACAAACGCCACACCATCCAACGCCGCAACACGTCCTTATGGGAGGAGGTGGCGAGTAAAGTGACAGTGGTGGGGCCTGTGCCCTGAACCCTTAAAGACTGCAGCAAGAGGTGGGATGGCCTGTGGCTGCGGGTGCACGACCTAATGGCAACCCACCACCGTGAGTCTATGGAAACAGGAGGCGGGACAGTCTTCCCCCAGTAAGCTCATGTCATTGGAAGAGCGATGCAGATCGGTAATGCATCTGGAGGAGATCGAGGACGCTGGAGGTGCTGAGGCTGACCCAACAGGACGGCAGCGAGTACAACAAGCCACACCAGAATTGTCATGATGCCTACCTCCAAGGAGCCAGGTCCGACCCAGCAACCCCAGAGGCAGGCATCATTCCCCCCAGGGAAGTGCCAGCGGGCCCAAGCTGGGGCCCTTTGGACACAGTCCTGGCGCCTTAGGCGCCAGGCTCATGTTGGACCCCTGTCCTGGCGCCTTAGGCGCCAGGCTCATAAAGCTTGACATGTGTTCAAGTGTTTTAATGTGCACTTACCTGATGCAGACCATGCTGCTACATCCAGGCCCTCTTGAGGCCTGAATGGGACTACTTTACCTGTGGGACTACTTTCCACATGGGTGTGGTCGGGGAAGGATACATACCTGATCGGTGGAAGGATACATACCTGGAACTTCTTCCAAAGCTATTTAAACCACGCCCGATCAGCAACTCACGCTTTGCGTTGTTCTGCTCCTCGCAGCTGGACGCTCACCGTGTCAGCTCCTGCACCTGGACTTCAGCCACGCCTGTCAGCATCCTGGGTCACCTGCAAAGGGAGATAAGAGAGAATTGGGAAGAAAGAAGACCTTACCTGCTAAAGCTGTATCACGGAGACATCACACCGACGATCCTGAAAGGGAAGACATCATTTTTAAAAGCATTTCGCTTCGATCGCTGCAGCACTGCATTTCACTCACCTTTCCTGGGCACCTCCATCTTCAGCAGCGATCATCCGGACCCGCAGCCACTTCCCAGAGCCTAGAGAGAAAAAGACAAGAACACAAGGTGAGAGAAGGAAGGGAATAGGAAAAGCTCCGTTTCCTTCTAAGACTTACCTGTTGGGTCATTCCCATTTAATTTCGGGTCCTGCCGCTTCCTGGCATTCCGGACCCCGGCCCCTATGGGGAAAAAAGACAAAGACATTGAATGAGCGAATGCAAAGACATTACCCGAACGCTCATCCAGAACTTACCTGTCATTTATTGGAACTGCACGTTTCACTTCGGGTCGGCGCCATATCTCCGGCATTCCGAACCCCGGCCCCTAAGGGGAAAAAGACATAAGCGTTAGCGCTTGCTGCAATAAGACAATGAACATTATTATTAAGCTTGAACTTTTGAACTTGCAACAGAACTCTTACAGCGCCTTACCTGAATAGTCAAGCTTATTTGAACTTCCATCAAACCTCAATCCAGTGAAGTAACTGGGTTTCAACGCGCCCCTGCATCAGAAGCAGGATGGAGAACTCATCCTTCCAGACCCTAAGGTGAGACTTCACCGGGAATCGTGGAAGGGTATCGTGGAGGGTTGGAAGGGAGTGGGAGGCTTGAGCATTATTCCGTCAGTAGGTAATACTCCCTTTTCACGCACAGGGGAATATTCCTGCGAGCCAGAGAAGCCAGAGTAGAGGGGCCCTACCTGTCCATCTTCAGAGTCCTGTGCTTCACCATTGAAGAAGCATCAGCACTCGAAGCCAGACCTGCGCCTCCGTGGGAATCAGGTGAGCGTGACAGAACGCAAAGCCTACCCACAATTTCCCACCTGGGCGCTATGGAGACTTCCGAGACAGATCAACTGGCCCAGCTTTAGGGGGAATTACGGGCAGAAGTGCACTCAGCCCGCCAGAAGACTAACGCTCTCAAAAGAGAACTGATCCTATCCAAGGAAAGAACAGATGACCTGGCCAAAAGGTTATTGCAGGCCTAGGCAGGGCACACTCCTTTACCTAATTCCGGAGGTACTTCCACATCAATGGGTTTGAATAACCCGGTACAAATCAATCTACCTGGACACATGCCTTTGGCCCCGCCTGAACGTTTTGCGGGGGATCCCAAGAAATATGCCGTCTTTATGAACCAATGTCGTTTACACTTTCTATGCAGACCCGGGGCCTTCCCTAACGACCAGACCAAGGTAGCCTTTATACTATCTTACCTCAGTGGCAGTGCTGCCGATTGGTCTATTCCATTGGTAAATCAGGAGGATCCCATTCTCCAGAATTTTCAGGGTTTCCAGGCCAGCATGGAAAGATTGTTTGCTCGACACTCTCAAGGACAGGCCCTTGATAACGAACTGCTATCCTTACGACAAGGTAATCAGGATCTCCTGTCCTACGTTGCCACCTTTAATAGACTGGTTGTGGAAACTATATGGCCAGAAAACAAAAGGATCACATTGTTTCATCGAGGCCTGCGCGGAGAGCTCAAGGATGTTCTAGCTCAGATACTAGATCCACCCCATGTGTGCGCACACTACATAGACTTGGTGGTTCAACTTGATCACAGACTTCAAAATAGAAAAGCAGATCGGTTCAAGTACGAAACCCGAGTACCGATCAAAACCCACGCCAACTTCAAGAGTACCGACGTATCCGAACCTATGCAAATCGGCGGTGTTAAAGGACCATTAACGCAGAAGGAACGAGAGAGAAGGCGGCAAATGCAACTTTGTCTGTATTGCGGGACTTCCGGTCACTTTCTTCGAAATTGTCCGGTTAAACCAACTAAGAAGGTGGTTGGAGCCACTGATAACGATTTATTGACACCTGATTCAGGAAACGACCTAGCCCGACAAGCGTAGGGGTCCGCTTGCCGAGCTTGAAAACAAATTCTTTGACCTCGCATTTTGTCATGCCAATGGTGCTCGTGGACCCAAAACAGCCTCAGCAGTTGCATGCTATAAAAGCATACATCGAATGTGGAGCTATTGGAAATTACATAGACCGTGAATTGGCTTCCAGGATTAAGCTCCCTCTCCGCCCGAAAGTAACCCAAGATGTCATTACTACAGTAGATGGAACCGAAATAGCCTCAGGGCCTGTAACGCATTCCACTGTTGAAATGACACTGGTGGGTCACGATGGACATTGGGAAGCAATCGTGTTTGATGTGATCAAGGCCCCACAATTTCAAGTAATTCTTGGAATTCCTTGGTTAGAAACACATAATCCCAGAATTGACTGGCGAGCAAAGAAGATAAGTTTTCCTGATTGTGAACCAACTTGTTATCCAAGAAATCCAGTTATGGGTCTAGCCTCAGCAACTTCCACCCCTGTACAGCTACCGTCAGAATACCAAGAATTCCAAGACGTTTTTCAGAAGGAACAGGCTAACACGTTACCTCCCCATCGGTCTTATGATTGCCAAATCGATCTGGTACCCAATGCTCAGCTACCTTGTAGTAGGATTTATGCTCTTACGGAACCTGAGAATCTGCATTTGCGTCAGTATTTAGATCAGTACCTAGCCAATGGTTTTATTCGCCCGTCCAAGTCTCCTGTCTCCTCAGCTCTGTTCTTCGTGCCGAAAAAAGAGGGCGACCTTAGAACATGTATAGACTATCGCGCCCTAAATCAAATAACGATTAAGAATCGTTATCCTCTGCCCCTGATCCCTGAGCTTATCGACCAGGTGAAAGAGGCTTGTGTGTACACCAAGTTAGATCTTCGAGGAGCTTATCACCTGGTGCGTATAAAAGAAGGCGACGAATGGAAGACTGCATTCCGCACCAAATTTGGGCTTTTCGAATATCAGGTGATGCCCTTCGGTTTGTGCAATGCACCTGCTGCCTTTCAGTACTTTATGAATGATGTTCTTCGGGAACTTATCGATGTCTGTGTCATTGTTTATATTGACGACATCCTGGTGTACTCTTCTTCAGAATCCGATCACAGAAAACATGTTAGGGCAGTTCTTGAGAAATTGCGCCAGCACAGACTATTTGCAAAGCTCGAAAAATGCGTTTTTCATACCACAGAAGTTGAGTTTCTCGGATTCATCCTGACACCACAAGGAGTCCAAATGGACTCGCGAAAGGTGGACGCCATCCTCAAATGGCCATCTCCTAGCTCGGTGAAGGGAGTTCAGAGCATGCTCGGCTTCGCCATTTTCTGTCGAAGATTCATCCCGGAATTTTCCCGAACAGTCCAACCCATCACAGCTCTCCTAAAGAAAAACAAACGCTTTGAATGGACTCTTGAGGCCGAACAAGCCTTTCAGGACCTGAAAACCAAATTCACCTCTGCACCTGTATTGAAGCATCCGCACCCAGATCTCCCTTACATTGTGGAAACCGACGCATCCAGTTCGGCCATGGGAGCTGTCCTGTCGCAAAGAGACCCAGAAACTAACCAACTACACCCTGTGGCCTTTTGGTCCAGGAAATTTTCTCCTCCTGAAATCAACTACGCAATTACCGACAAAGAGTTACTGGCTATTAAATCTGCTTTCAAGGCTTGGCGTCACTACCTTCTCGGGGCAAGACACACCATCACCGTAATTACGGATCACAGAAATTTACAGTATTTAAAGACGGCCAAAGCTCAATCCTCACGACAACTCCGATGGGCTCTATTCTTTGCGGAATTTGATTTTGTAATTACCTATCGCCCTGGCTGCAAGAATGGTAAAGCGGACGCCTTATCCCGGATTGGCATGGAAGAACCCAATTCGAGTTTAGAACCTGTGCGAATCATACCTGAACAAAGAATCTTAGGCCTAACTTCATTGCAAACTATTGAGGACATCCAAACGCAAGTAAAACAACTTCTAGACTCTTCAGCCTTACTGGAATGGAGTCAAAAGGGTCCTCATTACACCGTTAAGGATGATTTACCCTACTTCCAGGAGCGGTTGTTTCTGCCAAGTAAAGAATTGCAAGAACTTGTTATTGCCCATCATCATGAATCATTAATGGAAGGACACCCTGGTATCGCTAAAACGGAGGAAAAAATCAAACGTCACTTCTGGTGGCCTTCTTGGAGAAAAGACATTAAGTCTTTTGTATTGTTTTGCGGAATTTGTGCCCAAAACAAGGGTCAAAAGAAAAGGCCAGCCGGCCTACTTCAACCCTTGGATATTCCACCGGCACCATGGCACACCTTGTCAATGGACTTTATAACTGACCTGCCTCCTTGTGCTGGTTACAACACTATTCTTGTAATTGTGGATCTATTCTCCAAAATGGCCCACTTTATCCCTTTAAAAGGTTTGCCTTCAGCTTCCACCTTGGCCAAGGAATTTCTGGAGAATATAGTTCGCATACATGGTTTCCCTTCCATATTAGTCTCGGATCGTGGAAGTCAATTTATCTCCCATTTTTGGAAGAAGTGTTGCCAACTAGCACAAATAGATGTTCGGTTATCCACCAGCCACCACCCCCAGACCGACGGACAAACCGAGAGAACCAATCAGACTCTCGAGCAATATCTTCGGTGCATGTTACACCAATCCGAGTTAAATTGGAAAGACATCCTTTGGATCGCAGAATATGCATACAACAATTCAGTGCATTCTGGAACCGGACAAACTCCTTTTTATACTTTGTATGGTCACCATCCTCGGACCTCTGACCTAGATCCACCTCTGACGCTGGAAATGCCCGCAGTAAATCATTTGCATTCCACAATAACCCGAGCCTTCAAAGAAGCTGCAACTCATTTACAGCAAGCCAAGAAAAAGTATAAAGAAAACGCTGATTTGCACCGAAGTAAAACTCCTCCTTACCAAGTAGGAGACCAGGTATGGCTAGCAACTAAACATTTACCCCTCAAGGGCCCGCGAACCTTCAATCCCAGATTCATAGGACCTTATCCCATCAAGGCTATAATCAATCCTGTGGCCTTTAAACTGGATTTACCGTCCAACATGCGTATTCATCCAGTTTTTCATGCATCACTTTTGAAGCCACTACAACCAGGGACCCGACTGTCCAAGCCTCCAGACCCAGTTCAAATTGAAGGGGAATTAGAATTCGAAGTTAAAGACATTTTAGACTCCAAGGTGTTAAAGTCAAAACTCTTCTATCTTGTTGACTGGAAGGGATATGGACCTCAGGAGAGATCGTGGGAGCTTAGAAACCATGTTCACGCACCTCGATTAATACAAAGGTTCCACCGGAGATTTCCGAACAAGCCAAAACCCCCGGAGGGAACAACCTTGGGAGGGGCCTTGAGGGGGGGTACTGTCATGATGCCTACCTCCAAGGAGCCAGGTCCGACCCAGCAACCCCAGAGGCAGGCATCATTCCCCCCAGGGAAGTGCCAGCGGGCCCAAGCTGGGGCCCTTTGGACACAGTCCTGGCGCCTTAGGTGCCAGGCTCATGTTGGACCCCTGTCCTGGCGCCTTAGGCGCCAGGCTCATAAAGCTTGACATGTGTTCAAGTGTTTTAATGTGCACTTACCTGATGCAGACCATGCTGCTACATCCAGGCCCTCTTGAGGCCTGAATGGGACTACTTTACCTGTGGGACTACTTTCCACCTGGGTGTGGTCGGGGAAGGATACATACCTGATCGGTGGAAGGATACATACCTGGAACTTCTTCCAAAGCTATTTAAACCACGCCCGATCAGCAACTCACGCTTCGCGTTGTTCTGCTTCTCGCAGCTGGACGCTCACCGTGTCAGCTCCTGCATCTGGACTTCAGCCACGCCTGTCAGCATCCTGGGTCACCTGCAAGGGGAGATAAGAGAGAATTGGAGAGAAAGAAGACCTTACCTGCGAAAGCTGTATCACGGAGACATCACACCGACGATCCTGAAAGGGAAGACATCATTTTTAAAAGCATTTCGCTTCGATTGCTGCAGCGCTGCATTTCACTCACCTTTCCTGGGCACCTCCATCTTCAGCAGCGATCATCCGGATCCGCAGCCACTTCCCAGAGCCTAGAGAGAAAAAGACAAGAACACAAGGTGAGAGAAGGAAGGGAATAGGAAAAGCTCAGTTTCCTTCTAAGACTTACCTGTTGGGTCATTCCCATTTAATTTCGGGTCCTGCCGCTTCCTGGCATTCCGGACCCCGGCCCCTATGGGAAAAAAAGACAAAGACATTGAATGAGCGAATGCAAAGACATTACCCGAACGCTCATCCAGAACTTACCTGTCATTTATTGGAACTGCACGTTTCAC
This sequence comes from Ambystoma mexicanum, assembly GCF_040938575.1. Lineage (NCBI taxonomy): Eukaryota > Metazoa > Chordata > Amphibia > Caudata > Ambystomatidae > Ambystoma > Ambystoma mexicanum. The sequence continues at coordinate 767,670,112 of NC_090921.1, forward strand.
TTCGGGTCGGCGCCATATCTCCGGCATTCCGAACCCCGGCCCCTAAGGGGAAAAGACATAAGCGTTAGCGCTTGCTGCAATAAGACAATGAACATTATTATTAAGCTTGAACTTTTGAACTTGCAACAGAACTCTTACAGCGCCTTACCTGAATAGTCAAGCTTATTTGAACTTCCATCAAACCTCAATCCAGTGAAGTAACTGGGTTTCAACGCGCCCCTGCATCAGAAGCAGGATGGAGAACTCATCCTTCCAGACCCTAAGGTGAGACTTCACGGGGAATCGTGGAAGGGTATCGTGGAGGGTTGGAAGGGAGTGGGAGGCTTGAGCATTATTCCGTCAGTAGGTAATACTCCCTTTTCACGCACAGGGGAATATTCCTGCGAGCCAGAGAAGCCAGAGTAGAGGGGCCCCACCTGTCCATCTTCAGAGTCCTGCGCTTCACCATTGAAGAAGCATCAGCACTCGAAGCCAGACATGCGCCTCCGTGGGAATCAGGTGAGCGTGACAGAACGCGAAGCCTACCCACAATTTCCCACCCGGGTGCTATTGAGACTTCCGAGACAGATCAACTGGCCCAGCTTTAGGGGGAATTACGGGCAGAAGTGCACTCAGCCCACCAGAAGACTAACGCTCTCAAAAGAGAACTGATCCTATCCAAGGAAAGAACAGATGACCTGGCCAAAAGGTTATTGCAGGCCTAGGCAGGGCACACTCCTTTACCTAATTCCGGAGGTACTTCCACATCAATGGGTTTGAATAACCCGGTACAAATCAATCTACCTGGACACATGCCTTTGGCCCCGCCTGAACGTTTTGCGGGGGATCCCAAGAAATATGCCGTCTTTATGAACCAATGTCGTTTACACTTTCTATGCAGACCCGGGGCCTTCCCTAACGACCAGACCAAGGTAGCCTTTATACTATCTTACCTCAGTGGCAGTGCTGCCGATTGGTCTATTCCATTGGTAAATCAGGATGATCCCATTCTCCAGAATTTTCAGGGTTTCCAGGCCAGCATGGAAAGATTGTTTGCTCGACACTCTCAAGGACAGGCCCTTGATAACGAACTGCTATCCTTACGACAAGGTAATCAGGATCTCCTGTCCTACGTTGCCACCTTTAATAGACTGGTTGTGGAAACTATATGGCCAGAAAACAAAAGGATCACATTGTTTCATCGAGGCCTGCGCGGAGAGCTCAAGGATGTTCTAGCTCAGATAGTAGATCCACCCCAGGTCTGCGCACACTACATAGACTTGGTGGTTCAACTTGATCACAGACTTCAAAATAGAAAAGCAGATCGGTTCAAGTACAAAACCCGAGTACCGATCAAAACCCACGCCAACTTCAAGAGTACCGACGTATCCGAACCTATGCAAATCGGCGGTGTTAAAGGACCATTAACGCAGAAGGAACGAGAGAGAAGGCGGCAAATGCAACTTTGTCTGTATTGCGGGACTTCCGGTCACTTTCTTCGAAATTGTCCGGTTAAACCACCTAAGAAGGTGGTTGGAGCCACTGATAACGATTTATTGACACCTGATTCGGGAAACGACCTAGCCCGACAAGCGTAGGGGTCCGCTTGCCGAGCTTGAAAACAAATTCTTTGACCTCGCATTTTGTCATGCCAATGGTGCTCGTGGACCCAAAACAGCCTCAGCAGTTGCATGCTATAAAAGCATACATCGACAGTGGAGCTATTGGAAATTACATAGACCGTGAATTGGCTTCCAGGATTAAGCTCCCTCTCTGCCCGAAAGTAACCCAAGATGTCATTACTACAGTAGATGGAACCGAAATAGCCTCAGGGCCTGTAACGCATTCCACTGTTGAAATGACACTGGTGGGTCAGCATGGACATTGGGAAGCAATCGTGTTTGATGTGATCAAGGCCCCACAATTTCAAGTAATTCTTGGAATTCCTTGGTTAGAAACACATAATCCCAGAATTGACTGGCGAGCAAAGAAGATAAGTTTTCCTGATTGTGAACCAACTTGTTATCCAAGAAATCCAGTTATGGGTCTAGCCTCAGCAACTTCCACCCCTGTACAGCTACCGTCAGAATAACAAGAATTCCAAGACGTTTTTCAGAAGGAACAGGCTAACACGTTACCTCCCCATCGGTCTTATGATTGCCAAATCGATCTGGTACCCAATGCTCAACTACCTTGTAGTAGGATTTATGCTCTTACGGAACCTGAGAATCTGCATTTGCGTCAGTATTTAGATCAGTACCTAGCCAATGGTTTTATTCGCCCGTCCAAGTCTCCTGTCTCCTCAGCTCTGTTCTTCGTGCCGAAAAAAGAGGGCGACCTTAGAACATGTATAGACTATCACGCCCTAAATCAAATAACGATTAAGATTCGTTATCCTCTGCCCCTGATCCCTGAGCTTATCGACCAGGTGAAAGACGCTTGTGTGTACACCAAGTTAGATCTTCGAGGAGCTTATCACCTGGTGCGTATAAAAGAAGGCGACGAATGGAAGACTGCATTCCGCACCAAATTTGGGCTTTTCGAATATCAGGTGATGCCCTTCGGTTTGTGCAATGCACCTGCTGCCTTTCAGTACTTTATGAATGATGTTCTTCGGGAACTTATCGATGTCTGTGTCATTGTTTATATTGACGACATCCTGGTGTACTCTTCTTCAGAATCCGATCACAGAAAACATGTTAGGGCAGTTCTTGAGAAATTGCGCCAGCACAGACTATTTGCAAAGCTCGAAAAATGCGTTTTTCATACCACAGAAGTTGAGTTTCTCGGATTCATCCTGACACCACAAGGAGTCCGAATGGACTCGCGAAAGGTGGACGCCATCCTCAAATGGCCATCTCCTAGCTCGGTGAAGGGAGTTCAGAGCATGCTCGGCTTCGCCATTTTCTATCGAAGATTCATCCCGGAATTTTCCCGAACAGTCCAACCCATCACAGCTCTCCTAAAGAAAAACAAACGCTTTGAATGGACTCTTGAGGCCGAACAAGCCTTTCAGGACCTGAAAACCAAATTCACCTCTGCACCTGTATTGAAGCACCCGCACCCAGATCTCCCTTACATTGTGGAAACCGACGCATCCAGTTCGGCCATGGGAGCTGTCCTGTCGCAAAGAGACCCAGAAACTAACCAACTACACCCTGTGGCCTTTTGGTCCAGGAAATTTTCTCCTCCTGAAATCAACTACGCAATTACCGACAAAGAGTTACTGGCTATTAAATCTGCTTTCAAGGCTTGGCGTCACTACCTTCTCGGGGCAAGACACACCATCACCGTAATTACGGATCACAGAAATTTACAGTATTTAAAGACGGCCAAAGCTCAATCCTCACGACAACTCCGATGGGCTCTATTCTTTGCGGAATTTGATTTTGTAATTACCTATCGCCCTGGCTGCAAGAATGGTAAAGCGGACGCCTTATCCCGGATTGGCATGGAAGAACCCAATTCGAGCTTAGAACCTGTGCGAATCATACCTGAACAAAGAATCTTAGGCCTAACTTCATTGCAAACTATTGAGGACATCCAAACGCAAGTAAAACAACTTCTAGACTCTTCAGCCTTACTGGAATGGAGTCAAAAGGGTCCTCATTACACCGTTAAGGATGATTTACCCTACTTCCAGGAGCGGTTGTTTCTGCCAAGTAAAGAATTGCAAGAACTTGTTATTGCCCATCATCATGAATCATTAATGGAAGGACACCCTGGTATCGCTAAATCGGAGGAAAAAATCAAACGTCACTTCTGGTGGCCTTCAGGGAGAAAAGACATTCAGTCTTTTGTATTGCCTTGCGGAATTTGTGCCCAAAACAAGGGTCAAAAGAAAAGGCCAGCCGGCCTACTTCAACCCTTGTATATTCCACCGGCACCATGGCACACCTTGTCAATGGACTTTATAACTGACCTGCCTCCTTGTGCTGGTTATAACACTATTCTTGTAATTGTGGATCTATTCTCCAAAATGGCCCACTTTATCCCTTTAAAAGGTTTGCCTTCAGCTTCCACCTTGGCCAAGGAATTTCTGGAGAATATAGTTCGCATACATGGTTTCCCTTCCATATTGGTCTCGGATCGTGGAAGTCAATTTATCTCCCATTTTTGGAAGAAGTGTTGCCAACTAGCACAAATAGATGTTCGGTTATCCACCAGCCACCACCCCCAGACCGACGGACAAACCGAGAGAACCAATCAGACTCTCGAGCAATATCTTCGGTGCATGTTACACCAATCCGAGTTAAATTGGAAAGACATCCTTTGGATCGCAGAATATGCATACAACAATTCAGTGCATTCTGGAACCGGACAAACTCCTTTTTATACTTTGTATGGTCACCATCCTCGGACCTCTGACCTAGATCCACCTCTGACCCTGGAAATGCCCGCAGTAAATCATTTGCATTCCACAATAACCCGAGCCTTCAAAGAAGCTGCAACTCATTTACAGCAAGCCAAGAAAAAGTATAAAGAAAACGCTGATTTGCACCGAAGTAAAACTCCTCCTTACCAAGTAGGAGACCAGGTATGGCTAGCAACTAAACATTTACCCCTCAAGGGCCCGTGAACCTTCAATCCCAGATTCATAGGACCTTATCCCATCAAGGCTATAATCAATCTCGTGGCCTTTAAACTGGATTTACCGTCCAACATGCGTATTCATCCAGTTTTTCATGCATCACTTTTGAAGCCAGTACAACCAGGGACCCGACTGTCCAAGCCTCCAGACCCAGTTCAAATTGAAGGGGAATTAGAATTCGAAGTTAAAGACATTTTAGACTCCAAGGTGTTAAAGTCAAAACTCTTCTATCTTGTTGACTGGAAGGGATATGGACCTCAGGAGAGATCGTGGGAGCTTAGAAACCATGTTCACGCACCTTGATTAATACAAAGGTTCCACCGGAGATTTCCGAACAAGCCAAAACCCCCGGAGTTTAAATAAACCTTGGGAGGGGCCTTGAGGGGGGGGTACTGTCATGATGCCTACCTCCAAGGAGCCAGGTCCGACCCAGCAACCCCAGAGGCAGGCATCATTCCCCCCAGGGAAGTGCCAGCGGGCCCAAGCTGGGGCCCTTTGGACACAGTCCTGGCGCCTTAGGCGCCAGGCTCATGTTGGACCCCTGTCCTGGTGCCTTAGGCGCCAGGCTCATAAAGCTTGACATGTGTTCAAGTGTTTTAATGTGCACTTACCTGATGCAGACCATGCTGCTACATCCAGGCCCTCTTGAGGCCTGAATGGGACTACTTTACCTGTGGGACTACTTTCCACCTGGGTGTGGTCGGGGAAGGATACATACCTGATCGGTGGAAGGATACATACCTGGAACTTCTTCCAAAGCTATTTAAACCACACCCGATCAGCAACTCATGCTTCGCGTTGTTTTGCTTCTCGCAGCTGGACGCTCACCGTGTCAGCTCCTGCATCTGGACTTCAGCCACGCCTGTCAGCATCCTGGGTCACCTGCAAGGGGAGATAAGAGAGAATTGGAGAGAAAGAAGACCTTACCTGCTAAAGCTGTATCACGGAGACATCACACCGACGATCCTGAAAGGGAAGACATCATTTTTAAAAGCATTTCGCTTCGATTGCTACAGCGCTGCATTTCACCTTTCCTGGGCACCTCCATCTTCAGCAGCGATCATCCGGATCCGCAGCCACTTCCCAGAGCCTAGAGAGAAAAAGACAAGAACACAAGGTGAGAGAAGGAAGGGAATAGGAAAAGCTCAGTTTCCTTCTAAGACTTACCTGTTGGGTCATTCCCATTTAATTTCGGGTCCTGCCGCTTCCTGGCATTCCGGACCCCGGCCCCTATGGGAAAAAAAGACAAAGACATTGAATGAGCGAATGCAAAGAAATTACCCGAACGCTCATCCAGAACTTACCTGTCATTTATTGGAACTGCACGTTTCACTTCGGGTCGGCGCCATATCTCCGGCATTCCAAACCCCGGCCCCTAAGGGGAAAAAGACATAAGCGTTAGCGCTTGCTGCAATAAGACAATGAACATTATTATTAAGCTTGAACTTTTGAACTTGCAACAGAACTCTTACAGCGCCTTACCTGAATAGTCAAGCTTATTTGAACTTCCATCAAACCTCAATCCAGTGAAGTAACTGGGTTTCAACGCGCCCCTGCATCAGAAGCAGGATGGAGAACTCATCCTTCCAGACCCTAAGGTGAGACTTCACCGGGAATCGTGGAAGGGTATCGTGGAGGGTTGGAAGGGAGTGGGAGGCTTGAGCATTATTCCGTCAGTAGGTAATACTCCCTTTTCACGCACAGGGGAATATTCCTGCGAGCCAGAGAAGCCAGAGTAGAGGGGCCCTACCTGTCCATCTTCAGAGTCCTGTGCTTCACCATTGAAGAAGCATCAGCACTCGAAGCCAGACCTGCGCCTCCGTGGGAATCAGGTGAGCGTGACAAGAATGCCCAGCATCTCACAAATTGTGCACACACAACAGCTCAGGGAAATGTGTTCCAGGAAAGGGGTAGTAAGTGTGACGTCAACATCAAAAGTCACCATGCACACATAGATGACAGAGGTTGGGGTCAATGTAAGCCATGCAATAGCATTGTACACAACAAGCATCCATGAACATGAGCACTTGTCATGTGCATAATGGCATGACTGGACAAATGGCACATCCCCAATGCATATACAACAACAAGCCACTGTGCCATGAGTCCAACCAAAATGGGCTCACACCACAAATGCATGCATGCATGCACATATCAGTGTACAATTCACCCCCAGACATCTTCACCAGGCCAGGAAACATGCAATGTTTAATTAGTATAATGCAAATGCATCAATGTTACACACAGGCATCTAACCGCTTCATCATCTCACCCTAACAGGCACATCCACTGTCAGCAACAGCAGTGGTCCATCTTCAAGCTGTGCAAGATCCGGTCAGTCTGCCCAACGGCCCACCCCCACCACATCCATGGCTACGCCTGCTCCACCGACCCACTCAGCAGGCCAGGACCAAGAACCACCACCGCTGATCCAGGCAGCAGGCCAGGACCAAGAGCCTTCCCCACCAACCCAGGCAACAGGCCAGGACCAAGAGCCTCCACCACTGGCCCAGGCAGTGGCACATCCTATGAACCCATATAAAGTGCCCATCATTCATCAGCCCCTGCCTATTACAGCTCCACCTCCAATGAGGCTGAGGCAGCAGATGGAGAGCAGGAGACCGATGCCTCACCAGAGCGCTCCACCTATCCCTACCCCACCTTCAGTCCCTCAACCCTCCACAGCCCACCATGAACACCAATGCCGGCCATCCTTGAGATGGACAAACGCATCCGTCTGATGGTGACCCATCACAATGAGATGGCGGAAATTCAACGCCAGCATCTGTCTGATATGGGAGTGTACAGGCAACCGGCCGGCGCTGTGCCCATGCCCTGGGCCGCACAACACTGTCCCTCATACTTCTAGCACAGAGAGTCCATGAGGGCAATGAGGGGGTGCCAGCTCTTGCTGAGTATGTGGCACTCTCCCTGCAGGCTAACCAGGAGCACATGGGAGATCAGGGCTCAGACCCCCCTCTCCAGTACCAACACCCCTGCGAGCTCGGTGCAGATTAGCCCTAGGCGTTGCTCACAAAGACTAATGGACACACCTGCCCATGGCAAGGGTCACGTCATGAAAAGGCACAGGAAGTGAGAGTCTGGACTTGCATATCGGACACTTTGTTTTTGGGGTGTGCTGAGAGGGGTGGTAGGTGTATGGGGAGGGGGTGGGCACAGGGTTTGATCAGTAGACTGTAGTACATTTCAATACATATATTTAATCACTTGCAACTATGAGAGGACAGTCGTTATTCATGTGTATGAATTTTATTGAGTGAGCACATCGACTGCAGTAATGTAGCATGGGTGGTGCACAGTGAGGGGGCCTCAGAAGAAGTTGTCTATTAGTTCTTGCCGTATAGTATGCCCGACCCTGGTGTTCATGTGCACGTGCCTTGCTATTGTTGCCTCGCCATCATCATCATCTCCACCCTCAGGTGGTGGCATGGTTAGGTCTGGGGTAGTGGTATGTTTTGTCAAATGCAGATGTTATGCAACATTGCACAGGCCAGGACTATCTGCCCCACCTTCTCTGGCCTGTGCATAAGTGCACGTTCTGACCGGTGTAGGCTTCTGAAACATGCCTTCAACAGTCCAAACGTCTGCTCAGCGGTTGCATGGGCACGGTTGTATGCCATACCGTCTGGCGACTGTGGATACCTCAGCAGGGTCATTAGCCATGGCAAAAGAGGATATCCATAACCACCTGCAAGGGGGGGGATACAAGGTGAGCCATGGCACTTCATTCATCTCGAACCATGGTAAATATGTGCGTCATGCACTGTGATGCACCTCGTGACGGCCAATGTGTGTCATCCGTACTGTGCTGTGTTGTACTCCCTGGGGTGCATTTCTGTGGGTGGGACTACACTAGCCACCAACAGGCCCTGCATGCATATCCCCATGTTGTGGTGTGGTAATCGCCATGCCACCGCCTCAACGGTCACTGCACACATTAAATGACACCTGCAGTGCGGTCTGGACTTACAATGACATGCATCAATGCAGGATGAGGGCATACATGCACAGTAGACACAGTATACACATTACCTCTGTGGCATCGTAGTAGCTGGAAACAGCACTCCATGGACTGTTGTCCATCTCCTATCCTATTCCACTGACCTATACCCCTGTGCTTGTCAGATAGCAGTCACAATTGTGCATGGCGCACTGCATGGGGCACTTTGATGTTTGCATTGACTGTGTAAATGCATGGCAGCTGGTGCACAGCAGTGTTGTTGCCTGTGAATGAGGGTTCTACACAGTCAGTGTATGCATGCATGCATGGACCTCGCTAGAACATGCCCTCATTGGCCTGGGTGGGACAGTGCACTGCAGACTTTATTTGGTGGAGTGGCAGTGTTGCATTCTGGTACCTGTAGTGTGTTGCCTGTTTTCATCCTCAGGGTTCTTGTATGTACTTGCCACTGACTGACACGACAACAGTCCTGTGATGCACCCATATTTTGTGCACTGACTATTAGGCATGCACTGGTTCTTCCTGCTGATGCATGGTGGTTGTGGGACATGTATTTGTGTCATACCCTCTCCCCACTGTCCGCCATTGGCTTCATTCAGCGTGCAGCACCTCCATGTCCAGTGCTACCACTGAGAAAGGCAGCACGGTTGTGATCGTGGAGTGTTGTGGGTGTGGACCTTTTCTGGTGTTCCTGGTTGTGTGGGCTGTACCTGGAGGAGTTTGTGCACCTGTGGCCTATTTAGCCCCACCAGGTACCATTTATCACCTGGTCTGCGGTGCCGGTGTTCCGGCATTGACTTTCTGGTACTACTAGCGTTTTCGTGCCAGTACTACTGCAATGTCAATGTTCATAATGTGCTGGTGGCACTGTGTTGCCAGTGTTACCGGCAGGCGTCTGGGGTTGCTGCTACTACCGATGTCTGTGTTTCCCGCACTGGTAGCAGGGTGCCGGTAACATGACACGGAATTGGCCGATCCAGTAATAGTGCTGGTACACAGTGCTACCAGCATATTATTACCGGACCGCCAAACTTGAAATGAGGGCCACGGTACTAGACATAGGGCCACATTACACGGATGGCGGTAAGGGTTTACCGGTACCGGTAAGGGTACCAGTGCCGGTAAACCCTTACCGCCTTACTACGAGGTCCCTTTGTGGAACCCTACCTTAACGGCTGGTTTTACCAGCTGTTAAGGACGGGACCCGCAAAGGGACCTAGGAGGTAACTACAGTACCGCAATTTGCGGTACCATAATTACTGCCTTCCCCATTCCCATTGAGCCCTATGGGGGCAAAAATGGGAATGAGGAAGTGCCATGGTGAATGGGGAATTACCGCCCCCCACACCTTGGAATAGGGCGGTAATTCCGCCATTCACCATGGCGGACTCGGTAAAATACCGGCGGCAACCATGGCGCTAATAGTGCCATGGTTACCGCCGTCCGTGTAATGAGGCCCATAGTCTATAACAAGATGGGCGGTATCCCAGCGGCAATTGCGCCTGCGCAATTGCGCCAGGATACTTCTCAACGCAATTTGCATTGCCGATACTCGCTGGATCACGAGTAGTGCTAAGGCGGTAAATCCCCTTTGCCATTGGGTCCATTGGAACCAATGGGGGTGGTGGTGCTATTAGTGAAAATGCCCTTTCTGCCGACGCATTCACCTCCAGCTCAGCTCAAACTCATGATTGGGAGGAGCGGTAAATGTGGCAGTAATAGCATTGATGAGGATGATAGTGTTTCTATGCGTGCAGCTGAGTCGCAATATGCAACAACTTCACAGACTGCATCTAAAAAGTTATCCTTTGCTCAACAGCCCGAGCTTTAACACTTAAACCATCCAAAGCTGTAGCCATGTCTCATGCATTGCACACATTTTACCGTCAGGGTGACTATTCTGACAGAGGAAATGAGCACCATACCAAGTGTGCATTGCATGCTCAGAAGGAAGGTACGTCTGAATTACAAGCACAGACATGTTTAATAATTTGGTGGTCATTCTTATGTTCCCAAAATGCAGTTGGTTTTTATGCAGCCAGCATCCCATGAAGCGTGTGTCAGTTGAGGCTTTCGCTGCCACCTTCTTGCCCCTTCTTCCCCCCTCGGCTGACTCCCACCCTGGCACAGCCCTCTCCACTCTCTACTCTGCTATATCTGATACTCTTGATATCCTTGCCCCTGTTATGAGAATCCGCCTGAAGCCCAAAGCCAAATGTAACTCCTGGTATGACTCGGATCTCATCACCCTTAAACGCTTGTGCAGGGTGGCAGAGAGGAAATGGCGTGCTTCATGTTCATCCTCTGACAAACTGGCCTGTCGCCTGCTCCAAAGGCAATACCGGCTCTCTGTTCTCACCAAGAAGAGAGCCCTTATCCAAGCCTGCATCACTGCGGCATCTAACAATTCGGCTGAACTCTTTAAAATCTGAAAGGAGCTGGCCAACCCTGCTGCAGTCTCTACCTCTCCTGTCCCCTCCCAGGCCCTCTGTACGGCACTGGCCTCTCACTTCATTTAAAAAACTCAGGACATCTTGTCCTCACTCTTCTCCCAACACCTCCCCCCCTCTATTCCCTGCCCATCCTCTGGCCCTTCTGCAGCCACACCTCCTATCTCCTTCTCTGCCTTTCCCCTTTTTTCTGCTGATGAGGTTTCGAGACAAGTCCGATCTATGAAAGTCTCGTCAACACAGGTCCACCCCTGCTCCTCCAAAACTATTAAGGACCATATCGACTCCTTGGCTCCTGCCCTTGCTGACTTCTGCAATCACTCCTTCGCCTCTGGAGTCTTCCCATCCCCTCTCAAGCACTCCCTTGTGCACCCCCTTCTTAAGAAACCCTCTTCCGACCCGTCCTGCCCAGCTAACTATCGCCCTATCTCTATCACTCCTTTCCTGGGCAAGCTCCTGGAGAAACTTGCCATCTCCCAGCTTAATCTCCATGCTGAATCTGTTGGTAGCCTTCATGACCATCAGTCTGGCTTCAGAGCTACCAGAAGCACGGAAACTGTTCTCCTGAACATCCGTGAGGACCTGCTCTCGAACCTTGACTCTAACATTCCATGTGTTCTCATTTTGCTTGATCTCTCTTCTGCCTTTGATACTGTCAACCATACCATCCTGCTCAACCGTCTCCATGATAACCTGGGTATCACTGGTCAGGCTCTGGCTTGGCTGACCTCTTTCCTCTCAAATCGACCCTCCCAGGTCCAACTGGGGTCCTTCCTGTCTGACATCTTTTTCTCTACCTGTGGTGTCCCCCAGGGTTCTAACCTCTCTCCCTGGCTGTTCAACCAGTATCTGGCACTTCTCGCCCACCGCATCGCTGCTCTCTACCCCAACTTTCAGTGCTATGCGGATGATACCCAGCTCATTTTCAGGCTACCCTCGGCCTCCTCTTCTCCTTCCCTCATCTCTGACTGTCTTTCTGCTATCCAGGAATGGTGTGCCGCCAACGACCTCTGCCTTAATGCCAGTAAGACCGAGATTCTACTCACCGGCACACCCACTCCCTCCTTCCCTGCAGCTCTCTGGCCAGCCTCTCTTGGCCCTCTTCCTGCTCCTACCTGCAAGGCAAAAAACCTCGATGTCATCTTCGACTCCACACTCTCCTTCTCTCCTCACATTTCTGACGTTTCTAAGAAGTCACACTACCAGCTGCACCTCCTCAGAGGTATTCTTCCCTTCCTCTCCTTCCCCCAGAAGCTCACTGTCTCCCGAGCCCTGGTTCTCTCGAAGCTGGATTACTGTAACAGCCTCTATCTTAATCTGCCTGCCTCCACTCTCCGCCCTCTGCAACTCATCCAGAACAGAACTGCGAGACTTGTCCTGGGCCTCAAGCCCAGGGACCGTATCTCTCCAGGGCTGAAGTCTCTACACTGGCTCCCAGTGGCTGCGAGGATAAAGTTCAAAACCCTTTGCATTGTCCACAAGGCCTTCTGGGGCCTGGGGCCTAAATACCTTCAACTTTCTCTTCCTAAATATCTTCCTTCCCGAGCCCTTCGCTCATCCGTCTCCAACTCCCTCAGGGTCAGCCGCTTCTCGAAGCAACGAGCTGGGGGTAGATCTCTCTGCGTGGCAGGGGCCTCCCTCTGGAACAGCCTTCCTGCCTCCCTGAAACTTGAGGAGAACCATCTCCGGTTCCGGAAGCACCTCAAAACCTTCCTCTTTGCTTCTGCTTTCTCTCTCCCTCTCCCCTGCTAATTCTTCGCTGAATCTGCACTGAATCTGCAACTGGGCCACTCTCGCCGACCTCGGTCCTCGGCCCAGCCACTCTCCACTTGCACTGCCTCCCTGGCAACCCCTGCACTGCGGGACTGTCTCTGTATCCCTACAGCCCCCGTTCCCAGCACTTGTCTGCACTTACCTTGCACTTGCCACCAGCTAGCCTTTTATTTATTTTATTCTACTTACCTAGTACTGCACTTCCCTCCTCCCCTCCCCTTGCACTTCTCCCTTCCCCTTACCCCTGCACTTGCACGATCTGAATGACACCTGGCCTAGTAGGATCGTTGTCTGTCTTCCCCTTGTTCCCCCCTCCCTGCCTCGTCGCGCCTTGAAACACTTGAAACACTTGTGTATAGGCGCGTTACAAATGCCATATCATCATATCATCATCATCATCATGCGGTGTTTATGAATCAGTGCCGTCTACATTTCCTATGCAGGCCAGGAGCTTTTCCAAACGACCAGTCCAAAGTGGCTTTTGTACTTTCATATCTTAGTGGCAGTGCTGCTGACTGGTCAGTACCGCTGGTCAGTCGGGATGATCCCATCTTGCGAGACTTCCAAAGATTCCAATTGGATATGGAGAAGCTGTTTGCCCGTGCTGCCAAGGCAGGCATTGGACAATGAGCTTTTGTTTTTGCGTCAAGGCAACCAGGATCTTCTAACATACATTGCGACCTTCAACAGACTAGTTGTGGAAACTGATTGGCCGGATGACAAAAGAACAAAGCTGTTTTACCGCGATCTGAGAGGGGAGTTAAAGGTCGTTTTAGCTCAAGTGGTTAACCCACCCAGAGATTGTGCTGAATACATAGGCCCTCATTACGACCCTGGCGGAATCCGCGGTGCTAAATGCACCGCGGAGCATGGCGGAAAGCCGCCGATAGCGCCATGGGGGTTGGCGGATTTACCACCCCATGCCGACCTTGGCGGAGCGGTAAATCCCCAATCCCCATTTTACCCTTCCCCATTCCCATTCTTGCCCCATAGGGTATAATGGGAGTGGGGAAGGAGTTAATTACGCCGCCGTAAAGTACGGCGGCGTAATTAACAACGAGGTCCCTTAGCGCCATGGTTTTCTCCGCCCGGTAAAACCAGGCGGAGAAAACCTCCATGGCGCTAAGGGAACTCGTAGTACGGCGGACGGGTCCGCCGCGATTAGCGCTGGCGGAAACCCACTCCGCCAGGGTCCTAATGAGGGCCATAGACTTGGTGGTCCAGCTAGATCACAGACTGCAGAACCGTAAGGCGGATCCTACTAGAATCGATTCTAGGGTATTTGTACGCCCCAAGGAAAACGCCTCCAAGGCCACCGACGTGTCAGAACCCATGCAAATCGGAGGAGTGCCTCGGCCGCTATCCAAGGCTGAAAGGGATAGGAGAAGACAACAAAAACTGTGTTTGTATTGCCGGTCAGCCAGCCATTTCCTTCGAGAGTGCCCAGTGAAGCCACCTAAAAAGGCAGTAGGAGTCGCTGGTAAGGTCGAAACAGAGTCTGAGCCGGAAAACTTCTCCGCCCGGCAGGCGTAGAGGTCCGCTTGCCGAGCGAAAAGAAGGATTCCCAGACCTCGCACCTAGTTTTGCCTATGTCCTTATAAACCACCAACAACTGTCTCGAATGCATGCAGTCAGAGCATACATCGACAGTGGAGCCATTGGAAATTATATGGATCAAGAATTGTCTTCGAGGATGAACCTTTCCCTTTGCGAAAAGGCAACAACAGACTTAGTCACCACAGTCGACGGAACTGAAATCGCTTCGGGTCCAGTAACGCACTCTACGACAGAGATGACTCTTTTGTGCCAAGACGGTCATCGCGAAACCATAGTGTTTGATATAATCAAGGCTCCACAATTTCAAATAATTGTGGGAATGCCATGGTTAGAATCACACAATCCTTGCATAGACTGGCATGCCAAGATGTTGACCTTCTCAGTCGATTGTGCCCAAACTTGTTATCCAACTAAAGGACCTTTGGTCACTGGAGCGACAACGATCATGAAACCAACCAACTCCCTACCTCTGGTATATCAAGACTATCAGGATGTATTCCAAAAGGATCAAGCCAACACACTGCCCCCTCATAGGTCATATGACTGCCAGATCGACCTTGTACCAGGAGCACAGATTCCGTGCGGTCGAATCTATGCTCTCACAGAGCCTGAGAACCTGCATTTGAAAAAATATTTAGATCAGTACCTGGCTAACGGTTTCATTCGCCCATACAAGTCCCCGGCGGCATCACCCTTATTCTTCGTGCCTAAAAAGGAAGGTGACCTTAGGACTTGCATCGACTATTGCGCATTGAATCAGGTCACTGTTAAAAAACGTTACCCGTTTCCTCTGATTCCTGACCTATTGGATCAAGTTAAAGATGCCCGAATTTACACCAAATTAGACCTCCACGGAGCATACCACCTGGTACGGATCAGGAAAGAGGACGAATGGAAGGCCGCTTTCTGCACCAAATACGGGCTATTTGAATACCAGGTGATGCCTTTTGGCCTTTGCAACGCCCCAGCGGTGTTCCAGTATTTCATGAACAATGTTTTACGAGAAATGATTGATGTGTGTGTCGTAGTATACTTCGATGACATTCTGGTATACTCCCGTTCAGAGCAAGAACACGTGAAACATGTCCGGGCAGTTTTGGAAAAACTTCGACAACACAAACTATTTGCAAAGCTGGAAAAATGTTTTTTCCATGTTACTGAGGTCGAGTTCCTTGGGTTTGTCCTAACCCCTCATGGTGTGTGCATGGATTCACGAAAGGTTGATGCCATTCTCAACTGGCCGTCGCCAACCTTGGTTAAAGGAGTTCAGAGTATGCTCGGATTTGCAAACTTCTATCGTCGTTTCATACCAGGATTTTCGCAACTAGTGCACCCCATCACCACTCTGCTGTGCAAAAACAAGCGTTTTCAATGGTCCGAAGAGGCTGAGAAAGCCTTCCAGGAGCTAAAATAAAGATTAATCTCAGCCCCAATCCTGAAACACCCTCGTCCTGATCTACCGTACGTGGTCAAAACGGATGCTTCCAGTCTGGCAATGGGCGCGGTCCTTTCACTAAGGGACCCCGAAACTGGTCAACTGCACCGAGTAGCCTTTTAGTCACTGAAGTTTACGGCTCCCGAATTGAATTATGCTATTACGGACAAGGAACTGTTAGCCATCAAGGCGGCCTTCAAAGCCCGGCGGCATTACCTCTTAGGAGCTAGGCACACCATCACAGTAATTACTGACCATCGCAATTTACAGTACCTGAAGGTGGCAAAAGCTCAATCATCTCGCCAACTCCGATGGGCATTATTTTTTGCTGAGTTTGACTTTGTAATTACTTACCGACCTGGCTGTCGAAATGGCAAGGCAGATGCAGTGTCCCATATAGGAGTAGACGAGGAATACACCAATCCCGATCCAGTGCCCATCATTCCTGGTGAAAAGATTCTTGGAATTAATTTGTCTCTAACGTTAGAAGACATTCATGAAAGAATCTCTCATCTCATGGACTCCAACGCCTTAAAGAATTGGCCGACCAAAAGTCCTCACCATTCAGTCACAAACCAATTACCCTATTTTGAAGGACGTCTCTACCTACCCAGCAGAGAACTTCAGGAAAAGGTTGTCCCATCATTTTACCATGACTCATTAGTAGAAGGTCATCCTGGAATTGCAAAAACTGAGGCCAAGATCAAACAGCATTTTTGGTGGCCGACATGGCGTAAAGACATCAAGCAGTTTGTACTATCCTGTGGAGTTTGCGCTCAAAACAAGGCCCAGAAAAAAAAATCACCAGGCCTGCTTCAGCCATTAGACATCTCTTGATTTTATAACAGACCTTCCTCCTTGTAATGGGTTCAACACAATTTTAGTAGTGGTGGATTTGTTTTCGAAAATGGCACATTTCATCCCATTAAAAGGATTGCCTTCAGCTTCAATTCTGGCTAAAGAATTTCTGGAGCAGATTGTCTAAATTCATGGATTTCCTTCCATTCTGATCTCAGACCCTGGGAGCCAGTTTATCTCACGCTTCTGGAAGAAATGTTGCGAGTTAGCTCAAATCGACGTAAGACTTTCCACCAGTCACCATCCCCAAACTGATGGCCAGACAGAGATGACAAACCAGACCTTGGAGAAATATCTCAGGTGCATGTTACATCAAGATGAAGGCAGCTGGAAGGATGTTTTATGGATCACCGAGTATGCCTATAACAAAACCCTACATTCCAGTACAGGTCAAAGTCCCTTCTATACAATCTACGGGTTACACCCGCGAACTTCCAATCTTGACCCGCCGCAACTTCTGGAAATGCCTTCTGTGAAAAGTTTGCACTCTACCATCTCTCAAGCCTTCAATCAAGCAACGGAGCATCTAAAGCAAGCTAAGGAAAGGTACAAGAAATCAGCCGATGTGCATAGAAGTGAAGCTCCAAGATATCAGGTTGGGGATAAAGTCTGGTTGGCGTCAAAGCACATACCAGTGAGAGGGCCTCGTACCTTCAACCCCAGATATTTAGGTCCATATACCATTAAGGCCATTATCAATCCAGTGGCTATGAAATTGGATTTACCCCCGCACATGAAGATTCATCCTGTGTTTCATGTTTCACTTTTGAAACCAGTGCAACCTGGAACACGAGTTGTGAAACCACTGAAACCGGTCACAGTAAGCGTGGAACCTGAGTTCGAGGTTAAAGAAATTCTTGACTCAAAAATCACCAAATCAAAACTATTTTACTTGATAGACTGGAAAGGGTACGGACCACATGAAAGATCATGGGAACCTAGCGAGAATGTGCATGCTCCACGGTTATTAAAAAGGTTCCACTGCAATCACCCAAACAAACCAGGACCAATGGGTGAGTCTGCCTTTAGGAGGGGATTGGGGGGAGTGCTGTCATGGCGCATGCTCCCAAAACTCAGAAACCGGTGAGCCCATCCCTGCCTCTGGCTTCCTTGGGGGCTTCTCAGGCCCCAGCTAGGCTTACCTGGACTCAGTCCTGGCGCTGCTGGCGCCAGGCTCATGGTAGGTGTTAAACATATGGTCCATATACTTGGCTCTGAGATGCTGAGCCATTCAGTACAGGGTGTGGCTTGGGACTATTTTATCTGAGAGGCAGGATACAGTTAAGGGGACTATTTTCCTGGAATTACTTGCAAGGCTATTTAAACCGCACCCTGCAAACTGAACACGCGTTGCGTTATTCTGCACTCCTGCAGCGTAACGCTCACCGTGTCAGTTCAGCTCTTGGTTCCCTTCTGCCACGCCCGTCCAGAGTCTTCTATCCATCGGCACCTGTGAAAGAGAAGAACAGGAGTTATTCACGCATTGAAGGCCTTACCTGCAGAACATCCTGACCTCGCCTTCGTTTTACCCACGGACCGCCGCATCTGTAGAAGAACCGAACAGAAGGTACCCTCTCGGGTAACTACTCACCTGAATCGGCCACCTCCAGGAACTCCATCGAGCAGTTCTCCATCATTCTGCATCGCGCCACCATCCGACACCATCAAACGGTTCTTCCATCTTCTTCCTGGAATTGCGCCGCACCTGCCGAACAGAAAAAATAAAGCAGGTTAGTCACACACAGCAAAGGAAAGCTAAATAAAGCGAACAATTAGCGCATCCCACACAGCGCTATACTTACCGGCAGGAATCCTGCTCATCATTGTCAGAAGAGTCATCCCATCATCCAAAAGCCACTTAATGCCGCACCTGAAAGACAAGAACGAACATTAGATACATTGAGCAGAAAGACTTAAAGCAGCTTTTCCAAGGAGTTATTGGAATAGAGACTTACCTGCTTACTCCGGTCCTTCTACTTCAGCAACCTCCATCGGATCAGTGAAGTAACTTGATCCTGGAACGACAGTGTAACCGCGCCCCTGCCAGAGTGTGCAGGATGGAGAGCTCACCCATTAAGAAACCAAGGTGAGCTAGAGGAAGAGAAGGAAAATCGGAAGGAGGTGAAAACCAAAACCAGCTCCATTCAATTGGCTAATATCTTGTTTCGATCAGCAGGTGAACATCCCCTGAGGCAGGAACGAAGGGAAGACGCAAGTTAGCACCCTCATTTAAGCAGAGCAACACCAGTGCAGACATCATCCTGCGGACACGAGCATGCCCCCGTGGAGACCAGGTGAGCGTAACAGAATCCTAAGGCGGCAGCAGCTCTCTTCTGATGCTCTGCACCCAGAGTCCACCATGGGACTCCAACTGCACCCGCCAGCCCACCCACAAGAGCGGAATTACCCAGGAACAAAGAGCGAGATGAAACACATCTGAAGATGGCTGCCACCGGGAAGAGCAGCCTCCTGGGAACTCCACATAAAAGCATCCTGTGACCGGGTTGGTCGGAATGCCCACCAGTAGCTGCAGCCCCTGTCCGCCAGATGGTGGAGCCGGCAGAATCACAAGGTGGAATACAAAGGTGGAAGCAGCTTTCATCTGCTCTCTGCTGTTGGCTGCTGCTCCGCCGCACCCAGCTAACATCAATGGCAATGGTAAGCCCATTGCGAACATGCTGGGAAATGGCCCCATTGCCCCTGCTGTGTTACGCATTGTAAACTAGTAAAGCCGCATCATCATCATACTCCCCCACCCGACTCCATTCCTGCCTCCAGACCGGACCTGCATGACGCATGACCGTCTATTAGGTGCACCGATCTCCTACCCGCCCAAGGTCACAACCCCCCACCCCCGCCATTATAATAGGTCCCATTTCCAGGCCTATTCCACAACATTACATGTGGCAGATCAACCCTCCCAGCACAAACGCTAATGTACTTAGTGAACCGGTTGTGGTAAGCATGTGCATTACTGTGCCAACCACAGCAGTTTTCCCTAACACGCATCCTGCGATCCTCAAGGCTGTAACACCCACCCCTAAACTTAGGGTCAGACGCAGCCGCACTCTGACTGCAGCTGCTAGGTCGTCATCAGAGCACGCTGCAAGCCTCTTGGTCTTTGCTGTCCCATCTGTCCTACCAACCTCCACAACAGGGCACGCTTGCACTGGACCCGCCTCCAGCAAGTCCCCCAGCCACCCCTACACAGAGTTAATCACCCACACCCCACCCCAGAGTATATCAGTCTCCAGCACAACCCACATGCAGGCTACTTTCCCTCTGGCAACGAGCAGACCCTCAGCAGCAGGCTACACAGCACAAAACTAGGGCCCGCCATCATGACCCCCACCTGTTCTGATGCCCCTATTACCACAGAACAAAGAAATCAGTGCCTTGGCAGCTGAATCCGCCACATCATAAGTGGACTTGCTCAACCATGTGCCATTAGGAATTCCATGCTTGCTGACCCCACACATATAACCAAGAAGGCTTTGCTCCAATAGCAGGCCACTGTATATCCCCCTTCAGACCCAACCCCACCCCCATGCCTATTCACCCCACTCCCCCGCCTCAGGTCCCAATGGTACCTCTGAAGCCACCCACACAGCACAAATCCAAAGCAACTTTCCAAAGAGTCACCCCTAACACTCCTTTCCATACCAAGGGAGCCCGGGTCAATGCTAGTTCTCTTTCTGCCCACGCAGTTAAAATCCATGACCTCATCACCTCCCTTGATCTTGACTTTCTAGCCATCATTGAATCCTGGCTACATATAGCCTCAGGCCCGGCTCTGTCTCTTGCCATCCCACCTGGATATACTATCCTAAGAATAGATAGACAAGATGGCAAAGGAGGCAGTGTTGCCCTTATTCACAAGAACTCCCTTATAATTAGAATTTGCAATTAGAGGGTAAATGTGATTTCCTATCCAACAAACTCACCATTTCCCATACATGCACGATCCTACTCAATATTCTCTACAGACACCTGGACCGACAAATACGTTTTAGGAAGACCTTCTACACATACTAAACGCTAACCTCAAGCCAACCCCAAAAATGGTCCTCCTGGGTGATCTGAACATGGGCCTAAATGACCCCACAGACCATAACTTTTCATCCCTAGCGAGCTCTCTAAGTGCCCTAGGCTTCACTCACCGCGTCAATGCCCCCACCCATGTCAAAGGCTGCAGCCTTGACTGGTTAGCAGACCTCAACTGCAAGATAGACATCAGGGCCATCTCCCCATGCCCCTGGTCTGACCACCAAATTGTGACCTTTTCTATCCCTCAGCCCTCTGACAGCACACTGGCCCACGCCCCCTGCCTCCCACATAGGCACAGAGCTCTCACAAAATTACCAAGAATAGCATTACACCTGTGCTGTTGGACCTCCAATCCAACCACATCCTCCACTTGGCCAATGACCCAATTGCTCTAGCAGACATCTATATAAAAACACTGGCAGCAGCCTTGAACACCATTGCCCCTCCAGCAATCCGCAAAGCCAAAGCCCTGACCCACAATAACTCATGGTTCTCCAGTGATCTGCAAGAACTTACAGTCATGAAATGCCAGGCAGAATCTTCCTGGAAAAAATCCCCCACGGAGGCACACAATGCCCCTATTCAAATCAACTGCCAAGACTTACAAATCAGCCATTATTCAAGCCGAAGCAACCTCATATAACCTCAGAATTGTCAATGCCAACTCTGACTCCAAAGAACTTTTCTCAATCCTCAAGGAATTAGAATCCCCCTCCCCACCCGTACCAGGCATCACCAAAGTTGAAACCTGGTGTGTGAACACCCACAAGGCCCTTCTCAACATAATCACCACTCTACAGGAGAAAATCCTCACAAACAATTGTCAATCACCACCCTGCCTCCCCATCCCTCACTCACCACCCCCGCTGCATTCCAGTTTCACCAAGTATCAGAAACACAGGTGACTACCTTTCTAAATAACATCAAACCCTCCAAATGCAAAGGAGACACCTGCCCAGCCCCCATCATAAAGGACTGTGCCAAAGCTTTAGTTTCCTTTATCACCTGTTTTATCAATGCCTCCTTTGCCTCAAGCGTCGCCCCTGCCTCCCTCAAGGAAGCCTGGGTTCTCCCCCTGTTAAAGAAACCCACACTGTACCTAGCAATCCCAAGTAACAACTGCCCCATCACCACAGTTCCCTTCCTGCTAAAAATTCTAGACAGGGACACCTACCATCAAAACCAACACTAGCTGGAAAGTAACTGCATCCTTGGCTTATGCCAATCAGGATCCCGACCTGGCCACGGAAAAGAATCAGTCCTACTAGACCTCAAAAATCAACTTGATGAAATCAGAGATGAAGGCAAGCCCGCCCTCCTTCTCCTATTAGATCTATCGACTGCCTTTGACAACTTCTCACCAGCAGGCACACCCTGGGTTGCCTCCTTCCTGGCCGGAAGATCAATCAGAGTCTTCTCAGAAGTTGCCTGTGCCCCACCACCCCCCATATCTTGATGGGTGCCCCAAGGATCATGCGTTTCCCCAACACTATACAACATTTTCAACAAGCCCCTTTGCGATCTCCTGGACGTCATCGGTGTCTCCTACACAAACTATGCTGAGGATACCCAAATTCTCCTACCTCTCTCCGGCGACCACAACAAAGACTCTCAAGCCCTAAATAGAATCCACCTTACAACTTAAGCCTGGATGGCAACCAACAGCCTCTGTCCCAATGATGAGAAGCCAGAAATCTTACCCGAGTGGGGCCCTCATCAGTAATAAAAAATCTTGGCCCCCAATATACCAACTTTCGCATCAATGGACTACAGATACCCGTCTCAACAGCAGTGAAAACCATAGGGGTGTACCTTGACTCTACACTCCCCCTGACACGACAGGTTAATGCCATCGCTACTTCAGCAGCCTACACTACCAAATTAATTAATGCAGGCAGACCATTCCTTACCCCTAATAGCTGCCTTACTATCGCCAGAGCCATTATTGGGGCCAGATTAGAGTACTGTAACGCCCTCTTCGCAGGGGCATCAGCTCACAACACCCACAAGCAGCAAGTGATCCAAAACAAAGCCATCTGTGCAGCTCTTAACATTCCAAAAATAGAGTACATAACAGAGGCCAGAAGGAACATCCATTTGGTTGCCAGTCAAGGAAATAATTATATTAAAAACTATGTCTATCACACACAAATGCATTTCCAACTGTGCCCCAGCTTACCATGCACAAAGATTCTGCAAATCCCAGTCCACCAGACCCAGCAGAAGTGCTTACACCCACAGACTGATCCCACCCAAATATAAAAGGGTAAGAAGTGGGGGTGTGAGTTTCCCCATCAGTGGCAGCCAACCAATGGAACACTCTTCCACCACACCTAAGGGAAGAACCCTCCTACTGGACTTTCAGGAAGGCTCTTAAAACATGGCTATTTATTTGCCTAAGCACCTGGACTCTTCATAGCTACCGCCCTAGGTATATCCACCTGACTTTCTTGCTATATTTGAGTGTGACTGGTTTTAACAGGACCATGATGCCCAAGGGTTTTGTGAACTTAATTAATGTAATAAATAAATAAAGGTGGATTAGTATGTCCTTAAAGAGCCTGACTCCTTCTTCCCACCCAACACACTTCCAACTCTCTTGCTAGCGCCGGGTTGTCAAGTGCGCGAGCAGGGAGCTTTACATTTG
This sequence comes from Ambystoma mexicanum, assembly GCF_040938575.1. Classification (NCBI taxonomy): domain Eukaryota; kingdom Metazoa; phylum Chordata; class Amphibia; order Caudata; family Ambystomatidae; genus Ambystoma; species Ambystoma mexicanum. The sequence continues at coordinate 767,693,431 of NC_090921.1, forward strand.
AATAGGGCGCCGCTGCCATTCAAGGATGGGGCAGCCTTTGAAAGGCTTTCCCGAGCTGGTATGGCCACGGTACTCTATGAAAGTGAAACGCGCCACACTCTCGTGCTGGCGCCGGGCACGCCAGCACAGGAGCGGTGAATGTTTCATTTCAATAGGGTGCTGATGCCACTCCAGCACTGGGCAGCCGTTCAAAGGCGTGGTAGTGGCACCCATGCCTCTGATAGTGATTCAGCGGGAAAAACTTTTGAGTGAGTAATGGAAGTTGAGCTCTTTTTATTGGTCACAATGCTCCCTCTAACAAAAAAAGTCTTGACGTTTACCAGTTTGGATATCTTATGACCAGGATGTGAGGCTGGCTGTTTCTGCATTCAGTCTCATGCCAAGTCTTCTGAAGCTGGGCTTGGGAACAGATCGGGGAGTTTCGTGGGTCAGCCCTGCTCCTGCAGAAACGCTTCCTGTGCTGTCGCTCTGAGCTTTTCTGAACTTCCCTAAGATGGCGTGGGTGTGGGGCAAGCCCACATTTTTTGGGGGGTGCAGGTTGACTGGATGACAGTTTAGAAATCTCGTCATCATAGGATAAATTGATATGGCTTGGACGAACCTTCGTCCTCTGCCGCTGGATGTTTGCTGCTTCTGCCACGTTAATTAAGGTTTAAATGGAAATGCTGGGACACAAACCTGGTTATTTTAAATGGAGCACTAATGACAGGTACTGGACGTGGCTGCAAACACTTATCTGTACGAGGTCCTCGTCGTGCAATTTGGATCATTTTGTGCTGTGCTAGGGATATAAAATAGACAACGTAATCCAGATGGTCCTTGTTTCCTCTGCCTTTTACCAGAAAACAATCTGTAATGCCAGCCTCTCTGGTGGTGGGCATTACAATGCCAACCTTCTGTGCGGATAGGAGCTGCTTTGCATTGCCCTTCCCCAGTTCGAGGACAAGATCACACTGTCACAGGCCAGATTATGATCTCCCCGGATCCTAGTTCTGGTGGAGCCAAAGGCCCATGCCTGGGACACAATACAACACTGCACCCATAGAGATGAACTGTGAGGTGTGCGAATACCTGTTCCGGGTGCCCCGGATGCAGACTCGGCTGTTCCCTGCACTCTGAGATTAACGTCCAAGCACAGAATGGCTCTGCTCGAGGTTGTCTTTTTTTCATTTGCATTAAGCACAACAAAGAAACAGGGAGACACAGGGGCCTTGGCCACTTTGGGGGTCTCTCACATTTCCTTGTATTACTTCTTTGTTCCAACAGAGCATTTAAAACGAGGATGAGATCAACATTTGGTGGCTGTGGGCACAGCATTGAGTGCGTAATCAGGATAGTTATTTCCTCTAGCACATGCCTTAAGAGGTGCAAATGTTGGGTGATTAGAAATGGGGGGGGGGACTGCCCATAGATGTGTGCAATGTGAAGCAATGACTACAAGAAGGTGAGCCAATCCTGCATTTTATTTCACTGTGTTGCTTTGGTCTTCAAAGGATAGTTGTGAAACCTAAGGGAAAGTTTCTTTAGTCTCACATTACATTGCATATTGGTAATTGTAAGCTTTCATTAAAGTTGTGGAAAGTAAATGTACTGTCATACCCTTTTACATGTGACTATAACAATTTCTATTTTGCAAGGCTGTTTATTATGTGATTTGTCCAATTTGGTTGGACTTGATTTGACTTGTTTTAAAGCAGCTCTATAAAACAGATTATTATGTATTACTTAAAACCTGCCTTTTTAAAACACTTTCCCAAGCCTATCACTAGCCTCCAATGAATCCACACCTATCCCCACCCCCTGACTCCAGCCACCCACCCCACCACAAGAGATAGGTCACTAGAGTCCATTTTTCCAATTTCAGCACTGGCCCTCCCCATACAAGAGGGTTTTCTTGGGATGAACAACTTGTAGGTATGTTTTGGATTTAAGTGTCTGCTCCACTGCAACCAGCAGAGCGTCACAAAACCCAACTAAGAGAATCAGGGATGTCATTAACCTGAGGGATATCTCAGTGGAATGAGCACCCACCAAAAGTCCGATATAACTATAATCAGTGGCGTGTGTACACCTTTTATTTCAGTGTTTCGCCCGAAAGAAAACTTCATTTGTGGTAATTGATAACAGAGGTCATTCTTCCTGATTGGTAGAAACAACTATAAGCACAAGAAGAAAGTAGACATTGGTTGCCATTGTGCAAACAGCATCACCAGGAGAGATACCTGCGTCCGATAGACGTTGGACATTACTTCAGCATCAACAGGAGACAGGCTGGCCTGCTCTAGCAATGCTTTTTATATCCTGGTGGACTGCTCCCTTTTCAGTGTCAAAGCAAAACATAGGTGTGATGGCTGGAAGGTGTAGAATTAATCTTAAACCTCTGGCAATTGCTCTGGACAACCCTCCAGCCCATCTTTCTCCACCTGCTAACCCATTACAGATAGGGGAAGGACCACATGCAAATCAGGTTTGGTCCCACCCCCAAAGGGGCAGTGCAGTCCAAACTGCTAGGTCACATGCCTTCTGTACAAGACCATAAGCAACCCCAGGCATGTTTCGTCCTCATTGGGCGTTTTCAGTGTCAACAAGATTTATAGTTTGACAATGTTTTCACTTTCCTGTGGATTGTTGACTATTTTCTTGCGATTGAAGTGCTGTTTCCATCCAAATCTTTGGATTTCAAACTCTGGGAGAACTATGCTGGGAAGATCCCTACCACTGCCCAGCACACATGCAGCATGTGGCCCTGGCCTGGATCATTATCCAAGCCTTTAGTAATTAATCAGGGGCACAAAGGGCCTGCAGCCCTACCCCTGGCCCCATCCGTTATGGAGGAAGTTGACTGCAGACGGTCTTGACACACTTTCGTTTTTCAAGTGATGCACGGCCCTAATTCTCGGCCAGTGAAATCAGCCATAGAGGGTATAATTGCGATTCGCACCCAAGTGCCAACCACACCCAGGGTGCTAATTGTGTTTCACAAATTAAAAAAGAATAGCTGTGACATGCCTGCGGGTCAGTGCCGGATAATCCACTAGGCCAAGTAGGCACCGGCCAATGGGCCCCCACGCCTTTTAGGGACCCCACCCCATGACAACGGATCAAAAAAAAGCGGTGCAGAAAATTAAAAACGTATTAGGAGATAATTTGCGAGGGGGAGATGACATTTCGACAGCCTACGGGCCTCCCCCGGGTTTAATCCGGCAGTGCTGTGGCTTGCAGGGTAGATTAAGGCCATGGAAAGGAAAGTCATGCTCCGAGCAGAACCCGCCTTCCATTTCCATGGTGTGGGAGGCAATGCCAGCTGAAGATTTGGAAGATACAGTCGGGAACAGGTAAGGAGTAGTTTTGGGGTTGAGGGAAAGCAGGCGAGGTCAGCGAAGGCGACGGGGAATGGCCCAGAGAAGGTGACTATGGGAGAAAGGTGCGAGCCTCCTAACTGGCTGGTGCCTTTTCTCTGGGTGCAAATGCGTAAGCACTGCAAGCAGAGCAGGGGCTCCTTGATGGAAGCACTTTGCAGGTGTCCCCTCTCTGCGTTTTGCCAACCCTGCTTCCCCATTGGATGAGAGTTTTCCAGACTACCCTTTGGTGTTGGCAAAAGGGCCTGCTGCTTGGTGAGCACGTGGTTTGGGAGATTCGCTCTGAGCTTGGAAGCTATTTCGTTTTGACGTTTTTTCCGTCGCATTTCTTTTCTTGCTATGCAATTTGAGCACAGCATCATATAGAACCATATTCGCAGGGCATAGGATGGATCTATACTTCCACCACGTATGTATAGCAAGAAGGCTTGCTGATGTCTATCTGTACGGTGTGCGAGAGCCGGAGGGTCATTGTGATGGAGTGAAGCTCAGGCAGCATCTGGAGCCCATGGTTCCAAGTATAAAAAAAAAGAATTCTGTTATATGTATGCATGTGTGCATGCAAGTGATTGTCTGTTTGGATGTTGGTGTAAATGAGAGAGCAGCGTATGGTGTATTTGTGTGTATGTGTGTGTGTGTGTGAATGAGCTAGAGTGTATGTTGTATGGCTGAGTGTATCAATCAGCGTGCATGAGGCCCGCCTGGAGCCAGCATCTCTTTGAGGTGGGGACCTACATTGGTGCAGCCTTGATGGATAGGTTTTATTAAAAAGGCATATGTTGTTTGCAGGGCATTACGGGAAAAACCAACACCAATGTTCTTACATGGCATGGTGGAATGTCTACTGAGGCAGGTACAATGAGCTGGTTTTCTTAAAGCGGGCATAGCATGTTTACTGGGATTCATGATAATAGGCAAAGCCACCACGATTAGATTTCTGATCACAAGAGGACTTGGCAGCATGGCTAAAGCACAATAAGGGGTTTGAAGATATAATGACGTAAGGGAGCAGTCACTAGGAGAGTGCAGCTGTACCATGCCTATACTAGGACCTAAAGAATCCCCCAGTAAACTAGACAACACATACAGTAACCTCTTAATTGAGAACTCTGTAATCCCAGTCTCCCCTGCTGTAAAAACTCTGGGAGTATACCTAGATTCAACCCTGTCCATGGACAGGCATGTTAGTCACATCTCCTCCTCAGCAGCACTAACAACTAAGATAATCAATGCAGTAAAGCCTCACCTATCCACTGTAAACTACCTCAACATTGCTAGGGCCACCATAGGTACCAAATTGGATTACTGCAATGTCCTCCTACTAGGCACCTCGGCCAAAAACATGAATAAACTTCAAATCACACAAAACAACGCCCTGAGAGCTGCCCTCAATATTCCTAGGAGGGAACACATCTCCTTAGCAAGACAAAATGCTCACTGGCTCCCAGTCAAAGAGCGCATCCAATTCAAGACTCTTACCATTACCCACAGATGCATATCCCAATCTGCCCCTAGCTACTTTACTGAACGTATACAACCAGTCCAGACACTTAGACCCAAAAGGGACCTGTACGCAAACCAACTCTCAGTCCCCAAATTCAACGGAGCTAAAGCTGGCGGCTCGAGTTTCGAAGTTCTAGCTCCAAAATCTTGGAACTCTCTACCCACCAAACTGAGAGCTGAATCATCCCTCATGGCCTTCAGAAAAGCACTGAAAACTATCTTATTTAAGTGACTGCTACTTAAAAACCACTGTAAGGAACAATGGCTATAACACACAACTGTACCTATGCTCACTGTTCCTATGTAACCACGGAACTTTGCCATGTCTGTAACCATGTTTTTCACCTATGCTAAGTCAACTTTCTTGTAACAGTGCCACAATGCCCAAGGGCAGTTGTACGCTTTAAAAAATGCAAATAAATAAATAAATAAATAAATAAATAAATACATAAATAATGACACTATACAATGACCTTGGGGTTTATTGAGAAAGGAAGTGGTGCGCAGAGCAATGGTCGGGGCCAGTGCTAGCCAAGAGGCTGTGGGCAAAGGTGCAGGATCAAGTAAAATGAGCTCATTCGAAACCACTACCTGGTTCACCTGTGTCCACTAGGCCACACACTTTCATTGAGCCGCATACACCAGACCGAAAAAGAACCATAGATTCATCGACACCCAACAGATCCTCACAGTGGACTACTGGAGCTGCAATTGGACTACCAGAAGAACCAAGAAGCTCTCTTCCCACCGTAGCTTCACATTATGAACAAGTCAAAACCTACAGTGCCTAAAGTGCGACCACCAAACGGTTATGCATAGCACTTATACCACTGCTAACCCTCCATGAACAGGCATGCACAAAAACCGAGATCCCAGTGGGAAGCCACAGCTGATACAGCCAATAGTGCTACAAAACAGTACTTAAGTCAGAGGTGTACTATAGCAATACTGCTAAAATACCATTACATTAGCATAACACGGGGCGCAGCATTGCGTCGCTTGGAATTTTCCCCAGTGTTGGTGGCCAGTGGCATTCTGGGTGAGAAAACAGTGAAGTGTGACATTGAAGGTGGATAATGAGGCAACAGTGGGGACAGTACACAGGGAATCCACCAGTGCCAGAGGCTGCAATATCTAACACTGAACATGCTGCTTTAAGAAAAGCATAGTGCAGACATAGCAGTGGGGTGGTGGGGGCAGAGAATGTTGGGCCTCCCCACGAAAAAAAGACCAATGCCTAGCTTCCTGCCTCCTCACCCCTCATAACATAAAAGCCTCCCGACCTCCACAACACAGAATTGATACCTGCTGCCCTGCCTCCCTCTCCCACCAACAGAAGACCCATACCTTGCATACTTCATCCCCATCCCACATAACTCAAACCCCATACCTGGGATCCTGCCTCTGCATCCCCACAACACACAACCCAACCGTGCCTGGATTCATGCTTCCCCACCTCGGACAACACAAACCTGTTCTTGGTGTACTTAAATGTTGCTGACAATACATACTGAGATGAAAAATGATTTACCAAGGTCCACACACTGACGCCAGCAGGTGAAACTGGTCAGACAGAGTCCACTGCCTTGCTCTGAGGACCTCTAGTGGGCTGACCCCAGGGGCCAGATGCCCTCCCAAGCCTCCAGGGGTGATATGGGGAGGATTCCCTGGTCACCCTCACGTAGCCCCTGTCTCAAGGCAATGGACGCCCAGATGGCACCAACTAGGAACAGGGTCCCTTTAAGGGGAACCCAGAAAGCCGAGATTACATGGGATCAGAGAAATCAGGCTCTCCCCAAAACATAGTGCTTTTGCTTCTGCTGACATCAGAGGCTCCACAACTACAGGCCCTTTAAGTGAATCGACGGATCTTGGGCTGGAAAACACTGGTAGACTTGGCGTGGGTACAGGAATGCTATCTACACAGGGGGAAAGGGGACTTACATGGAGGGCAAACCACCTGTAAATCCATCCTCCAGTGACATACAATCAGACCACCCTGGGGGCATGGTTAGGGTGTGACAACCAGAGACAGGACCCCCCAAGAGCCACCACAAATCCCCACCTCAGAACTAGGAGCCATGCTCAGATGTGGGACCCAACACCCAATCCCTATAGAATCGACCTAAAGAGGAAGAAGGAGCTGGTAATCCCAAGGAAGCAGACATGCTACTTAAAGCCTTGGTTCAGCAGCCACAAGGGACCCACCCAGGACTAGAGAACAATTATTCCCAGTTCCCTATACCAAGTCCTCACCCCTGGGTTCCTTTAATCTAGGGTTGGGTGGCAGGGAAAGGCCCGCCCAAGGAGAGGGGCAAGCCAATGAGCCCCACAGCAGGAATGTAAGTCAGACTACTACCACACCTAAGTCTCCTTTCACCACAGAGGCTGGGTGGTGGGCTAAATCTTTATAAAAGGTCAAGGGCGCAGTAAGGGCTCAGTAGGAGATTGGAAGTAGTTGGAGTGGGAGCTTTAAGCCAGGGAGAGGATATGAGCTGTTTTGAAGGAGGCTTGCCGAGAGTCCAGGAAGAACTGGGCAGCTCCTCAGCAGATATCACCATCTCAGAATGTGCTGTAATTTGACAGCCTATTGGAATAAAGCCTATATACCCATTAATTACATTTGCATGTTGACACATGTATGCAAGTTAGCATTTGCACACCACTATATTAACCATAGACATAGTAAAAATAGTGGTGAACGAATGTCTTTCTACTATGTTTGTGCCTAATTTAATACAATGTATATACTTCCATGGGCAAATGCTGGCATGTTGGGGCAATGCCATCACAGGTGTGACCTTACAGGGACAGTAGCTGGCATGCTGGAGCAAAGCCTCCAAGGTGTGTCCCTATTGGGACACATGCTGGCATTGTGGGGCTCTCTGGTACTATTCTTCACTGTTTTATTTTTTACCTCTCAAACTGAGCCTATTCAGTATCTTGGGCAGGTACATTTCCCTCTTCCTCTACATTTCAGTATGGGGTCCCTCAAGGCTCCCTTCTTGTCCCTTGCTTTTTCCCTCTATACTTCATCACTCTCTGACATCATTTCTTCTTATAATTTATCTTGCCTTGTCATTTCTATGCAGATGTTGGGAAAGAGTTTTCTTTTCACAACTTTCCTTCCATTGACACCCAGCTATTTGCTGTGGCTTGAACCATGTACTGGCTTTTGGAGGCAAGTGAACCCTTTTGCTTTACTTTCCTTGCTTGACTCGCTTGTTCTAGGAGCACTGGTCAACCCTTATTGTTACCCCGTGCAGGGGGAGTCTGTCCCCTGTGCGAGAGTCCTGTATTGTTTTACTGTAATACACACTACTTTACAGTGAAGTGCTGCAGTATTATGTATCACTTTTTCTTTTTCATGAATACCATTTTTGTTATATTTTTCATGTGTCCAGGGTGGGCTGATGGCAGCAAATGAAGTTCTACTGTTGTTTTTTGTTGCACTCCTGTGCATGTTTATTTTTTTACAGCGCAATGCCATTTTAAGTAACATATACTCAGAACTGCAGTGAGGTGTGTTTTTCACCCTGTCCTGTACCCATCATGTTCTTTGGCATTCTTCCTACCTTCTCAGGTCAGGAATGTCCATATAAGGCATTCAATTTGGCAGAATCCCACTTGGATTCCAAGCGTAAGAGAAAGTAGGTGTAACTTGGCCGGATATGGGAGATGACAGGGTATTGTCTAAATCCACATTCGAGCCAGGGGATGTCTTTTACTGGGCTGATGCGAGGCCAGAACTGACAGCCTTGGTCCATTTGAATGGTGCAGATCCTTGCCATTGCTAGACTATGGCAGCCACCCAGCCCAAATTGGAAATATAAGAGTGGGTTCTGCAGCCTTTCTTTGAATCATCGACTGGAGCCAAGACCAGAGGTGGAGAAGCACCATGCCGAAGACCCAGAATACTGCTGCTGAGGACGACCAGCATTGCTAGTGCCCAGTCCCAGGAAAGCGCGGCCTCTCTTGAAATGGTCCAAGAAGCCTTTTGTCGGTGCTTAGACCCCTGCAAGAGAAGCCTGGCATCAGAAGAATCCCAAGACCCTCATGTGGGCTGCCCAGCTACACCAAGGGCCAATCCAGAGCAACAGTCCGTTTCCTGAGTTGACGTTCAGGACACTGAATGTCATCAACTTGTGGCCTAAGACTACCCCTTCTGCTGTAGTAGCTCTGCTGCATGAAGAGGGGCCTTCTTGGAGCTGAGTATTCTTCCCCATCATGTGTCTTGCCTGCCCCCACAGATTGGGGTGCATTTTGCTGGCGCCCATCCCTGTTGTGTCCTGGGGGATCTCCTCTCATCATGGGTCCTGCTCTGGCTGCTGTCATGAAGTGTCTTGGTTGTCCCGCTGGAAGAGCTTTGGAACCATGCCACCAGAGTGTGGTACTGGCGTCTAGCTGGAACCAATCTTATACCACTTATCCTGCAATCCTTGACCCCCTCAAACCAGGCTAATGGCAGAACTAAGTCCAAGCAATTCTGAGTACCCGAAGGGTAGTCAGTCAGAGAATGGTAATAAGGGGTGAGAGTGTATTCACTTGTTTTCACCCCCCCCCCCCGCCTACCACCATATGGATCCTATGGGCATCATGTTCAGTGGGTGGAGAACTGGCCAAGACCCCCCAGAGTAACCCCTAGTGTGGTGGGATTGGGAGACTACCTCTAAAATCGTTCTGCTTACCTTTTAAACTCCACGCGTGCTTTGTTCTGGAACTTGTCTGACCTTTTGGCTTTGCCAAAACTTGTTCTATGGAGACTTAAGATTTCTTACTCAGCACACAGGTACTTACCTGGAACCTCGACTCTCTAGGGGTCTCTAGGCCTCCTTGCCTGGTAGGGAACAACTGCTTAAACTATTGGGCCCTATCATTATAAGGCAAGGTGAATGGTTACTGTTCGTAATGCACTGCTTTCTCACTGACCTGCTTCATTAATTTGAACTTATTTTACTGTATTTCATTGTAAAGTGTGGCTGATCTTACTTTGAGATCACCAACTCTGTACATGTACGTGTACAGATACAGGTAGATAGTGTGTTATAGTAATGGCTGCTTACTTTTTACTTTACCTGCTTTGAGTGTAAAGGCATAATAAAGGAGTATATGTTTGTACTCCTGTGTTGCTGGTCTTATTTGAGTGATCTATGTTGGGTTAAATGTTCTACTGCACCACCTACTTAGCTCCTGCAGCCTACCTTACTGCTCAGACTACGTTCACCGTATAGTGTTCCAATTACCCTCCTCATCAACTAGGGTAGCCTTTCAGAACCCTCCCAAAGGAATGGTTCTGAAAATCCATCTTAATGTTAGATAAATCTCAAATGTACACTGTCCTTCCAGAAACACATAGCCAAAAAGGCCCAAATAGCCTGGCTCAGAATCTCTACCCTTCGAAAAATCAAAAAAGGCCCTTTTGGTCTCACACATAGATGGTGGAAATGCTCTCCTGACAGGTCTCGCAGCTGTTTACTTGGCTCCCGTGAAAGCAGTCCACCACGCTGCAGCACGTGTTATTACGGGAGCATGGACATTTGACTGAATCACCCCCACACTACACAAACTACATTGGCTTCCTTTCCAGGCCAAGATACTGTTGAAGACTGCATGTATCATCTACAAAGCAGTCACGAGTAGCACACCAGCGTACCTGGTGGCTAAGCATCACATATCTGGTGGCACACGCTCCTCGGGCAGTAAATCGTCCAACCGGCTTGAATAACAACTCATCCGTAAATAGAGGAACCGCAAACAATCCTTCTCTTGTCAGGAACCCACCCACTGGCACTCAATCTCGGTGTTGGCCCGGAATGCTTCCACAATTGTCCAAATTCGCAAATCTCTGAAAACATGGCTTTTTAAACAACACTTAACCAAGGACTTATACCAATGGACGGATTGGATGCACATACCGACGCACAAACCTCACAGTACTGCGCTACTGTTAAAAGATGCTAGATCAAAAGCTGCCTACCCACACTCAGCTGCTCTTGAACTAGGTTTGCGCTTTAAGCAATCAAATCAAATCAAATGTTCTTGTCTTTTGGCCATCCAGGAAAGTATGGTTGCTCACCACTTACATCTCAACCCATCTACAACTGAAATGCTGAACTTCCCTACCTTTTCTCCATATTTTTCCTCCCCCATCATTGGTTTTCCTTCCTCCCTCTTACCTTCCACTTCCGAAATCTGCTTGCAAATTAGGAGTAATATTTGACCCATGCCTTCAGAGGCATAGGAGACGCATACAATCTGGGGGACAGGGGACACCTTGGGACTTTGCTTTTTTTATTTATTTATTGTGTTTTAGTCAAAGTACTCGACATTTCACAAAATTAAAATAGCAGTATGTATTAAATCACATATATCATCATTGTATAAAACAAGAGAAAAGAAGAAAAGAAAACAGAAGAACATTAAGAAAAAGAAATGCAGTTCAGAGTACAAAATCCTTCAATTTGGCGTCTCACTTCAGAAGGCTCAGTTCACGTAAAAATGTTACCACTTCCCAGGTGAAAAGGCTTTCATGGTGTGAGCATAGCTCATCCCAAAAAGATTGGGTGTCCACCCACTATTCCTCGTGGATTGGTGGGTGGACGCCCCTCCGCCATCCGCCAAAAGAAAATAATGCAACAGAGTATTGAACACAAGCAGAGGAGGAAGACTTGCAAAGAGTTAAAACGTGTTGGATGCTGGATCGAGTGAATAGAATGTTTTATATTGTTTAGGTCTATACAGTTTACATAATGGGTACAATCAGAGACCATGAGCTGGAGTTTCGTTTGACAAGTGAGATTAAACATATACATGACTTGTGCAATAACAACAAATAATCGCCAGAACGAATATTACATTAAATGCTAAAATGAGTATTTTAGCGGCACACACAGAATCCAGACAAGTCTACATTGTACCTTTTCAGCTGCAGCACTCTGGGGTGAAACTGAGAACTATGAAAATTCCATGGCCTCAGCCAAACAAACAGATCACGATTAAAATCAAGCTTCATTGTAGGAATGCTCGATTACGCCAAACTCGTTTTGCATACGCACCAGGAGGCAGAAGGCTTGGACGTGGCAGATGTCCCAGAACTGTGAATATCCTGCTGGTAAGGTGACCCCCATGCCATAACTACTCTAATAATGGCCAGTCCCAGAACTCAAGATTAGCCAGTAATGACTGCTTATCAGACAACCCTGTAAAGTTGTCGTTGATCAAACAATCTATCGCTAATTGGCACCAATTGACCTGGCTGAAACAGATATGCATTGGGCCCAGCACTGTGCCGAGGGGCACAAGTGTCTGCCTGGATAATGAGAGGAGGATCACCAGGCGTGCATTGTATCTCTGCTGTAGCAGAGCAACTGCACATGAATGTTGCATGCACACTCCTGAAGAAGCCCAGTGAGATCGAAACACAGAAAATAGACAAATGTCCTTTATATTTCTGACTGTGGTGTTCTTTTTAATGTTCCCCACCAGACCAACCAGACCAAGACCAGAGTGATGGCAGTACGGTCCAAGGGTATCGATGCGGTCTAGTGATGAGTCTGCAACATTTGCCTCTCCAGATATTTTCACCTACAACACCCATCTACACTAGACCATGTAGCCAGTGGCGAGGTGGAAGCTGTACTCTAAAGCCTCTGTGGATGTGGAGAGGTTAGAGACCCCTGCTCAAGTGAGATACAGAGTAAAGCGGGGTCAGCCCTTATTGAAGTGGGGCGTACATATGATTGCTAAAGACCCACAGCTCTGCGATGTACCTCCGAAAGAGATTATCCACGCCCAAGTCAAGGAACCTCAGTAGATGAGGTGTACCCCTCTGCACCTTCGCTCCTAAATTCTGGCTTAACCCCTACCTCCCCAGTTATCTTATGATCATCACCCACCCTCGTCCCATTGGAGAAAGCCCTTGGTGGGGCATTTGTACATCAAGGTATAAGATTGAGAACTCCCAAGCAACAGCTCAGGAGAAGCAGCAACACTGACTTGCGCCTAAGCCCTGTAGATGACAGTGTGGGCGGCCACATATTGGCAAAGAAACATGGACAATAGATCTTAAGTATCATCAAAACCCTGGCATGTGCATTTGACCACTGATAGCCTGTGGGCCCCTTCCCATCTCAGCAAAGCTTGTAAGCCCACAAATGAGTGTTCATATCAGCAGCTGTGTGACCTGCTCCTCTGCACAGAGAAGGACCCAGGCTGCTGAGAGCGACACTGGGGTTCTTCTCCCACGGGTGGTGGCTGCACGTTGACGGACGGTGGCACTTGACGAGACCCGAGACCGCCTGCCCACAGGGGGCATGCGAGGCTGCAATGGGCGGGTCCACACTGAGGAAGCAGCTCCTTCGCTGTTTCAACTTCAACGCGCCACGCATGTTTACTGTATAAATATCATATTTGTACAGTTTAAACACACAGCGTGTTAAATATGATGGTCGTTGGTCCCTCTAATTAAACCCTCCCCCTACCCGATGCCGGCACGGCCTGCACTGCACCTGGGGGGCCACTTTGACTTGACTTACTCACACTTGTCTCTCTCACGCTGTCAGTCTCTCAGGAGCACGTGCCGCTGCCTGGCTAGTGGCTTCTTCTGGAAGCTGAGGCAAAAGCTGAGGCCGCACACTCGCAGGGGCACATGCAGCATGTTTCCCGGCCTGGGCACGTGACTTTCCAAATGCGTAGGCGCAGGCGGAGGGGGAATGCATGAGCGTGCTGCGCAGCAGGCAGCAGAGTTCTTGTTGTAACAAGAATCTTGTTTACCAGTACCAGCTGCTGCTGTCTGAACTGCGTTTTGCACACATCACTGCACAGGCTGCAGACTCTACACGCTGCAGAGAGACACACAGACTGGTGCAGAGAGACACACACACTGAGGGAAAGTAGGGGGATAAATGCCATTGTATCCCCTCACTTAAAATTGTGGGGGGGGATTTGTCCTCCCTGTCCCCACCATGTCCTACGCCCATGCCTGCCTTTCATTTTCTCTTAATGTCTCATGTACAGTAAAAGTCGGCCTGATTCTCTTTATATACTCTAAAATCAGGACACTAAACCTCTTTTCACTACCCTTATTTTTCACGATTTATTGGTCTTTTCGCATATGCCCTTGCACAGCTTTTTTCAATTTTCAATTCTTCCATTTCGTTCACCTCCACGTTCATCTTTATCTTCTTCTCTTGTTTCTCTCTGCTGGCTTCCATTTCATCATCAGCAAATTCTTTTAAATGTTCTAGGTATAGTGTGTAAATGTGCTTGTGGTTTGGCTCCTGTCGATCTTTTTTCTCTGATCTCTCTATATTCTCTTTCAGACCCTCTTTGCTCTGCAGCTCAACTTCTCTTGGCTGTTCCTCACCCCACCTGTGTGGTATATTGTTTCAGTTCTTTTGCTTTATTGGCCCTAAGATTTAGGAACTTTTTTCCTTGACATATGTGCACCATTTCTTCTCTGGATACTTTTTGTTCTTTACTTATACATTTCCCTGAGTCTTTGACTCTTCTACCTCTTTGGATTAATCATATTTTATTAGTATAATTTTTTACTTGTACAGCACTTTCGTGAAAGCACTATTTTTGATAAACCAAACTAAACTAAAATGATTACTTTTTGAGGCCAAGCCATTACAGTTGTGTCATTATTGGGGCAGCCTCTGGTAATATCTGGACAACACAATTACAGGTGTGTTCTTACAGCGAATTGCCTACCAAACTACCACCGAAAAGGAAGCAGCCAGTGCGTGAATAGAGGGGTAAGGGTGCAACTGTCATGTCACAGGAACCTTTGCTACTAGGGGATGTAAATCCCGAGGTGTCACCCAAAAAGAAATGGGTTGGGTGTAAACTCGAGGGGTAAGGTTGCAAAGGCCACGTCACAAGACCTTTGTTTGAAAAGGTGGCAGCTAATACCACCGGGCACGCCTTTGGAGTGCAGCAGGTGGTTCTGCCAGCAGTTGTCGAGCTAGAAGAGATATGTGGGGTGGGCATCCCACAAACAGGGAATCACTGGGCTAGTGGGGCAGTTGGTAAGCTGCCAACAGTTAATGATTGTCAAAATGAAAAAATGAGTAAAGCTTTAGACGAAGCTGAGATTACTACGGGGAGTGATGCGAGTACCTAGGGTAGAGGCCCTCGGTGAGACTGCTAGAAGAGTTTGGGAGGGCCCCTCAGTGCCTGCTGCGATCATGGGGGTTTTGGGGCGCAGACCTTTCTTGGTTCAGGAGGTTGTCATATCAGGGTTTGCAGCACCTGTACACCAGCAGGGAATTACAGGTCTGGGGGACTTGATTGCCAAGGGACAAGGTGAAAAAGGGGTAGCATTGCTTTTGGAGGTACCCCTACCGCAGCAACCAGATGCACGTTCATGGATAGCAGGTCATACCGTAAGTAGGGGACGTGCACCTGAGGTGGTTGGCACCCCCTTAGTAACTATCACACCTTTATTATATGGCAGGTCCACCTTAGCATGACATATTCCCAGGCATATGAAAGAGCAGATTTGGGAAAGGGAATATTTCGACCTATTCACATTATTAGCGGTAGAGACGGCACAGCCTTATATAAAGGTTAGCAAAGAGGAGGTCAAGAAGAGGCAAAAAAGAACTAAGCCTGAGGAGAACATAGGAAACTGGAGCAAGGCATTCTCTTTGTTAGCAGCAGTATTGATGGAGAAATACCCAGAGAAGGGGCGAGCTTTATGGAAGTACAGCGATATTACTGTGAATAAGCAAAGGAAGTATGGCTGCACGGGATAGATAGATTACGACAGGGATTTTAGATCCAAGATGTCAATGGTGCGAGATATGACATGGGACCAGAAGGACATGGAGGGCTGGGTTTCATTTATGGGTGGTAAGGACAGGACCAGTAAGACAACTGTCGATGTGTCAAAGGAGATGCAGAAGCCGTGGTACGGTAAGGATGAGTCCAATCATAAACCTGACTGGTGGCTCTTTCAGCAAGACCCCTCAGCACTGAGGTGAAATGATCAGGCACTCAGGGGTTTTGGTTCTGGACAGGCCTGCAGATCATTTAACAAGGGGTTGTGCAGTTGGCTTGCAAGGTACCGTTTTGCACACCATTGCTCAAAGTGTGGGGAAGTGCCCAGTCTCAAGATGCTTAAATTCAGAGGGGGAGGGCAGGAGCAGGGGGCAACACAAAGGTGTGCAATAGATCAATGTGGGGAAAGGACCCTCTGCAGTGGGAAAAATGGTGTGGAAGACTTTAGAAATGTGTATCCAATGGACAAAGTGTGAGTTACGATTTAAGGGTGTTTTGTTGTCCTGCATACTTCCAGTGTCCTTGCTATGACCAAATAATTGTTTTCAGGCCTTGCACCATGCAGAATGGACACCCGAAAGAGGGGATGGTGAGTATATTGGCCTGAAAACCTGGGACCCATGTTGAGGTAGTCCTGACCTGGTGTTCAGACACCAGAGGTGTGCCATCCTCACAAGAACAGACACATGAGTGATCCATACAAAGGTTATGGGAGTGACTGACCTGGCAGTCAGACAGCATAAGGCAAAAGTTTCCTCGGAGTTGTGTTCACAGCTCTTAAAGGGGCAGGATGTCCTAATGCGAGACGGGCATGTAGATGCAGTTATATAAGGTTGGTACATTTTTGGGGGCATTGGGAGCAGCAGCGGGCCACCCCCAAAGTGTGGCAGAGTTACAGTCCGGTCTTAGCCTGGAAGGAGTTTGACGCTGCGGTTTCGGCCATGGGTGGTTTCACGATGGCTGCACTGGTGCCAAATTCGGAGGAAGGGCACTGAGTCCTTTATGGACGGTTGAGACTCCTCGTCAACGAGATTCAGTGATCCCGAAGAATTAATGCTTGGCAGTTTATAATCGGAAGCAGAGACGCCCGCTACTCTGCAAACCGGAAGTGACAAGTGTCCCTGGGAACTATAAGATAATGACAAGGCCAGCAAAGCAATGGGCTACCTTAGAAGTCTAGGGAGATGTGACTTTACTTAAGGTTGGGACTGCCCCCAAAATATTGTATGACTCTAATAAATGTGATCTTTTGTTTACATATATACACCAGCTGTCCTTGTGATTTTTAAGGTATGTGTAACCATTGCATGATGTCTTAGATCCCGAAGGGGTATAGATAATTGGGGAGGTCCCTGCAAAGAGGGAAACATGGCTTGTGTTCTAATTGGATTCAGGAGGGAAACAGTAAACAAATAATCTGTGTTTAGAGGGATAGAGTAATCAGTGTAGTTCATCCATGAGGTGAATTGAATGCTGATCTTCATTTTTTTTTCACGTCTGAATGTTTCTGGCCAGAGATATAAATATGTTTGTTCTATTGTAAACTGACCCATGGCTCAGAATTTGAAACACTATAGATGATGAACTTATAACGTTGCATTATTGCGTGTGTTTACAACAGAAAAACATATGTGTATCTCTTATCGGAAGAATTAAAGTCCGTTAAGCTATGGTGTTAGTCAGTTATGGCGACAACGACCCCACTGCTTCCCTCCCCCAGGTGGGCTTTAGCCATCACAATATGAGAGGAAGTTTGAAGAAAACAGCAGAACCTCTGAAAATACGTTCTTACAAACTCTTTAAAAATATCGTTCTGCTTCGAACAAAGCTTTCACCTGTTTTAAAGTCTTCTCACATGTGCTGGGTAACCTTTCATACTTGCCAACCCTCCCCATACGAATTGGGCGGTGCTTATCCAGTCCTGTCCATGCTTTTCATTCTGAGACTTGTTGTCCTCTAGTTGTAAAGTGACAAGCAGCACTCCAGAGTGCAAAAGAAAACAGGACTGGACAAGCATATCGGAAATGTAGTAGGGCTTGCTGGTATAGGCGGTGGGCCATCTGTGTTTCCATTTCACTCTTTTACATCATTTACATTTAGAGAGGACTGTTTGCATGGTACAACGTTCATTCATCGCCCATTTTATTTTCCGCCGCACTTTTTGCCAAACAAACTCATTGCAAAATATGGAGGGTGGGTAAGGACATACAAGGGGTAGAGCAAATGGTATAAGATTTTGGATACAAGCTTGCGCTCTGAATTAAATATTAAAGCTGGTGGTTATATAGGGAACCAATATCCATGAAGCACCTTGTGTGGTGTTTGGTACTGGAGTACGGACAGTAGGTGTAGTTTGAAATCAGACCTGTTTGGTTGGGAGAAATCTTTGTTCTCCCTTTTTGTGTATACAAATCTGTTCTAAAAAACTCTGACCGCCAATATTCGCTGGTTCCATGACTTGAGCGTCTGGACGAGTTTACACATTTCAACCGAAATATGATATATTGGCTCCAGATCTAAACCCAGCTCGCCCAACACCACTCCTGCCAGTTCAGATCCAGAATCTGAGGAAGAAATTACTCAAACAGGTTATGGAACCAGCGAATATTGGCAGTCAGAGTTTTTTAGAACAGATTCGTATACACAAAAAGGGAGAACAAAGATTTCTCACAACCAAACAGGTCTGATTTCAAACTACACCTACTGTCCGTACTCCAGTACCAAACACCACACACGGTGCTTCATGGATATTGGTTCCCCCAGCTTTACTATTTAATCCAGAGCACGAATTTGTATCCCAAATCTTTTACCATTTGCTCATTATAATCCAAACCCTAGTGGGTGGGTTTTTAGTTTTCAGACTCTCGCTGCCGGATTTGAACTTTCAATTTTTCCCAAATATTGAGTGGACACTAGCGCACAGCAGCTGTATCGAACCCACTGTTTTCTGATTTCTTGTCACATAAGGGGTAGGGTGGGGTACAAGGAATAAATAATAGGCAAGGTGGGTTTGGGGGGATCCCCCTAAATAAAAAAGAAAACATTTGATGATTTTTTCCGACAATATTTTCGGCAAAACAAGCAGCGAAAAAAAATACTGCGGGCGAATGAACATAGAGCCGTTTGCGTAATGAAAGTATGTGATCATCCGCACTTGTGGTCTGACTGGACCCTAAAATATAGGACAAAAGAGGCACCAAAACGGAACTTGCTATGGCCAGTTTGTACATGTTTCTAAAAGCACCCATAGCAAATATAGAATTGTTAATTGGTGGTTACATCACCGGTGCGCAGAAATCGCTACACGATTCAGCCGTGTGTCCTGCAGGATGCTCGCGGATGAATACAACTTGTAAACTAGGCCACTTGACCAGATTACACATTTCGCCTTGCTGTTTTGAAAGCATACTAGTACGTCACCCAGAATGGCTGAAAGGGAGGGGGCGGTCTTAGTCCCAGGGAAGAGAAGAGTGGGGCCATCTGGTAAAAGAGCTTGCTGAGTTAATGCGCCTGATGCAGAGATCTCAACTTTTCAGTATCCAAGTGTTCAGGCCTGCTGGGCAGGCGGCTCGATGGGGGGATAGTGGCTGTAGTGGGAGTAAGGCAGAGGAGTTTACATTTTTGAGGCACCATTATTTTAGTAATCATAGCTCTGGCGCTGCTCCCTGCTGGGGGAAAACCGGTGGTTCTTCTCTTTGCACTATGGTGCTTGGAGTTTTGCATTTTTCATTATAAATCCTCCACTGCAAGGAGCAGAATGCAAACAAGAGGCAAGACTACTTACCATGTCGATTTGCAAACAACTTTTGTACTGGAGTAATAGTACACATCGCAAAACCACTGAATTAATTTTATGTACGCTTACAATGCGCATTTACTTGTTAACACCTTCCCAAACAATAGCCATCCAAAGAAAGCATACTTTACAAGGTGTGCTATTTCAATGCTTCTACAAATCCCATGTTCATACCTGTATACACGTTCTCCACATACTGTTACAGTTCTTGTCCACAACTAAATAAAATACCTATACCACCAGTCTTCAACTTTTGTTTACAAATAACACTAAATCATTACTAATATGGACATTAAAGAATACATTCTCAATACGTTTGCCATGTGCTCCCCGCCACACTTATGACCCATTTCTACTGAGCTGTTGCTCAATATGCCAATACGTGAAGTTCATGATATTGAGGGATTTCATTGGGCGGATTGATATGATATGATCAGTTATTTATAACGCGCTTAATGCCCAGATGTTGCTAAGCGCAGACCAGGGGATCAAACCTGTGTTGCTCCATGTTGTCTTGCTTCCAAGGCAAACACGTTGCCGCTGAGCTATCCTCCCGAGGGATTGATTTTGACTTCTAGTAATCGTAAAAAGAAAATCCTGCCAGCACGTCAGAAGCTGGGGCCGAGGAGTGGGTGGGTGCACGTGGTTCGGGGGCCAAATCCACCCCCCGCCCCATATAGCAAGACTTGCTTTGTAAACAATTTTGGGGCCAAAGAAGTGTGGCTGAAGAGAGGTTTTCTGATCTCAAGATCCCGTCCGGAGCTGGAAAAAATATCTCCAATCAAAACGAGCCAAATCAACTCTCACCAACAGCCAAATGCTAAGAGACCATTTTTTCCATCCTCCAATATGTGGAAAGTAGTTCTGAAAATTACACCCCAAGTCTTTCTTAAATTGGGTATACCAGAACAGAAGCTCTAGCCAACCAAGAGATAAGATCTTTGACCTGGAACACAGGGGGTTATAACATTTTTAGTGAGGATATTAAGAAATGTTATACCTTTCAACATTTTGATTTAATTGTTTTCCAGGAAACTCTACTATCCGATACATCGGGTTTGGATGGTTTCTCTTTATATCAGCATATGGCAGTTAACTGTGGAAGGGGTCGACCGAGCGGTGGTTTAATCATCGCTTGTAGTAATGAGATTTTCCCAAAGTCAACTCTCTTGTCAAATGATGTTCAGGGTATTTTAGTGGTAAGAGTGCATAGTAGAGGAAATATGACTGGGGCGAACTGGGGCGAACTGGATTGTAGTAAATATATACTGGAACCCCGTGATGCTCCCGTTAATAGACCTTCTGCAAAATCTAGCATAACTCGTGCTGGAGTACTCTGTACAATTTCCCTCAGATGACCTAATTATAATGGGGGATCTTAAGCCCAATGCATCACAACTAAATCTACCACATACCCATATAAGTATAAAAGCAGAAATGGGCATGTCTGGTGTAATTTCATGGTTGAGTGGATTTAATGATGCTAAATGGTAACATTAAGGAGATATGCCCAGTTTTTCTACCGGGCATAGAAGATCATCTTTTTCGACGATCGATTATGTTTTTGCATCTAAATCAATCTTTGACAAATACACTGAATTTAATGTGACTGAGGGAAATAGAGATGACCATTCTATGTTCAAATCGATCTTTAGTTTTCCACACAATCATCGGATACCCCTGTTTACCCAAGAGCTATTGGCAAATTTGGTGGGAAATCGATTGAGGAGATTTGACAGGGGTGGGCGAACTTTGACAAATAAATTACATAGCATGACTAAAGATCTTTTTGCTCATCAATTATCGGAATTTTGCAATACTATACATTTTGTTGAATTTCTCTGGGATCTGAACACCCCTAATGACCGTATTTCTAAACAATCTAAGACCCATAAACATTTTTTTTAAATACAAATTCAGGAATGTAAACATCATAAAAGACGTCAGAGGCCCACATTAAAAAAATCTGTAAGTAAGAGACCCTCAAGAATTTTAAGAAAAAAATTCAATTTTAAATAAAAGGTATAGAAATTGCTTGAGCTCACACAGGTTTATGATAAAACAGACAGAGGAGGAGGAAATGTTAAAAGCTACCTGTGCAAGAAACTCTAGACATTTCTGGACTATTGTAAACTCGATGAAGATCTCAACTAACCATCCGCAAGACACTTTAATCCAGGTGCAGATTTGGATAGACCACTTTTCCAAAGTCTATGGTCCTTCACACAAGCAGGAATCTAAAATGTAAATAAACACAAACTGGTTGTTAAATTACACCAACGAATACAATGAAGCTCTGATGAGCAAATCGTCAGTGTTCGGGGCGACAGGCCCTAATGGACTAAGTAATGCCACCTTAAAGTTAAATCCGGCCGTTTGGGATAGAGTCTTAAATATCTTGTTTGATAATATAATCAGTACTAAAAAAATCCCTGGGTCATGGAGAAACTCCATCATAATCCCCATCTATAAAAGAGGGGATCGCCTGGCAGCAGAAAATTATCGACCCATTTCACTTTTAGTTGCCAATGGCAAAATCTTCTCAGGTTTAATAATGGGTGAGCTGGAAAAATGGGCAGGGAAAAAAAGGAATAATTCCAAAACAACAGACTGGATTCAGGAGACTTTCGACCTCACTGAATACTCTTATTCTCAGCTGTCTTAGTACAGACTCTCTCCTAAAGGGTGGCACTCCTCTATTCAGATCCTGTGTAGATCTCTCCAAGGCCTTCAATACTATCAATAGGAATCAACTATGGAGGAAATTAAAAATTTGGGGCCTGCCAGATAATTTACTGTCCATCTTGATAGAGCTTCATCAGAGGTCATCGCTAAAAGTAAGAACATCTAGATCAGGGACCCTTTCCCAGCCTATAGCCATAGAGAGAGGGGTACGTCAAGGATGCCCCCTTTCTTTTCATTCTCTATTTATCAGATTTGTTTCATTGGCTGAAGGAGATTGCCATGGTTGGTCCCAAAATTGGCAATACTAAAATAAATTGGTTAGCCTATGCAGATGATATTGTGGTCCTAGATTATACCCAACTTGGACTACAACGTTTACAACAGCTTTAACCGAATATGCCTTAGAAAATGATCTAAAAATAAATCCAAACAAATTGAAAATAATTATATTTAAGTATCCACTAAGGAAAATGAAACCGTTTAGTTGGCAATTGGATAATTCATCAATACCAATTTCTAAAGAACTTACTTATTTGGGGTCTCAGAACATGGCTATCCAACCAAAGCCCATCTACTTTCAACCATTGATCTAAAAATCCTAAACTTAAGCTCCCAAATGAAGAAATTTAATTCACATTAATTCACAATATTGTAAGTTCTCGATTCTTCCTGTCTTGAGGTTCTATATTGGAAAGGTCGTACCGATTATTTTGTTTGGCCTAGAGTCCAATTACCAAGCTTTCGATATTGATTGGGAAAAAATCTAAGGGAAAATCTGGAGAAGAACTCTTGTGCTCCCAAACTGCATACCTATGGCATGTATACGATATGAAATAGGTTTGATCTCATTGGTTGCATAGCTGCAATGGAAATGGGTTTCTATGTATAGGTTAATATTAGATCCTCAAAAATCACCATTATATGAGGATGTGGCAGTATCGATGGCAAGTTTGAATAATTTATTCTTGACCAAATTAAGATCAAAGTGTAATGAAATATTGCCACAATCGAACAGTAGCACCGATATTCTGCAGCAAAACCCGCTAAAAACAAAGGAATGCATGAAACGTGTGGACTGGATAAGAACTATAGGAAAAATTAGATCAGCAAAGTTCTCATCATCTATGCCATTATTAGATAAACCTAGATATTTCCTACCTTCTTCTCTGAAGAAATCAACAGATCCTAAAATTCAGATTGTTAAGGATTTTAAAGAGGCGTCACACTCCAGACCAGGACTTCTTCCACTGGTAATGGATGTGGCGCACACAATAAAATGCTTTTAAATTTATGAATTTGGATTCAACTTTGAGAAGGCAGCCAATGCGTCTCACACCCCCCTTAACGTACACCTGTGTCGCAATGGACTATGAACACGGCCGGTGCGTAATAATGAAATATTTCTTTATTTTTAATTATGAATAAAATCAAACACCTTCAATATAGGGCAGCAGTCACCAGTGTGGTGATAATTACACAGTAAAATGATAGAATACACTTAGTTGAACCTTCTACTATAAGATATACAATGCACAGATTAATGAAAGCAAGATTACTTTTGAGTAGTGTTTTTAAATGGCACCACAATTAAGCATTCCCCCTCCAACACCCCCTCGCACACCTGTCAACCAAATATTGTGTGGGTGGAGTTGAGTAGCAAGGAGTCAGGTATACTATGCAAAAATCGGATTGAAAATACGACCTACCATCCCTTAATGTGATGCCAAAATCGGATTAAGCTCCCTTGAACAATGAGCAAAATGGCACTCGGAATTACTGAATGGGGATTTTACACGTGCGGTTGAACGGAGAAGGCAAGAATGTGTGTGGCTGTATCAAAGAAGCAAGAAAACTTGCAAGCTACAAGGCAAGGTACTAAACAACGGGCAAACAGTGTAGAAAATAGACTATGAAAGGAAACACAGTGCAGCAAGAATCACACATGGCAAAATTGCAATTGCTACGTTTCACAGGTTTAAAATAACAAAACGGCTTGAAAAATGAGCTAAACAGACAAACTCGGAATGTGGTTTTAATGCTAAGGTACAAAGGCACATAGCAGGTATGATATGAAAGTGAAAGGGTGATTCTGGATGGATGACAGTATGGGATTCTTAAAGGGAAAGCAAAAATTGGCTTTTTAAATTCAAAGCAATTGTACAGGGAAAAGCGGTTTTAAAAGGAAAATGACAAGTTTTACTGAGACTATATTCTAGTGGCTATAAAAAAGGAGCGCTGCCTGTGACAAAGGTTGATTTGCAATTTTAGCCCTTTCATGCCGTGTGTCTCTTTATATCGGAATTAATTTATTCCAAATAGTACTAAGGACTAATACAACGGACTGAAATGATTTGGAAAGAATGGCGCTAACACATGGAAATTAACACAGATTTTCCTAAGGACAGGATACACTGCAGATTCTGACAATTTTAAGGATTTTGCTAAGGTATTTATAGGATTTCTATGGGATTGGATATAATACCAAGTAACAAAGCAAGGGATGCAGTTTTTTTGTTTACTGGGGAAGGGAAATACAACAAGCACATGAATGGAATAGTTTAGACACCCAGCCGTGCCTTGGGACATGGGACAAAGATCTGGTCACTTGGGCAACAGCTGGGCTCTCCTCTAGGGACACAGCAGGGCAACCGGAGTCTGGTCTCGTGGACAGTGCGGTGCATCAGCTGGGCAAAGCAGGTCTGGTCACTGGATAATCCCAAAAGGGTTCAGCCTTTCCCCCTTTCTCCCTGAATTGTTGGGATGTTTGTAGGATTTAATTGTGGATAAGAGGTTCAGCCTGAGTAAGAGGTTCTGCCTGGATCTGCTATCAGCTACCCCTGGCCTGGCACTGGAATCTGGAATCTTGCAGGGTGAATGTGGGATGTCTGGATCTCTGGATGTTGATTTATGAATCCTGGATTTTCTTGAATCAATCCTGTCTGTCTGTATGTCTCCACCTTATATAAACTGGATGACATCAGAGGATTTTTACTATGTGGGCAGAACTCAGCTGGACATACCTCTAAATCGGATAGGTCAGCCTGTAAATGTTGCCACCTCCCTGTAAGCAGATTGGGCTAAAGGAAGTGACTCAGTTTTAGTTAGTGTGTTTTTATGAGGTGCATTGTTATGCCATAGTTACTTTTACCAAAATCAGTTATGACACAAAACCCCTATATTTGCAATTGTTATCCTCCTGAAAATTAGATAGACAGACTCCATATTTTACAAGGAATACACTGTTCTAAATTCCCAGTTGATGCAATGCTGTTTAGTCATTCTGGCAACCTTTTGCCATTTCCATGGAAAACATTTCACCTAAAATTCTACAATTGTCTACATATACACGTATTATCACTGGACATGTTTTCATTATGTTTCAAAACTGTACCATGTACGCTTTCCCCAGAAATGGCATTTTACTGGCGTTTGCGTCCACCTCATGTTAGAGAAGCCTACCGTGTCTTATTTTAATGGCGCAAAAATGACATTTAAAACGGTCACAATTTCACCTTACTGTTTCTTTAGATTACTGAAATAAATGTCATGATATGAACAGTCTTTGAAATCAAATGGGTTGGCTTTGTTTCCGAATATGGGCAATCTTTCCAAACCCCAGGCCACATGTCATGCTCTGGGTTGCTATGGATTCACTTTGATCCTAGGCAGCTGAAGCTGAGGAGTGGTGTCAGAGGATTTCACACCTTAGTGGCACGGCCGTCCATTGTCCCATGCTAGGAGAAATGCCATTCCGTCTGACGAGGTAGCGAATTTTCACACCTTTCATGGGTCCTTTCATTGGGAAAGGGGCTTCCTTTGAAGTGTTCTTCTTTTGCCAAACTGGTTCTGCTGGTCTCAAACAGCTTTAAAAAAATGGTCTCTCTTTCCCAAAAGTCAGTCTTTTTGTAAATAAATATATTATATCTTTAAACCAAACCCCATCCTCACCTAAAATTCTATTTCTGTGCGGGTATTTGGGATGATTTCACATTTTAACTTTCAAAGTGTTATTTCACTGCTGTTGCAAAAACGAATTTACACGTGTTTATTTTACATGGGGATTTCACCAGATGCAGTTTCTTTAACACACATTTTCAGAACAGCCTGGACAGATCAGATCAGTTTCATGGCAGGGAAAGGTGATAGAAATAGTTTCCTTTTGTAATTGATGCATAGCAAGGGAGAAACGCTTTATATTTGAAGTCCTCTGCACAGGTTAATTTGTTGCAAAAGTAAATGCGGGTAGTACGGACAGAAAGGATTTTCTCTGCTGTTCATAGATTTGGCTTGACACACAATACCTTTCAGGGAGGAATGCCCTCCTTTGCTGGTGTACAACCTGAAGATAGATGGGCGGCATGAATGTGTCTTATCAGCAACCAAACTGTGTACTGTTGAAAAGATGGAAATAACATCAGTGTGCAGTCATTTTAAATACAGAACATTTTCTCTTTCAGTTAGAAATATTGCGCTTTCAACATAGCAGCGCTGCACTAGGCTGCTTTTGAATTCTTCTTTTTGGTGTACATGAGGAAAATAACTGCAGCAATTCTTGGAGTGTTCTATGTTTCATCTCACCCCCTATGCACTCAACAGAGCCAGCGCAGCTATTATTTTTGGTAACTGCTAAAAACGCAGTTTTGATGCAAGGGAATAAGTGCTCAGCAGAGCCTGCACAGCCATTCGTCTTGAAACTGCTGAAAATGAAGTTTGGTGGTGCAGGGGAGATTTGCTGGGCTGGTAAATGTACCCCACAGGATGGAATTTCTAAGATTCAGACTAAATCTGTTGTTAACTCTGGAAATCCTGCATGTTAGAGACAAAGAAAAATATCCAACAGATATATGTGATAAATGTGACGAAATGGACAAACAAACAGCTTTACCATCTCCTGGCGAAGTGCTCAGGGACATGGCCACTGCTGTTTCTTTTTTTCTTTTCTTATGTGTTAAAAGTCATGTTTTGTTTATATGGTTAAAAACGCAATAAAAAATCAAAAAATTAAAAAAGCTATTTTTTGCTGCCGGTTGAAGGCAGCACCAAATCGGCCTTTTTAGTATGGGGCCTCCAATGGGCGGGTTTTAGACAAACAACCAATGATTGATATCCTTGTTCTTGAATGATATAATTGTAAGTTGCGTCAGTGCCCTCCTTTTTGTTACTCACTGTGTTGTATTATAAATTGCTTTACCATTTGAAATAAGTATGTATTATGGCGTTGAGCACCCATTCTAAGGGATGGAATGGGTGGTAATGGCCTGGCAGTCCAATAGGGTCCGAGCAAAGCAAGGGCGTTTAACGAGGGCCCTGGGTCATTACCATCTGTTCCAGCCCTTGGAACGGGTGCTTAACGCCATTAGCACCCGTCCCGTGGCCTGGGTTGGGGCTAACTGAAAGTATTTCTGTTCCCGTAAATGGGACACCTTGTGGCATCCTGTTCACACAACAAAAAGACTGTTCAAAGATGGCCATCACGGAAAGGGAAGGTAGGGCTCCATACATAGCCCCTCTTCCCTTTACATGGCAGCCTCACACATAAGGAAAGGAAGAAGGAAGCAGCAGCGGTGGCTTCTGGTGCCAGTGCCGCTGACGCCACAATTCGGTGAGTGGGGACCATTTAAAAAGGGTAGCGGGGTTGCGGGATGATGACGGGGGTGGAAGCCATCAGGTGGCTTGAAACGTGGGCTAACATCTGAAGATTCAGCCAGTGTTTCAAGACTCCTGATTGGATGACTCCCCCACCGAGGTTGCTCATTTATATTAAAAAAATGCCTTGGCAATGGCTATTGACAAGTTCACAGGAATAGCTTTTTTTTTAAAGCCATATTTAGGGTTCTAGAGGGATGGGTCATGGATTGTTTGAAGGATGGGTTGGAATAAGGAAAACTCATAAAAGAAAAGAGGCGATGACAGCGCAATTGCAAATGTTGTATTTGGACGTAACAGTAGTTTGTTTAGCTCAGCGGAAGTTCTGGGAAAGGTTATTCGGAAAGACACTACTTCAAAGCCTATTATTTTATTTGTTTGTTTAATTTATTTTATTGAGCATTTTAGTACATTCAGGATGTCTGAGCAAAGAGGGTGGTGTCCCAACACCTTTCAGCTAATGCTGAAAGAGAAACAGTGACCACGAGAGGTGATAGGAGACCTGGCACAGTCTCCTTCATAAATGCATGTTGTCCCTCTGTACAATGGATGTGCACTCAGAACGACTTGCTGAGCCAACCCCAGCCCATATGCACAGTAGAGGTTTGTCCTTGGTTTGAAGCCAGGGACAAAGAGTAGCCCGAGGGCACTGAACCCGAATCATCTCCATAGGCAAATGCAGATCTTGACCAACCCTGTCGCTTGCACAGGAGGGTTGGAATCAGGGTCAGACTGGGACAAGAAATAGGCCTGGACACCCAAGAAAAAGTGTCCCACCGCTCGCCTCAAAAAAGTGTCCCACCGCTCGCCTCAAAAAAAGTGGCCCTCAAACCATCATCCGTGAATCGCGTCAATTTATGACTTGACAAAAAATGCTACTTATGGAGGGTTCATGTCTGTTGCATGTTATGTTTTGTGTAAACGCTTGAGAAAGTGATAACATCTGGCCATCTCTCAGCTTAACCTTAATTCCGACTCTGTTGGCTCCCTTCACGACCACCAATCTGGCTTCAAAGATGCCAGAAGCACGAAAACTCCTCTCCTGAACATCCGTGAAGACCTGCTCTCCAACCTCGATTCTAACATTCCCTCTGTCCTCATCCTACTTGATCTCTCCTCTGCGTTCGACACGGTCAACCATACCACCCTGCTCAATCATCTCTGTGACAACCTTGGTATCACTGATCAGGCTCTGGCCTGGCTGACCTCTTTTCTCTCTGATCGACCCTCCCAGGTACAACTTGGGTCCTTCCTATCTTCTGTCTCCCTCTCCACATGTGGTGTCTCCCAGGGTTCTAACCTCTTGCCCTGGCTTTTCAACCAATACCTGGCAACTCTCGCTTACTGCATCTCCATTTTCTGCTCAACTTTACAGTGCTATGCTGACAACACCCAACTCATATTCAGGCTTCCTTCGGCTTCCTCCTGTCCTTCCCTCATCTCTGATTGTCTAATCGCCTTTCAAAACTGGTGAGCCGCTAACGGTCTATGTCTAAATGCCAACAAGACTGAGAGCCTCCTTATTGGTACACCATCTCCATCCTTTCCTCTCACTCTATGGCCGGCCTCCATTGGACCGCCTCCTACCCCCACCTGCGTGGCTAAGAACCTCAGTGTTATCTTTGACTCTACACTTTCCTTCTCTACACACATCTTTGACGTCTCCAAAAAGTCAAACCTTTTTTTGAACCTCCTTAGAGGTACTCTGCCTTTCCTTCCCTCAAAAGCTCGCAGTCTCCCAAACTCTGGTTCTTTCCAGACTGAATTACTGTAACAGCCTCTTTTTAAATATACCTGCCTCCACTCTCCGCCCTCTACAACTTTATCCAGAACAGGACTGCGAGACTTGTCCTTGGCCTCAAGCCCTGGGACCGTATCTCTCCAACCCTGAAATCCCTTCATTGGCTCCCAGTGGATGCAAGGATTACATTGAAATCCCTCTGCATTGTCCACAAGGCTTTCTGGGGCCTGGGTCCAAAATACCTTAAACTATCCCTCCATAAATACCTCCCCCTCGAGCCCTTCGCTCCTCTACTTCTAACTCCCTCAGGGTTAGTCGTTTTGTAAAGAAACAAGCTGGGGGTATATCTCTATCTTCAGCTGGTGCCTCCCTTTGGAACAGCCTCCCGGCCACCTTGAAACTTGAGGAAAACCATCTACGGTTCTTGAAGCACATCAAGACCTTCCTCTTTGCCTCTGCCTTTGCCCCCTTTCTCCCCTGTTCATCTGTTTCTTCTTCTCTGCAACGTGCACCTGGCCACCCTTTGTCATTCGGGCCCAGGTACCTGATCACCCTGCCACCCTCCTGTACTGCCTCCAGGGCACCCCCTGCACTAGGGTTCTGTATCTGTACCCATACAGTCCCCCTCCCACATTTCTTCTGCACTAATCAGATATACTGTATCTGACTAATTTTCACCTGCCACTTGTTGGCTGCACTACCATGTTTTATCGCCCTTATTTATTATTTAATATTTATTTCTGTTTTCTCTCCTCTGCTGCACACTTTCCACTCCCCCTCCCTTCCATCCACTTCCCCCCTTTTCCATGCACTTGCGCTTTCTTAAATATCACGGTGGGCCTCATCACGAGTCTGGCGGTAACCCTTAAATGCAGCGGTAGCGCTATTACCACTGCATTTAAGGGTCTGCCAGATCATGGCTTTGGCGGAATTCCCCCCAGTTCTGAGCTGGGGGGAAATCCGCAGCAAAATTGCCGATTTTCGGCACGATTACCGCCGGCGGGAAATCCGCCTGCGGTAATAGCGCGAATTTTCCCCATTGGGCCCAATGGGGAATGAGGAATTCCCGAATGGGCCCAATGGGGAATGGACAATAACCCTTCCGCCAAACCCGTGATCCGGCGCTAATAGCGCCGGGGGGTTTGGCGGTAGGGCTATTCGCCGGCGTTACCGCCCAACTCGTGATGAGGCCCTGTGCCTAGTAAGATCGCCGTTTTCTTTTTTGTTCTCCCATGTTCCCCTCCCTTTTTGCCTGGTCGCGCTCTGAAACACTTGTGTACGAGTGCGATATAAATAAAATATAATTTAATTTCAACATTCCTTTTGTTCTTTTTTAAAAAAAAACAACAACATCATCACATAGCTAAATACGTACCTATGGCCGCATAGAAAGAATTCCCAATAGTGAGGTGATTTGGGAAAAACCATGCCTCAGACTTGAAGCTGGTTGGTTGGGCTAGAAAACCGTTGTATGTTGTTAATCTGTGTATTATGGGAGAATTCTACCAAGTAAAGAACGTACTTGGACAACCTGCTCTTTGTGAACATGGAATCCTTTCTAAATAGCTCAAAGTGATATTTTTTGCTTTTTCATTTGCCTTCATAGTGTTGTGTGTAGCGGTTAATCACACCCCTCTGTCACTAGTAACACCTTTTACAGCTGTGATTCAAGCAACCCCTTATTTGATGAAACTTCCATTGTTAATGCTGCACTACTCCCAGCTCAGCCTGCTGTCAGAGAACCCTAGTGGTTAAAATGGGCACCTGTCAGTGTGTCTTTAATGAAGCCTTGAGAGCTATTTTGGACTGCGCCATTAATGTTAGTATAGAGAAATCCCTGCTGCAGCGCCATGGCTCTGATATCCTCCTTGGATCCAAAAGGACCAGATAATACCACCCCCATCTGTTCACACTCTTCCTGTCCTCATCTCTCGCCTGAGCCAGAGAGGCCTTTCAAACTGTGAACAGGAAATACTCAAAAAGAGACTCGTCCCTTAACCAGATTTCCAATACCAATGCTTGTCGCAAAACGAATAGGATGGGAGAGTTATTTAAATTATGCATTTACCTTTTAAAAAGGAATGCAATTAATTTTCAACATGTTTTAAAGTCTCCAAAAATAATTTAGATTGAACTCCTTGTGATACCCTCTTATTTTAAAAAAAGCTTTCATTCTTCAGAATCTAGTAGCTCAACGTATTGATCATTTCTTGCCACAAATAGTGTAAATGGAGAAATATGAATGACAGCTACAAGGGTGGTAGCGTCAGGTCAGATTAATTAGGAGAATAATTAGGGCACCGAACATGGTCAATATACTGACAAGGGACGATCATATCATATCACACTATCAGGCCGATTCATGGAATTAATGTGCGCTGAAATTTTCGGCACAAGCGTGCGAAAGCATGCGAAAGCGTGCAAATCGCAGTGCAAGTGCGAAAATCGCAGCGAAACCCGCGCACAGCGATTCATGGAAGTCCGTGCACGTGTAAATCCCAGGATGTGCGCCAAAATTCTGCGTGGTGCACGCTGGCGCACACGTCTCCAAACAGCGTGCGCTACGTGCACAGTGAAATCGCACATAGCGCGGCGCACACAACAAAAGTAGGAGGAACAGGGGGCGTGACACACGGAATGGGGAACAACGCATGAAAATGTGGGCATCACGGGGGAAGTACAGGAGGCAAACGCGCGGACCGCCCACACGCACGTTCAAAACATGTATTCATGGAATCGAACGGGGCTGACGCGTGCGCCAAAAAAGATGCGCTAATCCGGAAACATGTACGCCAGCAGAAAGCAGGCATACGTGGACCCGCGCAGCATAAAAGTGCGCGCAAACAAAAAACAAGCTCAGAGGCCAGGATGAATATACCGTTCCTAGCAGCAGTGGTCATGGGACACCGCAGGAGGAGGAGGAGGATAGTCAGGCCCAGAATAATTACACCCAGAACCAGCCTTTTTGGGATGCCTGATGACCAGGTGTATGGGAGGTACAGGTTTCCACCTCACATAATACTCGACCTGGTCAGTGAGTGGGAGGATGACCTCACATCACCCATCCTGTGCTCCCAAGTACTCAGCCCCCTGCAGAAGGTCCTCAATGTACTGCACTTCTTGGCCACTGGATCATTTCAGGGGACAACTGCTATAGTGGGGGGGTGTCACAGGCCACACAGTCACGCTGCCTACACCAGGTGTTGGCCATCATGACTGCACGCCCATCAGTCCGCAGGTACATATACCTGCCCAGAAGACCTGCAGAAAGGCGCGGAGTGGCACAATTACCCAAAGTGCTAGGTGACATTGATTGCACCCATGTGGCTCTACGTCCCCCCCCGGGCATCTGAGCACATCTACAGAAACCGCAAGCACTGGCATTCCATCAACGTCCAGGTAGTATGTGATGCCAAGGGAATCATCACCTCAGTACATGCCAAC
Organism: Ambystoma mexicanum; assembly: GCF_040938575.1. NCBI lineage: Eukaryota > Metazoa > Chordata > Amphibia > Caudata > Ambystomatidae > Ambystoma > Ambystoma mexicanum. The sequence continues at coordinate 767,726,390 of NC_090921.1, forward strand.
TATCCAGGGTCCACCCACGACAGTTTTATTTACAGAATGTCAACCCTAAACCGGGACCTAGAAGCTGGGCGGCACGGCGATACATGGCTGCTCGGTGAGTATAAATGCCTCTGCACATGCATGCATGTCAGACACTGAGTAATCTCACAACCCCACTAATGATACCCATCATCACCTCCCCAGGGGACAGTGCCTACCCTATGAGCACCCACATGATGACGCCAATTCAGAACCCCACTGCGCCACCCGAGGTAAAATACAACACAGCCCATATTGCAACCCGGGGCATAGTGGAGCGCACATTCGGAGTGCTCAAGTTACGCTTTCGCTCCCTTGACCGTTCTGGTGGCAGCTACTATACGCTCCCCCAGTAGTTTCCTGGATCATAGTGGCAGCATGTGTCCTGCACAACGTTGCAACACGCCAGGGCCTGCCGGTGGACATGGTGGTGCCCCCACATCCCCAACCACATGCACGCCTGCTGCGCATGGGAGGGGAAAGGGCACGTGGTGAGGCAGCCCGTAAGCAGCTGGTGGCTAATTACTTCACCTAAAATCACACCCATGCGGATTGCACACAGCCCTGGCACGTACCAGCTGACAATCAATGATGATGACATAAGGGACAGTCAACTGTCACTACCATACCAGCCTGAGATTGGTCACCTGGAAATGCTACATTGTGTGCATCCCTACCTACTTAAAGACAACCAATGAAGTGTGACAAAAAGACACATTCATGCTGCATGAATGACTACCCCCTTGCAAAATACAACATGAAAATAGTACCATGTCACCCAACCCCTCCCCATATCAGCTACCCAACACACCATGGCATGTCATGCAATGTGAAAGCAACCAAATGAATGCACAACACATGACACAAATGTCACAAAGTGCACTGTCCAAAATGGAAACAGGCCACAGACAATATGCTCCCAGTAATCAATAAGAAACAGCACACATGAACAAATACTTACCAGCAACACAATACAGAAACACAGGATGAAACATTGGCAAAATATGACAGTACAAAATCAAAGTAGTGCAAGTCTTACTACCTGAATAAGCCAGCACATCGACCCCTTCCAACTGTACAGTGTTACTGCCCCGCAAATGTCTCAGAGCACTGCATACAACATGAACTCCATCTGCAAAGTAGACGGCCTTGTGAAGACATGAGGAAGGAACCTGCAAATTAGGAGGAAGACATGGATGCACAAGCACATATCAATACACCATGAGGTGTACAAAACAACAACAATATGCACTAGGAATGTCTACACAGTATTGACTACAGACTGCCCACACAGCTCATGGGAGCCCAACGTCACTGTGTGATTCACTGTCACTTGGTCACACCCTTTGCGAGCCCATGGAAACGGGAAGCAGGAGTGGTGTATGTCTCACGAACCCAAGCATCTAACCCAAACTCAGGACAAGCCTGCATGTGCCCAGCCCGAATACAGTGGATGCCCACAGGAGCCACACAAGGCAACACACTGTAAAAAAAAAGAAAAGAAAAATCAAAAATGGCCATGTGGGGACGATGGGGGGTGGGGGAGGCCACCCAGGATGTTCGAGGATGGGGTGCACACCAACACCCACCTGCGTGGATGTTGCGAAAAAAAAATACCTTCTTGGGCTCATGGCCTGCACGGCTATGCCATTGTGGGAGAACTGCTATTGCTCTCCTCACCCTCTGCTGCTGCATCAGGAGGTGGTGGCACTATGGGAGGCAGCCCACGCAAAGCCCGGGTATGGTCCTCCATGGCAGCAAGTATGCAGGTCTGGAAGGTCTCATTCTGGAGGATTAATGTGCGGAGATCCCCATGCAGCACCTTACAGGTTGCCTGCATTTCTGCACGCATGGCTTCGCGTGATGCCCGGATCTCCTCACGTGTTGCCTGCATCTCAGCTGAGAGCGAACGTGTGAGCTGCTCCAGCCGCTGTCCTGCCCTAAGATTAGTGGAAGCCTCAAGGTCAACCAGAGTCAGCCTGTGGGTATGTAGTTCTTCCCTCAGGGCTTCCCTGTGGGCCTGGGACTCTATTGAAATCGATTGGTGCAGAGTCTCCAGTGCCGCCCGTCGGTCCCTGTTGGACGCCAACATGTCTTCCCTGTGTGAATGGCAAATGGAGTCTGTTTCCTGCTGTTGTTGCTCCATCTGCCTTTCAGGGGGCAGAATGGAAGTGGCCACCCTCTCCATTGCCTGAGCCATCATTTCTACTGATGCTGCCTGTTGGGTTGCAATACCGTACATGGAGTTTTCCCATACTGTATTTCCTGGTGGCGCACGGCCACCGAGTCGACGGGCACCACACCTGTTCGGGGCAAGGCGATCTGCACCTTGCTGTGCTGGCAATGCCTGAGGTTGCAGGACTGCATTCCCCCTCTGATCTGCTGGCCCAGGAACAGGATCAGATGCTGTGGAGTGTGACCCTGCATCTGTAACCGACAAAGGCACACCAACCAACACTGACATCCCCATAGAGGGTTCTACCCCTGGTGCAGGTGGGTTGGACAGAACAGAATCCCTGCCAGAAACACTTACCTGCGATGGCACATAAGTCTCATCATCCGATTCAGCACCCGAATAGAGTTATGGGGAGGTGCACCCAGAGACACCCCAGGAGAGTATGGTCTGCAGTAACATTGGGTTCTCATCCACCACCACACCACGTCCCCCACTGGTGCCCGGTCGTGCCAGAGATACCTCCTGGGTCTGCACCATCTCCTCAACCTCAACAGCATCAAGTGCGTTATCCCCTGCAAAAACATGAGACAACAATTGGAAACAGGCACGAGCACCATAGCACACACATAGGCCGTGACAAGCCACAGATCCAGTACATGATCAACATATGTCCCACATGACTATAACCTGCCATGCATGCACTGTCAAAGAGTTGGAAGTGGAGTCAAAAAGGCAGACACTGGGGAGAGCAAGATGGAAAAGCAACACATGTGTAGCATGTTGGGTAGCACTGGCATCACACATCAGGCTGTGAGTGGCATGTCCAATACACATACATGACACATGGCAGCACACAGATGTCATGTAGCATAGCCACAGTAAAGTACAAAACTACAGCAATATGTCAGTAATTGAGTACGGTCACACATCCTTGTGACATCGACATGATGAGAAGATTAATGCTGAATAGTTTTTCAAAATATGCGTGTGCCACACACAGAAACACATCCAGTGTCCAAAAATACTATCATTCTGGGCTGATCAATGGTTGGTCACTTTGACATCACAGGAAACATCTGTCATGTTCGACATGCAAACAGCCCCTTATAATAATTTTTATGCAGGCCAATACTCCATCAGCCTGAATGGTGTAATCATTAACATAACCAGGTAATAATAGTGCCCCAGTGTGGCCTGTAAACAATGACCGAAGCATATCACATATGTCGCAATGGGGCATAAAATTGTCTTGCAAAAAGTGGAGAGTGCAAACAATCAGCATGAATGAAGACTTACTAAATCAGACCAATGTAGTTGCAAGACAACAGTTCAAGGTACAGTGCACAAATGTGGGCTTAATAGGCAACTGTGGCCAGAAGGGATACAGTCATACCCAAATCAAAGGCATGTGAATTTATGGGAGGAAGCACATGGGTGACCCATACCACTCAGGTGCACACCCCCTCACCTGGCACTCAATCTGAACCCGTCACCCAAACAACATACACATGGATCACATACACATGCATGGGCCCTCACCGGACAATGCATCATAATCAGGTAGTTCTCCCACGCCTTGGATCTGTTCCTCTGTGATGAAGGACCCAGCAACAGAATCATGTTCAGTGAGTTTGTTGTCCTCTGTCCTCTTGTGGAGACCCACCGCCAGTCACCAGAGTAGCGGCATGATTTGAGGCCAGCTTGTTCTTTGCTCTGCGATTCAGGTCATTCCACTGCTTGTAGCAATCATCAGCTGTGCGCCTCACAAATCCAAGGGCACTTATGCGGTCGGCGATGATCTGCCCGTGTGCCTTACGTTGACCAGTTGTGGTCTTGGACCCTGCAGTCACCAGCATTTCGTGGCTATGTGCCGACACATAGGACACAAGTGCATCAAGTTCTGCGTCATTGAAGCAAGGCTTCCTTGACGTGCCGGAGTGTGTAGCCTTGTCTGGGGTCTCAGCCTGTCGTGCCAGAGCACCCTTCTACCTCTTCTTTAAAGGTGGAGCGGAGCCAGAGTGGCTTACGCCGCTCTGGTCAGTAGGGGCAGAAGCACCGGTGGACTGGGTAGTAGGGGTGTGGGAATGCACAATGACCATAGGTCTTGGTGCAAGCATTGGTTGCAGGGTAATGGTGGCAGGGGTAACGTCAATTTGATGGACCTGGACCAACACTGTCCTGGCTGGGAGAGTCAGAGCTGGGGCAGATGGAGCTGCAGCTGCCCCTGCAGCCTCCCCATCCTGCATACTTGGGGCAGCAGATGACATAGCTGCCCCAGATCCACGTGGCTTGGTGACAACAACTTGCACCACCACACGTGGCCTAGACTTGCTGACCTGGAAGTCAGCCTGGGAGTCATCCTGTGCCAGGTCAGGTGCCACAATGGGCTAGTCCAACAGGGGCTGAGCTGGGATGGTGTCAGCCACGTTTCCCTCAACCATAGGGGGGGCATGGGTGTCCCTGATTGTTCCTCCACACATGGGGGCATAGGGGCACCCTGCAAATCCCGGCCACGTTCCCCTACCACGCCCACCACGCCCACCTTTTGAAGGTCAGCCACCTTTGCCTCCCTTACCGCTTGGTCGCCTCCCAACCATGGCACTGATGTTGTTGTGCGTATGGGAGTTGCAGTAAACTATTGTCCTGGGCAATTGGAGGTTAAAGGGGTAGGGTACTAGATGGAATTCGGGTCACGCAACGCACAGGCAGCCCAAAATCAAAAATTAACGGGCACGCAACCCCTCGTAGACCACGTGCGTTAAAAAAATGAACCCGCACTACGCTGTGGCACCCAGAAACACAAAAATAAGCATACGCGTAATACACGCAGCCTACAATGACCTCTGAAGGGGAACGCGACACACGGGGCAAGCACAGTTGCTAAGTACGTGCGGAACTCACCGTCTGCCTGGAAAAATAACGTGAAAAATATGCACAACACCCCCCGCCAAAAGAAGAATTGTACGCTGTCTGAGGAGACAGGACAAAAGGAGAAGTGAACTCTGAGGAAACAGGCCCAACCAAAAATCAGAAAAGAGCTGTCAGAGGTAACAGGGAGTAGGAACTAGAAACGCTGTGAAGTAATCGCGTGTGAACCGACAAGAAGTACAGATTTCACCCACTCGCTCTCCACGAAAAGCACGTACAAGGAAATGGCGTCCTACACGTAGCTTTTAAACCAGCCCACACTTACACGTCAGATACGCGTGTACGTGGGCCCTTTCCTCCAATTACACGCGATGACACTCGGACGTGTAGTTTTTCCACGTGTGCTCTGTCATCACGTGCTATGAGGGAAACACCTGCGCGCATAATATAACTTACGCGCTAAGGGCCTTTGGTCCAATGAAATCACGTACCTGTGCTGACGCGCTTACGCGCTAAGGCCCTTTCCTCGAATTACACGCTGACGTGCAATTTTTTCACGTGCCAAATCACTCCGTATCAAGCTGGCCACGCAAAAACACACGGAAGACCATGCTCCTGCTCAGAAGGCCGAATTACTGCCCCCCAGAGCCCTGAGCACGCTCCCACCTGCCATCTGCTGCTGCCTGACTGCCTGCTGCCCACGTGCCCTGCCATTTGCTGCCTGCACGTCAGCCAGGGGTGTAGTTGCTGTGACCACCCCTGCTGGAACCGAAGACTCCCGACTGGGATTCCATCGCTCCAAAGCCCAGCCCCAGGACCCAGTTGCCCACCCACTCCTGCCTCTGGGGTTGCCATGTCCAGCACAACACCATCTGGCAGCACTGGCAACCCCCAGCCAGAGAGGCAGAGGGCTACCAGCTTCACTGCCACCGAAGTTGGTGTCCTGGTGGAGCAAGTCCTAGGGCAGTATGATGCCCTCTTTGGAAGTTTGCGCGCCGACAATGAAGGACGGACCAGGATCTGGATGGATATCGTGACTGCCATCAACGCGGAGGGGGTTGCAGTCCGCGACTTACATCAAGTCAAGAAGCGCTGAGAGGACTTCAGGTCCAGGACCCTCAACAAGGCCCGGCGCCTCGCTAGGGCAGCGGATGCCAAGGGGTGCCGGGGCCAGCTGTCGAACCATCAAATGAGGGTCCTGGAACGCATATGCCCAGCGCTCTACGTCCAGATCCTTGAGAGGCAGACCCGTCTGGAGTCGAGCGGTAAGTGTACATGCATGGTGATAGTACGCTGTGCGTGTCGTGGTGTGCCAGTAGTGTGCATGTTGCACATGTGTTTATGTAGGGCCATGTAGGGATGTGTATGAACATGGGCGTGAGGCTGCCACATGTGAGTCCTCTCAGTTGTGAGACACATTGATGGTGTATGTGTTGGTAAGCATGCTGGGCAAATGCAGGTGTGGGAGCACACATGTTTGAATTTCTGTGTATGTACATTGGCATGGTTGTGGCATGGATGGTGGTTCATAATGCATGTATCTGCACTGTGTACATGTGCATGTATGTGTATCTGACAAGTGTGCAACTGTGATGCAACATGGATGCACATGACACTGATATGTAGAAGGATGAATGGCAGATGTGGCATGTATGGCTATCTCATCACTGCAACAGTTGGAGGAGATGTAGACATGCATGTAAGTGTGGTGGCGTGTGTGCATGTCTAGTGCACTCCTTGTGTTTCATGTGCGGTCAGGCTCACCTTTGGCTGTTCATGCTGTTGTATGTGTATGGATGGTGCTGCCTGGTGCAATATTGCTGTTGAAATGTTCATGTGTGTGAGTTAAAGTGACATGTGTGTCGTGGAGTGTGATGCCGTGTCTGAAGTTAAACAATGCCACTCATGTGCAACTGTCATGTGTGTATCAGTCCATTGTACAGTGCCCTGATGCCTGTGTTTTATCTCTCCCTGTCTGCAGCGTCAACTGAAGAAGAGGGCGGAGAGGGTGCTGTGGAACACAGCAGCAGGGATCGTCCCGCCAGCCAGAGACGCAAGGTCCCGGCTCCCCTCCCAGGTTGTCATCTTGTCGGTCCGACGGAGGAAGATGGCACAGAGTCATCCAGGTTGGTGGGGGGTTTGGTGGAGGAGGAGGCCGTGCAAGGGACAGACACAGGGTCTGGAGGTGGGGATTCCACTGGTGCTAGTGGTGCAGTGCAGGGGCAGGGACAGGAGGCAGCAGAGGCCACCGCAGAGGTGCCTGTGTGTAATCATGTCCCCGATCCTGTGACTGCATCATCCCGCACCAGCAGAGATGCCTACGTCCAGACCCGTTTTCAGGGAGGGGATCCGCTTACAACAACTGACCTTCCTCTCCCTGCGGACGTGGCTATCCGGGACCGTGTTGAGCCTATCCTGGTTGGGGTGGCGTTGCGTCAACGGGCCATGCGAGGTGACCTGCAGTCTTTTCATGAGGAGACTGCACGTCATCTCGAATGGCTCGTTGACCGCGTTGACCTACTGGGACAGCTCACCAGGGCCGGATTCCTCTGTTTGCTGGACCTTGTTCCGACCCCCTCCTCAACTGAACCCCATATGCGCCAGTCATACTCCATGCCATCTTCCCACCCCTGTATCACCTGGGTACCCTGTGGAGCTGCCTCTGACACTGCGGCCAGGCTGGTGGAGGACACATCCCTGCCACAGTCGGGAGTCGGACGTCCAGCAGGGATGGCCACATCAACAACTGCACCCCAGCCAGAGGAGGATGTGCCGGCAGCAAGAGCCAGGGCACAGGCAGAGGCACAGCAGCAGCAACAAGGTGGGAGATATGATGGCTCGGGGCCTTCGTCATCGGAGGGGCAGGCATCGGCCAGAGGGCAGGAGGACCCAGGACTGGAAGTGTCTTCCGTGTGGCAGCGGTTAGGACATGCTATAGATGCGGAGCGGCAGCGGGCATAAAAGGCACGGCTCACGATGGTCAGGGCGGAGAACTCCATGCGGAGGGCCTTGAGGCGGGCCGAGTGCCTCGAGGCAATTCGCAGGGAGTTGGCGGAGAACATGTCGTCGTCCCTGCGAACCCTCGGGGCCATGGAACAGGACCGCCTCCAGGACATTGAGCAGAAGTTCGATGATGCCCTGACCCGGGACATCCAAACGTTAGCTGTCGGACTAGCCCGCTGCAATTGAAAATAGTTTTTAGAGTTAGGTTTCCTTTTCGTTTTCCTTTTATTTGTGGTCAATGGACAATGCCACACACATTTGTATATAGTTATATTTTTAGGTAGTTTCATTGGTTTAGTTGGGCTCATGGACCCTTTACATCGTTGGACAAAATGATTGATTTATTTTTGGGATTTTTGCACATGGATTAATGGATTTTTATTTTGGACAATGGATTGTATATAGTTACATCATGGATTCATTTGGATTTTTTTCTTCATTATGGACATGGAGTAATGGATTTTTTTTTAGGACAATGTATTGTAAATAGTTGGACTATGGATTGATTTCACATTTTTATTTTTCATTATGGACATGAAACAATGGATATCTTTTTTTACCTTTTTTTGGATTTGCGTTGGTGTAGGGAGAGTTTGGACTGTTTTTCTTTCAAATTTTTTTGCATTGCTTATCATTTTCATTCACTCATCTTTTTCACATGCTTTTCATTTCATGTTTGATATTTTGGTATGCTTTCATTTCATTTCTTTATTTATGTACATAATACATTTTCATATTTTAGTTCCATGTGTGGGATTTGCTATTGGGTTGATGCATGTGAAATTGTGGGTTTACACAAGCAATGCCAACCAGTGTTTGTGTGTGATGGACATGTGTTGATGTACATAGTTGAATTTTGGTTTGTGTCTTGAGATAGGCATGTCAGTGTGGGGTGGATTGGGAAATCATTGCGTCTCAAGAATGGGGTGGCGTGATGTGGTATTTTTTGGTGTAGAAGTGGGCCATGATTGCGCATCTTTATTTCGTGTATGGGGGGACATGAGTGGGACATGAGTGGGGGCCTGCTGTCAGTTGCCCCTGACTGCTGAGGGGGTGGGGGTGCAGGGGGACATGAGTGGGACATGAGTGGGGGCCTGATGGCAGGTGCCCCGCACTGCTGGGGGGTGGGGGTGCAGGAGGACATGAGTGGGTGATTAGTAGTGCAAGCTGACATGTGGCTTGGCTGGGGGGCATGGCCATGGTAGATGGGCTGCCTGCGGGACATGATCAGGGGTGCAGGGTAGTCCCCTGTGGTGTGGGCTGCCTGCAGGGGCCGTGGAGGGTGTAGAGGGAACATCTGGGAGGCCCCACACTGCCAATTCACATGTAGGACTCCCCACGCACCCCCGAAATTCATCTACACCACTCTGACAGCAAAATCGCGTGTGGAACTTCCCACGCACCCCAGTTATCCACGTACCCCACTCGCACAGGGACAATCGCGTGTGAAACTTCCCGCGCACCCCCGAAATACACGTACCCTGCTCAAATCGCGTGTGAAACTTCCCTTGCACCCCAGTTATCCACGTACCCCACTCGCACAGGGCCAATCGCGTGTGAAACTTCCCGCGCACCCCCAAAATACACGTACCCTGCTCAAATTGCGTGTGAGACTTCCCACGCACTCCAGTTATCCACGTACCCCACTCGCACAGGGCCAATCGCGTGTGAAACTTCCCGCGCACCCCCGAAATACACGTACCCTGCTCAAATCGCGTGTGAAACTTCCCGTGCACCCCAGTTATCCACGTACCCCACTCGCACAGGGCCAATCGCGTGTGAAACTTCCCGTGCACCCCAGAAATACACATACCCTGCTCAAATCGCGTGTGAAACTTCCCACGCACCCCAGTTATCCACGTAACCCACTCGCACAAGGCCAATCGCGTGTGAAACTTCCCGCACACCCCTTAAATACACATACCCTGCTCAAATCGCGTTTGAAACTTCCCGCGCACCCCAGTTATCCACGTACCCCACTCGCACAGGGCCAATCGTGTGTGAAACTTCCTGCGCACCCAAAATACATGTACCCTCCTCAAATCGCGTGTGAAACTTCCTGCGCACCCCAGTTATCCACGTACTCCACTCGCACAGGGCCAATCGTGTGTGAAACTTCCCGCGCACCCCCGAAATACAGGTACCCTGCTCAAATAGCATGTGAAACTTCCCGCGCACCCCAGTTATCCACGTACCCCACTCGCACAGGGCCTATCGCGTGTGAAACTTCCCGCGCACCCCAGAAATACACATACCCTGCTCAAATCACGTGTGAAACTTCCCGCGCACCCCAGTTATCCATGTACCCCACTCGCACAGGGCCAATGGCATGTGAAACTTCCCACGCACCCCCAAAATACACGTAACCTGCTCAAATCGCGTGTGAGACTTCACGCGAAACCCAGTTATCCACATGCCCCAGTCGCACAGGGCCAATCGCATGTGAAACTTCCCACGCACCCCCAAAATACACGTACCCTGCTCAAATCGCGTGTGAGACTTCACGCGAAACCCAGTTATCCACGTGCCCCACTCGCACAGGGCCAATCGCGTGTGAAACTTCCCGCGCACCCCCGAAATACAGGTACCCTGCTCAAATCGCATGTGAAACTTCCCGCGCACCCCAGTTAGCCACGTACCCCACTCGCACAGGGCCTATCGCGTGTGAAACTTCCCGCGCACCCCAGAAATACACATACCCTGCTCAAATCACGTGTGAAACTTCCCGCGCACCCCAGTTATCCATGTACCCCACTCGCACAGGGCCAATGGCGTGTGAAACTTCCCACGCACCCCCAAAATACACGTAACCTGCTCAAATCGCGTGTGAGACTTCACGCGAAACCCAGTTATCCACATGCCCCACTCGCACAGGGCCAATCGCATGTGAAACTTCCCACGCACCCCCAAAATACACGTACCCTGCTCAAATCGCGTGTGAGACTTCACGCGAAACCCAGTTATCCACGTGCCCCACTCGCACAGGGCCAATCGCGTGTGAAACTTCCCGCGCACTCCCGAAATACACGTATCCTGCTCAAATCGCATGTGAAACTTCCCGCGCACCCCAGTTAGCCACGTACCCCACTCGCACAGGGCCAATCGCGTGTGAAACTTCCCGCGCACCCCCGAAATACACGTACCCTGCTCAAATCGCGTTTGAAACTTCCTGAGCACCCCAGTTATCCACGTACCCCACTCGCACAGGGCCAATCGCGTGTGAAACTTCCCGCGCACCCCCGAAATACAGGTACCCTGCTCAAATAGCATGTGAAACTTCCCGCGCACCCCAGTTATCCACGTACCCCACTCGCACAGGGCCTATCGCGTGTGAAACTTCCCGCGCACCCCAGAAATACACATACCCTGCTCAAATCACGTGTGAAACTTCCCGCGCACCCCAGTTATCCATGTACCCCACTCGCACAGGGCCAATGGCATGTGAAACTTCCCACGCACCCCCAAAATACACGTAACCTGCTCAAATCGCGTGTGAGACTTCACGCGAAACCCAGTTATCCACATGCCCCACTCGCACAGGGCCAATCGCATGTGAAACTTCCCACGCACCCCCAAAATACACGTACCCTGCTCAAATCGCGTGTGAGACTTCACGCGAAACCCAGTTATCCACGTGCCCCACTCGCACAGGGCCAATCGCGTGTGAAACTTCCCGCGCACCCCCGAAATACAGGTACCCTGCTCAAATCGCATGTGAAACTTCCCGCGCACCCCAGTTAGCCACGTACCCCACTCGCACAGGGCCTATCGCGTGTGAAACTTCCCGCGCACCCCAGAAATACACATACCCTGCTCAAATCACGTGTGAAACTTCCCGCGCACCCCAGTTATCCATGTACCCCACTCGCACAGGGCCAATGGCGTGTGAAACTTCCCACGCACCCCCAAAATACACGTAACCTGCTCAAATCGCGTGTGAGACTTCACGCGAAACCCAGTTATCCACATGCCCCACTCGCACAGGGCCAATCGCATGTGAAACTTCCCACGCACCCCCAAAATACACGTACCCTGCTCAAATCGCGTGTGAGACTTCACGCGAAACCCAGTTATCCACGTGCCCCACTCGCACAGGGCCAATCGCGTGTGAAACTTCCCGCGCACTCCCGAAATACACGTATCCTGCTCAAATCGCATGTGAAACTTCCCGCGCACCCCAGTTAGCCACGTACCCCACTCGCACAGGGCCAATCGCGTGTGAAACTTCCCGCGCACCCCCGAAATACACGTACCCTGCTCAAATCGCGTTTGAAACTTCCTGAGCACCCCAGTTATCCACGTACCCCACTCGCACAGGGCCAATCGCGTGTGAAACCTCCCGCGCACCCCCGAAATACACATACCCTGCTCAAATTGCGTGTGAGACTTCCCGCGCACCCCAGTTATCCACGTACCCCACTCGCACAGGGCCTATCGCGTGTGAAACTTCACGCGAACCCCCGTAGTACCCGTTCCCCGCTTGGCGTTTGCTGTTTGGCAGCCCTGTAAACTGGTCCAGGGTTAGCGCAGCCCTATGCGCTGGATGGGGATTTTGATGGCTTTTCCTTGCGCTAGGGGAGTTCTTGGGGGCGTAACTGGCGCTGCTGCAGGGTCGCTGCTCCACTCTGCGCCACGGCTGGTTTGGGAGGCTAAAATCCATGAATACGCTGTGCGCGGAAATGGATTTTAGCTCATGCGGCTGGTGCAGACATTCGCATGCGCACACTGTGCGCCAGCCACGTGCGCCACTTGTGCGTGAAATTATATGAATTACCCCCTAAGTGTGCATTAAATTAATCTGTTTGCTTTTCTGATTTCCAATTTCCAGTGAACTTTGGTCATTTTCTCGGTATCTGCTTCCCATTAGTTGTACATATTTGAAGTACATTTTAGAACACTAGGATGGGATCATTGTACTTTGTACGAATCTGGTATGAAAAGCCTGGGGTCTTAGGATACCAACATTGAGTGCCCTGCGCCTATTGTTTGTTGTCTGTCGTCTGCCATGTGGAGGTACGGAGACTACCCCTTGCTCCGTTAAAATGCTCAAAGAAAAGAAAGCCGAAGCCAGCTTCACTTAGTTGGCAGCGCCAAAAAGAATTAGTTTCAAACAGTAATGTGTTTTGAAAAAGAATATTTTGATATGCCCTTATTTGAGACACGTGTTTCGGAAAATTATGTGCCTTTTCAATCAGGGCTTTCATCAATTGGTTACACATTAGTGTCAAATGAAATAGCATAACACCATCAATAATTAAGTACAGCACATACGGAGAACATACGTGCATCAAAAACATATACAGTTACAGCATACATATAATTTGCAAACAAAAATACAGATTTGCACAATATTGTACATAATGACACAGAGAAATAGGGGGGGAGTTGTAGGGGCTGGATGTTACGGGGTTTGAAAAGAAAGGAAAACAATAAATAGAGAAACAAAAATAACACGAATTAGATTTTGTACCAGTGTTCATCATAACCAGAGAGGTATTCCATTATATTGGTATAGTAAAGTGAAAATGCACAGAGGCTTACCTAATCAGAGTAGTAATGGTATTTAGGTTAGATTTCCAATGGTTGCACAAATCCCGGGATAAATCCCACCTACAGGAAATGTGATTAGATGTTTGTCATTTAAGACATTCAGCTCAGTCACTTTTGGGAGCTAGTTGAAATTAGATACCAATAATCCTGAAAGCGGTTTTAAATGTAGTTCGCTTGTAAATATAGATATTCTGGCTAATTGGAAGCTCTCCTCAAATGTTTACCTTTGTAAAAGTTAGCGCGTCCACAAGGTTCAGCAAATGTGTACATTGCACACTATTTTATATTAGATCTGGCCACAAAGTCAAATATTCTGCTGTCAGCTAGTGAGCGGTAGATAATGTGTGCACACCTACTGCCTTAAAGCGCATCGGTGTCGCATCACCTTTTGAAAAGATAGTTGTATATGCGTAAAAAGCTCCCGTACGACTTGCTACTATATTTCATATATTTAGACAGCGATGTACTAGGTTAGATACTTGGCGGTCAGGTATGATCTAGATAAGGGCTTACCTTAAAAGTGTCCATGTTCGTACTGAGCGTTGGCAACGTGGAGTTGCGGGCGCATTGTGATTATCTGTTGTTCGGGCGGTTGCCCTGGCAGCAGAAGGCCCTTGTTGCTTTTACCGGTAGTCAGACCGACCGGGCGCCATGTTTTGGAAGTAAATACCATGTTTGCATATTCTAGGTCATCCGATGCCCAATTTAGATTCAACACACTGAGATATCATATAAAATTCATATGGGGTGCGCAACACCTTGAATTCAGTAATATATATAGCCGGTCATAGGGTAGTAAGCTTATGGCTTTCAAAAAATCTTGGGTCAATAATTGCTACTCGTATGTACTAAAACATATATAGTATTTATGTCGCTAGTGGCATGAGTTATTATGTTGGTAATACTTATATAGAAACATTGCATATTTTAAGGTGCAAAGGAGAAAATTCAATTACTATTGCTTCATTTAAATTTCACTAATCCATTACCTATAACCCCAGTGTCTGTTGTTTATGTCTATGCCACTATATTGAGAATACCTTAAATAATTGGGACTAGTTTTTCATAAAGGTATCTATCTGAATTTAAACCTCACTTGTCCAGAAGCCATTTGAACATATATAGTGTGAATGATTCAAATATATTAGTTGAATAGCCATTGAGTCAATGTGTTTCAATTATTATTTTCAACAAAAAGATATAAATCAAACAGTAGTCACTGTTCATAGAGGTGTTCCATATTATCTGGGGGTGTGTATTACAAATGTAAATACTCCCAGAGTCCTGACTAGTTTGGCCAGGTTTTAACGGGTGTAACGCTCTTCTCACAAAAACACCCCCATATCGCTGTCCGAATTGAGGCCAACAGCTGTGGATCTGAAAATGCAAATTAATCTTGCTTCTTGTTGTCTCAGACATAGTTCTCTATTGCCACCGCGTCTGCTAAGGTTAACTTTTATTAATCCAAGAAATTGTATGTCCCGTTTGTCGTCCATTTGGTGGCATGTCTGCCAGTGTACTGATAATGGCAGTGTTGAATCTTGGCTACCTATTAAGGACATATGCTCTTGAATCCTAATCCGTAATTCATGGATAGTGCTGCCTCCAGCAAAATTGTCTGGCAAATGCAAATAATAGCGTACACTAAATATTTGGATTTGCAATTGATGTTGTCTTTAATAGTCATCATTGTTCAATACATGTCCTTAAAATGGATAGTCCGTGCATGTGCATGCTTGCACGTTGTGCACATGCCACACTTCCTGAACCCCGGGATGTGTACAACATGGGTTGTAGCCATGTATTTCATAATGGTTTTTTCTCTTCTGGCAGCATGGATGGACTTACATGCATTTTAAGAGTACGTGCTCTTCTGTAAATGACAGTCGGGTGTTCGTCAATATATCGACTGATGTGTTCGTCCAATTTGAGGAGGTGCCAATTTTTTCATAGTATCCGTCAAAGTATTGCATGGTTACTACAATACGTGGTAGTGAAGTGAATTTTATCCTGTTCTGTCGTAGATAATTGTGTTTTATTAGTCAGAGTTGATTCTCTTGTTCTCATGTTCGCTTTTTGGCAAGCGTTTAGCACACTTTTGGCATTGTACCCTCTTTCTCTAAATCTGTTGTAAAGTAATTGTTTGAAAGTATTTTGGTTTGAACAATTTCTCCGTGCTCTGATGTACTCCCCTTTAGGGATATTCCGTTTTACTGAGTCAAAATGGCAGCTCGTTGCAAAGAGGGCTGAATTGACTTCTGTGTCTTTGCGAAATGTTTTGGTCATTAGCATGTTCTTTTCCACATAAATTGTCAAGTCCACGAAATGTATGTCTGTTTTACTACTGGCTTCCGTGAATATCACTCCCCATGTGTTCATATTATCTCTTAGCATAAATTGATCCAATTCTTTACATGTTCCTTTCCAAATTATAAGAACGTCATCAATGTAGCGTGACCACATGGTCACATTTTTGGCAAATGCTGGGTCGGAGTAGATGTGCTTGTCCTCATACATTCCCATAAAGAGGTTCACCAGGGCCGGGGAATATTTTACCCCCATAGCTACCCCAATTTTCTGTTTGAAAAACTTTTCATTAAACATGAAGATATTATTGTCCAAAGTTAATGCAAGCATTTCTTTAAGGATCTCCACATAGTGGTAGTGGGATGCTGATTCTTGCTTGAAAGTATAGTCGAGTGTTTGAATAGCTACATCGTGTTGAATTGAAGTATACAATGCCTTTACATCCCAGGTTGCAAGGATGAATTCTGGTTGCCATGTAATTTGATCCAGTCTATTGATAGTATCCGTAGTGTCTTTAAGGTATGCTTTTAGCTTTGATACTCTTGGTCTGAGGTCATGGTCTAAATATTCTGAGATTTTCTCCGTTGTCCACCTTATGCCATTTACAATTGGTCTTCCTTCAGGTATACTCTCATATGTCTTGTGAACTTTCGGTAAGAACTAAATTATGGGGACTGTCGGTTGTTTTACCCACATGTAGGTTTTCTCTTCATCTGTTAATAAACCTTTTCTATGCCATCTTAGAATATGGTCTGCCACTTCCATTGAGATTTTCTGTTTAGGGCTAGTAGTTAATTGTTCATAGCACCCTGGTGTTGTCAGATGGTTGTTTGCCATTTCCACATAGTCGTTGTGGTTCATTATACAATATTCCCACCTTTATCAGCTTCTTTTATCACTATTTTCTTGTTCATTTTGAGATTCTTTAATGCTTGCTGTTCCATGCGGGTCAAATTTTGTTTCCTGGTCTTACCCTGAATATTGGCTGAATTACTGTATGCTCTCTTTTTGTCCTTGGTGACTGTTTTGTAAAAATGCATCAATTGAGTTCTCAGGGCTCAGTTGTGGAGTAAATTTAGATTTAGATTTTATCTCATCTTTAATAATGCCCATTGGTGTTATATCCAATTCTTGTATTGTGTGGTGAATTTGGTAGGTATCAGGTTCTTGCAAAGATCTAATTGCATGTATATTTTCCCACTCTTCTCTTGTAGTTTCACTCTTAATTTGTATCTTTTCTTTTGGTTTAGCTTGGGACACTTGTGTTTCAAAGTATGTTTTCAATTTCAGCTTTCGAACAAATTTGAATAAGTCTATATGGACTTCCGTTGTATCAAATTCATAAGTAGGGGCAAAGGATAATCCTTTGTTCAAAAGCGAAAGCTCGTCTGTTGTGAAGGTCTTGTTTGAAAGATTTAGTACTAGGTTCGTCATTTGTTCTTTCTCGCTGCCTCTCTGGTATTGGCTCTGGTTTGTCTTCGCTGATCTTCTGATGTGTTTGAGCTTACTGTGCTTGCCCTTCCCCCACCTTCCTCTTCGCCTGGTGTGTATATTTGCTTGTTGGCAGGATCGGGGAGTTGAAAACGGACCTGTTTGTCGAAATTAGCATTGCATGTTCATTTTTTATATCGTCGTATTTGATTGAGGAAGCCTTCCTTATTAATACCTTTTGGTTGTTGATCCACATTCTTGTCTTTCTCTGGCTCGGAATCAACATGAGAACTTCCTGAAGAGGTATTTGGTGTACTGTTTTGAGAGACTGGTTTATTGAACTGATTGTATTTATCCTGAAAAGTGTAGACATGATCTTCTTGATAATCGCTTTCATCTCTTAAATATTTCCAAAGTTTTCTGATTTTGATGTCCTCTTGATAATCTCTAAGTATTTCATACATTTTGAGATAATTACATTCCTTAGTCGCCTCAAGTGCTTGGGTTTCAGTGATCTCTTTCTTCAATTAGTTCTGTCGATCTTTTATGTTCGCGAGTTGCATGCTCAACCAGTATTTCAATCATTATTTTGGAGCTATGATTAAGATTACGTTCCCATAATTCTGCCAGGTCTTTATCTCCGTCCTTAGTGAAGCCTGGGAATATAAGTATGCGTAATCCTCTCGGAATTTGATTGTTGGTCAAATAATTTTGTAGGGAGATCATCTCTCAGTACTTGTCTATTTCCTTTTATGAGGCTCTTCAAGTTTCACTAATTTGGATCTCAAATCTTCCTTTTTAGGATTGATGTTTCTAAAAGCATGCAGGGTGCTTCCTCTTGGTGAAAAAAGATTAGTTGCATCTTCTGCACGGTTCTTGAGATATTCCGCCATATTTTCCAAATTTAAATTGGTATATCTATGCTGGGCTGTTGGTAAGGAATGAAGTATGAAAAGCCTGGGGTCTTGGATACCAACATTGAGTGCCCTGCGCCTATTGTTTGTCATCTGCCATGTGGAGGTACAGGGACTACCCCTTGCTCTGTTAAAATGCTCAAAGAAAAGGAAGCCGAAGCCAGGTCCACTTAGTTGGCAGCGCTAAAAAGAATTAGTTTCAAGCAGTAATGTGTTTTGAAAAAGAATATTTTTATATGCCCTTATTTGAGACACGTGTTTCGGCAAATTCTTTTCCTTTTTCAATGAGGTCTTTCATCAATTGGTTACACATTAGTGTCAAATAAAATAGCATAACACCATCAATAATTAGGTACAGCACATACAGAGAACATAAGTGCATCAAAAACATATACAGTAACAGCATACATATAATTTGCAAACAAAAATACAGATTTGCACAATATTGTACATATACGAATCTGAAACCTGTGGGGCCGGTGCTAGCACAAGGCAAATCCAGGTGACTGCTGAGTGTGTCACCAACAGATGAGCCGTGCACCATTGTATGGAGCACTCAAATGTTACTTTTCAGGGGGCATCATCATTTCTTCCAGGACCCAGAACCTAAATTCCATCCCCTCACACGTGCATAATCAGCCCTTGCAATTGCACTGTTTACACAATCCCGCCATTCCCGACCCAATGGCAATATTACAAAAACCTTTCAACTGTGCAGTTCAATTTTGCACACTATTTGTATGGGGCAAACATTGCCTTGGTGCAAAAATATACAGTATGAATACATATTTTCACAAATAACAGTTTTATCCCTGTGCAAATATCATGCATAGTTTCATCTGCATCGGTAAACATTTCTACAATATGTGCCCATGTGTAAATATATCTGAATGATACAAATACAACAAGTGCTATGCACCATTCCCATAATTTCAAGCAGCTAAATTAAAGATAAAGTTAACAGGGCCCCCTACTCCCGCACAGGGGACACTTTAGGAAAGCTTGACTTAAGTTACTGTTCACGCCGGTCACAGTCGCCCCTTCATGCCAGTGGGTGTCCAACGTGTCCAGCTCTGGAGGCAGCCAGGAGCAGGTGATGACGGCGCAAAGCAAGCAATTTGCAAAAACTTGCAAAAGCGCACAGTCCACCGCCGGCCCAGGACTTCTGTGTCATGTTATTTTAGTTACCTATACAAATCACTGGGAGCAGGCCGGGCTGAGGCAGCACCAGCCCCGCCCAGCCCTGCTGCCCCCAGTGTTTTGTAAAATTGTAACTGCCGGCGCAATGGTGTCGCGGCAGTTGGCCACTGGACTGAATGTAACATCTCAATGTAACTTACATCCAGCCCAGTTGTGGGCTTCAGTAACCGGCCCCCAGGGCCTCGCCCGTCTCATCATGATTTTGGCGAGGCCACGGGCCGAATGGCTGACAGACCATTCCGACCCTGGTTGGATTACTTACCCCCAGGCTCTGCTGAAGCAGGGGATGAGAGGAGTGAATGCAAACACCCTATGCTAGACAGGGCCGGTTTCATACCTGGGCCACCCGGGGCGACCATGCAAAGTGCCACGATAACCCACCTGCTAGGCCAGCTCGGGGGAGTCTTTCAAGGGATCCCCCGAGATGGTGTGGTGGGTGAAGGCACAGCAGGCACCATATTGTAATGAAATGCACTTGCTCTCCTGCTGGTGCTGGGTCCCAAACTTTGTTGACTAGTCCTGGGCGCTGTCGAAGCTAAGGCCACTCCTGATGCTAGGCCACTCTCCTTCTGCCCAGAAGTGGGGAAGTGTGTTTCAGGATGTGCTTGACGCTATGCTGAACAGGGCTGGTGCCAGGAGAAAACCGCTGCTGATGCATGCAGGAAAGTGTTTTTATTGTGTGTGCTTGTGAGAGGGTGTGTTTGGGAGTGGGTGCGTGTGGCAAGTTCACAAATCTAACCTTGTAAGGAAGGATGGAGGTGAACCGAGGCCCAGTTCTGTCTATGATAACAGCAAAGAGGGCCCAAGTTCCTGATTTTGACCTTTGTGTACAAATGCTTGTGTGCGGAACCATGACTCCAACCATACCTCATAAATCAGATGCTTGCCAGAGTTTCTCTTATTTTTACAGATCAACCACAAGGCCAGAAGAACAGGCTAACCCACCAGCAGCAATATCGCCCACACTTCAAGAGAAGCCGGAATAATACAGATCGACTTGTACACCAACCCGAAACCGCGCAGAGCCACCCGAAAGCCCGCTAGAGAAAGAGACGCACGGACGTGCACAGCAATCAGTGCAGTCCTGGTTGGACATGGTGGTAAGGGGACCCACGTAACTTCGATAAATCACCAGGAACAATACAGAGACGTGTTAACAGTATTAGGAACACATTATCCCCAGATAATTTGAGCTATCAGAGACTCGATATGACTCCATTCCATGGCGTAGGGCACAGAGCCTTTGGGTGGGGCTCAAGCCCCTTATGAAAGATTTCCTCTGCACACAAACCAGGACGGGAAGAGTGAAGCAGATTTGTTATGGGAAGAGAACCAATACCTGAATTGGGGGGCTACTTCAGGGGCTAACGGAAACAGGAAGTTGTGGGTGTACCGGCTGAGGTCAGCATTGGAGGTGGAGGACAACCAACAGGCCAGAAGTAGGATGGAGGGAAAGGTGGATCATGGAAGAGATTGTTAAAAAATGTGAGGTAATGGTTCAGGAGTGTTATTGGTTCTGACGTGTGAGTGTGTGCGAATGTAAGATGAGTGCATATTGAGGGTAGAGTAAGGAGTGACTGTGAGAAGACTTACTAGGTAAATGAAGGGTGCATGAGAAGTGGTGGTGACAGGAGAGTAGTACTGGCGGGAGGAGAGTAATAGTGGTTGAAGGGGAGTAGTAGTCGAAATGAGTAGTAGTAGAGTGGGAGTTGTAGTGGTACAGGAAGAGAGGTAGTGGGTGGTAAGGAGGAAGGTAACATCAAAGGGGGGTTGAGGCAGGAGACAGGAGGAGTGAAACATCAGAAGGAAAGAATACTGGTGGGGAGGAGGAAAAGGAGCAAGTAGAGTTGAATGGGAAATGCGAGATTGAGTGTGGTTGGTGTAGGTGATTCCTACAGAGCAACTGCGGGCGCTAATCCCATTAAAACCTGAACTTGTGGCGAGAGTAAGGAAAGTGAGGAAGTTCCTGAGGGATTCAGTGAGACTGCACGTAGGGAAACCATTGCTAGTATAAGAACAAGAACCAATACAGGAGGGTTTACTGCTCATTAACACTAACCTAGGAGTTACGGTCACCTTGGTATGGGTGTAAAACCCATGGGAGGTGAGAGAAAAAGGGAAGGTCATAGAGCCCACAAACAAACCAATAGAAACTCTTAAACTTTCCTTGAGAGTGGAAGTGTTTTCTCTGCCATCTGTGACACATGGTGTCAGCAGTGCGATCTGAATAGACCCCGATACATGGGTCGGCCCACGCCCAGAATGCCAACAGGACATCTGAAACTGGAAATTCCTGGGTGACTACTTGTAATGATCCGTGGGATCAAGTGATTTGGGACATAGTGGTGGAATTTGAGTTGCTCAGCCTGGTGCATGTATCAGAGATTGAAGACTCTGAAGAAGGAGATAGAGACATACCAGGGAATTTGCCAACTCGCCAACCTGAGAGACTAACTGGCCTGGTAGACGGAGCTGGCAGAAGTCTGCTGGAACAAATACGAGAAGCACTGGAAAAGACCAGCCAATGGAGAAGGGCCCAAGCTAGTGCAAGTAGTTTCCCTGAAATCCATGAAAGTAACCCTTTCAGACAGTGGAGGGAACCTACTATCTCAGAAGAAGAGGAAGATCCACCCCTTCTCGCCCCTATCCCAGGACAAGCAGTTACTTCCTGAAGCATTGATCCAATCACCACGGAACACATCTTGTGAACCCTTGCCAAGGTCAACTGAATATCAGCTGTCAAAACCAAGAAACCCAGGCAGTCCTGCAAGGTGTCATGGCAGAAAGGCGAGAGCAACCAGCGGTTCCACCCACTGTTCTACAAAAGCTGGTTACTGGGTAGGATCCATCCACTTTCTTTATAAATTTAGAGAGAGTGGCCAAGACAGCAGGATGGCGCAGAGACCGATGGACTAAATACATTGCTCCCTTACTGACCGGGAGCACCCAACAAACCTTTTTGGCCCTCATTTCAGATGGTCAGACTCCCTACGATGACCCAAAAACCTTAATTCTTGAAAGGCTGGGACAGGATCGAGAGCATTATAGGTTCTGTCGATGACATGTATGCCTGCATTAAGGACAAACACCCCGGCAACTCTCGTACCAAGTAGGGGATTTGTTAAACAAATGGCTAAAAGACAAACCCATTGAAGAGATAACAGAGATACTAGTCCTAGAACAGTTTATGGATTCCCTACCACCGTACCTCCAAAAGGTTATATGGCAATTACGCAAATCCACATTGGAGCAAGCCATCCAAATGGAAAATGCCAACCAACATGCCATGAATTCCTGAGAAGCCAGTCGAGGACCCAGGAAACCCGGCTGATAATAAATCCATAGGGCACATAGTCAGAGATCAAGTCCCAGTCTCAAAAATCCTTCCAGGAATAGACCTGGACCCTCCAGCCTACTCAAAGGGAGGGAGCAAGGTCATCCAAACAGGCCTGAACCTATTCACTGTTACACCTGTGGGAAACAAAGCCACCTGTCAAGGTTCTTCCTAGAGAGGCCCAAAGAAGAGCCACTGGAGATTGGTCTTCCCCAACCAAGGGAACTGCTTGGGCAGAACTCCAAGGAATCCGCTCAGTGGAACAATGCTGATCTTATTCCAGGAGGAAGAGGATGAACTAGACCCATTAGCCTGGCAGTCTGTACAACGAAGAGACTGACAGAAAATATCCCTTCCCTGTGACAATACAAGGGCACTCAGTTGTTGCCCTCCTAGACTCTAGGAGTAAGAAGACAGCTGTAAGGACGGAGATTTGCTTGTTGAAGGAGCTAAGTCCTGGACATCCAGTATAGAACATCTGCATCCATGGGGGCCTGGATCTTTATCCCCAAGCTATATTAACCTTGCATGTGCTTCAACGGAAGGTTCTGATGCAGATTCTAGTAATGCCCAGCCTCCCTGAAGAAGTGTTCCTTGGTACAGATTTTCCCTAGTTCAACTAGATCTCGCTCCTCCCAAACCAGGGCTGCACGCTGGGGAGCTAGAGATGAAAACATTGACTCCTCTAACCTCCCCCATCTTTCCTCCACAGCCTGCCCATCCATATATTCCCACCCTCCCCCTACCAATTTCCCTTCCCTCTCTCTTCCCACTTCTCCCTCACATCCTCCCTCTCACCCCACCAACTCACACTTTCCATCGCTAAGTGGTACAAGGGCAGCCCTGGCCAATACACTAATCTCAACAGCCCCCCGCCCCACTCCCAACCACACCCCATGGGCTACACAAATTACACAAAAGGACTATAGTCTTGGCTGCGTCAGGACCCCCCTCTCTTCTCCCCTTCTCCATCTGCGATCCCAATTCTTGCCCCCTCTCTACTCATCCTAAATCTCCCCCCAACTCCAACCCTGTCCTAGCTCTATTCTCCTCACCCCCAAAATTCCCATACCCCAAGTGTCCACCTATCCCTCCCATGTCCTCCTCTGAACATCCCATCCTTTCCCCTGCTTCCCCCCTTCTCCCAGCACCTCCTTACCCTACAACAACACACCCTGTGACACTACCCAGCTCAAGCCTTCCAGCTCACCATTCATCTCCAACAACACACACACCGACCCCTGCTTTTACCAGTAATACACCCCCACCCGAAATTGAACCTGCTTTCTTGCATAGTCATCAATGCAGGCTCGGTCTCTAAAATCAAATTTAACATCTTTGACTTTATCTCAGATGACAACCCAGGCATCCTCTTCATCACAGAGACCTGATTTGCAGACGACTACGAACCAATTGCACACGAGGCATGCCTCCCAGGTACAACCTGATTGCTCAGAACAGACCCAGAAGAAGAGGAGCAAGGCTAGCCATCCTTCACAAACACCAGATTCCAGTCCTACTTAAGGACACCTTAGCCTGCAGCACTGATTGTGAATCACTACTTGTAGAATTCCAACTCTCCTCTGCTATCTCCCACAGCTTTCTACTCATATACAGACCCACTGGCTACAACAGGAACTTCACAGACTCTCTTAGTGATGCACTATCGACCACCTTCAATAAGCATTCTTCTCTCATCATACTAGGAGACTTCAACATCCGTTTGACACCCCCTCAAACCCTATGACCCTCTCTGTCACGGATAACCTAGAATCTCTCAACCTGACACAACTCATATCCCTCCCCACCCATACCATAGGCCACACCCTTGATGCAGTATTCAGCACCACAAAATGTATATCCACCCTCTATTCCCGCCCCCTAATCTGGACAGATCACTTCACAATCTTCTTCTTCCTCCTGACCTCACCTCCTGCCCCCTCCCAGGTCCCTGTCCTGCCATTGCCAACCACTGACCTCCCTCACCTCTATCTGAATAAAGTCATCATTAACCCAGATCTAGCCAATTCCCACCTCAACTCACTCCCAGTACTCTCACTCCAGAAAGACCCTACCTCCATCAAACTCCTCTATCACTGGCTCTTCAGCGCCCTCATCCCCCTCACTCCAACCATACCTCTCAGAGACCAGGCCATGTTAGGGAGAATTCTCTGTTTAGGCTGAATTTCCTAACCTAGTGAGTCCCCCAGCAGCTTTGCTGGATTTCTGGAGTTTGTTTTTTTCATCCTGCCAAGAGTGAGACTCTTTTTCTCCCACTCTTGGACATGATTTGTGGTATTTCTTTGAATGTTAATGTGTTCTATGGGCTATGGGGTCTTTTACTCCATAGGGTCTTATGTGTTTTGCTATGTGAGTTACACAGCACCCTCCGTGCCGTAACACTGGGGTGTCCTAGGTGACCCCCACTATAGACTCCATACCCTGGGACTGACTACTGTCTCTCAGGGCATGTAAAGTCACCATTGGCTTTGCTAGACCTAAATTTACTAACAGAACCAGTACAAACCATCCTATTGTGGACGTACTGGTAGGGGCAATTCGCTTAGCCCTGGTTCTGTTGTTCGAGGGGGCCCTGTCCCGTCCCCCCTAGTCGAGTTTTGGCTGGTGGCAGTGGATACTACTTTTTATATTCGAGCGCGAATATATTCCTATGGGACTTTCCCATTGTTCGAGGCTAATACTTTTTCTATGTAGCCTTGGTAATACCGCCGGTTTATTAAATAAAAGTGAATTCACCGGTTGGTATTTTCTGCCAGAACTCGGTTTTTAAATGGCGTATGTGTTCGCCTCTGTAACTCCAAACCAAAGGTTGAGCCCTTTGTTCCACTTTTGGCGGCCTTCTGCACAGAAGCCCTTCAGAGTGGTGCCATTCTGTCTGGGTACCACAGGGGGTGTGGGAGGGGGTTTAGGCACCCTGGACTGAGTTGACTTGCCAACTCAAGTCGCACTCTGGCGTGATTGGCCCAAGTGGTGAGCCGCCCCGCTCACCACTTAGCATGTTTGATTGACAGCTAGGCTGAATGAATGGGGGTTTTCTGCATAAAAGCAGGGCTTTGGGGACTAGGACTTCAGAAGTCGCCACAGGACCTAAGAATCCGACGAGGGAGAAGCTGAGCCGACCTGCAACAACGACACCACCGGTGGAGCCCTGCTGAACCGACTCACCACTTCCCAACGACAGAGGAGATCTCCCTGCTGGAGAGTCTTCTTCCCTTTGACTGGTAGAAACAACCAGTCCCTTGCTTTTTCTTTGCTTCCAGGACGTCTAGTGGTCGAATTGCCCGTGCTGAGCACCCCGGCAACCGGATAGCCACTAACCACTGTACCGCAGCCAAAAGGTGGTGCATTGTGACTGAGCACTCCGCGGCTAGTCTCTTCCCTGGTGGTACAACGATCTTCAACTTTCCTCTACGACGAGATCATCTCTTCTTCTGGCAAAGCCCCGACTTGCATCCACCACCAGGAACAACTGCCCCCGCCGGAGCTGTCTCTCCACTTTCAAGGTACGGTGTCCACCTGGCTTCCCTTGTGACGGTTAGCGTGAGGTGTCTTCAATCCTTACCTTTCCACTGGGTCGCCTCCAGACCTTCTTAACTTTTGTTCTAAAACTGGTCCAACCTTTCTGTGACATTTTGCTACAAAGACTTGAAGTGCATTTCCACTGTGATATTCTTGGGACATACCGCCTTGCCTCTCTCCAAGCGGGCCTGGCCTCTGAACTTTGTAATCTACAGTAGACCCTGCCTTGCTTGCCTTGCATTTGCTTCATAAAAGTGTTGGTACTGAGTTGGTTTCATACCCTGCCTTTTTCTCTCCCTTTCTAACGAATACTAGAGTGCCATCTAGGTTAAGCACTCACCTCTGTCTGCAAATAAGTGGTGTCTTTGAACCTAGACTTGTCGAAATATTGTTATGGGATTGATATATACTTATAGTAACTGTGATTGAAGTTGTTTGCCATATTAGTGCCAGTGTGTTTTTCATAAATGTGTTTTTAAATAAATAATTATATATCTTTACACCCAAGCTCTGATCCGTGTCTGCTTGTTCTACTGTGTAAATTGCCCTATCTTGTATACTCTATATACTGCCTAACTCGTCTTGAGAGAAGTCTGACTGCTCTGCCACAGCTACCAGGTAAATCTGGGTGGTGCAGACTGCTACCAATTGGGTTTACTGCTAACTTCTGTAGTCTTAAACTTTTTTGCAATGGTCCCAGAGGGAACTGCACAGGTTTCTGCCTAACACTGGTGGCAGCGGTGGGATTTGTATAGAGTATACAGTTTAGAGTGCTTTTCAACACTTTAGGATAACTAACCACAAAGCTTAGCACTAAAAAGCAACTTTCTAAAAACATGTCTACTATGGAAGTTTACAGTCAAGAGTCCTTGTCAGGTGAAAATACTGAGAGTTTGAGAGCTCTCTGTAGACAAGAGAATCTTTCTCTAAAAGGCAAGAAAATAGAACTGATAGCAAGATTGCTGGAAAACCAAAGTCTGGGTACTGGTTCAGAGGAACCAACTTCTCCAGCAAATGTAGATAACAGTAATGGTGTTGATCTAAATCAAAGTTCTGATGATAGTGATGAAGAGGCTGAAGAGGAAGGAGAGGCTAATGAAACTGTCTCCCCTACCCCTCTGTCTGCCTTACCAGCTGTACCTACTGGGCCTATAGCAGGTCCCACACTAAGTCCTCAAGTCCTTGAACTAGAAAAAATGAAAATAGACTTGGAATTCAGAAGGATTACTGCTCAAACTGAACAGAAACACCAAGAAGTGCAACAAATTCTTAGGCTCAGAGAAATTGAGCTCAAGCATGAGTTAGAAATGAAAACGTTGTCTGTTGAAACTGCTTCTGTCTCTGGCTCCTCTAGAAGTTCCAGTCCCAAAAGACCCCGGATGCCTAAGGAATTAATTGGTATGTATGAACCAAAGTTGGATGTGTTTTGATTGGCTGAGTTTGTTTGAGTATAATCATGGGCTCCAGAACATCACAGGTAATGAGTTACTTACCTGGTTGTTCTCTAGGCTCCCCCCTGTTGCAAATGATGTGGTAATGGAGTTGGGGGAGGAGGATAGGAAAGAGTATGAAAGTGTGAAACTAGCTCTGATAGCTAGATTTGGGAAGACCCCTTCCCAGTATCTTAAGAGGTTTAGATCCCTCAAAAAGCATGATGGTACCCCTTGGGCTACCTGGGTGAGTGAAGGGTTGAAAAACTTAGAGGGATGGATTAAGGGTTACAAGGTGAACACTTATGAGGGTATGAAGAATCTTTTTATGTTGGAGTCAATTTATGATGCCTGTTCTCCTGAGCTTAGACAGCACTTGGCTGATTCAAAGGAATTGGATTCCAGGAAGCTAGCTAAGGCTGCTGACTTGTGGGTTGCCAACAGTGCTACTTATAAGGATTCTGGGGCAACTCAGAAAAAGGATGGGGGAAAACAGCCTAAAAAAGACTCAAAGGAGAATTCTAATAACTCAAATTCCAAAGAGGGCCCCAAACAAAACCAGAAGGGTAAGCCACAAGGAAAACCACAGCAGAATAGCGTACCTTCTGGTGCCAAACCAGAGGGAGGCCAGAACAAGCCGACATTCCAGAAAGCATTTGGTAAATGCTTTGTTTGTGGCTCTACTGACCATGTGAAAGGAGATCCCAGATGCAAGGGTAAACCTTCAGGGGTCCAGCTTGTCTCCTTAGCCTTCGCTCCAGAGGAGGAAGTCCAAATGGCAAGTGGAAACTTTCTACTGCTGGCTGATGAACCCATTGGAGTCTCAGCCAGTGTTTCTTTAGTATCTCTGGGTTTGTGGGAACAACAGAATTCAGATGTCTATAATTCTATCCCCAATAATACTAAAGAGTATTATAAGGACAGTGTACAGGTGAATGGTCAGGAGACTCCTGCCATTAGGGACACTGGGGACAGCATAACTGTGGTGGATAAATCTTTTTTTCAGGCTGAGGATGTTGCTAAGGCACCCAAACGCCTCACCAAGTTAGCTGGAGGGCCTGTGCAGATGCTTCCCCAATTACCAGTTCTCATCCAGTGTAATGACATGACTGTGAAGATACCCGTTATCATACAAAATGAGGTACCAGGACGCGTTCTGTTGGGTAACGATTTAAAAACTCTTGGAGTTGTGTCTCATACGCCCAGACCTCCTAGTAAACAGTTACAGGAGCTAACCAGACATGCAAGGGAGAAAACCATGAGAGGTACTCCCGAGGAGATGATGAAGAAGGATATCACTCCTGCTCCACTGGATTTGTCAGCTGCTGTCTCAAGGAAATCAGAAGCGAAAGGGAAACCTAAAACTTCTAAACAGAAACCAGCAGCCAGCACTTCAGTGCAGCCAACAAGGACTTCCCCTCGCTTGTCCAAAGTTACACCAGTAACTCCCCCTCCAGCTGAGGCTGAGAGGGTGGTACAACCCTGTGTGGTAGAATTAGACTCTGAGGAAGAGCTAATGGAAGGCCAGGAACTCATTGGAGATCTGGATCCTGTTGACCATCCTGAGATGAAGTCTTTACTGGCCGAAGGTGGACCCAACAGGGCAGACTTCAGTAAGGGACAGAGAGAATGTCTAACTTTGGAAGGTCTTCGCCACCAGGCAGAAGCTCAGGCTGAAGGGCAAGAGCCTGGGAAATACAGGTTGCACTGGGAAGATGGCCTCTTCTACAGTGAACCGACAGAGTCTGAACCTGGAGACTACAAACGACTTGTAGTACCCCAAGAAAACAGACAACAGTTCTTGCAGTTAGCCCACGAAATTCCTTTGGCTGGTCACTTGAGTTTCAAGAAGACTAAGGGAAGGCTCTCTCTCTACTTTTATTGGCCAAAGATGGGGGCCGAAGTAGAAAAACACTGTAGGAGCTGCCACACCTGCCAGACCTCTGGTAAGGTTGGCTCCAAGAATGTGGCACCTTTAGTGCCTCTCCCCGTAGTGGGAGTCCCATTTGAGAGAGTAGGAATTGACATTGTTGGGCCCCTTGATCCTCCAACCTCCTCAGGACTACAACTACTTGTTGTAGTAGACCATGCTACTAGGTATCCTGAGGCCATTCCTATGAGGACTGTTACAGCTCCAGCTGTGGCTAAGGCCCTCCTTGGTAATTTTACCCGGGTTGGGTTTCCTAAGGAAGTAATCTCTGACAGGGGGTCAAACTTTATGTCCCACTACATGAAAGCCATGTGGAAAACCTTTGGAGTTACTTACAAGTTCTCAACAGTTTACCACCCACAAACCAATGGGTTGGTTGAAAGGTTCAACTGAACCATGATGAGCATGATAGGTGCTTTAGAGGACCCCCTTAAATGAAAGTGGGATCTTCTACTGCCATGCCTTCTCTTTGCTTATAGAGAAGTCCCTCAGGAGGGAGTAGGTTATTCTCCCTTTGAGCTTCTCTATGGTCATCCCGTCAGAGGTCCATTGGCCCTGATTAAGGAGGGGTTGGAGAGTGCTCCTTCCCTCAAGCCAGTCAGAGTGACTGACTACGTGATAGGTCTCCGGAGGAGAATGTCACACATGATGGCAGAAGCAAGTGATAACTCGAAAGCTGGACAAGCATTGGTCAAGCACTGGCATGATCAAAAGGCTAACATGGTTGAGTTCACTCAAGACCAGCTAGTTCTCGTTATGATCCCAACAAGGCAGAGGGCCTTGCAAGACAAATGGATGGGACCCTTCAGAGTTGTGGGTAAACTTGGAGAGGTCCACTATCTGGTGGACTTGGGCAATCCCAAGGAGGCTCCAACAGTCTTCCACACCAACAGACTCAAAGCGTATGTCGCAAGACCTGATGTAGGTGCGTTGCTTCTAGCATCATCAGAGGAAGAAGAAGAGAGTGAAGCCCTTCCTGATCTCCTCAGAGGCTTACCTTTAGACGAAAAGATTGAAGGAGTAAATCTCTCTTCAAATCTGACACCTGAGCAGCAAGAAGAGCGCAAATCTATGTTGAATCAGTTTGCCTCTCTGTTCTCACTTTCACCAGGCTTGACCCCTTGGGGCCAGCATGACATACTCACTGGTGACTGTCTGGCAGTCAAAAGCAGAGGATACAGAATGTCAGAAAATGTAAGAACCCACATCAAAGGTGAGGTCAGCAAGATGCTTGATCTCGGGGTAATAGAGCCCTCTACTCGTCCATGGTCTAGCCCAGTTGTGTTAGTACCAAAGGCAGGATCTAAAGAACTTAGATTCTGTGTGGACTATAGAGCTCTTAATGCAGTCACCAAGACTGATGCCCACCCTTTGCCAAGAACAGATGAGTTAGTGGATAGACTTGGTTCAGCCAAGTTCCTCAGCACATTTGACTTGACGTCAGGCTATTGGCAAATAGCCCTAACAGACCATGCCAAGGCGAAAACTGCATTTTCTACCCCAGTTGGCTTATACCAGTTTAAGGTAATGTCTTTTGGATTGAAAAATGCACCTGCTACATTTCAACGGATGGTAAACCAGGTTCTGAATGGGATGGAGGACTTCTGCATGGCATACTTGGATGACATAGCAGTGTTCAGCAATTCCTGGGAAGAACATGTAGACCACCTAAAATATGATTTGCAGGCTCTTGGACGAGCCAATCTGACCCTAAAGGCGAGTAAATGCCAAATTGGACAGAGTAAGGTAGTCTATCTTGGACATGAGGTAGGAGGTGGAGAAATAAGGCCTTTGCTCAGTAAGATTGAAGCTGTGCAAAATTGGACGACACCTACTACTCAGACCCAGGTGAGAGCCTTCTTAGGTCTCACCGGGTATTACAGGAATTTCATTGAGAACTATGGGACCATAGCTTCTCCTCTGAATGTCATCTCCTCTCCAAAATTCCCTAAGAAGGTTAGATGGAATGAGGAGTGCAATCGGGCCTTTGAAAACCTGAAAAAAGGCTCTTTGACAAGCCCCAGTACTCAGAGCTCCTGATTACCACCAAACTTTCATTGTGCAGACAGATGCTTCAAATGTAGGAATAGGTGCAGTACTCAGTCAACTGGATGGGAAAGGTAGGGAGCACCCCGTTTGCTTCATCAGCCGCAAGCTGAAGGATCCTGAAACAAGGTGGGCAACAATCGAAAGAGAGTGCTTTGCTATTGTGTGGGCTCTGAAGAAATTTAGGCCATACTTATATGGTTCTACTTTTCTCATTCAGACTGACCACCAACCCTTGAGATGGTTAATGCAAATGAAAGGGGAAAACCCAAAACTACTGAGATGGTCAATCTGCCTGCAAGGCTTTGATTTCACCATTGAGCACAGGTCAGGGTGTCACCACCAAAATGCTGATGGTCTCTCTAGGATGTATGTCATCGACTAGAGGTATGAGATTCATCCAGGAGTGGATTAAATCCTCCTGTCCCTTAGTCTGGGGGGGAGGGGGGGTGAGAGTTAGGGAGA
Organism: Ambystoma mexicanum; assembly: GCF_040938575.1. Lineage (NCBI taxonomy): Eukaryota > Metazoa > Chordata > Amphibia > Caudata > Ambystomatidae > Ambystoma > Ambystoma mexicanum. The sequence continues at coordinate 767,758,602 of NC_090921.1, forward strand.
ATTCTATGTCTAGGCTGAATTTCCTAACCTAGTGAGTCCCCCAGCAGCTTTGCTGGATTTCTGGAGTTTGTTTTTTTCATGCTGCCAAGAGTGAGACTCTTTTTCTCCCACTCTTAGACATGATTTGTGGTATTTCTTTGAATGTTAATGTGTTCTATGGGCTATGGGGTCTTTTACTCCATAGGGTCTCATGTGTTTTGCTATGTGTGTTACACAGCACCCTCCGTGCCGTAACACGGGAGTGTCCTAGGTGACCCCCACTATAGACTCCATACCCTGGGACTGACTACTGTCTCCCAGAGCATGTAAAGTCACCATTGGCTTTGCTAGACCTAAATTTACTAACAGAACCAGCACAAACCATCCTATTGTGGACGTACTGGTAGGGGCAATTTGATTACCCCTGGGTCTGTTGTTCGAGGGGGCATTGTCCCGTCCCCCCTCGTCGAGTTTTGGCTGGTGGCAGTGGATACTACTTTTTATATTCGACCGCGAATATATTCCTATGGGATTTTCCCATTGTTCGAGGCTAATACTTTTTCTATGTAGCCTCGGTCATACCGCCGGTTTATTAAATAAAAATGAATTCACCGGTTGGTATTTTCTGCCAGAACTCGGTTTTTAAATGTCGTATGTGTTCGCCTCTGTAACTCCAAACCAATGGTTGTGCCCTTTGTTCCACTTTTGGCGGGCTTCTGCACAGAAGCCCTCCAGAGTGGTGCCATTCTGTCTGGGTACCACAGGGGGTGTGGGAGGGGGTTTAGGCACCCTGGACTGAGTTGCCTTGCCAACTCAAGTCGCACTCTGGTGTGATTGGCCCAAGTGGTGAGCCGCCCCGCTCACCACTTAGCATGTTTGATTGACAGCTAGGCTGAATGAATGGGGGTTTTCTGCATAAAAGCAGGGCTTTGGGGACTGGGACTTCAGAAGTCGCCACAGGACCTAAAAATCCGACGAGGGAGAAGCTGAGCCGACCTGCAATGACGACACCACCAGTGGAGCCCTGCTGAACCGACTCACCACTTCCCAACGACAGAGGAGATCTCCCTACTGGAGAGTCTTCTTTCCTTTGACTGGTGGGAACAACCAGTCCCTTGCTTTTTCTTTGCTTCCAGGACGTCTAGTGGTCGAATTGCCCATGCTGAGCACCACGGCAACCGGATAGCCACTAACCACTGTACCACGACCAAAAGGTGGTGCCTTGTGACTGAGCACTCCACGGCTAGTCTCTTCCCTGGTCGTGCAACGATCTTCAACTTTCCTCTACGACGAGATCATCTCTACTTCTGGCAAATCCCCGACTTGCATCCACCACCAGTAACAACTGCCCCCGCCGGAGCTGTCTCTCCACTTTCAAGGTACTGTGTCCGCCTGGCTTCCCTTGTGACGGTTAGCGTGAGGTGTCTTAAATCCTTACCTTTCCACTGGGTCGCCTCCAGACCTTCTTAACTTTTGTTCTAAAACTGGTCCAACCTTTCTGTGACATTTTGCTACAAAGACTTGAAGTGCATTTCTACTGTGATATTCTTGGGACATACCGCCTTGCCTCTCTCCAAGTGGGCCTGGCCTCTGAACTTTGTGATCTACAGTAGACCCTGCCTTGCTTGCCTTGCATTTGCTTCGTAAAAGTGTTGGTACTGAGTTGGTTTCATACCCTGCCTTTTTCTCTCCCTTTCTAACGAATACTAGAGTGCCATCTAGGTTAAGCACTCACCTCTGTCTGCAAATAAGTGGTGTCTTTGAACCTAGACTTGTCAAAATATTGTTATGGGATTGATATATACTTATAGTAACTGTGATTGAAGTTGTTTGCCATATTAGTGCCAGTGTGTTTTTCATAGATGTGTTTTTAAATAAATAATGATATATCTTTACACCCAAGCTCTGATCCGTGTCTGCTTGTTCTACTGTGCAAATTGCCCTATCTTGTATACTCTATATACTGCCTAACTCGTCTTGAGAGAAGTCTGACTGCTCTGCCACAGCTACCAGGTAAATCTGGGTGGTGCAGACTGCTACCAATTGGGTTTACTGCTAACTCCTGTAGTCTTAAACTTTTTGCAGTGGTCCCAGAGGGAACTGCACAGGTTTCTGCCTAAGAGGCCACTGCCCCAAATGATGCACAACCCACCGCAAATGTAGCAAAACTCTCAGACACCAACTGGAGCGGGCTTGGAGCACCACCGCCACCCTTCAAAACAAATCCTCTCTTGCAAGACTGACAAGGGCAAACCTGTCAGAAATTAGTAAAGCCAAAAGAAAATCCTATGGAAGCCGAATCCTGAACTCTCCCAACCGTAGCAAGGAACTGCACAGAATCATCTCTGAATTCAAGATGCCTGGTTGCTCAACCCCTGGCCCCCTAACTCCCAATCTCCATGCAACACCCTGTACGAAAACTCACAACATCACTATCGATAGATGCTGTGACATCCTTTCTAAAATAACAAGGATGCCCCCTGCACCTCTCCGCTCTCCACCCGAACCCAAACCCACCGCCCTCCCTATGCCAGCCTTCTCCACCTTCTCCCCGATCTCACACCATGAGCTCCTCACGCTCGTAGCACAAAGCTGCCCTTCAGGCTCTCCTGGGTCCTCCCTGGTGTCCACTTGGGATGACAGAAAAAGAACAGGGGACACGGAAGTATGGGCAGCGCTCATTCTTCACGACCTATCTGCCGCCTTCGATACCATTGACCACACCATGCTCATAGACAGGCTACACTCTTAAGGGGTCAAGGACACTGCTCTCACATGGATCTCCTCCTTCATCTCAAATCACTCCCAAATCATGCCCCCCCTTTCGCCTCCCTCTCTCGCCCAGTGCCAAAAGTGGTTCCGCAGGGAGCATCCCTGTCACACCTCCTCTTCAATATCTGCCTTGACCCTCTGCCTGCCCTCATCCAATTTCATACCCACATTAACCTCATCTGTTACAACTGCACAGACAACACTCAAATCATCCTCAAAATCCCCAAATCGCCAGGTGCCGCCCGCCCTGACCTCTCATCCTGCCTTTCTGATATTTACAAATGGATGACGACCAACCACCTCCTCCTCAACCCTGGAAAAACAGAAATTCTAGTATGCAGAAAAACCGCTCTCCGCCCCCAACCAATCCCCTGGCCTCACTCTCTAGGATTCTGGCCAGCCCCACTGACAACTTCCACTTCTGTGAAAAACCTTGGATGCATGCTGGACTCATATCTATCCCTCTCCCAACACGTCACCTCTGTGCCCAGAACCTGTTTCTTCCTCCAGCAAATCTTTCCGTACCTCACCTAGCCACACTGAATCCCAGCCCTCCTCGCAATCATCCTCTCCCGCTTAGACTATGCAAACTGCGTATATCTAGGCGCATTGGCTTTCCCGCTCAGGAAACGCCAAAGAATCCAAAATGCTGCTGCCCGGCTACTTGTTGGAATCTCACTTTGAGAACATATTAGCCGCGCACTCAGAGTCCTACACTGGCTCCCTATTGGTCGACTGACTACCTTTAAAGCCATGTGCATCACTCATCGTGCCCTCCACAACACCAGACTCATACGCTATCAACCCACCCGGAGCCTCAGATCTGGCACTGCTCTTCTCCTCGTTATCTGCCATTGCAACACCACCAGATTGGGGATCCTCTTTCTCCATCCAAGCTCCTGCCATCTGGAACTCACTACCTCTCCACATCTGCTAGATTGACAACAACCTCTCATTTAGAAAGGTGCTGAAAACTTGACTATTCCCTACCACAACCTGAATCCTCCTCCCTCCTCATTCCCATTACATTTCCTTGCTCACTAACACCAGACCCATCAACACATCAGCAAGTCATGTTGCAGCGGATGCCAGCTGTAGTCTCGGTGACCCACCTTTCACACATCAATCACTGAAATTCTCTCACACACAAATCCACAGCCCACTCCTTGCACGCGATCGCACACCAGCCCCGGGCCTCCTTCCGCTCTGACTGGTGCGCTCTGGTTACCGGTATACAACACCTGACATTCTGAGGGTGGCTTGTAAGTCACCATTGAAAAGCTTTAGGACAGTCAATAAGGTCATTAAATATGCACTGGGGTCACGTCCTAGCATTCGCGCCGGGTAAACCCCTAGAGGACCCATACTGATATACCCTGTCTTATCAAATATCAAAGTAACTTGCCAAAGTACTCAGAATTTCTAGGGGTAAGAATGGTGACGCACTAAGATGGATTTTGGGGGTATAAAACATGACATGCTTAGACTGATGGTTGGGGGTGGAAAATATGTCATAGGTCATAAGTGAGAACCGGCCCAATGCTCCGAAAGCCCTTTTAGGACAGACTGTTAATAACACCAAGAAGATGTACTGGGATTGCCCCTTCTGTGGTTAAAGATCTGTTGGGATGGCTTGCCTGTGCTCTGGGGTCTTGGTACTGGACCTGACAGTTTGATATTAGACAGCTTACAATACTTGCAAGGACCGCCACACGGTTTGTGCCTCACGGTTTGTGCCTGGATATGCGGGTGAACTGGCACTGCAAACAGAGGAGGGCACATGCAGGTTGTCACATCACATAAGGTTCAGTTACAGTGTTGCGCCTACAAGGTTCAGCCCACCCATGGCGATCAAAGATATATGTTGGTAACCCCACTGCACACTTAACTGCTTAGGTTAGCCATTGTAACGCACAGTGGTTACATGCAGGTATCCTTGATATCACGCTTATTAGACTGCTTTGGTTAGTGGCCATAGAATGTGGAAGGTATGTCTACTTAGTATGTATGTCTATTGCACTTAGAGAATAGCTTTAGTCTGGTTTCTATGGTAGCCTGCCTGTCCCACCTAGAAGATGTTCTAGGACAACCAGTATATTGCTCTTGGTAGACTCAGGGGTTGCCTGCCTATAATGCATAGAAAGGTCTACGAAGGTAGTTGGCTTTTTCTTCCCACAGAGGATTCGCTGATGCAGTGAAGATATTGAAGATAGCTTAGGTATGTATAAGCGTGCTACTTCGGTGGACATCTGCAGCAGCACAGCTTTCCATCCAGGAACTCTAGAATGCAGCTATGACTATGCCAAATTCGGTCTAGCTGGTCACATAACTATTTCACACTGAAACACCAGACATGCCTCAACACCTCTGCCATTATAATACAGCGACAACCTACGACAAATTTGGTCTAGCTGGATACATATCGAGTCTCCTGCACCAGCCTCAGCACCCACCCACGTACCTGACCTCTTGGGCTGCTTACTGGAGGCTAGCCATCTCTCCTACTTCCTAATCTGGTCCAAATGCACACACACATCTTAAGCCTCCTCTTAGAATGTTCTCATACCTGGACTTCGGTCCCTCAGGGCGTTCCTACCACAAAATGCTTTGAGGCCATACAAATGGGATAAGGCACCATATAAATGACTACTACAATACAATACAATGCAACCAATGCTTCCAGGAAGTTCAAAGGCCCGAAGTGAACATTTCCAGATGAGGAAAGCAGTTAGGAAGAAGTCAGGGACAGAGGAGAGCATGAAGAAAAGGGTGGTGTTGTCTGCCAAGATAGCGAATCGAACCTTGTCAGGAAATGGGATGGGTACTGAGACCCAGTTCTGCCTATGATAACAGCTGGGAGGGCCCGAGTTCCTGATTTTTCCCCTTGTACCCAAATACTTTTGCACAGAACCATGACTCCAACCCTACATCGTAAATCAGATACTCGCCAGACTTTCGCATTTTGTTGCAGATCAACTGCAAGGCCAGAGGAACAGGCTGTCCAAGTAGCAGCAACAGCACCCACACATTCAGAGATGCCAGAATACTTCTGAGCGACTTGCACGCCAACTCAAAATAGCACGGATCCACTCAGAGAGCCAGAGAGAGCAAGAGCCACAAAGAGAAGCCACAAGCATGGATGGAAATCACAGAGGCAGCGCAGTCCCAGTTGGACACGGCAGTGAGGGGTGCCGCGTAACTCCATTAAACCACCAAGAAGTATACCAAGACTTGTTAAGAGCATTGGGAACATATTGCCTCCCAGAAACGTAACACTTACCAGAGAGTCGATATGACACCATCCCTGGGTGAAGGCCCCCGGAGCCAGTTGGCAGGGCTTAAGCCCCTTTTGAAAGATTTTCCCTGCACATGCACATACCGGGGTGAGTGAAGAAGATTGGTTAGGGGAAGAGAACCAATCCCTGAGAGGGGAGGGCTTCTTAAGGCATGAAAGGAAGCAGGTGTTGTGGGTGTACCGGTTGAAGTCAGCAGTGGAGGTGGAGGATGGCCAAGAGACCAGAAGGAAGATGGAGGGAGAAGAGATTGTTAGAATATGTGATGTAGTCATTCAGGAATGTTAGTGGTTCTGCAGAGTGAGTGTGTGTGGGAATGTGAGATACGTTTGTAATGAGGATGGAGTAAGGAGTGACTGTGAGAAGACTGTTATTGGGTGAAAGGAGGGTGCTTGAATAGTGGCAGTGTGAGGAGAGTAGTGGTAGTAGTTGGAGGAGAGTAGTAGTGTTTGGAGGGGAGTAATAGTGGTTGGAGGAGAGTAGTAGTAGTAATCGTGGTTGGAGGAGATTAATGCTGTCAAAGAGGAGTACTACTAGTAGAGTTTTAGTATTAGTAGTGTGTGAAGAATGGTAGTGAGAAGGAGTAAAGAGGGAGGTAACATCAAAAGGCGGAGGCAGGAGACAGAAGGAGTGACATATCAGAGGGAAAGAAGTCCAGCGGGGAGGAGGAGAAGGGACAGGCAGAGTTAAAGGGAAAGGTGAGAGTGGGTGTGATTGGTGTAGGCGATTCCTACACAGCAACTGCAGGCACTATTCCCATTAGAAAAAAGCTAAACCGTGGCTAGAGTAGGGAAAGTGAGCAAGTCCCTGAGGGATTCATTGACCCTGCACTTAGGGAAACCATTGCTAGCATAAGAAGAAGAACCAAGAAAGTAGGAGTTACTGTTCATTAACACTAACCCAAGGTTACGGCCGCCTGGGCTAGTCTGGAAAACCCAGGGGAGGCGAGAGAGGGCCCACAAACAAAACTTTCCTTGAGACTTGAAGTGTTTTCTGTGCCATCTGGGACGTGTATTTTAGAGTGTTTGGCAAATGCGTGTGTGCAAGCATAAGTGTGTGAGGGGAGGTGCATCTGCAAGACCAGCTGGTCAAGTGGCACAGCGAGTAGAGCGCTCGCTTTGACATCCGTGCAGAGCCTGGAAATGCAGGTTCGAATCCCGGTGGATATGTGTAGTTCAGAGCAAATGTGCTTACCTGGGAGAGGGGGTGTGTGTGTGTATTTATGTATGTGTGTACTTACAGGGTAGTGCCATGTGACTGTGAGGGGGAGCCAGGCCAAGGGGCAGATTGAGCATGAAAATATATTTAACCAGATAACACAGACGTATTTTAACACTTTAAGCATGAACATATATTTTACAGTGGTGGCGCTGGCATATAGGGCAGTCTCTGACATCATGAAATTATGGTTTACAGTGGCAATCCTGGTCTATATTGTGAGCACAGTCATCATAAAATGTGTATGATGGCAATGCTGGCATACATTGTAGGCATAGGCATGACGTAAGTGTGTTTTACATTGGAAATTATGGTGTATCTTGTGGTCGCACAAGAAAATATATTTTAAAGTCACAATCCTGGCATATAAAGTGGACACAGAAACCAGGAAATTGTTTGTACAGTAGCAATGCCGTCATATATTGTGGGGAAAGGCATCATGGAAATGTGGTTTACCCAGGCATGGCTGGCATATGAGAACATTTTATAATGTTGGTGACCTGATATCTCTTGGATTCTTTCTTGTGTTACCTGCAGAACTGATTGTAATGCTTTTTACCCAATTTTTCAGAAATGTGTGCTGTAAATGCATTCATTCAATTGATAATTCATTAAATATTCTGAGGAAGAACCTGTCCAAACCACCCTTAGTTGGTTTTGGGCATGCTCGCTCATTTTTGGAAAATATTTGCACCCCTCCACTGATGACTGAAATCATAGGAAGAAGTGAAAGGTAAGGTATGTGGTTAAAAGACATTCAGCTGAGAAAACAGAGAATGAGTGTTCGGCATTGCAGGCCATAGAAAGACATGGAAGAGAGCAGTCAGATCACAAGCTTGCAAGCAGCAGGGTGCGAGTGCATGTGCCCGGTAGCTGCATCAAGGGAATATGTAGGAGTGAGGTTCTGCACAATTTGAGCACCACAATGGAGAAAGGAAACACACAGGCATGGGCGGGATAAGGAAAAAATCAAATGACTAGAGATTGATACAAAGAAATACTGTGCACAGTCATGCAGGATAAGATCTGTTATGGAAAAGTGCAGTTTGGCGGTCGAGGTCATGAATGCAATGCATTAAACAGGTTCGGCAAAGGGCTCAGAAGGTACAAAGCGAGAGGTTCTAGAAGGGAACACCCACATAAAGGAAGAAAAAGACATGGCATCATTATCAGTTTGCCAGTAATTCTGGTGGGATACTAGCAAACGGACCTATTGTTACCGGTGCCTGATATCCTGATATTACCGGGATATTCAAGGTGCCAGGAACGGTGGCCCTTCCCATTCCATGGAGGGGATTGCCAGCATTACCGGTGATGGTAATACCGGTGCCAGTAATACCAGCAGATTTTGCTAGCAGGGGCCTGATTTACCTCCAGCTCTTGGCAAACCTGTAGTTTTGCGGTGTGGGAAAAGTGGCGGTAGCAGAATTACTGCCACTTCTCCACCACTTTTGCCACACACCACAAAACGTTTAACAACCCCCACGGCCTTAACATTGAAGTTCAGTCATTCTAATTCTTAGTTGTTTTTAAAAACACTATTGTCCCCTGAATTAGAAACCATTTGAAAAGTAGTGAACAAAATAAAAGAAAGGGGAAAATTGGCAACACAGAGACAGTGCTAGAAGAAAGGAGATCAAAACAGAAACGAAAACCAGAGAAAAAAATGGCACTAGGCATTGGGCTGTTGCAGTCTTTGGGATGAGAGATAAGTAAACTGACAGTGCCAGCCATGCATTAGAAAAAAAGCACCTTTGACAATATGCAGAAAGCAGGAACGTCATTTGGGGATGGCCAGAGGTCTCAACTGCGACCCCTGGTGTCTCCCTTGCTACCCCTAAAGATTTTTTTTTAAGTTTTACGTTTTTTAATGCAAGCTTCTGGGCTGTGCCCAGCGCCATGTGGCTCTTTGTTTCTGGACTGGCTGGCTATCTTTTTCAGGCCTCTTAAAGTAACACTTTGAGCAGTGACCCTAAATAAGAAAGAATACGAATAACAAATCATTACACATTAAAGGTTTATTTCAGGCACAATTAGGGGGTGAGTGACTGATTTAGTCTGTTCTTAAACACCCCAACTCAGCCTTTCATCCTGCTGAGGTCGATAAATGAGTACCAACACAGGTTGGGTGATATTGTTTGTATTTTTGTTCTATATAAAGCGCTTAGGCGTTAGTGCTTTATAATAACACATCATTACCATTTGGCCATGGACGTCTGCTTGCATTCACAGTAATTTGGTAATATGGGCCTACCACACTGATATTAATGATACATATGGTGATCCATTCCTGTATGAAATATATATCACATTGTAGTGATATTTTCCGCAGTGCTCTTAGCAACAATGCTACGTGAGGCCCCTTCCTGTTTTGTCAAGGGATGAAAGGTCGTGTTCCACCGCTTTCCGTGATGTCACTTCGGGGTTGGGACAAATGACATCACTTCCTGTGATGTCAGAGGTCAAGGGTCATGTGATGTCAATTTTGCTACCCCTGGCATTTTGGAGAAATGACATCCCTGGCAGAAAGGGACACTAAAAGCCACCTCAGAGTTACAGACCCACAAAGAGGTGTGCACGAAGTTGCCAGCTCTTTATAATCCAAGTTATCTTTACTTCAAACTGCAGGGCACATCCATTACAACAGGGTGACAGCTTGAAACTGGGACTCTGCTGGGTAAAGTGGGACAGGCTGGAGTTGTGTCTTCCGTCCTCTTCCTGTGCTCCGTCTTTTTGGCAGCTGCAGTGGTGTTGGTGTTTCGGGGTCCTCGGTAGGCGCCTGTAGCCAGTGGGCAGCAGAACTAACCCATTAATGCAGATAGTGACCTGTGACGAGAGTTGACTTCAAGTATATGGCCCCAAAGAGGCAGGGTTCATCAATGTCAACCCCAGAAAGATGCTTTATGCATAGGGCGCAGCGGCACAGAGAGCAGTCTCAGTTACTCGTGCCTTGGGTTACTCACTGGGCGGCGTGTAATGAGACCTGCTCTGCCTGTGTCCATGGCTCTGCATTATGCAGGTGATCGTGGAATCCGCAAGCACACCTTGTCATTATACTTTGTGCAGCTCATGAATCGCAAACAGACTGAAGCGCCCCCGCCCCCATTATGCATGACCGTGGAGTGTTCCGGGGTACTCGGGGCCTTTCCCGCCCATGATTTCCTGGGTCTTATTGCCTCTGAGAAGGGAAGCCTGCCCTGCTGTGCACTTTTGCATTTTATCAGTAAATTAACCTAATGACTAGATAACCACTTTTGATCCAATAATGTGTGTGTGTTTTTTAAAGATCCCCATGTTGCCATACTGCCACTTCCTGGCGATGATTGTCTATTGACAGTCCCATTGGATGGCCATCACCTCAGGGCTGCGGCGCGTGCTCTTTCGGTTTGTATGCATATATTTTGTATAGCTTATTTATGTGGCTCAGACGTAGCTAGAAGGCAGTGGGGCCCTGTACATTAGAAGATGGCCATTAAGGGCCAAGAAAGGGTGCATTTCGTCAGTGCTCTGTCATCGTTTTTGGGTCACTGGACTATCACTGCTGAGCAGTTACGGGCATTGGGGTCCACTCCACCCAACAGAGATAGGAGGTCACTCACAACAACACCACCATACTGTGCCAGGGTCGGGCTGGGGTATCTCAGGCGCCAATGAAAACGTGGCCCACGGTTGCAAATAGCAATTCATTCGTTTTGTGACAGACTGTTTGGTTAGTACTCAAGGGGGAGGTTTTTGACACAATGTGATGCAAATTGTGCATTTTAAAGAATATTCTCTAACACTGGTCAAAACTACTAGCCACGTGGTGAAGTAACTTATCAAACTAAACCCACATGGGCCATAAAAGTGACCCACTTGTTTGACCCAAAAAACGCCCCACAGTATCATTTTGAGTTTTTGGCATTGCCCTATTGCCCTTTAGGAAAGCCCGAGCCGGTGCTCCACTCGTTTTTTGAATATGGAGAGGGAAGGTAGGGCTGGGTTAGGAGGGCCTAAGATATTACACAAGAGTGATCCCTGCATCCTGAGGGTTTATCAGTCCGGGGCAGCCAGATATTATATAACGCCCCACAATTTCTGAAGGTGGCTTTTTTCAGTGCTTCTTCCGAAAAAACATAGCTTTGACTAGATTAAGGACTGTACAGTGAGGCCTGGGACTGCCTTTCCCTCCCTAACCTGTTCCACCAGCCTGTGACCCTCTGTACCCACCATTTCCATATCTTTCTAAGTGTACTCTTAACCTTCTATCCTTCTAACCTTATGCATTTTAATGTAGCCTATTACTGTATCCCGGTGATGGACATCGCTCCACTGCTTTCCAGCTAGGATCACTGTGAAGAATCAACTTCCGGCGTACCAGTGGTCCAGGGGTGAATATCGGTTTGTCAACCATCAAGCAGCCACACTCCTCTAATACACCCGAAAGGGATACGAACAGATTGGAATAAGAAGCAAATTATAAACCTTCTTGTCCAATTTTGGTAACATGAACGGAACGGTAGGCTTGTCACTGAAAGGTCGTGGATCGTTGGTTAGGTGCAACACAGCGAAAATACAATTATTACCCAATGACAAAAGGAGTGTCCAGTCAAGGCTCGCTAGCAGGGCACGCTGTGCGCTAGATGTGTACCAGTTCTGGTAGCAGCTGTAGGGTCCTCTGGGTTCTGTTTCTCCCACTGTTCCCTGGGACAAGTTTAAGGGAGGGATCTTGCTTCTATCTTTGGATATCCTGGCCTTTCCTTCACTGGTGGAAGAAGTAAGGCAGACTGTACCTTCAGCCTGGGTCCAAGGTTGAGTTCTTTGTAATTTCAGCTGAATTCTTCAGATGATCTGCCTTCGGCCCTCTTTTAAAGCCAAGCGGGCCACACTGATTGGTGTAGGCTAAGCCTACCTTAATGAACCAATCCTGGGGTCCCTACCAACAATTTCCTATATGTGTGAGGACAAAAGCTTAGACCTGTGTACATTGGCATGGACACAGCCTACAGGCGCAGTCCACCCCTCTCATATTTAGTTGGAATGTGACAGCTAGGAAGGCCACAATGAGGCTGACCATGGCAGGGAGAATGATGGTCCTCCCCTTTCCTGGAAATGACATTGTGGCCTTCCTAGCTGTCACATTCCAACTAAATATGAGAAGGGTGGACTGCACTTGTAGGCTGTGTCCATGCCAATGTACACAGGTCTAAGCTTTTGTCGTTGTGTGAGCATAGGAAAATGTGTGTGGATTATGTGAATGTGAGAAACCTGAAGGAGTCTCCCTAGCTAGTTCCAGGGGATCTGTCATCCAGGTGGCCAGGACACGGCCATCGCTATTGGATCCAGTTCCTGGGGGTGCACCAGTGAAGGAGAATCACCTGGATGGGGGGTCCTTGAGGAGTGGGACACCGAAGGTTGAGACGCGGTATTCCCTTCCTTTAACACCTTTTCCCCATCCGCTCACATAGGACATTCCAAACTACTGCCCCTCCCCCTTTCCAACCTGAAAACTTTCGCAAAACATAAAGGACAACAGACTAACACCAAAGCCGTTTACCTGACATGTCCCAATACAAGGGTCAGGCAAAGTTAGGCAGTTGATCAGAATCACACACACCTGACGGCCCTTTCCCTTCCCCACAGGGATAAAAGGTGGAGCCAGAGAGCACAGTTCGACCTAGGCGAGCACGGCAGACAGCACGACGGCACAGCTATGAAGGCATGGCAGTTCAAGAGAAGGAGAAATGAATCGAGAGGGTGGAGAGGAGAAGTGACCTTTCCCTTTTCATCCCGGGCCCACGGAACCTTCGTGGAAGAGAGCCTAAGACCACGAACAATAGCACAAGAGTCTTGTAGCAGAAATCAATGGTACACTGGGCAAGCGTATGCCGATAAGCAGGAACCAGGAACGAGGGAAGCTCCCGCACCTGTGGTACCGGCCTTGACTCCAGGAAAGCCAAAAGCCAAGCTGTTCATCACAGCCGGTGAGTCGAGGGGAGAATCGATAAGAACCAGGCTGTGTTGAGAGAGAGAATCGCAAAGTGGCAAGTTTGAACCAAGTTTAATAAACTGTGTAATGAACACTAAAAAGAGTTAAGGGGAGACCAGCTGCAGAGGGAAACCGGCACAACTAGGTGCTAATTCTAGAGACTCTGGTCAATCCCCATCAGAGTGAAACAACTGGTACCAGAAAGACATAGAAGAGTCGCTAAAAGATGTTAAAGTGGTCATTCAGGAGGTCTAGTAAAATGCCTGTACAATCGAAAGACTCTGATCTGCAAGCTACATGTAAGCAAGGGAAGAGAATCCCTCATTGAGAGAAAGCAAGGGAAGTGAATCCCGCATTGACAGAAAGCAAGGGATGTGAATCCTGTAACACTTGAAAGTAAAGTGAATGTGACGTCAAGAGGGGTACGAGCACGACCAAGGGAGATCCAGGGGCGAAGCTATCACCCAAGCACTGACAGTTAAGACAGGTCCGAGCCCGAAGGAGGGAGATCCAGTGGTGAAGATATCATCCAAAATTCATTAAGAGAAGAACTGTTAGATAATTGTGGTAAACCATTGAAAAGAGTCAGCACCCAAAGTGGGGGATCCAGGGATGAAGCCATCACCCTATGTGAAACAGTGGCTAAAAGTTAAAAGTTAAGAAGTGTCAGCACTCAGAAGAGGGGGACCCAGGTGTGAAGCCTCACCCAAGTATTGGCAGTCAAGAGGGGTCCAAGCCCGACCGAGGGAGATCCAGGGGGGAAGCTATCACCCTGTCAAGGAGTTCCCCCCTTCTCACCTGAGTTCGATCTTTGCTGGATTTCTTGATCGATGCCTTCTTGCGTACTGCTCGAGTCTTGAATAAGGCTGCACGAGTCTCTTCCGACTCCAGCGTGCGTTCAAGTACCGGGAAGCAAGGGTCCAGGAATCCAGGAAATAACAGGGTGCGCAACTAGCACACGAGTCCAGGAATCAAGAAAGGGAGGAAAGGGACTAGAATTGGGTTAGGGTGGAAGAAGCAAGGGAACAATACCGCGAGCTACGGAGCACACGTCTGGTCGCTACTTCGCAATAGCATTGAGACACGCAGGCCCGCGGGGGCGTGGCATATTTATGAAACGTACTACGTGCGCCGTGAAGGCTGGTGCGAGGCGTGTCACGTGATACGGCCATGTTGGGAGAAACAATGAAGGCAAACCCCGCCGTGACAAGGACCAAGAAGTCCAGAAGGGGCGCGTTCTGTGGGTCATGACACACCCAAAAGTTTATTGAGAAAAGAACTGTCATATCATTTGGGAAATCAGATATGTAAGAAGGGCCAGCACCCAGAAGAGGGGGACCCAGGAGTGAAGCTATCACCTTACGTGAAACTGTAGTAAACAATTGAGAAGGTGCAGCGCCCCTAATGAGGGACCCAGAGGGGAGCCCATCACCCAGCAAACATAGGAAACTGAACTTTATTTGTTTGTTAAAGGAACTTTTGTTTTGCATATTGAACACATCAGTCCCTCGAAGGCAAGGTGCCTTCACAGGAAATGAGACTTGACCATTGATGGTCCTGAAAACTACCATTGGAGAAGCCAGAGACTGTACTGTGCTCCAAGCTCCCATTTTACCCCATGCTCAAAACGTGTGGAAGGAAGATCCAAGCTACCGCATCCATACATATTATTTGAGAACACTTCTTTCTTTTCTTGAAAACTATCCCACACCCGTTTTGTATTAGTGATAAGGTCTGGCAATAGTTTTCTTAGTATAGGCCCTTTTATTTGACACAACGCCATTAGGACTGCCTTATTCTTTCATTTGATGGTCGACTCTTGCTCCAATTTTAGATTTAGGTTTAGAATATGCATTTTTCCAACCTGCATACAGAATTCATCGTTCAATAAACACCCTTGAACTGTGATCACTTGTGTCTGTCTTACTTGTTGCCACCATGGGTTCCTCACAATTAGCCCCACTAATTTTCCTGAGGTAGGTCTACCATCATTCCATTTAATGAAACATTTTTTAAAAGCCCAGGCGAGTGCACACCCACCATTCGGATGGTCGAATTTCGCACAATCACACTGCAGAGAACCCAATACATACAGAGTGCAATGCAGTGCCATTCTGATATATTGCCCACAAAGTCTTTCCAGGCTGTAGAATTAGTTCTATATGTGTCGGTTTCCTCCACTGCAGGACGGTGAAACCCTTTCAGGATCATCATGCTATGATCCACTAGTCTGTGGTTGAGGTATAGAACAGAATGCCTGCCTGGCCATGGATCCTCTGCGATTTCTGAATTTCCTGTTTTGGTTTACAAGAGCACAATATGCCGAATCTAAGTCAGGCTGGTACTAACTTGCCCATATTTGCTTATAGACTGAGCACACATTTGAGAGACCATTTGGTCAACCCCAGACCTACAAGCAAATGATTGATAACTAAGAAAACTGGCACTTTCCCATACCTGCATTGTACCAACTGCGGGATCGTAACAAAGGCAACCTAGTGAACCATCCAAGGTCAGGAGAGAACATTAAAATTCTTAGTTTTGCAACATGTGATACTAGCACTGCCATCTACACTATTAAATGCCTCTGTGGGATACATTATGTTGGGCAATCGAAAAGACAATGCAAACAGCGTTGGAACGAATATCGGTCGAGCATTAGGACCAGAAATATGAATTCAGCAGTGGCTGAACATTGGATGTAAAAAAGACACAATAGCTCACAGATCAGATTTCAAGTGGTGGATGTTATCACCAGAGGAGACACCCATCAGGACCTTGCAAAAGAACTGGACCAAAGGGAAACCTTTTGGATTAAGAGACTCAATGCTATGACCCCCAGTGGGATCAATGAAGAAATCAACTGCATGTGTTGTGTCTGAGGGACTACCGGCAATCTGACCTTTTGAGTATTTACTTGTGGATGATGTGATGCACTATTTTATAATGGGACCTATTCTTGTCTCTACTTTGCATAAACGTTTTACACTTTTTGTGCTTAGATGTCAATTTACAAGGATGCTGAGATTCTTTTTAATATTATGACTTGGAGTTAATTCTCAGCTAGTTCTCTTTGTGAACATAGCCAGTTTTTTCAGTAGAAATACAATATAATTTGGACACAAGCATATGAGGATGATATTTGAATACTGTGAAAGAGAACATGTCTGTGCTCGATTATGTATATACCGTGCTTGCACTGTATGCACGTTGATTGGTCATACCTCCTGCACAGTGAGGTGTGACCCACTCACCTCAAATATGGTTATGCACGCACCATATGATGGGCTATTATATGTGTTTTTACATGGCATTGTTTCGATATGTGAATATGGACAATCTGTACTTTTATGGAATTGAGATCATGGTGGTTTTATTTACTTTGCAAGATTGTTTCATTTTTCATTATGCATAGTTCCCCTGAACTATAGGGGATCTATACTCTCAAGAATTCGAGGATCCCCAAAGTAATAAGAGATCCAATTCCCATGAATTTGAGGCTGTGTAGATTTTTACAAACATCTACACGTGACGCAAGATGGCTGTGATGTCACGATGCATGTGTGCACGTGACGTCACACCGCCCGCAACATTATGAGTGACAGGTAGGTCGAGGACATGCTAGCAGCATGACCTTGAGGCTCTTAGTGGTTTACTCATGTTGTGCCTTTTTCACAGTTTCAGGTAAGTTGCACCATAGCTTAAGATGCGCTTCACAAACTGGGCATTGGGTGGAAAAAGTCCCCCCTGTGGTGTGGGCTGCCTGCGGGGCATGGGGAGGCTGAATGGGCTGCCTGCAGGGCATGGGGAGGGTGGATGGGTAGACTGCGTGAATTTCAGGGGTGCGTGGGAAGTTTCACACGTGATACTCCAGGCGAGAGCGGGGTACGTGTATTTGGGGGGTACGCGGGGAGTTTCACACGCGATAGGCCCTGTGCGAGCGGGGTACGTGTATTTCGGGGGTGCGTGGGAAGTTTCACACATGATACTCCAGGCGAGAGCGGGGTACGTGTATTTGGGGTTACGCGGGGAGTTTCACACACGATACTCCAGGCGAGAGTGGGGTACGTGTATTTGGGGGGTACGTGGGGAGTTTCACATGCAATAGGCCCTGCGCGAGCAGGGTATGTGTATTTGGGGGGTACGCAGGGAGTTTCACACGCGATAGGTCCTGTGAGAGCGGGGAACGTGTATTTGGGGGGGTACGCAGGGAGTTCCACACGTGATAGGCCCTGTACGAGCAGGGTACGTGTATTTGGGGGGGTACGCGTTAAGTCTCACACGCGATAAGCCGTGGGCGAGTGTGGTATGTGTATTTCGGGGTGTGCGGTACATTTCACACGCGATACTCCAGGCGAGAGTGGGGTACGTGTATTTGGGGTGTACGTGGGGAGTTTCACGCGCAAATTGGCATCGTGGGCCCTCCCGGGTGTGTGTTTTCCCCCCTCCCCATGCCCTGCAGACAGCCCACACCACAGGGGACTACCCTACAACCCTCACCATGCCCTGCAGGCCGCCCACATGGCACCATGCACTTATGAGCACACTTGTGAGCCCCGACTCATGTCCCCCCACCCCACCCCCAGTGACGGACACCTGCCAGCAGACACCGACTCATGTCCCCCACCCATCTACCCACCCCCAGTGACTGGCACCTGCCAGCAGGCCCCGACTCATGTCCCCCGACCCCACCCCCAGTGGCGGGCACCTGCCAGCAGGCCCCGACTCATGTCCCCCACCCATCCACCCACCCCCAGTGACGGGCACCTGCCAGCAGGCCCCGACTCATGCCCCCCACCCCACCCCCAGTGACGGACACCTGCCAGCAGGCCCTGACTCATGTCCCCCACCCATCCACCCACCCCCAGTGACAGGCACCTGCAGCAGGCCCGACTCAGGTCCCCCCACCCATCCACCCACCCCCAGTGATGGGCACCTGCCACCAGGCCCAGACTCATGTCCCCCCACCCCACCCCCAGTGACAGGCCGCTGCCAGCAGGCCCCAACTCATGTCCCCCAGCCATCCACCAACCCCCAGTGACAGGCACCTACCAGCAGACCCCGACTCATGTCCCCCCACCCCCAGTGACGGGCGCCAGCCAGCATGCCCTGACTCATGTCCCTTCCCAACACGTCATCACGATCCACACTCATGGCCCTTATGGCCACTCAAACCCCACGCCACCCCAGGCCAAACACCCAACCAAGTATTCCATCCACTCCACATTGAAATCCCCATGTCACGATAGATCCCAAATGACAAGTATGCACATTAATACATGTCCGTCAGACACACACAATGGGGGCAAGTGAATGAGAAAACCCACATTCTGACATGTGCGAAACCAATGAGAGAATACCACACAAATGAAGTATGAAATCAAAATGTATTAAATACAAAATTAAAGGAATGAAATAAAATCACACAAGAAAAGAAATAATAAACAAAAGGCTGGATGTCCAAAACGAATGAAAAATATATGAATGCTGAATCCAAATAAATCCAAATGAAAATGGCTCCAAAGCGTTCGGCCATTAAACCAAATCCAAAGGTTAAAAAAAAAGAAAACCATTGCTCCATGGGAAAAAATAAAATCAATGACGTCAAATCTAGTCCAGAACTATATACAATGTAAAAATCCAGGGTCCATGAGCCCAAGAATCCAAAGGAAACCTACAAAAAACCTTACCTATTAAATAACTATATACAAAAAGGTGGGGCATAGTCCATGCGCCCCAAATGAAAGAAAAATAAAAAGGAAACCTAACACTAATGAACTATATACAATGGCGGCGGGCAAGTCCTACGGCTCACTTGTTGATTTCCTGGGCCAGGGCATCATCGAACTCCTGTTCAACATCCTGTCCCCGAGCTCTCGCAGGGATCTATTTGCCGGCCCAACCGCTGCCACACGGAAGACACTCCCAATCCAGGGTCCTCCTGCCCTCCAGCCGATGCCTGCCCCTGTGATGTTGATGGCCCCGAGCCCCGAGCCATCATCGCTCCCACCTTGAGCCTGCTGCTGCCGTGCATGCACCCTGCCAGTCGATGCCTGCATGTCCTCCTCTTGCTGGGGTCCAGTTGTTGTGGTGGCCACCCCTGCTGGACCTCCGACTCCCGACTGTGGCAGGGATGTGTCCTCCACCAGCCTGACCGCTGGGTCAGGGGCAGCTCCACAGGGTGGCCAGGTGAGACATGGCCAGGAAGATGGCACGGAGGACGACTGGCACACAGGGGGTTCAGTTGAGGAGGGGGTCGGTAGAAGGTCCAGCACACAGAGGAACCCAGCACTGGTGATCCCTCCTAATCGGTTGACGCGGTCACCGAGGCATCTGAAATAACGTGCAGCATCCTCACGAGAACCCTGCACGTTATCCCGGATGCCAAGTTGACCCAACGCCACCCCAGCCAGGACAGGCTCAACACGGTCACGGATTGCCACGTCCGCAGGGAGAGGAAGGCCAGTTGTTGTTAGCGGATCCCCTCGCTGAAAACGGGTCTGGACGAAGGCATCCCTGCTGGTGCAGGATGATGCAGTCACAGGATCTGGGACAGGATTACACACAGGCACCTCCGCGACCGCCTGTGCTGCCTCCTGTCCCTGGACTGCACCACTTGCACCAGTGGAATCCCCCCTCCAGACGCCGTGTTTGGCCCTTCCACGGCCCCCTCCTCAACCAAACCCTCAACCAAGCTGGATGACTCAGTGCCATCTTCCTCCATAGGCCCCTGTGGGGTCTCAGCTGCCCCTTCTGCTGCCGAGGAGTCCACCTCTGCTTCAAACTTCACACATGGCATCACAATCCCCAACACACCTATCATTTGAACCCACACACATGCGCAAATTAACAGGAATGTTGCAGCAGGCAGCACCAGCCATACACATACAACAGCATGAGCATCCGAAGGTTAGCCTGACGTCACATGCAAAACGGGGAGTGGCAAACACATGCACACACTCCACCAGACATACATGCATCCGTACATCTCCACCACCTGTCGCAGTTAAATCATCGACATCCATGTCATATATGCCAATCAACCTCCTACATGTCTGTGTCACATGCATCCATGGTGTATCACAGTGGCACACATGTCAAATACACACACACGCACATGTACATTGTACACATACATGAAGGTGGAACCAGCATCCATGTGTCACACCACAACCATGCCACAGTACATACACATAAATTCAAACATGTGTGTACCGACACATGCATTTGGGCACCATGCATTTGAACACATACACCATTGATGTGCCTCACACATGACTGGCATCACATGCGGCAGGCTCATGTCCCTGTACATACACATCCATACATGGGCCTTCCAAGACATATGTGCAACCTGCACACTCCTTCCACACCTCAACACGCACAGCGTCCAATCAGTACGCATGGACACTTACCGCTCGACTCCGGATGGGTCTGCTTTTGAAGGATCTGAAGGTGGATCGCTGGGTCTATGCATTCCAGGGCCCTCATCTGGATTCTAGTAAGGCAGACCCAGCACCCCTCTGTATGCTTTGCCTTCAAGAGGCACCGGTCCTTGCTGATGGTCCTGGACCTGAAGTCCTCCCAGCGCTTCCAGACGTGTTGCATGTCACGGGCTGCCACCCCCTCCACGTTGATGGCAGCCACAATGTCCTTCCAGATCCTCTTCCGTCCATCATTGTCGGCGCGTGAACTTCCAAAGAGGGCATCATACTGCCCCAGGACTTGCTCCACCAGGATGCCAACTTCATTGGCAGTAAAGCTGGCAGCCCTCTACCTCTCTGCTGGGGGGTTGCCAAAGGTGCCAGATGGTGTTGTGTCGGACATTACAACCCCCAAGGCAGGTGTGGGTGGGCAGCTGGGTCCTGGGGCTGGGCTGTGGAGCGATGGAATACCAGTCGGGAGTCTTCTGTTCCAGCAGGGGTGGTCACAGCAACTGGACCCCTGCAGATGGCTGACGCTCAGGCACCAAACAGCAGGGCACGTGGCCAGCAGGCAGGCAGCAGCAGATGGCAGGTGGGAGCAGGCTCAGGGCTCTGGGGGGCAGGAAAATGGCCTTCTGGGCAGGAGCGTGGTCTTTTGTGTGTTGTCGCGTGGCCAGCTTGATATGGATTGATTTGGCACGTGAAAAAACTGCACATCAGCGTGTAATTCGAGGAAAGGCCCTTAGCGTGTAAGCGCATCTGTGACGTAACGCACGCAGGCATTTCCCTCCACACGGGTGCATGTTGATTGTACATGTGCAAAAACTGCACGTCTGGGTGTCACTGCGTGTAATTTGCGAAACGGCCCATAGCGCGTAAGCGCGTCAGTGACATAACACGTGCGGGTGTTTCCCTCAGCACGGGTTAAAGGTGAGCGGGGCCAGCAGTTTGCTGTACGTGCCTTTCGTGGAGACCGACGTGTGTGTTGCTACTTCGTGTTGTTTCGCGTGCCATCATCTCTTCTTTTGGCAGGGCTATTGGCTACGCATGTTTTTCATTATAACGCTAGTCTGACGGTGAGTCTTGCATGCTATTTTTCCCACTGCGGGTGCCCCTGTGTATCGCGTACCCGTTTTCGAGGTCATAGTTCCCTGCGTGTCCCATGCATACGTGTTTTTCGTGTCCCTGGGGGCCACCGTGTACTGCGGGAGGTTAATTCCACACACGTTGGCTACCGGGGGTTGCATGCACAGTTTTACTGCAGTTTTAGGGTGCCTGAGCATTGTGTGACACGTCACTTTATCACTGGGGTCACATACAGCCTTGCAGGTGCAGGGGTGCTGTTGACATCTTGTACCCCACCCCCTTCGCCCCAATTGCCCAGGACAATTGTCGTGTACACCTCCCATTGGCACTACTCCATCTGTGCCGGCACTACAACATCTGTGCCATGGCTGGGAGGCCACGAAAGGTGAGGGGCGCCTCAGCGGGTGTACTCCACGTGGCGGGCGTGGTCAGGGATGTGGCCAGGGTGACCAGGGAGTAGGGGGCCTCCAGGGTGTCCAGGGTGGCTTCAGAGGGGGAAGAGGCAGAGGTGCGCCACTTCAGCACGATGTTGTGCCACGTGTTGGTGCAGTCATGCCACCACCCCCTGCGGCTCCGGGAGATGCAGTTCTTGCATCTGGCACTGGCGCCCATGTGACCCGGCAGTCCGTTTCATCGACTGCCACGGGCCCAAGGGTAGTGGTAGCTGCAGGTGCAGCTGTGGACACCACCACCCAGGCTCAGGGTCTGCCAGCGCAGGCTGCGTTGGCACGTGAAGAGTCCCTGGAAGATTTCCAGGAGGTCAGCATGCACACCAAATGTGCACGCAGGGCTGCCATGACCAAGGCACGTGTCCCTGGGGCAGTAATGTTATCTGCTGCCCCGACCAGCCGGGTGTTGGCAAGTGCATGGGCAGATGCAGCCGACACCACCCCGGTTGTGAGTCTACCATCCAGGACAGTCCCGGTCAATGAACCTGGCACAGCGGATGTTGCTGCGCAGGGTCCATTCCAGGGTACCCAGCAGCCACTGACACAAGTCAGGGCTTCCGTCCTTGTTCCACCTGCCACTCCCTTGGTTCAATCCACCAGCGCCACAGCCCATACTGATCAGGGCGGCATTTGCCAGCCAGCGTCCGGACCACTGTCCAAGAGGAGGAAGGTTGCACCTGCAGTAGAGGCTGGGACCCCAGACACAGCTCCGGCCTCCAGCAGCTCGAGGAAGAAGCCTTTCTGCGTGCAGGAACTGGACTTCCTTGTGGACTACGTGCGGGACCACAACCGTGATATGCTAGTGGGGCCGAATTTTTAAACTACGGCTGCCCATCGTATGTCCCTCTGGAAGCAAGTTGCGGTTGCGGATTGTGTGAGTGCATTCGGCCATGAAGTGCGCACAGCTCAAGAGTGCAAAAAGCATTGGGATGACCTCAAATGTAGTACTAAGGCGAAGCGTGCCTCTAATTACAACATGACTCTGGTGACTGGCAGTGGGCCACCACCTGAGGAGGAAGACCTCACACCGCACGAGTCAGTTGTTGCGGGGTTCATACCGGCAGGAATGGTCGAAGGCGTGGGAGAGATGCTGGACTTTGATGCCCTGTCCAGTGAGTGTTGTTGCGTGTTTGTCGAGCCTGTGTGTGGTTTGCTTGTGTGATGTGTTGTGCTTGACTGCCGCTACATGTCATGTGTACATGGTTCTCATGTGCAAGTCATGCAATGCTTCACTGATGCGTGCCTGCTGTCCTCATTGCCACACTTGCACCCTACTCACATACTACTCACCCGGCTGCCCCTCAGGTCCATGTTCCAGCTCAGTGGCCCCTCTACATGTAGCCTGGGGTGTCTTTCCTCTCAGCACTGGGACTATGTCATTGCATGACTGATGTGCATGTGTCTTCTGCCTGCATGCGGGCACTCCACGTAGGCATGCTCCCTTGCCCCTCCACCCCCACTGCACCCCAATTTGAACATGGCACTGCAATGGCCTGTTCAAGGCTCCTGTGTACATGCAAACTTCCACCAGCCAACCTGCCAGACACAGACAGTGTGATGCATCTTCTGTCCTTCATGCAGGGTGTCTCACTTGGACTGTGCAGATGGCAGATGCTCCGCAGGGACATGAGTGCCCATTCATGCTCCATGTGCATTCCATGCATGCCCCTATGTGTCCTTGACTGGATGATCATTGTAGTACGTGTCCAGGATGACCTACATTTCATGGCATTTGATCATCCTTTCCATGCCCACTTTGGCTCAGTCCTACATCACACACATGTTTAGGGGGTCACAGTCTGTGTGGGGCACAGGCCTCCCCCTGTTTCAGGCCCACTGACTCTGTTCAACTGGTGTAGTGGCTTCTGCACACATGGGTGTACTACTGAGGGTTCATCATGTGTCCTGCTTACTGTCCCATCATCATCTGCTGTGTTGTCAGTTGACTCAGATGATGCAATTAACGCTAGTCAACACTGTCTGCCAATACACAGGTCTCTGGTCACCCTTTCGCTGCCATACAATGCCTCCCTGCATTTTCACTTAGTGGGGGTGGGGTGTTTGCTTGTAGCCATGCAACCCATTGCATGCACATTGCACGTGATGCCTGAACCTGCCCTTGCACTGCCTTCACGTTTATTGATAGACATCACAATGTACTTGTTCATGTAGATAGTGGGTAACGTACATATGTTCTGTACTGCATCAACCCACTTCTGAGCCGTGTTACACAGTTCTACATGCCTACTCACTGATGCAATGTCAAAGTCACCTGGCATGTATAGCCAGTTTTTCATCCCTTCTCTGTCATGAATACGACGGGCACCGGTGTATCCTGTGACACATGTACTCAGTATTTGAACTCCCTAGTGGTTGTTTAGATGAGTTGATTGGTCAATCTGCGGCCTATACCAACTGGCATAGGGCACTGATTGGATGTAGCCTGCCAATCGGGTTGTAATGACTGTTGCGCTTCCTTCACGTGTGTATGTGTGCGCTTCCACATACATCAAAGCAAGCAGCATTGTAGCTGCTTGCTTTGGTTTATTGGATGCTGTTCATGTTCACAATACAGTTGTATGGGGAAATGGGTGTTTTTGAACGCTTTCACATGTACATATGCAAGCAGCTTCAACGTTGTGTATTGCAACATTGCGAGTACTCACTTATGTGTTTGTGAAAGTGTTCATTTACACATGTGTCTTCTGCAGCTTTTTTGTTGACTGACTAATATGTAGTTGATAGACGTTTATGCTGGTGAGATTTCTGCATTGCGCACGTTATGTGGAACTGGCATGATCCCAAAGGTTCACTGTTGTGCAATATGTGTATGCCCAGGCCCACTTCGCTACTATGGTGGGTCCTGGGCGTGGATATTTCCACAAGGAATGATGTAATAGGGCACATTCATATCCCAATGTGCTCAATCAGGCCCTGAGGGGTGTTGTGGAGGCCTCATTTCCTGCAGCTCGGACGGTACTGGGCGTTATGGTCCCTCAATGCCTGGTTGCAGGCACTTGCTTTGCTTGGGACATTCACTATATCTACATGGCCCATGTAGATACGGTACGGGCCGAGCTGCAGATGGATGTAACTATATTGATGATGATGCTTTAGTGATGCATGTCTACAGGCATGTTACCTGTGTCATTTTGTGTTTGGATTCACTTGCAACAGTGGTCAATTTGCAGTTCAGAAATGCTTATGGTGTGTTGCATCTCTTAGTTGCCATCTGTATTTTCTGCCTGTGACATGTGCCTGACAGAGGTGGTGTCTGATGGAGTTCATATACTACATTTTGTACTTGCGTAGGCTTTGCTATTTAGACACATCCATTTCTGCTTTTGGGATGTGTTTGCATATCAAGGCCACTGGATGCATGCCAGGTTCTCATTTGTGTGTGACATGTCTGCTTCATGTGTTGGCTGTCTATGGGATGTCTATGTGTGTGTGTGTTATGTGCTTCGGACATGTGTACTAATCTTACTTTTTCTCCACTTTTCAGGTGATGACGCAATGGAGCCAGAGGATGGTGTTGTCATGCCAGGCACAGGGTTGCTATCACACCAGCAACCCAGCACAAGTGGGGGTCGTGGGGTGGTAGACCACGAGAATCCACTTTTTTTACAAACCATCTTGTCTACGGCTGGCAATGAGTCCAGCCCGGATGATCACTCTGATGACAATGACGAGTTGAATGTGCATCGGGTCCATTCGTCAGGGGTGAGTGATTCTGATGTGGATGCTCCTATGTCTGCGACACCTGCAATGAGGGGCCAGACGGTGGTGGGACCTCCGCCTGTGGTGGATCGGGACACAGGGTCACCCTCCACTCCAGTTGCGGATGTGCCTGGGGTATCACGTCAATGGAGGAATGTAGTCCTGCAGCCGCGGGCGGTGCCAATCCAACAAGGACATCTGCTCCTTGGGCCCCGCAGGCGTCAAGCCCAGCAACGCGGTGGCCGTGCGCCACTGGGGTATACTGAATGGGAGCAAGCCATGGTTGCCAATTCAGAACACCAGGGGGCAGCAATTGATAACATTGCTGAGAGCATGGAACGTGTGGCCCAATCCATGATCCCCCCTGCTAGGCAGATGGAACTCCATCCGTGGGTGGCACAGTCCATGGCCCGCTCGCTCAGGCTGGGCATGGTGGCCTCAGAGAGGGCACGTCGGGCTGAAATGGTGTCTTTGCGTCAAGCAATTGCTGCTCATGAAGAGGCACACATGGAGGCCATGAGGGTTGACTATGAATCCCTCAAATCTACTCTGGCTGTGCTCTTGATGTCCCAGAGGACGCAGTCAGAGAAGAGGTTGGAGCAGCTAGAGAATACCATCTCGGCTGAGCTACGTGCTTGCTGGGAGGTGTACCAGTTGTCCAGCCAGGCCATGCAGGAAGAACTCTGTGTTACCCGTGTTACCTTGCAAGAGGAAGCACACGTATCACACGAAGTTCTACATGCTGACCTACGTGTCATCGCCTGACAGAACCAGGTTCAACCTTCCCGCAGACTTGCTGCCACGTAGGGGCAAGCTGCGCCTAGGCGTGGTCAGGGTACTGTGCCACATCAACCTTTTCAGCCGGAGGGTGATGAGGATGACGAGTTATCTCCTACACAGGTCGGGCTGTGCAGGCGTTGAGCCCATGGAGTTTTTTTGTGTCTCAACATCATCGCATGTGGGTGTTGAGGAGCACCCTGTACCTCCCCCATCCTGGGTGCCTTCCCCCCTGGGTCGTATGTGGCCATTTCTGATTTTTATTGTTAGTTTAGTTAGTTAATATGGTTTTCATAGTTAGTTTAAATAGGTAATATAGTTTTTTTTATAGTTAGTTTAATTAGTTAATATAGTTTAAAATTGCTTGTCTATTGTGCATTCATGTGACGGTGTGGTGCTTTGTGGCTTTTGAAAGCATCCACTGTCTGTTCCAGCTGGGCCCTTCAAGCTTGTCTCGTGTATGTGTTTGCAGCTTGGGGTCCTGACTCACATAGGCCACTCCTGCTTCACTTATCCATGGGCTTGCAAGGATTGTTCGGTGTTACAGTCATTTACACAAGGGCATTTGACTTTCCTCATATCTGTGGCCTGTCTGCTGCTGTACTACTTGTGTTAACAGCCCTAGTGGGGATTAAGTGGGTTTTCTCCACGGCATGTCTGCAAACAATTTGGGTGAGTCCATGATTGATATGTCCATTTATTGATGTTGATTGTGATGTATGTTCTTTTCTTGCCTGTATATGTGCTTGATGCACTTCATGCTGTAGACAGTAGCCTGCACCCTTTGGCTGTCAAAGTCACACTGATGGTGGGAGGAGTTTGGATGTAGGTCTCCAACATGGGCCAGTGACAACCAGCATGACAACACACACACAGGGAACTTTCCAGACTTATTAATATCATTTATGCACTTTATGCAGGAAAATGAGCGTCCAGACTACCTTTTCCAGCAGACAAAGGGCCAAGAACTACTGAGACCTGGCCACGTTGGGTGGTGCACACATGCGCATGTGTGCGCCAGCAGAAGCTCAGGACTTGTGGTCAGATGTCCGACAGAAGCAGATGTGTTTCCCGGAGCTCCAAGCAAGGTGAGCAGCATAAGGGGCCACACCGCAGCCAACTTTCCACCAGGCCACTTGCACATGCTTGCAAAGTAGCGTCAATGCTGGGGAGCTTGGCCAGGCATTGTTGAAGAAGCGCACAGTACAGCTAAAATGCGTTGAGGAGCAAAAGCCAAGTTTACAAGTTGTCAGGGGCACACACAGGGGCTGTTGCACATATCCTCGAGTCCCCCCTGCTCCATAGAAGCTGAGTTGTTAGCGCAGTGGCGTTCCTAGCCAGACACTAATACAGCACACGGGGGCACCCAGCGAGGCACAGACTCGAGTGCAGTGCATATCATTTGCATGTGCAAATCACCACGTGGACTACCTATTGAGATCCGCGGCTGCCAGAACATGACTTGTACTGAAGTCGCACCTCGATATACGTGTCTTGCAGCTCACCCAGGGTCATTTCTATCATGTGTGATTCTTGACACATTTGTCTTCCATTTACTGCGCGGCCACGTTCGCCTGCCTTACTGCATTGACAGTGTATGAACCATCACGGGGGCAAGCTAACGTATACGTACAAAGCAGCAGACAAGAGTGTTTGTTTGTAGAGCAGTCATTTAGTGAGGCATGAATGGTGTTGTGTGTGTTGAAAACATTAGTAACTCACGCTCTCTTTGCAGCATTGAACTGCTCCTGTTACCAGACCTGTGCGTGGGCAGGCAGGAGGCCAGCACTCACCCCAGAGATAAGTCTTTCTTTGGCTTGCATTTGACTCATTTTGGACAATGTGCATGAGAAACATGGTACCTCTGATTGAGTATGTGTTATTGTCAATAGTTGAATTTTGTATTTTGCCTACTTTCCCTTGCCAATCCAACTCCCCTCTGTAAGTTTGACCTTGCAGGCACCCAGACCACGGAGGGGGTGGTTGGTTCATGCCACTCCTGCACCTGGAGACCAGAGCTGTGAAACTACCCATCAGTTGTTGCATCCTCATTGTATATTGGATACTGAAAATGGTACCCATCCTGTTGAACCATTGGTGAACTGTGCTACCTTGGTTGTTCTATCATTCTGCTTGGACATGTGCTTGGACATTTTCTGCTACTTCAAGTCATCTACTGGAGACTCTTCCAGGGTTTTTTGGTGCCTACAGGCTTTTTCCCTGGTTTGGGGGTTTGACTCCTTGGAGTTCTCTGCGACTTGGTATTTTTACCAGTCAAGGTGGCCTCTGAGGGGGCTAGACCCTATTTACACGCAAGGTGGAACATGGAGACCAAGGGGTAGGGTGATCTTGTAGCCAGGTAGACTTGAAGGAAGAAGGCTACATACCCCAGACAGAGTTGTTCAGAAGGTCATGGTGATGTGTAAATGAGGGGGGGCCTTTTGTTGTTGGACAGTTTGCTTGGGCTACAGTGTTTGGGCACTCTGTGACATTGTAATTGTGGGGTACTATGTACATGATGTGTTCTTCTGGTCAATGCCTGTTCCTGTGTTTACTTTTCAGGTGTCAGGGGATTGGTGTGGTTTGACATGCTGGGGTGTACACATGGGCAATGTTCACATGTGATGTGTACAGGACACTGAGGGTAACTTGATTTCACATGCATATATTGAGTGCATGTCCCTATTGACACACACAGTTGCACAATGCTCCACCACACGTACAACCACCCTCCCATGCCCACAGGTGCACACAGATTGCCTTCATGAGCATGATCAATTACCATTTGGGGATCATGTACATGCTTCAATAGGTTATTTATTTTGTTTGTCCTTTTCATGTGATGCTCAAGGTGTATCCCCAACACAATGGCTGCTCACTGTGCTGTGTGCTGAGCAGTGTGTTGCAGGAGACACAAACAGCACACAGGCTCAGGAGTAACGATTTTGCCTTGCCCAATGTGCATGTGAACAGGCATTCAGTGTTGTGTTCATGCTACCACTGGTGGAAAGCATTTGTGTATGACTTGGTATGTGTGGGAGGCTGTTGGTCAGTCATTTCATCTGATTCCATGTCAGGAGTCATTGTCTTGGGCCACTTTCCATTTATCACATGTCACTTCGTATCTTATTGGTCATGTGCTGGGCTTTTGCTATTGCATGAAATGTCATGGTGTGGCAGACAAGCGTGATGTGGGTTGGGAGGGTTTGGGTGAAATACCAGGGATTGTGTCATGATGCCTACCCCCGGAGCACCAGGACAGGCCCAGCACCCCCGGGAGCAGGCATCATGCCCTCGGGTAAAAGCCCAGCGGCCCCTAATAGGGGCTCTTTGGACTTTGTCCTGGCGCCTTTGGCGCCAGGCTCATGTTGGAAATCGGTCCTGGCGCCATAGGCGCCAGGCTCATAAAAGAGGGTGTTTGATGCACTTACCTGACGCAGACCATGCTGCATGAAGCCTCAAGCCAAATGAGGCATAGGAGGGACTATTTTATCAAAGGAACTATTTTACTTGGGTGGGGACCGTGGAAGAATACTTACCTGGAACTTCTTCCAAGGCTATTTAAACCACGCCCGGGCTGCCACACGTGCTTCGCGTTGCTCTGCATCTAGCAGCTGAACGCTCACCGTGCCTGCTCCTGCATCTTGCCTCCAGCCACGCCCGCCTTGATCTTGGGATACCTGAAAGGAAGGAAGGGAAGAGAAAAGGTGAAAACCAAGAACTTAATCTAACTTCCTACCTGTGTCCGGAACCATCACGCCAGCGATCCTGAAGATAGACATTCTTTAAAAGCATTGCGCTACTTGTTGCAGCGCTGCGCATCACTCACCTGCCTCGTGGGCTCTTCACTATCCACCGCAACCTTCTGGGCATTCCGCCACATCTTTGCACCTGCAGGGGAGAAGAAGAGACAAAAGGTGAGCAGGAGGAACAAATGAGGAAAGCCTGATTTTCCGTTACAAGACTTACCTGGCCATATTTGACGGAACCACTCCTCATTTCGGGTCGGCGCCACTTCTTGGCCTGGTACCGCACCCCAGCCCCTAAGGGGAAAAAAGAAAGACATTACTAGAGGGATTCAAAGACATTTAAAGGGATCATTTTATCACGAACTCACCTGAGTTTATCTCCGGCAATATCCCTCGAAGCATCACTTCCACTCTGCACCTGAAAATAAGGACAGATCGAAGTTAAGAAAAGCAAACAAAGAGAAGACTCTACTCTGGAACTTTTTAAACTGCATACTTACGGCATTTCGCCTTCCGAAACCAGTGAAGTAACTGGTCAAATACGCGCCCCTGCATCAGAAGCAGGATGGAGAGCTCATCCATTCAAACATTAAGGTGAGCCTTGATTGGGGATTTCGGAGGTGGTCAGAGAAGAGCAAAGGGGAGGTGGGAAGCAATCACAATACTCTGCAGTCAGTTAATCCCCTTTCTCCACCTACAGAAAGATTTTTCTACGGGCCAGACAAGCCAGATTTAGGGGTCCAGTTCAGTCGGTGTTTCGAATCCTGCGCATCACACTTGAAGAGGTCACAGCAATCCAGACCAGGTCAGCGCCTCCGTGGGAGCCAGGTGAGCATTACAGAATGCGAAGCCTTCCTACAAATTCCCACCCAGGCGCTATGGAAACTTCTGAGACTGATATGTTGGCCCAATTACTCGGGGAATTACGGGCCGAAGTACATGCCGCTCGTCAAGAGACTAATGCCCTCAGGAGGGAACTAATCGTATCTTAGGAACGAACTGATGACCTGGCTAGGCAGGTATTGCAAGGTCAAGCTGGGCAAACCCCTCTACCTGGTTCCGGGGGGAATTCTGTTCCTGTGGCTTCAAGTAACCCTGTGCAAATCAATCTACCTGGAAATATGCCGCTGGCCCCACCTGAACGCTTTGCTGGGGACCCCAAACGGTTCGCCGTATTCATGAATCAATGTCGTTTGCACTTCCTATGCAGACCTGGGGCCTTCCCTAATGACCAGACCAAGGTAGCTTTTGTGTTGTCATACCTTAGCGGTTGTGCTGCCGATTGGTCAGTACCACTGGTTACTCAAGATGACCCAATCCTCCGGGATTCCCAAGGATTTCAAGCAAGCATGGAGAGATTATTTGCTCGACATTCTCAGGGACAAGCTCTGGATGATGAACTTCTATCCCTGCGACAGGGCAACCAAGACCTCCTCTCCTACATAGCAACCTTTAACAGACTAATCGTGGAAACTGGGTGGCCAGAGGATAAAAGAATCACATTATTCTATCGGGGTCTACGCGGAGAACTTAAAGATGTCTTGGCCCAAGTTGTAAATCCGCCCCAAGAATGCACAGAATATATAGACTTAGTGGTCCAATTGGATCACAGGCTCCAAAACCGAAAAGCGGATCGGTCCTAGTTTGAAACCCGGGTGTTGGTCAAGACCCACGTCACTCCCAAGGGTGCCGATGTCTCCGAGCCTATGCAAATTGGAGGGGTTAGAGGACCTTTAACCCAAAAGGAACGTGAAAGGAGGCGGCAGTTAAAAATATGTCTTTATTGTGGGAACTCTGGACACTTTCTACGAGATTGCCCAGCAAAACCGCCAAAGAAGGTGGTAGGAGCCGCTGATAAAAACTATGAAGACTCTGTTTCGGGAAACGACTCCGCCCGACAAGCGTAGGGGTCCGCTTGCCGAGCTTGAAAACTAACTCTCAGACCTCGCATTGCATTGTGCCAATGGTTCTCGTAGATCCGGAACAGCCTGAGCGGTTGCATGCAATAAAGGCATACATCGATAGTGGGGCTATAGGAAACTATGTGGATCGTGAATTGGTCTCTAGGATTAACCTCCCTCTGCGTCCAAAAACCAGCAAAGATGTCATTACCACAGTCGATGGAACTGAAATTGCCTCAGGACCGGTAACACATTCCACTACTGAGGTGACTCTTATTGGTCCGGACGGCCATCGGGAGGCAGTTGTTTTTGACGTAATCAAGGCCCCACAGTTTCAGGTTATTCTTGGAATTCCTTGGTTAGAGACACATAATCCTCGAATTGATTGGCGAGCAAAGAGAATAACCTTCCCAGATTGTGCACAAACCTGCTACCCAGAAAATCTGAAGATTAGTCTAGCATCTGTAACCTCTGTCTCCATGCAACTACCTCCGGAATACCAAGACTTTCAGGACGTCTTCCAAAAGGAACAGGCCAACACGTTACCCCCCCCCCACAGATCGTACGATTGCCAAATCGATTTGGTGCCCGGTGCACAACCCCCTTGTAGCAGGATTTATGCCCTTACTGAACCTGAGAACTGGCATTTGAGACAATATTTAGATCAATAACTTGCCAATGGTTTCATTCGCCCGTCAAAGTCCCCGGCATCCTCGGCTTTGTTCTTCGTGCGCAAAAAAGAAGGCGACCTTAGAACTTGTATCGACTACCGCGCATTGAACCAGATAACGGTTAAAAACCGTTACCCTCTGCCTTTGATCCCTGAATTCCTTGACCAGGTGAAGGACGCTTGCGTATACACCAAGTTAGATCTCGGGGGGCTTATCATCTGGTGCGAGTAAAAGAAGGCGACAAATGGAAAACGGCCTTCCATACAAAATATGGTTTATTCGAATACTAGGTGATGCCTTTTGGGTTGTGCAACACGCCTGCTGCTTTCCAATTCTTCATGAACGATGTCCTTCGGGAACTTATCGATGTTTGCGTTGTCGTATATATCGATGACATTCTTGTGTACTCCTCTTCGGAATCTGATCACAGAAAGCATGTCCGGGTCGTCCTTGAGAAATTGCGCCAGCACAAACTGTTTGCTAAGCTGGAAAAGTGTGTTTCCATACCACCGAGGTGGAGTTTCTTGGATTCATCCTGACACCTAATGGGGTCCGAATGGACTCACGGAAAGTGGAGGCCATCCTCAAATGGCCATCTCCTAGCTCGGTAAAAGGGGTCCAAAGCATGCTTGGTTTTGCCAATTTTTATCGCAGATTTATTCCGGAATTTTCACGTGTAGTACAGCCCATCACTGCACTTTTTTGCGGAAAAATAAACGTTTCGAATGGACCAAGTAAGCCGAACAGGCCTTTCAGGAATTGACAACTCAATTCACGTCTGCACCTATTTTGAAGCACCCGCGTCCCGATCTCCCATACATAGTCGAAACTGACGCGTCCAGTTTAGCCATGGGAGCTGTCCTGTCTCAGAGAGACCCTGAAACCAACCAACTGCATCCTGTAGCCTTTTGGTCCAGAAAGTTCTCACCGCCTGAGGTAAATTATGCAATTACCGATAAGGAATTATTAGCCATTAAGTCCGCCTTTAAGGCTTGGCGGCATTATCTTCTTGGCGCCAGGCACACCATCACCGTGATCACTGATCACCGAAATTTACAATATTTAAAGACTGCCAAGGCTCAATCATCACGTCAGCTCCGATGGGCTTTGTTCTTTGCTGAGTTTGATTTCGTAATCACTTACCGTCCCGGCTGTAAGAATGGCAAAGCAGACGCACTATCTAAAGTAGAAATGGGAGAAATAGACACTAATTCAGAACCTGTGCCAATCATTCCCGAACAAAGAATTTTGGGATTAACCTCCTTACAAACCTTTGAAGACATTCAAGCACGAGTAAAACAACTCCTGGACTCTACCGCATTGCAGGATTGGATCCAAAGGGGGTCTTACTTTTCGGTCAACGATGGCCTACCTTACTTCCAAGGACGCTTATTTCTGCCAGAAAAGGAATTACAAGAACTGGTTATTTCCCGTCATCATGATACCCTGATGGAAGGACATCCTGGCATTGCCAAAACTGAGGAAAAAATTAAACGACAATTCTGGTGGCCTTCCTGGCGAAAGGATATTAAATCTTTTGTGATGTCCTGTGGAGTTTGCGCCCAAAACAAAGGCCAAAAGACAAAACCCGCCGGTCTTCTTCAGTCTTTAGACATTCCACCAGCGCCTTGGCACACCTTGTCACTAGATTTAATCACGGACCTGCCCCCTTGTAATGGATACAATACTATTCTGGTTGTGGTGGATCTATTTTCTAAAATGGCTCATTTTATTCCGTTGAAAGGATTACCTTCAGCTTCTGTCCTTGCTAAGGAATTCCTCGAAAATATCATCCGCTTGCATGGATTCCCGTCCATATTAGTCTCCGACCGGGGAAGCCAGTTTATTTCACATTTTTGGAAAAGGTGTTGTCAACTGGCACAAATCGACGTAAGACTCTCAACCAGCCATCACCCACAGACTGATGGTCAGACGGAGAGAACGAACCAGACCCTTGAACAATACCTACGGTGTATGTTGCACCAATCGGAGGGTAATTGGAAGGATTTGTTATGGGTGGCCGAATATGCATACAATAACTCGGTGCACTCTGGAACTGGACAAAGCCCCTTTTACACCCTATATGGACATCACCCTCGTACTTCAGACCTGGACTCTCCTCTGAGCCTTGAAATGCCCGCAGTAGACCATTTGCATTCCACTATAACTCAAGCATTCAAGAATGCAACTGCCCATTTGCAACAAGCGAAAGAAAAATACAAGAAAAATGCAGATCTGCATCGGTAGGAGGCGCCTTCATACCAAATAGGAGACCAAGTATGGTTGGCTACCAAACATTTATTGCTCAAGGGACCTCGAACTTTTAATCCAAGGTATTTGGGCCCTTATTCGATCAAAGCTATCATTAATCCAGTGGCAGTCAAGCTCGATCTGCCAGCTAACATGCGGATTCATCCCGTTTTTCATGTGTCACTTTTGAAACCAGTGCAACCAGGAACCAGATTAATTAAGCCACAAGAACCAATTCAGATAGATGGGGAGCCTGAATTTGAGGTGAAGAACATTTTGGATTCTAAAATTTTAAAATCAAAACTTTTCTATCTAATTGATTGGAAAGGGTACGGGCCTCAGGAAAGGTCTTGGGAACCCAGCGACCACGTACATGCACCTCGGCTGGTAATAAAGTTCCATCGGGATTTCCCAAACAAACCAAAACCTCCAGAGGGAATGACCTTGGGAGGGGCCTTGGGGGGGTGTGCTGTCATGATGCCTACCCCCGGAGCACCAGCACAGGCCCAGCACCCCCGGGAGCAGGCATCATGCCCTCGGGTAAAAGCCCAGCGGCCCCTAATAGGGGCTCTTTGGACTTTGTCCTGGCCTGGCGCCTTTGGCGCCAGGCTCATTTTGGACATCAGTCCTGGCGCCATAAACCACGCCCGGACTGCCACACTTGCTTCGCGTTGCTCTGCATCTAGCAGCTGAACGCTCACCGTGCCTGCTCCTGCATCTTGGCTCCAGCCAAGCCTGCCTCGATCTTGGGATACCTGAAAGGAAGGAAGGGAAGAGAAAAGGTGAAAACCAAGAACTTAATCTAACTTCCTACCTGTGTCCGGAACCATCACGCCAGCGATCCTGAAGATAGACATTCTTTAAAAGCATCGCGCTACTTGTTGCAGCGCCGCGCATCACTCACCTGCCTTGTGGGCTCTTCACTATCCACCGCGACCTTCTGGGCATTCCGCCACATCTCTGCACCTGCAGGGGAGAAGAAGAGACAAAAGGTGAGCAGGAGGAACAAATGAGGAAAGCCTGATTTTCCATCACAAGACTTACCTGGCCATATTTGACGGAACCACTCCTCATTTCGGGTCGGCGCCACTTCTTGGCCTGGTACCGCACCCCGGCCCCTAAGGGGAAAAAAGAAAGACATTACTAGAGGGATTCAAAGACATTAAAAGGGATCATTTTATCACTAACTCACCTGAGTTTATCTCCGGCAATATCCCTCGAAGCATCACTTCCACTCTGCACCTGAAAATAAGGACAGATCGAAGGTTAAGAAAAGCAAACAAAGAGAAGACTCTACTCTGGAACCTTTTAAACTGCATACTTACGTCATTTCGCCTTCTGAAACCAGTGAAGTAACTGGTCAAATACGCGCCCCTGCACCAGAAGCAGGATGGAGAGCTCATCCATTCAAACATTAAGGTGAGCCCTGATTGGGGATTTCGGAGGTGGTTACAGAAGAGCAAAGGGGAGGTGAGAAGCAATCACAATACTCTGCAGTCAGTTAATCCCCTTTCTCCACCTACAAAAAGATTTTTCTACGGGCCAGACAAGCCAGATTTGGGGGTCCAGTTCAGTCGGTGTTTCGAATCCTGCGCATCACGCATGAAGAGGTCACAGCAATCCAGACCAGGTCAGCGCCTCCGTGGGAGCCAGGTGAGCGTTACAGATTGTCACGGCCTGTTTTGCGGGGTGGGGGGTGTGATACACACCTTGCATGTGTTCCATTTGGTCACACGGGATTGGTTATGTTTAAGTAGCTAGGGATGCACACAATGTAGCACTTCCATGGCAACATCCTCAGGGTGGTAGGCTTGTGACAGTTGACTGTCTCTTAGTCATCATCGATTGTCACCTGGTATGTGCCAGGCCTGTGTGCACTCCGCAGGGGTGGGAGTTTAGGTGAAAAATGGGGCCACAAGATGGGTCCGGGCTGCCTCGCCACGTGCCCTTTCCCCTCCCAAGGGCAGCACCTGTGCCTGTGGTTGGGGATTTGGGGGCACCACCATGTCCACCGGTACACCCTGCCATGTTGCAACATTGTGCAGGACACATGCTGCCAAAATGATCTTGCACACTACTGGGGGTGCATATAGTAGCTGGCCGCCAGAGCGGTCAAGGGAGCGGAAGCGTGACTTGAGCACTCCGAATGTGCGTTCCACTATGGCCCTGGTTGCAATATGGGCAGCGTTGTATCATGACTGGGGTGGTGTGGTGGGGTTCCAGATTGGCGTCATCATGTGGTTGCTCAGAGGGTCGGCACTGTCCCCTGGGGAGGTGATAATGGTTGTGATTAGTTGGGTTTGTGTATTTGTCTGTGTGTCATGCATGCATGTGCACAGGCATTTGTACTCACCTAGGAGCCATGTGTCGCCATGCTTCCCAGCTTCCAGGGCGCGGCTCAGGGCAGACATTCTGTATATGAAACTGTCATGGCTTGAGCCAGGGTAGTTTGCATAGACAGAGGTGATGATTCCCTTGGCATTGCATACAACCTGCACGTTGATCGAATGCCACTGCTTGCAGTTTCGATAGATGTGCTCAGCGACCCTAGGTGGACGTAGGGCCACATGGGTGCAATCTATGGCACCGAGCACTTTGGGGAAGTGTGCCACCCTGTAAAAGTCCTGGACCACGGCCTGACTTTCTGCGGGTGTTCTGGGCATGTATATGTGCCTGCGGACTGAGGGGTGCTGTTACACATTATCAGTGTTGGTCATGGTGGAAAAGCAGGAGATTAGGAAGAACGGCACATAACGTTATAATGCAGGCTCCCAAAGCGACGGTTCTTTGTAAGAATGACAGCGGTCTAGTTGTTCCACGCACATCTGACGTTCCTGCGTCTGTTCACGTGACTCCTGATAAGGAAGTGTTGCTAGCATACGCGTCGCTACTGTTCATACCGACGCTCCGTAAGTTTGACGCTAGGATTTCCTGCGTCTGATATTGTTAACTTGCATTCTCCTCTGATATCTAACTTCCACCTTTCTTTCTGCCTCCCATACCCGCAGGCGCACTCTCAGGCCGTATCCCGCCTCCACCATTAGTTTCGAGATATGAGTTCCGCCCTTGTCAGTAAGTTCACTTAAACTTAGCGTCCTCTCAAACACACTCTATCCTGCCATGTTTAACATTTATTCCTCTACTTTTCCGTTCGCTCAGCACCACAGTTTTAATCCTAGTAATCATCCGGACACACCCAAGAACGTCCTTATCCCGTTGAGGATCACATTCTGAACGTCACGTACGTGTCACTTCCAAACCTTAGTACTCTCCTTTTCCCTCAGTCCTTCCTACCTGGCACTTAACTGTTCTATCTTGTTTTCCCGGAAAGGTATCCAATCCTCTTCGCGCTCCAGCTCGCCTAGAGGGACTCGTCCAAGCTGCTACCATCCGTTCCGAAGAGCCACCGCGACTCAGGGTTTAATTCCCCAGGAGGGTTTCCCTGGGGATTCTGCCTCCCTCCTCGCTGATATTCAATCCGGGGAGAGAGAGAGAGAGAGAGCAGGACTCCCACGGGGGATTCCTCAATCTCTGCCAGTTAGCTCCGTTGCGAATCACAGTCTGCCCAGGTTAGTGATATTTAAGCCTTTGATTCTACACCAGTTGACAGATAGCGACGCCATTGGGTATCGGTTTACCAGAGCAGACGGCAATTAGCTATGGAACAACAGATGCAACAACTCATGGCTGCAATGCAGTCCATGTCGTTAGAGATGCAGACCCTAAAACAAGACAATGCACAATTAAAACAGCAGATTGGTCATGCCTTTTCTGAAACTCCACCGTCAACATTTCACACTGAAAAGTTTGATGGGAACCAGCTTAAGCTGAAAGAGTTTCTGGAAAGCTGTACTATTCAGTTCACCTTTAAGCCCAAATTCTTTCCCACAGAGAAAGATAAGGTAGGGTTTGTGGTCTCCCATTTATCGGGTCCAGCATTAACATGGGCTACCCCTTTGGTTACGTCAGGAAATGTTATTCTTGATTCCTATACTGCCTTCATTAACAGTTTGAAGACCATGTTTGGCCGAAAAGAAATTTCGGTATCCATACAAGAAAGACTACTAGATTTGAGACAGGGATCTAAGGACCTCATCTCTTATATCACGCTCTTTAAACAATTGTCCTCTGAGACCGGATGGCCAGATGATGGTCTTATCACTTTATTTCGGAGAGGACTGTCTGAAGAGCTCAAGGATGAGGTCTCAAAGATTCCTAGACCAACAAATTTGGCAGAGATAATCTTGATTACCATGCAGATAGATTACCGGGTGCAAAAACGCCATCATAAGAGGAAGAAGAGTAAGGGTCCTCGAGCTCATTTGGAGTTTCTCCCCGGGATTACTAAACCAATTTCTACGGAAGAGCCCATGCAAATTGAGACTATGAAAGGTCCTTTATCCAGCACAGAAAGGGAGAGGAGAAAGAATTTAGGACTGTGTATGTATTGTGGATCATCTGTACACATTCTAAGAGACTGCCCCTTAGTACCACCTCGTAGAAAGCAATCCCAGGTTTCGGGAAATGCCAAACCCCTACCGTAGGGGGAACCACGGTAGGAATTTTTAGACAGGGTTCCCCTACTAGCAACGAATCATCCCCAGACATTGGGTTTGTTGACCAACCCATGGTCGTGATTTTTGTGATAATAACCCTCGCAAATACTATCCTGAAGAATGTACCTGCACTCATCGATTGTGGGGCGGTGGAGAACTTTTTGGATGACGAATGGGCATCCAGTAAAGGGATCCCTAGAGTAGCCAAACCACTCGTAACTCCTATTCAAGGGGTGACGGGACTCCTTTGAGTTCAGGTCCCATTCGAGAACACACAGTACCTTTAAATGTTCTGGTTCGGACTCACCAGGAAACCATAGAATTTGACCTCATCAGAACGGCCCATTTTCCAGTGATCTTGGGACTCCCATGGTTGAGATTACATAATCCTTTCATCAATTGGTCAGCCAGTACTCTCTTTTTGGGATACGAATACTGCACCTCTCATTGTTTGTCCAGCTCTTCGGTGGGAGTACATATCTCGTCGGAGATGGAAAGTTGCCAGAAAGTTCTGTCCATTAGCCACATCAGTAGGATTCCTGAATGCCATCAGCACTATCTTTCAGTTTTCTCTACTCCCAAATTTCCGACCCTTCCACCACATCGCAGAGATGACTGCCACATCGATCTAATGCCTGATCAGCCAATTCCCTTCGGTCGCATGTATGTGCTTTCCCAGAAAGAAAAGACAGCTCTGAAAGGGTACCTACAGCAAAACATCCAAAATGGACTAATTTCTGAATCCAATTCTCCTGCTGGAGCTTCATTGTTCTTTATCCCGAAAAAAGATTCAGAAGAATTATGACCGTGCATAGATTACCACGGTTTAAACAGGATCACTATTCCAGACAAGTACCCCATGCCGTTGATTCCTGATATCCTGGAGGCTGTTTGAGGGGCCTCATTCTATACTAAGCTGGACCCCAGAGGAGCCTATCATCTTATTAGAATTACCCCCGGAGATGAGTGGAAAACGGCTTTTTGAACCCCTTTTGGACATTACCAGTATCATGTTATGCCCTTTGGCCTGGTCAACGCACCAGCAATCTTTCAAAGATTCATGGACCATCTATTCGCAGATATCCTTCTTCACTTTGTCATCATATATCTCGATGATATCCTGATTTTTTCTAAGGACATAGAAGAACACATCCATCATGTCAATCTCATGTTAGCTCACCTTCAGGAAAACCAGCTATACTGCAAGCCTGAAAAATGCCAATTTCACCAAAGTCAAGTAACATATTTAGGGTTTGTCTTGTCTCCACAAGGGATTTCTATGGATCCTAGAAAAGTATCATCAGTTTTGGATTGGCCTTCACCAACATCCATCAAAGAAATCCAGAGATTTCTGGGTTTCACAAACTTCTATC
Source organism: Ambystoma mexicanum (assembly GCF_040938575.1). Classification (NCBI taxonomy): domain Eukaryota; kingdom Metazoa; phylum Chordata; class Amphibia; order Caudata; family Ambystomatidae; genus Ambystoma; species Ambystoma mexicanum. Next base: position 767,799,788 of record NC_090921.1, read on the forward strand.
GCAAATTTATACCCTGTTTCTCTGAAACTGTTCGACCTATAACTAGGCTCCTAAAGAAGGGGGTTACCTTCGATTGGGATGAAGAGGCACAGAAAGCCTTTGAAAAGCTAAAACGCCTTTTTACTTCCGCTGAGATATTGGCTATCCTGGATCAAGATCGACCTTTTATTGTGGAGACGGATGCTTCACATCATGCTTTGGGGGCGGTATTGCTTCAAAAGAACGAACAGGGAGACGAGAAACCAGTAGCATATCTATCCAAGACGTTTAATCATTCAGAAGAGAATTATTCTGTCATTGAAAAAGAGCTATTGGCTATTAAAAGAGCCTTTGAAGAGTGGAGGCATTTGCTATTGGGAACAAGATACCCGGTCGAAGTAAGCACAGATCACCAGAATCTTAAAGTTCTGCAGCAAGCACATACTACCAACAGCAGACAAGCGAGATGGGCCCATATTTTTTGCCATTTAGAATTGAGTTTACATACCTCCCGGGAAATAGAAACCTCTGTGCAGATGCTCTTTCACGCAGAGATTTCTCTCCTTATCAATTCACTCCCGAACCTTTATTTGCTAAAGCTAGATTTGTAGCAATGACAACCAACTTTCTTCAAGAGCTGAAACTGGCAACGTCACAGAACCGACAGACATGTGAAGAATTAGCGGGCCACCATCCGCTTAAATTGACTCAAGGCTGTCACTTCCATAAAGCTCAAGTCCTGGTTCCCTCAGCCTCTTTACAAAAGGAGGTACTAAAAATGTGCCAGGACTCCAGAGCTGCCGGACATCGAGGGTATCAAAACAACTTGGAACTAATCTCTCAACATTTCTGGTGGCCTACAGTAAGAACTGATGTCCGTGATTATGTTTCCGCCTATGTGGTGTGTCAACAGTCCAAGACTCCTCGAGTTCCATCTTACGGCTTACTATCCCGCATGCCTATCCCGGATCAACCCTGGACATTTATTTCTACTGATTTTATTGTTGATCTCCCTCGTTCATCTCAACACACCACTATTATGGTAACCATCGACTACCTTACTAAATTGGCTCACTTTACACCTCTTACCAAGAGTCCTGGTGCAGAACAGATGGCAAAGGTGTTCTTAGCAGAAATCTTCTCCAAACATGGACTTCCAGATACTATTGTTTCAGACCGTGGGTCCCAATACACTTCTAAATTCTGGAGATATATGTGTCGGGAATTGGGAATAAAGAGGTCTCTCAGTTCCGGATATCACCCGCAGACCAATGGTCAGACTGAGCGTTTAAACCAAACGTTGGAAGGGTACCTTTGGTGCTTTGTATCCGCAGCCCAAGATAACTGGTTGGAGTTACTTCCACTGGCAGAATTTTCTTATAACAATGCGTACCATTCTGCATTGAACTCAACCCCGTTCTACTGCTCCTATGGTTACCACGCATCCTTTTTACCCTCCATCTCGCCTCCCTCTTCACAATGCCCAGGAGTCGACCGCATGATTTGCGACATTCATAAAGGTCATCGTCTGGTTCGCCAATCTTTGAAAGCAGCCCAGGATCGCGCTAAGCGATATGCAGATCGTCATCTCCGAAAGGTACCTACACTTCAGAAGGGAGATTTGGTTTGGTTAGCGTTCTGTTTTCTCCCCAAACATTTGGTTTCTTCCAAACTGTCCCCTTGGTTTTTTGGTCCTTTTAAGATCCTCTCCCTAGTAGGAGCATCACCGGTTCGATTAGAGCTACCTCATTCCTGGTCTCGAATTCACCCAGTCTTTCATGTCTCCCCGATCAAGTTATCCATTCCGGACCGCTTTGCTAGAACTCATAAGTCTCACCCCCCGCCAGTGAACACTGAGACAGGTCCGGAATACGAGGTGGCCAACATCTGTGATTCAAGATACAGACGAGGTCACCTTCAGTTTCTGATTGATTGGAAAGGATACTCACCTTCAGAAAGAACGTGGGAAGCTGTTTTGGGGGTCCATGCCCCCAAAATGGTGAGAAGGTTCTATCGCTTCCACCCCGGAAAGCTGGGATCACCTCCCCTGAGAAAGGGGCATACTGTTACACATTATCAGCGTTGGTCATGATGGCAAAGCAGGAGATTAGGAAGAACGGCACATAACGTTATAATGCTGGCTCCCAAAGTGACGGTTCTTTGTAAGAATGACAGCGGTCTAGTTGTTCCACGCACATCTGGCATTCCTGCGTCTGTTCATGTGACTCCTGATAAGAAAGGAAGTGTTGCTAGCATACGCGTCGCTACTGTTCATACCGACGCTCCGTAAGTTCCCCGTTAGGATTTCCCCCTTCTGATATTGCTAACTTGCATTCTCCTCTGATATCTAACTTCCACCTTTCTTTCTGCCTCCCATCCCCGCAGGCGCACTCTCAGGCCGTATCCTGCCTCCACCATTAGTTTTGAGATAGGAGTTCCACTCTTGTCAGTAAGTTCACTTAAACTTAGCGTCCTCTCCAACACACTCTATCCTGCCATATTTAACATTTATTCCTCTACTTTTCCGTTCGCTCAGCACCACAGTTCTAATCCTAGTAATCAGACTCTCGGTCATCCGGACACACCCAAGACCATCCTCATCCCTTTGAGGATCACATTCTGAACATCACGTACGTGTCACTTCCAAACCTTAGTACTCCCCTTTTCTCTCAGTCCTTCCTACCTGGCACCTACCTGTTCTATCTTGTTTTCCCGGAATGGTATCCAATCCTCTTCGCGCTCCAGCTCGCCTAGAGGGACCCATCCAAGCTGCTACCATCCGTTCCGAAGAGCCACCGCGACTTAGGGTTTTATTCCCCAGGAGGGTTTCCCTGGGGATTCTGCCTCCCTCCTCGCTGATATTCAATCCGGGGAGAGAGAGAGCGCAGGACTCCCACGGGGGATTCCTCAATCTCTGCCAGTTGCCTCCATTGCGAATCACAGTCTGCCCAGGTTAGTGATATTTAAGCCTTTGATTCTACACCAGTTGACAGATAGCGACGCCATTGGGTATCGGTTTACCAGGGCAGACGGCAAGTAGCTATGGAACAACAGATGCAACAACTCATGGCTTCAATGCAGTCCATGTCGTTAGAGATGCAGACCCTAAAACAAGACAATGCACAATTAAAACAGCAGATTGGTCATGCCTTTTCTGAAACTCCACCATCAACATTTCACATTGAAAAGTTTGATGGGAACCAGCCTAAGCTGAAAGAGTTTCTGGAAAACTGTACTATACAGTTCACCTTTAAGCCCAAATTCTTTCCCACAGAGAAAGATAAGGTGGGGTTTGTGATCTCCCATTTATCGGGTCCAGCATTAGCATGGGCTACCCCTTTGGTTACGTCAGGAAATGGTATTCTTGATTCCTATACTGCCTTCATTAACAGTTTGAAGACCATGTTTGGCCGAAAAGAAATTTCGGCATCCATACAAGAAAGACTACTAGATTTGAGACAGGGATCTAAGGACCTCATCTCTTATATCACGCTCTTTAAACAATTGTCCTCTGAGACCGGATGGCCAGATGATGGTCTTATCACTTTATTTCGGAGAGGACTGTCTGAAGAGCTCAAGGATGAGGTCTCAAAGATTCCTAGACCAACAAATTTGGCAGAGATGATCTTGATTACCATGCAGATAGATTAGCGGGTGCAAAAACACCATCATGAGAGGAAGAAGAGTAAGGGTCCTCGAGCTCATTTGGAGTTTCTCCCCGGGATTACTAAACCAATTTCTACGGAAGAGCCCATGCAAATTGGGACTATGAAAAGTCCTTTATCCAGCACAGAAAGGGAGAGGAGAAAGAATTTAGGACTGTGTATGTATTGTGGATCATCTGTACACATTCTAAGAGACTGCCCCTTAGTTCTATCTAATTGATTGGAAAGGGTACGGGCCTCAGGAAAGGTCTTGGGAACCCAGCGACCACGTACATGCACCTCGGCTGGTAATAAAGTTCCATCGGGATTTCCCAAACAAACCAAAACCTCCAGAGGGAACGACCTTGGGAGGGGCCTTGGGGGGGTGTGCTGTCATGATGCCTACCCCCGGAGCACCAGCACAGGCCCAGCACCCCCGGGAGCAGGCATCATGCCCTCGGGTAAAAGCCCAGCGGCCCCTAATAGGGGCTCTTTGGACTTTGTCCTGGCCTGGCGCCTTTGGCGCCAGGCTCATTTTGGACATCAGTCCTGGTGCCATAAACCACGCCCGGACTGCCACACGTGCTTCGCGTTGCTCTGCATCTAGCAGCTGAACGCTCACCGTGCCTGCTCCTGCATCTTGGCTCCAGCCAAGCCTGCCTCGATCTTGGGATACCTGAAAGGAAGGAAGGGAAGAGAAAAGGTGAAAACCAAGAACTTAATCTAACTTCCTACCTGTGTCCGGAACCATCACGCCAGCGATCCTGAAGATAGACATTCTTTAAAAGCATCGCGCTACTTGTTGCAGCGCCGCGCATCACTCACCTGCCTTGTGGGCTCTTCACTATCCACCGCGACCTTCTGGGCATTCCGCCACATCTCTGCACCTGCAGGGGAGAAGAAGAGACAAAAGGTGAGCAGGAGGAACAAATGAGGAAAGCCTGATTTTCCGTCACAAGACTTACCTGGCCATATTTGACGGAACCACTCCTCATTTCGGGTCGGCGCCACTTCTTGGCCTGGTACCGCACCCCGGCCCCTAAGGGGAAAAAAGAAAGACATTACTAGAGGGATTCAAAGACATTAAAAGGGATCATTTTATCACTAACTCACCTGAGTTTATCTCCGGCAATATCCCTCGAAGCATCACTTCCACTCTGCACCTGAAAATAAGGACAGATCGAAGGTTAAGAAAAGCAAACAAAGAGAAGACTCTACTCTGGAACCATTTAAACTGCATACTTACGTCATTTCGCCTTCTGAAACCAGTGAAGTAACTGGTCAAATACGCGCCCCTGCACCAGAAGCAGGATGGAGAGCTCATCCATTCAAACATTAAGGTGAGCCCTGATTGGGGATTTCGGAGGTGGTCACAGAAGAGCAAAGGGGAGGTGAGAAGCAATCACAATACTCTGCAGTCAGTTAATCCCCTTTCTCCACCTACAAAAAGATTTTTCTACGGGCCAGACAAGCCAGATTTGGGGGTCCAGTTCAGTCGGTGTTTCGAATCCTGCGCATCACGCATGAAGAGGTCACAGCAATCCAGACCAGGTCAGCGCCTCCGTGGGAGCCAGGTGAGCGTTACAGATTGTCACGGCCTGTTTTGCGGGGTGGGGGGTGTGATACACACCTTGCATGTGTTCCATTTGGTCACACGGGATTGGTTATGTTTAAGTAGCTAGGGATGCACACAATGTAGCACTTCCATGGCAACATCCTCAGGGTGGTAGGCTTGTGACAGTTGACTGTCTCTTAGTCATCATCGATTGTCACCTGGTATGTGCCAGGCCTGTGTGCACTCCGCAGGGGTGGGAGTTTAGGTGAAAAATGGGGCTACAAGATGGGTCCGGGCTGCCTCGCCACGTGCCCTTTCCCCTCCCAAGGGCAGCGCCTGTGCCTGTGGTTGGGGATTTGGGGGCACCACCATGTCCACCGGTACACCCTGCCATGTTGCAACATTGTGCAGGACACATGCTGCCAAAATGATCTTGCACACTACTGGGGGTGCATATAGTAGCTGGCCGCCAGAGCGGTCAAGGGAGCGGAAGCGTGACTTGAGCACTCCGAATGTGCGTTCCACTATGGCCCTGGTTGCAATATGGGCAGCGTTGTATCATGACTGGGGTGGTGTGGTGGGGTTCCAGATTGGCGTCATCATGTGGTTGCTCAGAGGGTCGGCACTGTCCCCTGGGGAGGTGATAATGGTTGTGATTAGTTGGGTTTGTGTATTTGTCTGTGTGTCATGCATGCATGTGCACAGGCATTTGTACTCACCTAGGAGCGATGTGTCGCCATGCTTCCCAGCTTCCAGGGCGCGGCTCAGGGCAGACATTCTGTATATGAAACTGTCATGGCTTGAGCCAGGGTAGTTTGCATAGACAGAGGTGATGATTCCCTTGGCATTGCATACAACCTGCACGTTGATCGAATGCCACTGCTTGCAGTTTCGATAGATGTGCTCAGCGGCCCTAGGTGGACGTAGGGCCACATGGGTGCAATCTATGGCACCGAGCACTTTGGGGAAGTGTGCCACCCTGTAAAAGTCCTGGACCACGGCCTGACTTTCTGCGGGTGTTCTGGGCATGTATATGTGCCTGCGGACTGAGGGGTGCTGTTACACATTATCAGTGTTGGTCATGGTGGAAAAGCAGGAGATTAGGAAGAACGGCACATAACGTTATAATGCAGGCTCCCAAAGCGACGGTTCTTTGTAAGAATGACAGCGGTCTAGTTGGTCCACGCACATCTAACGTTCCTGCGTCTGTTCACGTGACTCCTGATAAGGAAGTGTTGCTAGCATACGCGTCGCTACTGTTCATACCGACGCTCCGTAAGTTTGACGCTAGGATTTCCTGCGTCTGATATTGTTAACTTGCATTCTCCTCTGATATCTAACTTCCACCTTTCTTTCTGCCTCCCATACCCGCAGGCGCACTCTCAGGCCGTATCCCGCCTCCACCATTAGTTTCGAGATATGAGTTCCGCCCTTGTCAGTAAGTTCACTTAAACTTAGCGTCCTCTCAAACACACTCTATCCTGCCATGTTTAACATTTATTCCTCTACTTTTCCGTTCGCTCAGCACCACAGTTTTAATCCTAGTAATCATCCGGACACACCCAAGAACGTCCTTATCCCGTTGAGGATCACATTCTGAACGTCACGTACGTGTCACTTCCAAACCTTAGTACTCTCCTTTTCCCTCAGTCCTTCCTACCTGGCACTTAACTGTTCTATCTTGTTTTCCCGGAAAGGTATCCAATCCTCTTCGCGCTCCAGCTCGCCTAGAGGGACTCGTCCAAGCTGCTACCATCCGTTCCGAAGAGCCACCGTGACTCAGGGTTTTATTCCCCAGGAGGGTTTCCCTGGGGATTCTGCCTCCCTCCTCGCTGATATTCAATCCGGGGAGAGAGAGAGAGCAGGACTCCCACGGGGGATTCCTCAATCTCTGCCAGTTAGCTCCGTTGCGAATCACAGTCTGCCCAGGTTAGTGATATTTAAGCCTTTGATTCTACACCAGTTGACAGATAGCGACGCCATTGGGTATCGGTTTACCAGGGCAGACGGCAATTAGCTATGGAACAACAGATGCAACAACTCATGGCTGCAATGCAGTCCATGTCGTTAGAGATGCAGACCCTAAAACAAGACAATGCACAATTAAAACAGCAGATTGGTCATGCCTTTTCTGAAACTCCACCGTCAACATTTCACACTGAAAAGTTTGATGGGAACCAGCTTAAGCTGAAAGAGTTTCTGGAAAGCTGTACTATTCAGTTCACCTTTAAGCCCAAATTCTTTCCCACAGAGAAAGATAAGGTAGGGTTTGTGGTCTCCCATTTATCGGGTCCAGCATTAACATGGGCTACCCCTTTGGTTACGTCAGGAAATGTTATTCTTGATTCCTATACTGCCTTCATTAACAGTTTGAAGACCATGTTTGGCCGAAAAGAAATTTCGGTATCCATACAAGAAAGACTACTAGATTTGAGACAGGGATCTAAGGACCTCATCTCTTATGTCACGCTCTTTAAACAATTGTCCTCTGAGACCGGATGGCCAGATGATGGTCTTATCACTTTATTTCGGAGAGGACTGTCTGAAGAGCTCAAGGATGAGGTCTCAAAGATTCCTAGACCAACAAATTTGGCAGAGATGATCTTGATTACCATGCAGATAGATTACCGGGTGCAAAAACGCCATCATAAGAGGAAGAAGAGTAAGGGTCCTCGAGCTCATTTGGAGTTTCTCCCCGGGATTACTAAACCAATTTCTACGGAAGAGCCCATGCAAATTGAGACTATGAAAGGTCCTTTATCCAGCACAGAAAGGGAGAGGAGAAAGAATTTAGGACTGTGTATGTATTGTGGATCATCTGTACACATTCTAAGAGACTGCCCCTTAGTACCACCTCGTAGAAAGCAATCCCAGGTTTCGGGAAATGCCAAACCCCTACCGTAGGGGGAACCACGGTAGGAATGTTTAGACAGGGTTCCCCTACTAGCAACGAATCATCCCCAGACATTGGGTTTGTTGACCAACCCATGGTCGTGATTTTTGTGATAATAACCCTCGCAAATACTATCCTGAAGAATGTACCTGCACTCATCGATTGTGGGGCGGTGGAGAACTTTTTGGATGACGAATGGGCATCCAGTAAAGGGATCCCTAGAGTAGCCAAACCACTCGTAACTCCTATTCAAGGGGTGACGGGACTCCTTTGAGTTCAGGTCCCATTCGAGAACACACAGTACCTTTAAATGTTCTGGTTCGGACTCACCAGGAAACCATAGAATTTGACCTCATCAGAACGGCCCATTTTCCAGTGATCTTGGGACTCCCATGGTTGAGATTACATAATCCTTTCATCAATTGGTCAGCCAGTACTCTCTTTTTGGGATACGAATACTGCACCTCTCATTGTTTGTCCAGCTCTTCGGTGGGAGTACATATCTCGTCGGAGATGGAAAGTTGCCAGAAAGTTCCGTCCATTAGCCACATCAGTAGGATTCCTGAATGCCATCAGCACTATCTTTCAGTTTTCTCTACTCCCAAATTTCCGACCCTTCCACCACATCGCAGAGATGACTGCCACATCGATCTAATGCCTGATCAGCCAATTCCCTTCGGTCGCATGTATGTGCTTTCCCAGAAAGAAAAGACAGCTCTGAAAGGGTACCTACAGCAAAACATCCAAAATGGACTAATTTCTGAATCCAATTCTCCTGCTGGAGCTTCATTGTTCTTTATCCCGAAAAAAGATTCAGAAGAATTATGACCGTGCATAGATTACCACGGTTTAAACAGGATCACTATTCCAGACAAGTACCCCATGCCGTTGATTCCTGATATCCTGGAGGCTATTTGAGGGGCCTCATTCTATACTAAGCTGGACCCCAGAGGAGCCTATCATCTTATTAGAATTACCCCCGGAGATGAGTGGAAAACGGCTTTTTGAACCCCTTTTGGACATTACCAGTATCATGTTATGCCCTTTGGCCTGGTCAACGCACCAGCAATCTTTCAAAGATTCATGGACCATCTATTCGCAGATATCCTTCTTCACTTTGTCATCATATATCTCGATGATATCCTGATTTTTTCTAAGGACATAGAAGAACACATCCATCATGTCAATCTCATGTTAGCTCACCTTCAGGAGAACCAGCTATACTGCAAGCCTGAAAAATGCCAATTTCACCAAAGTCAAGTAACATATTTAGGGTTTGTCTTGTCTCCACAAGGGATTTCTATGGATCCTAGAAAAGTATCATCAGTTTTGGATTGGCCTTCACCAACATCCATCAAAGAAATCCAGAGATTTCTGGGTTTCACAAACTTCTATCGCAAATTTATACCCTGTTTCTCTGAAACTGTTCGACCTATAACTAGGCTCCTAAAGAAGGGGGTTACCTTCGATTGGGATGAAGAGGCACAGAAAGCCTTTGAAAAGCTAAAACGCCTTTTTACTTCCGCTGAGATATTGGCTATCCTGGATCAAGATCGACCTTTTATTGTGGAGACGGATGCTTCACATCATGCTTTGGGGGCGGTATTGCTTCAAAAGAACGAACAGGGAGACGAGAAACCAGTAGCATATCTATCCAAGACGTTTAATCATTCAGAAGAGAATTATTCTGTCATTGAAAAAGAGGTATTGGCTATTAAAAGAGCCTTTGAAGAGTGGAGGCATTTGCTATTGGGAACAAGATACCCGGTCGAAGTATGCACAGATCACCAGAATCTTAAAGTTCTGCAGCAAGCACATACTACCAACAGCAGACAAGCGAGATGGGCCCATATTTTTTGCCATTTAGAATTGAGTTTACATACCTCCCGGGAAATAGAAACCTCTGTGCAGATGCTCTTTCACGCAGAGATTTCTCTCCTTATCAATTCACTCCCGAACCTTTATTTGCTAAAGCTAGATTTGTAGCAATGACAACCAACTTTCTTCAAGAGCTGAAACTGGCAACGTCACAGAACCGACAGACATGTGAAGAATTAGCGGGCCACCATCCGCTTAAATTGACTCAAGGCTGTCACTTCCATAAAGCTCAAGTCCTGGTTCCCTCAGCCTCTTTACAAAAGGAGGTACTAAAAATGTGCCAGGACTCCAGAGCTGCCGGACATTGAGGGTATCAAAACAACTTGGAACTAATCTCTCAACATTTCTGGTGGCCTACAGTAAGAACTGATGTCCGTGATTATGTTTCCGCCTATGTGGTGTGTCAACAGTCCAAGACTCCTCGAGTTCCATCTTACGGCTTACTATCCCGCATGCCTATCCCGGATCAACCCTGGACATTTATTTCTACTGATTTTATTGTTGATCTCCCTCGTTCATCTCAACACACCACTATTATGGTAACCATCGACTACCTTACTAAATTGGCTCACTTTACACCTCTTACCAAGAGTCCTGGTGCAGAACAGATGGCAAAGGTGTTCTTAGCAGAAATCTTCTCCAAACATGGACTTCCAGATACTATTGTTTCAGACCGTGGGTCCCAATACACTTCTAAATTCTGGAGATATATGTGTCGGGAATTGGGAATAAAGAGGTCTCTCAGTTCCGGATATCACCCGCAGACCAATGGTCAGACTGAGCGTTTAAACCAAACGTTGGAAGGGTACCTTTGGTGCTTTGTATCCGCAGCCCAAGATAACTGGTTGGAGTTACTTCCACTGGCAGAATTTTCTTATAACAATGCGTACCATTCTGCATTGAACTCAACCCCGTTCTACTGCTCGTATGGTTACCAAGCATCCTTTTTACCCTCCATCTCGCCTCCCTCTTCACAATGCCCGGGAGTCGACCGCATGATTTGCGACATTCATAAAGGTCATCGTCTGGTTCGCCAATCTTTGAAAGCAGCCCAGGATCGGGCTAAGCGATATGCAGATCGTCATCTCCGAAAGGTACCTACACTTCAGAAGGGAGATTTGGTTTGGTTAGCGTTCTGTTTTCTCCCCAAACATTTGGTTTCTTCCAAACTGTCCCCTTGGTTTTTTGGTCCTTTTAAGATCCTCTCCCTAGTAGGAGCATCACCGGTTCGATTAGAGCTACCTCATTCCTGGTCTCGAATTCACCCAGTCTTTCATGTCTCCCCGATCAAGTTATCCATTCCGGACCGCTTTGCTAGAACTCATAAGTCTCACCCCCCGCCAGTGAACACTGAGACAGGTCCGGAATACGAGGTGGCCAACATCTGTGATTCAAGATACAGACGAGGTCACCTTCAGTTTCTGATTGATTGGAAAGGATACTCACCTTCAGAAAGAACGTGGGAAGCTGTTTTGGGGGTCCATGCCCCCAAAATGGTGAGAAGGTTCTATCGCTTCCACCCCGGAAAGCTGGGATCACCTCCCCTGAGAAAGGGGCATACTGTTACACATTATCAGCGTTGGTCATGATGGCAAAGCAGGAGATTAGGAAGAACGGCACATAACGTTATAATGCTGGCTCCCAAAGTGACGGTTCTTTGTAAGAATGACAGCGGTCTAGTTGTTCCACGCACATCTGGCATTCCTGCGTCTGTTCATGTGACTCCTGATAAGAAAGGAAGTGTTGCTAGCATACGCGTCGCTACTGTTCATACCGACGCTCCGTAAGTTCCCCGTTAGGATTTCCCCCTTCTGATATTGCTAACTTGCATTCTCCTCTGATATCTAACTTCCACCTTTCTTTCTGCCTCCCATACCCGCAGGCGCACTCTCAGGCCGTATCCTGCCTTCACCATTAGTTTTGAGATAGGAGTTCCGCTCTTGTCAGTAAGTTCACTTAAACTTAGCGTCCTCTCCAACACACTCTATCCTGCCATATTTAACATTTATTCCTCTACTTTTCCGTTCGATCAGCACCACAGTTCTAATCCTAGTAATCAGACTCTCGGTCATCCGGACACACCCAAGACCATCCTCATCCCGTTGAGGATCACATTCTGAACATCACGTACGTGTCACTTCCAAACCTTAGTACTCCCCTTTTCTCTCAGTCCTTCCTACCTGGCACTTACCTGTTCTATCTTGTTTTCCCGGAATGGTATCCAATCCTCTTCGCGCTCCAGCTCGCCTAGAGGGACCCATCCAAGCTGCTACCATCCGTTCCGAAGAGCCACCGCGACTTAGGGTTTTATTCCCCAGGAGGGTTTCCCTGGGGATTCTGCCTCCCTCCTCGCTGATATTCAATCCGGGGAGAGAGAGAGCGCAGGACTCCCACGGGGGATTCCTCAATCTCTGCCAGTTGCCTCCATTGCGAATCACAGTCTGCCCAGGTTAGTGATATTTAAGCCTTTGATTCTACACCAGTTGACAGATAGCGACGCCATTGGGTATCGGTTTACCAGGGCAGACGGCAAGTAGCTATGGAACAACAGATGCAACAACTCATGGCTTCAATGCAGTCCATGTCGTTAGAGATGCAGACCCTAAAACAAGACAATGCACAATTAAAACAGCAGATTGGTCATGCCTTTTCTGAAACTCCACCATCAACATTTCACATTGAAAAGTTTGATGGGAACCAGCCTAAGCTGAAAGAGTTTCTGGAAAACTGTACTATACAGTTCACCTTTAAGCCCAAATTCTTTCCCACAGAGAAAGATAAGGTGGGGTTTGTGATCTCCCATTTATCGGGTCCAGCATTAGCATGGGCTACCCCTTTGGTTACGTCAGGAAATGTTATTCTTGATTCCTATACTGCCTTCATTAACAGTTTGAAGACCATGTTTGGCCAAAAAGAAATTTCGGCATCCATACAAGAAAGACTACTAGATTTGAGACAGGGATCTAAGGACCTCATCTCTTATATCACGCTCTTTAAACAATTGTCCTCTGAGACCGGATGGCCAGATGATGGTCTTATCACTTTATTTCGGAGAGGACTGTCTGAAGAGCTCAAGGATGAGGTCTCAAAGATTCCTAGACCAACAAATTTGGCAGAGATGATCTTGATTACCATGCAGATAGATTAGCGGGTGCAAAAACGCCATCATGAGAGGAAGAAGAGTAAGGGTCCTCGAGCTCATTTGGAGTTTCTCCCCGGGATTACTAAACCAATTTCTATGGAAGAGCCCATGCAAATTGGGACTATGAAAAGTCCTTTATCCAGCACAGAAAGGGAGAGGAGAAAGAATTTAGGACTGTGTATGTATTGTGGATCATCTGTACACATTCTAAGAGACTGCCCCTTAGTACCACCTCGTAGAAAGCAATCCCAGGTTTCGGGAAATGCCAAACCCCTACCGTAGGGGGAACCACGGTAGGAGTTTTTAGACAGGGTTCCCCTTCTAGCAACAAATCTTCCCCAGACATTGGGTTTGTTGACCAACCCATGGTCGTGATTTTTGTGACAATAACCCTCCCAAATACTATCCTGAAGAATGTACCTGCACTCATCGATTGTGGGGAGGTGGAGAACTTTTTGGATGACGAATGGGCATCCAGTAAAGGGATCCCTAGAGTAGCCAAACCACTCGTAACTCCTATTCAAGGGGTTGATGGGACTCCTTTGAGTTCAGGTCCCATTCGAGAACATAGAGTACCTTTAAATGTTCTGGTTAGGACTCACCAGGAAACCATAGAATTTGACCTCATCAGAACGGGCCATTTTCCAGTGATCTTTGGACTCCCATGGTTGAGATTACATAATCCTTTCATCAATTGGTCAGCCAGTACTCTCTTTTTGGGATCCGAATACTGCACCTCTCATTGTTTGTCCGGCTCTTCGGTGGGAGTACATATCCCGTCGGAGATGGAAAGTTGCCAGAAAGTTCCGTCCATTAGCCACATCAGTAGGATTCCTGAATGCCATCAGCACTATCTTTCAGTTTTCTCTACTCCCAAATTTCCGACCCTTCCACCACATCGCAGAGATGACTGCCACATCGATCTAATGCCTGATCAGCCAATTCCTTTCGGTCGCATGTATGTGCTTTCCCAGAAAGAAAAGACAGCTCTGAAAGAGTACCTACAGCAAAACATCCAAAATAGACTAATTTCTGAATCCAATTCTCCTGCTGGAGCTTCATTGTTCTTTATCCCGAAAAAAGATTCAGAAGAATTACGACCGTTTATAGATTACCGCGGTTTAAACAGGATCACTATTCCAGACAAGTACCCCATGCCGTTGATTCCTGATATCCTGGAGGCTGTTTGAGGGGCCTCATTCTATACTAAGCTGGACCTCAGAGGAGCCTATCATCTTATTAGAATTACCCCCGGAGATGAGTCTAAATCGGCTTTTCGAACCCCTTTTGGACATTACCAGTATCATGTTATGCCCTTTGGCCTGGTCAAAGCACCGGCAATCTTTCAAAGATTCATGGACCATCTATTCGCAGATATCCTTCTTCACTTTGTCATCATATATCTCGATGATATCCTGATTTTTTCTAAGGACAAAAAAGAACACATCCATCATGTCAATCTCGTGTTAGCTCACATTCAGGAGAACCAGCTATACTGCAAGCCTGAAAAATGCCAATTTCACCAAAGTCAAGTAACATATTTAGGGTTTGTCTTGTCTCCACAAGGGATTTCTATGGATCCTAGAAAAGTATCATCAGTTTTGGATTGGCCTTCACCAACATCCATCAAAGAAATCCAGAGATTTCTGGGTTTCACAAACTTCTATCGCAAATTTATACCCTGTTTCTCTGAAACTGTTCGACCTATAACTAGGCTCCTAAAGAAGGGGGTTACTTTCGATTGGGATGAAGAGGCACAGAAAGCCTTTGAAAATCTAAAACGCCTTTTTACTTCTGCTGAAATATTGGCTATTCTGGATCAAGATCGACCTTTTATTGTGGAGACGGATGCTTCACATCATGCGTTGGGGGCGGTATTGCTGCAAAAGAACGAACAGGGAGACGAGAAACCAGTAGCATATCTACCCAAGACGTTTAATCATTCAGAAGAGAATTATTCTGTCATTGAAAAAGAGCTATTGGCTATTAAAAGAGCCTTTGAAGAGTGGAGGCATTTGCTATTGGGAACAAGATACCCGGTCGAAGTATGCACAGATCACCAGAATCTTAAAGTTCTGCAGCAAGCACATACTACCAACAGCAGACAAGCGAGATGGGCCCATTTTTCTTGCCATTTAGAATTGAGTTTACATACCTCCCGGGAACAGAAACCTCAGTGCAGATGCTCTTTCACGCAAAGATTTCTCTCCTTATCAATTCACTCCCGAACCTTTATTCGCTAAATCTAGATTTGTAGCAATGACAACCAACTTTCTTCAGGAGCTGAAACTGGCAACGTCACAGAACCGACAGACATGTGAAGAATTAGCGGGCCACCATCTGCTTAAATTGACTCAAGGCTGTTACTTCTATAAAGCTTAAGTCCTGGTTCCCTCAGCCTCTTTACAAAAGGAGGTACTAAAAATGTGCCATGACTCCAGAGCTGCCGGACATCGAGGGTATCGAAACACCTTGGAACTAATCTCTCAACATTTCTGGTGGCCTACAGTAAGAACTGATGTCCGTGATTATGTTTCCGCCTATGTGGTGTGTCAACAGTCCAAGACTCCTCGAGTTCCATCTTACGGCTTACTATCCCGCATGCCTATCCCGGATCAACCATGGAAATTTATTTCTACTGATTTTATTGTTGATTTCCCTCTTTCGTCTCAACACACCACTATTATGGTAACCATCGACTACCTTACTAAATTGGCTCACTTTACACCTCTTACCAAGATTCCTGGTGTAGAACAGATGGCAAAGGTGTTCTTAGCAGAAATCTTCTCCAAACATGGACTTCCAGATACTATTGTTTCAGACCGTGGGTCCCAATACACTTCTAAATTCTGGAGATATATGTGTCGGGAATTGGGAATAAAGAGGTCTCTCAGTTCCGGATATCACCCGCAGACCAATGGTCAGACTGAGCGTTTAAACCAAACGTTGGCAGGGTACCTTCGGTGCTTTGTATCCGCAGCCCAAGATAACTGGTTGGAGTTACTTCCACTGGCAGAATTTTCTTATAACAATGCGTACCATTCTGCATTGAACTCAACCCCGTTCTACTGCTCCTATGGTTAGCACGCATCCTTTTTACCCTCCATCTCGCCTCCCTCTTCACAATGCCCGGGAGTCGACCGCATGATTTGCGACATTCAGAAAGGTCATCGTCTGGCTCGCCAATCTTTGAAAGCAGCCCAGGATCGGGCTAAGCGATATGCAGATCGTCATCTCCGAAAGGTACCTCCACTTCAGAAGGGAGATTTGGTTTGGTTAGCGTCTCATTTTCTCCCCAAACATTTGGTTTCTTCCAAACTGTCCCCTTGGTTTTTTGGTCCTTTTAAGATCCTCTCCCTAGTAGGAGCATCACCGGTTCGATTAAAGCTACCTCATTCCTGGTCTCGAATTCACCCGGTCTTTCATGTCTCCCAGATCAAGTTATCCGTTCCGGACCGCCTTGCTAGAACTCATAAGTCTCACCCCCCGCCAGTGAACACTGAGACAGGTCCGGAATACGAGGTGGCCAACATCTATGATTCAAGATACAGACAAGGTCACCTTCAGTTTCTGATTGATTGGAAAGGATATTCACCTTCAGAAAGAACGTGGGAAGCTGCTTCGGGGGTCCATGCCCCCAAATTGGTGAGAAGGTTGTATCGCTTCCACCCCAGAAAGCCGGGTTCACCTCCCCTGAGAAAGGGGCATACTGTTACACATTATCAGCGTTGGTCATGGTGGCAAAGCAGGAGATTAGGAAGAACGGCACATAACGTTATAATGCAGGCTCCCAAAGCGACGGTTCTTTGTAAGAATGACAGCGCTCTAGTTGTTCCACACACATCTGACATTCCTGCGTCTGTTCATGTGACTCCTGATAAGGAAGGAAGTGTTGCTAGCATACGCATCGCTACTGTCCATACCGACGCTCCGTAAGTTCGCCGCTAGGATTTCTTCCTTCTGATATTGCTAACTTGCATTCTCCTCTGATATCTAACTTCCACCTTTCTTTCTGCCTCCCATACCCGCAGGCGCACTCTCAGGCCGTATCCTGCCTCCACCATTAGTTTTGAGATAGGAGTTCCGCCCTTGTCAGTAAGTTCACTTAAACTTAGCGTCCTCTCCAACACACTCTATCTTGCCATATTTAACATTTATTCCTCTACTTTTCCGTTCGCTCAGCACCACAGTTCTAATCCTAGTAATCAGACTCTCGGTCATCCGGACACACCCAAGAACATCCTCATCCCGTTGAGGATCACATTCTGAACATCACGTACATGTCACTTCCAAACCTTAGTACTCTCCTTTTCTCTCAGTCCTTCCTACCTGGCACTTACCTGTTCTATCTTGTTTTCCCGGAATGGTATCCAATCCTCTTCGCGCTCCAGCTTGCCTAGAGGGACCTGTCCAATCTCCTACCATCCGTTCCGAAGAGCCACCGCGACTTAGGATTTTATTCCCCAGGAGGGTTTCCCTGGGGATTCTGCCTCCCTCCTCGCTGATATTCAATCCGGGGAGAGAGAGAGAGCAGGACTCCCACGGGGGATTCCTCAATCTCTGCCAGTTGCCTCTGTTGCGAATCACACTCTGCCCAGGTTAGTGATATTCAAGCCTTTGATTCTATACCATTTGACAGGCGCGTAGTCATGATTGCCAACACCTGGTGTAGGCAGAGTGACTACGTGGCCTGTGAGACCCCCCCCACTATGGCAGTTGTCCGCTGAAATGACCCAGTGGCCAAAAAATGCAGGACATTGAGCACCTTCTCCAAGGGGCTCAATGCTTGAGAGCACAGGGTGGGGGATGTAAGGTCATCTTCCCACTCCCTGACCAGGTCTAGGATGATACGAGGTGGAAACCTATACCTGCCATAGTCCTGGTCGTCAGGCATCCCAAAAAGGCGGGTCCGGGGCAAAACAATGTGGGACCTGGCTATTCTCCTCCTCCTGCGGTGTCCCACGATCAGTGCTGCGAAAATGGGGCATTCATTGTAGCTGTATATACGTATTTGTTGTTTGTGCGCACTTTTATACTGCGCGTGGGGACGCTTCTGCCTGCCTTCGTGTGGCGGACGTGTTGACGCCTGTGCGTGTCTTTTAGCGTGCTCGGGTTTCCCATATTTGATTCCATGAATACGCGTTGTTCGCGTGTGTGTGAGCGTTCCGTGTATTTCCCTGCAGTACTTCCCCAGTTACGCCTTCTTTTTCACAAGTTGTTCCCCATTCCGCATGTTACGCCCTGTGTCCTGCCCCCTTTTTGGTCTGTGCGCCGACGTTGTGCGCTTTCCCTTTGCACGTCGCGCCCAGCGTTCGGGATGTTGCTGTGATGTGTGCGCCCGTGCGTGCCACGCTCGGATTTGGCGCACATCCCGCAGTGAACATGCGCAGGCCTTTCCATGAATCACACACTTGCGCTGGCTTGCGCCAAAATTTTTGGCGCACATTTGTTCCATGAATTGGCCCCTAAAGCTAAACAATGTGTAGGGATGTCAGTAATTAAATAAATGGTGATCAAAAGAAAGCTCTGAGCTTCCAGCTCCCAGCTTCCTTTTCAACTCCCCTTCACTAAGTTCAAGAAAGTTCAACAAAAGTCTCGGGATTACCTTTCTCAAGTTCAAATCAGGTCCACAAATCCTTGGGGTTCCTTTCCCCAGGTTCAAGGCAACACAATTCCACAGATCCTCAGGGTTCCTTTCCCCAAGTTGAAGGCAACACAGTTCCAAAGAAAATAGTCTTGAGGGTCGGTCCTCAAGACAGCTTTAAAGTTCATCAAGCCTCAGGGATCCCTTCCCCAAGACTTCAATTTGCCAACTTATGCTTGGCCTCCGGCTTTCGATGTTCAAAACAATTCCAAATCAACTTAACTTTCCTTCTGGATGGACTTGACAATTCAACAAGCTTAATCCTTCTTGGTTTGCTTTAACAAGGTCTTTGGCTTTCACAATTGAGGGTTCCCTGGTTTAGGCGCAGTTGTCCCTCCATTACAGGTCACACAACCGGAAACCCTAGGCTCTTTGGCCGACACATGTTCTTCTGCATCTGCTCCTGTGTGGATGTTCACACTCACTTGGCTTCTCCTTGTCAGCCTTTTGGCTTTATGTGAAGGTTTCACCTTCACTTGGCTTTCTTCTGGTCAGCATATTGGCGTTGCCACACTGTGTCACATAACATTGGCCAGTCCTTGGCCTTGCCACACTGTATTCATGCATAGAAGTTCACTTTGTGGTAATTTTACTTCTTTACCACCTTGCGGCCATGCTCTCTTGCAATCTTTCACTCGTGCTCTTTTGCCTTTTACTTTGATTTCCAACAGGCAATATTTGCATTTCATATTCATTTGTCATCTGGTTGTAACTTTGCTCATAAAGGTTTGGCATTCAATATTTATCCTCATTTGCTTTGCCGGATATGGGTTATTTGACCTAAAAATCTTGACCTACTGCCCATTTGACCTAATTGTTTGGGATTTGGACCCACCGATCATGGAGACCCCCGAAACCCCCAACATTCCCCCACCTGAAACTATTCCCTTACCGCAGCCCACAACTATTTATTTATTAAAGTGGCATTAGGTCAAATTGGACAACACCACTTTGCTGCTTAATTTTCACCCAACCCGTGTTTTTGGGTTTGTTTCATTATGCACATGCTTTGCTTGTTCGGGCATTTGCCTTGCTTCCCTGCAGCCCCCAGGAGCACCCTGGTTCGAGTGACTTTCTCCTTTCATTCACTAGTCCCTGGCACCCTCCGGGCAGCTGCGCTGTTCGGCTCCAGCTTCGCCAACTGGCTTTCCTTACAGCCCACCTACTCCTGGGGTCCACAGTTCCTTGGGATTGTCTGTCGGCATCCTGGCTTCCCTGCATGACCTACTACGGCTGCCTCCTCGCAAACAGGATTCCCTGCTGGTCTGAATGCTGCTGGTCTCCTACCTTCTTAAACACCTGCAACCACTTGAGAGGTTGCAGGTGATAGTTCCCAATTGGACTTGCCTGACTGCAATTAAAGTAGCACTTGGGACATGCCTGACCTTTACAATACTCTGCAGGAATCTTCCTCGTCTCAGTACTAGAGTGGTGAAATGACTTACTAGTGTACATTACACCTAGTCGCCTCTTCAATGTCCCAGTACTTAGTAGGTTGAATGAGGGGACATGAGGGGAGCTGTTGTACAATAGCCCATAAAGGCTGGGGGAGGGTTAGGTTGGTTCTCATAAGGAAAAGGGGGATACTGTGTCTCGCCTGTGGGTGCCCTCTTCCCAATCCCCAAGGACCCTCCATCCAGGTGATCCTCCCCCCCTTCTCCACCCCGAGGGTCAGGATCTAGCAGTGATGTCCCTTCGCAGGCTACCTGAAAGGCGGAAGTTGGAGAGAAGGTAGTGAGATCACCCTCAGGTATCTCACATGTGCTCATCAACCTCGTGTTGGTTGAAAGAATTACTAATGTAAAGTACTTTGACCATAACTTTGAGCTGTATAGTACTATAACCATATAATCAGAAGATTTAAATGATGGCATTGTTTTCCTTTTTTTCTTTTTAGTTGTACACTACTGTACGTAAATATGCAGGTAAATGGCACATTTGCATATACGTTTTAATAGAGAAGCTATTGACACATGAATATTAGATAAATCATGATTTTATGTTTCTATTTTTGTCTCCTGGTGTTTATGGTTTGGTTTCCTTTGTGTGTTGATTTGCTGTATTATGTTACATTACTACAGTGTTTAGCCTTGAGGACGGACCTAGTTCCAAAATGCATTGGCTACACTATACGGATTTTCACTGACTTTTATGATGGCAATAAAGATGTTATCAGACATTGATCTGAATGATATGACTTAAGGACAATATTAATTGTATTGAATTGACTCACATTAGATGCATATGAATTTTGATTCAGCTTGAGCGAGAGCACATGGTCAGTTGAGCAGCAACTGTGAACCTTTTCTTTGTACTTTACACCCTTATGCCAAGGGCTTTTTTTACCATTGTTTTCTGAAAAATAAGACTGCCCGTTCTATTACCTATAAGAGCAGACATATACTAACCTTTATTTAGAAAAGTGGTGCCCACCTTGAACTATCTAGTTATCTCACTTGTACCATCAAGACTCAACTTTACTACACAAATAGCATTCACCTTGGACTGCTGGAATATCTACTTAACAAACTACAAAGAGTCCAAAACGCGCTAGCCAGCCTACTCCTAATGTTCAAAAGTTCCAAACACATCAGACCCATCACCACCGTCCCCATTCTGCTCAAAATATTAGACAAAACAGCCTATCTACAAATACAACAATACCTTGAACTTAACCATCTTCTGGGAATTCGGCAATCAGGCTTTAGATCCCAACATGGGACAGAGACCACTCTCATCGATCTCAAGGCTCAAATTGACACCCTGAGAGATAATGGGAAAACTGCTTTACTACTTCTTCTAGACCTCTCTGCAGCATTTGAATGAGTTGATCACAGAATTCTATATAACCACATGGACTCGGCAGCCCATTTCTCTCAAAAAGCCATCGGTTGGATTGAGTCGTTCCTGAGTAACAGATCCATGCATGTTTTCTCCACCTCAGCATCTGCTGACCCCATTCCCATCACTTGCGGGGTTCCTCAGGGATCATGCGTCTCCCCCACACTGCACAATGTGTTCACGAAGCCCCTGTTTGATGATCTTGACGGTCTGGGTATCACCTACACTAACTACGCCGATGATACCCAGATCCTCATCCAAGGAAGTGAAAACCTTAAGAATCTACCTAGACTCTTCAATCTCCTTCCACAAACAGGTTAGCTCCATGACCTCTTCTACTTCCTCCACATGTAAGCTAATAAGAGCAGCCAAACGTTTCCTATCCACCCAGAGCTGCAATACCCTAGCTAGAGCCCGTGTACTATCAAAACTGGACTATTGTAACGCCCTTCACGCAGGAACCAACAAATATATTACAAATAAAATCCAGACTCTACAAAACAATGCTCTCAGAGCAGCGCTTCGCATCCCCAAGAGTGAACACATTTCCAAATTCAGGAGAGCCCATAATTGGCTCACCACTACCAACAAAATCCTGCTCAAAGTAGCCTCCTTAACACACAAATGCTTCAACAATACAGCCCCCGCTACTTAGCCGACAGAATAAAAAGATACACCCCTAACAGACCCACCAGAACCGCTAATGCCAACCTGCTCACAGTTCCCAGGTTCAAATGAACCAAAATGGACGGCAACAGCTTCCAGGTGAAAGCAGCCCAACACTGGAACTCTCTGCCACCTTCCTTAAGGACACCTCAAACCTACCCCCACTTTAGATGCAACTACATTCAGTGGATAAAGAACAATGACCGATAACTACCTTGCCTTTGTAAATTATGTAAATATGTATACTTGTAAACTGTTTATCACTGCATCTATCACAACTGCTTTAACCTATGTACACACAGTAAACTACTGTACAGCACTGTAACCAAGCTGAGAATAACCTTGCTGCTCCTGTGCCCTTATACCCTCGGGTCTGGCGCGCATTACAAATGAATAAACATAAACAAACATAAACATCACCCCAACACTAAGCACACTTCACTGGCCCCCAATCAAAGAGAGGATCAACTTCAAACCTCTATCTATTGCTCATCATGCCTCGAAAAACTTTGAAAGAAGGATAGCCGTAAGGTTTTGAAAAAATCTAAACTAAAGCTGGGCAAGCCCGGTGGAGCTTGGGCTGGCTTGGGCATTAACTGGGGCTCTGGCCTAATCCTCCTCTCGGATCAGTGTTTGCCCAAAACGGGGTCTGACCACGAGCCCCACCTACTGCCTCGTAAACCTAGAAAAAATGATTATAAATGCTCCTGACGCCGGCACCTGACTTCCTGTCCCGCTACTTGATTAGCTGGAACGGGAAGGAGCACTTCCTGCCAGGATAGTGTAGCGACTGGCCATGACTTTAAAGGTAAGTCTCTCATACTCCCTTTTGTGGTTACTCATTATGTAGCTCTCCAGGTGTTTTGGACTACAACTCGCTTACTCCTTCACCACTGACTATCCTAGGGATAGTGGGAGCTGAATTCTGAAACATTTGGAGGACTATATAATGAATAACAACCCTCCAGACCATTGTTTCTCAGTCCGCCATGCATTACAAAAGGGTAAAGACCATATGCTAATCGGGCTTGATCCCACGGCAAACAGGGCAGGCTAGCCCGAACTGCTTAATCATATTCCTTCTGTACGAAACCACAAACAAACCCAGATGTGTTTCAGCCTCATTGGGCATCATCAGTGCGTGCAGCTTGGGTCTATTGGCACTGCAGGCGGTGGGACAAGCCTGATTTGCGCATGATCTTTCACGTTCTGTGTTGGCATGGCGGGCTGACAAATGATGGTTTTGAGGGTTATTTAGAGCCATTCCATGGGTTATAATTAATTCAAAACCGTCCAGCCATTACCTTTCTGTTTTGCCACACTCACATGGCCAGAATCCAGCATGTGGAAATTCTCTCCTTACATTCCTTCAAGAACACCTAAATCCAACAGTCACTCATTAGTAATAGTACCAAACATCAACCCAAATGGCATGGAGCATCTTCCTTCTCCCTACAAGCAACCAAACCGAAAACTCTTTACCCAAACATGCCAAGAAAAGATTAAACGTATCAACATCAACCCCCCAAACTAGTAATCTACCCACATCACCTAAACCAGCACTTTGCTTCAACTCCATTAAAGTCTCCATACTAGACGTAGAAAAAATAATACTCTCGCTCAAACCTACCAACTGCTGCGGAAATAAATGCCCTGCCCAAATTATAAAAGACGCTGCGAGAGACCTATCACCGTTCATTGCTAAGCTCATTAATGCGTCATTCACCTCAGGCACCATCCCAAATAACCTTAAGGAATCTTGGGTCATCCCCCTCCTGAAGAAAGAAACACTGGACCCTGCTATACCCACAAACTACAGGCCAATCACAACGGTTCATTCCTCCTAAAGATACTAGATAGGGTGGCGTATCTACAGATTCAAAACTTCTTGGAGCAGAACCAACTCCTCGGGTCCCAGCAATCAGGTTTCAGACCACAGCATGGGACCGAAACAGCACTCATTGACCTTAAATCCCAAGTTGACGAGATGAGAGATCGGGTAAAATGTGCATTACTACTTCTCCTGAATCTATCAGTAGTGTTTGACTTGGTGGACCATAATGTTCTCTGTAACCACCTAGAGTTAGCAGCACATTTCTCGCAACACGCCATAACTTGGATTCAATCTTTCTTAAGTGAAAGAACTATGAGGGTCTTCTCCACATCAGAAGCAGCCAGCCCCATTCCCATCACGTGTGGTGTTCCCCAGGGGTCCTGTGTCTCCCCTACTGTGTATAACATATTTACCAAGCCCCTCTTTGATGATCTTCACTATCTCGGTGTCACCTACACTGACTATGCAAATGACACCCAGATTCTCATCCCACTTACAGGGGATTACAATCAGGATTTGGCCTTGGTGAATAGGATATACATCATCATCCAGGCATGGATGGCACTCCTTGTCCTATGCCTGCAAGATGACAAAACGGAACTCATCATCCTGGGGCCACACCCAACATTAGCAAACCTGGCCATAATTTCACCTCCTTTGATATAGACGACAGATTAAGGTTGCTAAGGAGGTAAAAACTTTAGGTTTTTACCTTGACTCCAGCCTTACTCTGACAAAACAAGTGAATGCAATGGCATCATCCATGGCTTACACATGTAAACTGATTAGATCTGCTAAACCTTTCCTTTCAACAAGTAGCTGTCCCCACACTGGCAAGAGCACTTTTGTTGTCTAAATTGGACTACTGCAACACCCTATATATTGGATCCAACAAACACATCACCAAAAAAATTGAAATACTCCAAAATAACGCCCTGAGAGCATCGCTAGGTATGACCAAAAGAGATCATATATCTACAGCAAGGAGACAATCTAACTGGCTCTCCACCATTGACAAAATCAAACTAAAAACTGCCTCACTTACATACAAGTGCCTTAATAAAGCAGCACCTCGTTACTTGACCGAGAGGTTCAATAGAAGACTTACGAACCGACCTACCCGAGCATCCTACACAAACTGTCTGACAATCCCCTCCTACAAACGGATGACAATTGGAGGTACTAGCTTCCCTGTCAAAGCTGCCCAACTCTGGAACTCCCTTCCACTTACCCTTAGGGTGGGCCAAACGTACCCACATTTCAGACGAAATATCATCAAATGGCTAAAAACCAATGATCTTTAATCCTAGACTTGCATCTGTACTTGGTATCCTACCCTTGCCGTAACTAACATGCTACTTTGTTTTGTATCCTATCCTTGTATACCTGTGTACTATCTCTGTAAAACTAAGTTATGCTATATTTTGTATCGTACCTTGTAACCATGTAAGCTGAAAACCTCCTTGTCCCCGCGCCCTGATACCATTGGGTCTGGTTTGCGCCTTGTCCCCGCGCCCTGATACCCTTGGGTCTGGTTCGCACCTTGTCCCCGCGCCCTCATACCCTTGGGTCTGGTTCGCGTTACAAATAAAGAAACAAACAAACAAAACAAAACTATATAGAAGAAAATCACGTGACCTTCAGGAAACAGCAAAACACCTGGATGTTGAACTAATCCCAGCACAAGACCAGCACCAGAATCCTTCAAATATAAACCTACCTGCCTTAACTTCGCACCATGAAGGCGCCCATAAACTATAGATATCCCAGGAACCTACATGCAACCCACCGACAAAGACTAACAACTGACATTCCAGACTTCAACATAACCAAAAAGAAACCAAAAGAATTGTACTGCAAACATAAAAAGAAATGCCTTTCACTATGCCAGACTTGCACATACTGCCCAAGTCCTCCACCCCTCTCACCACCATCAGTTCTACTTTCCTCCTCTACCCAGCTAACCTACTCCCCTCTAGAATCTACCACCTTACACTGCACACACACATTACCCATAGACAGCTGCTGCATTCCTACCTGATACAACTTGAACATTAATCGAACAATAACAAAACTGTCCTTCCAGTCCTGTCTGCTCCCCCACATTAGTGGGTCACCTTACCTAAAGCCACTGGCGTAACAGGGCCCCCGCAACCCCTGCTGTGAGGGGGGGGGGGGGCGCTAGCACATGTCCTGGGAGGGGGCCCCACTTGAAAGAAAATGAAAAAAAATATTTTTTTCAAAATCTTTTTTTTTTTTTTCTTTTTTAAATCACTTTGCCTTCATAAAGAAATGATTTCTGTAACAGAAATAATGTCTTTATGAGGTCAGAGTGACTTCAAAAAGAAACAATCAGCCTCATTACAAGTTTGGCTGTAGCCTTGCCGGTAAAACTGCCAGGCTGCCGCCAAACTTGCGCTTTTTTCCAGCATCCGCGAATGGGCAATTACCGGGTCATTACGGCCCCGCTGGACCTGATAATTGCCCATT
This sequence comes from Ambystoma mexicanum, assembly GCF_040938575.1. Classification (NCBI taxonomy): domain Eukaryota; kingdom Metazoa; phylum Chordata; class Amphibia; order Caudata; family Ambystomatidae; genus Ambystoma; species Ambystoma mexicanum. The sequence goes on from NC_090921.1 coordinate 767,826,354, forward strand.
TGCGGGCGGCGGAAAAAAATGCTCCCCATTCCCATTTGATCCCCATAGGGTTCAATGGGAATGAGGAGATCGGATGCACCAGCACCATTCATAATGGTGCTGGTGCACCCGACATGCTCTGCTCACGGGTGCCGGTACGCCCAGGTCAGACCTGGTGGGCGGGAAGGCACCCTCGAGCAAAACTCATAGTTTGCCGGTCTGGTAACAACAGTACCGGCAAGCTTACCGGTACCGTTGTTACCGGACCAGCAAACTTATACTGAGGCCCAATTTGTTTTTGAAGTAATAGGGCTCCCCTCAACCCCATGACGTGTGTGTGTGTGAGTGTATGGTGAAAGGGTGCACACAAATGTATGGGTGACTGGGTGTGCGTGTGTGCGTGTACAGTGAAAGGGTGCACACTTAAATGTATGGGTGGCTGCCTGGAAGTGCCTGAATGGTGAAAGAGTGCACACTTAAATGTAAGGATGGCTGGTGTGCATGCGTGTATATGGTGAATGGTGTTTGTGCTTGTGCTCAGGGGCGCAACAAAACCTACATTTCAGGGGGCTGATGCTTCAAATGTTGGGGGAGACGCTAACTTCACGGGTGGTGGAGGAGGCAAACTTTTTTGTGTGGGGGCATCTAACTTCTTTACGCATTTTAATGAGACTATTCTAGTGCAGCTTCAATGTTACAAGCAGTTAACTCTCTCCTTTAAGTGTGAAAGCACCCACTTATGAACTGTTGTGAGAATGAAGGCTCTCCTGTTCCCTTTCTACACTTCCAATCACTTCCCTGCCACAAAAGTGCTAAACACACATCACAATTTCAATTGCCTAAAAGATTTGGCATTTGAATGCAGGTACTAACAGTGAAATGCTTTACGTTAGTAACTGCTTGGCCCTTGTTAACCCAGGTGCCGTTTAAGATCGGTGTCCTGTTCTGTCCGGCAACTGCTCTGAAGGTCAGCCAGGTTGAGTCAACATAGCCCAAATTTACTGGGGGCGAGTGCGGCAGCCCAGTCAACTGAATATTGTTAAGACCCTACTTGTGTTTAATGCCTTAATTACTTATTGGTAATCGTCATTACTCCTAGCCCTATTCTTCCTTGTCCCTGTAATGAGGCTAGTACTGCCTCATACACAAGCACTGGGATGAGGTAGAGGTACATGGAGGTAATGCCTGACTTAGCTACCTGTATCTTCATTACTCCTAATCCCACTCTTTCTCATCCCAGTACTTACCTATGAGGCCAGGAGCCTCAAACGTAAGCTCTAGGACAAGGAGGAGGGACGTGAAGGTAATTCTGGGCCAAGGAGCTGATTTTGGAGGTTGGGGTAGGGCATGGGAGAGAGAGGGCATGTGTGGGAGGTGGGATTGTGCGATAAATCATAATGGTTGTCCATGTCCAGGCTAAGCAGGCATGATATGTGGTATTAGTGGCTAGAGGGGCATTTTGGTGCAGCCAGTCTAGTTATTCCTCAATTTTGTATGACTTTTTTTTAACTGTGCATTTCTGATAAAGCAGTCCTGCTAAGTGTAATTACCTGGCTAGATTGGCATTTGGGTGCTGTCAGTCTAGCCATTTCTTACTGCAGCATTGTATATTTTTTTGAGCATCTGCGATAAAATGATGATAGAAGTCTATTATAACACGCCTGTACACAAGTGATTCTTGGCGCGACAAGCAATGGAGTGAAGATAGAGGGAGTGACAAGACAAATGATCTTACTAGGCCTTGTGTCATTCAAATCGTGCAAGTGCGAGAATGAGAAATGCAAGGGGAAAGGGAGGGGGGAGTGCAAGGAAGAAGGGCAGGCAAAACAGGGCTGTAATGCTCTGAGTAAGTGCAGCCAGGACAGTGCAGCTCTGGGTAGTGCAAGGAGAACAAGGGACAGTAGGGTTACAGTTACAGTCCTTAAGTGCGTGGTAGGCCATCAGCAGTGCAATGGTGACTGATCAAGAAAGAGCCTGGACTCAGTGAGACTCTGAGGGTAGCCAAGCAACCAGTTGGTACAGCAGACAGGTAGGTCAGGTAGGTCAGCAGGGGAGGGAGAGAGCAAAAGCAGAGGAGAAGAGGAAAGCTTTGAGCTGCTTCCGGACATCAGGTGGTCTGCTAAAGTTTGAGAGGGGCAGGGGGGCCATTCCAGAGGGAGGCATCTGCAGAGGAGAGAGATCTACCACCCCCACTCTCTGCCTGAAGAAGTATCTAGCCCTTAGAGAGTTGGAGGTAGCCGGTGGAAGGGCTAGAGAAAAAAGGTATTTTGGAAGAGAACGTTGGTTGTAGTGTGGGCCCGACCCCAGAAAGCCTTGTGGACAATGCAAAGGGCCTTGAACTTTATTCTTGCAACCACCGAGAGCCAGTGGAGAGATTTCAGGGCTGTAGAGATATTATCCCTGGCCAAGGACAAGTCTCGCTGTCCTGTTCTGGATAAGTTGCAGAGGGCGGAGAGTAGAGGAAGGTAGCTTGAGAAAGAGGCTGTTGCAGTAGTCCAGCCTAGAGAGAAACAGGGCTCTGGAGACAGTGAGCTTCTGGGGGAAAGTGAGAAAGGGAAGAGTCCCTTTGAGGAGGAGCAGCTGGTAGGTAGTGGGACCTCTTGGAGACGTCCGAGATGCGAAGAGAGAAAGAGAGAGTAGAGTCAAAGATGACACAAAAGGTTTTTTGCCTCGCAGGAAGGCGAAGGAAGAGGGCCAAAGGTGGGTGGCCAGAGTGAGAGAGGGAAAGCAGGGGCAGGGGTCCCAATGAGAAGGATCTCCATCTTAATGGCACTAACGTCGATATCGTTGGAGGTCCACCAATCCTGAATCACGGATAGACAGTCAGGAATGAGCAAGAGATGAGAGGAGCCTGAAGGAAAGCTGAGTGCCATTCGCATAACACTGAAAGTTAGAGGAGAAGGTAGAGATCAGGTGGGCCAAAGGGGCCAAGTAGAGGTTGAAAAACCAGGGTGAGAGGATAGAGCCCTGGGGAATGCCAGATGAAGAGAGAGAGAGGTGATGGAAAAAAAAGGGACCAAGTTGGACCTGGGAGGGGCAGTCCAAGAGTAAGGAGGTCAGCCACTCCAGACCCTGATCCGTGATGCCCAGGTTCTCACATAGTCGATTGATCAGGATGGTGTGGTTGACTGTGTTGAAAGTCGAGGAAAGATCACGGAGGATTAGGACATAAGGAATGCTGGAATCAAGGTTAGAGAGCAGATCATCACAGGTATTCAGGAGAGATGTTTCTGTGCCTCTGGCAGCTCTGGAGCTAGACTTATGGTCATGGAGACAACCAACAGATTCAACGTGGAGGGTGAGCTGGGAGATGGCCAGCTTTTTTCCAAGAGCTTTCCCAGGAAAGGTGTGATGGAGATTGGGCGATAGTTTGCCGGACAGGTAGGATCGGCAGACTGCTTCTTGAGGAGTGGGTGCTCAAGGGAGTGCTTAAGGGGAGAGGGGAACGTTACAGTGGTGAAAGCGTGATTACAGAAATTGTCCAAGGTGCAGCGAGGGTGTCAATATGGCTCTTGATGGTTCTGGAGGAGCAGGAGAGCACCTGTTTGGACAACACTTTCATGGATCGGACTTGTCTAGAAACCTTGTCAGGTGTTGTCAGAGAGAATGAGGAGAAAGGAGGAGGAGAGGTAGAGATTGCCAAAGGGGGGCCGAGAGAGGAAGAGGGAGAGGAAGAGGAGATAGTGGACAGGATGTCCTGAGTTTTAGCTGAGAGGTGAGAGGCCAGAGCCATACAGAGGGCTTGGGAGGGAACCGGAGAGGTGGAGACCGCAACAGGATTGACCAGTTCCATGAAGATTTTAAAGAGTTTGGCCGTGTTGTTCGAGGCAGCAGAGACCCGGGCTTCAATGTGTGCTCTCTTCTTGATGAGTGTTACTGCTTCGACTGGCATTTTTGTGCATCCAGTCTAGGTCTGTATAAATGTGGCCTGGCATGTTTTACTGTAATTTCATAACGCGTCTACACTGGTACACATTGTGCAGCCAGTGGGACATGTTTTCATTGTGGCATGGCATTTTTAATAGCAAAGCATTAATGTTCATGTGCACCGTTGGTGACTTGCATATATTGGATTTCTGGATTGGTGTTACCCTACAAAACAATTGCAAACACTCTGGCTTTTTGGCCAAATGTGCTGTATATTGCATTAAAACACATATTTATATCTTTCTCCTAGTACAGTGTGCGGCATACCCTTCAGCAGCACGTTCATGCATATTGTGCAAGCGTAATAATCTAGGCCGGCCCAGAGTGTGGCACGACCATGATTTGTTGCCGAGATGGGGGGGCTCCCTCAGCATGGCTCGCAGGGGGGCCCCCACATTTTGTGTTTGGTCTTAGTCTCTCTCATCTCTATATGACATTCACAAGATCCTCTGCAAAACACATGGAACCTTACTGGCGCAGAGAAAGAATGTACTTCTGACCTGCACCCATCAACACGACAGCTTTCGCATTTGCCTCTTCCGTTAGCCACTACCAACCCCCCTCCATCTTTTCTTGCAGAGCCACCCGCAGCAAGGCCCAGAACATGGTGGAAGGACATTGTACAATACCACTTTACCCGACCATGCCTTACCTTTGGTAAGAACTGAAAGAGTGATGTGTGTTTGAGGGCCTTCATGTCTCCAGAAACTTCCAATAATCCAATCTTCACAATGTGTTTTCTGTCATAGACGAGCATGCCCATGTCACTGTAATTGAAACAATGTTTTGTTCACTTATTGTTACATGGAAACATAGTCCATGATAGCACAGAACTGTAGTCCGTGCCCCAAATTGGGCACAGCTAGGAAGGGTTCAATTCTTGTCACCTAAGGGAAATCTAGCAATAAAGGCACGGACATCAGGGTGTAGGAATAAAATACTTTATTGTTTTTACCTGGACACCACCATTTAGCCCACAATGGGGCTGGATGGAATGTTGAAGGAATAAAGGGAAAAAACAAAGTAACTGAGGGTGTCCCACAATTTAAGAATATTCTCAAAACAAATGTAGAGTTTGCTGTTTGCCCTTTAGCTTTGGAAATTCAGCTCTACTCATGGGGAAGACCCCAAAGTAGCGGATCGCTTTTTCCTGACATTGGGACATCCTATAAGGAAACTGGTCTAATTTCCCACCTGGCCTAACTGCTGGGCTGTTTCTAGACAATATGGTGCCCAGGACAAATGACAAATGTTGTGCCCCCCTCATGCGTTTGCGGCTCACCCCTTAACACAAGAAAGGAAAAACTTAATTTAGGAGGTGTTGAGTGGCAAATGTGCATCAATACACATCTGTCATATGTCATTATTGTCTATTTTTTGTGTGATTTAGGCTTTGCGATGTACTGAACAAATGGATAGCCTGTGTGTACATTAGTTGCAATTGGTTAGCTCTACTTTCTTTGTTTGATGATTCGACATGTTTTCTGTTAAATATGATAAATGTCTGTTAACACTTTGTGATGGTGTGCTTTAGTAATGGCTGCAGTTAATTGGTATACTTTCTTTAGTTTAACTGAATGGTATCTAGTAATGCACTCCTGGTGCATCACTGACCGTTTAGCTGAGCAGGATCTGCTAGTGCCATCAGTAGACTCGGTTCCGAATGCAATGCTTGCTGCTGGAATGATGTTATTAGTAAGCTGTGCTTTAGTGAGCAGAAAGCAGTCAATAAATGAAAATATTAATGATGATAAAGTCCATCTTGCACATGGGTGTCTTTAACAGGAAAATTATATCTTTAGTGGGGCATTTGAGGGTTGACCTGATGTGGCATATGAACAAAGGCTGGGATAGCCTCGTCGGCATCGTTACTCCATGTAGGCTCCTATGCCTCCCCACTCCTCGAGCGACATCCTTGAAAGTTGCACCCTAATTAAGGCACCCTGCTACCTCGACTGCCCAACAAAACTAAGCACCCCCAGATGCATATAATTGTGCATATTCCTTTAACTATCAACGTAGCCAGCTATTCAAAGATGGCCGCTCTTGTAACACCCTGCTCGGTGTTGCTTCCAGCTCCGCTGCTGCCGCACCCTGATTGGCTCATTGCACTGCCAAATCTGATTCGCTAAGCCTGCAGGCGGAAGCCGGTCTATCGCAGCCAAAGGGCCGCGGAAAAAGGGCCTGTCTGTGCGTGTCGATCCATGGAGAACTGGGAACTGGCCAGGACACCCTGCCCGTCTAATCTTCGAACTCATATAATTCACCAACACACATCCAGTGGAACTCCACCAGTCCTGCCGGTGTGCTGCTGATGACACCGCTCACAAGGCGTAAATAACTAACAATCATGGACACAGTCTACCTGCGGCTTGTAGTCTAGCTAGCATGTGCCCCTGCAAACTTCTATCTCACCCTACCTGCCCGCTTTGTCCCAAGCGACTTGCTCCACTGCAATTGGCGTGCCCCCATACTTGCTCTAGACGAGCCGCAAAACCGCATCTTTGCCGCTTTATCTGACCCGGTGACTAGCAGTATGATGCTACATCCAGTCTGCCCATTCACACTGTATTTGCCTCATCTGAATTAGCCAAACAATCTGCCTGCACTCTATGGGCCTCATTACAGGTCGGGCGGTCCGGAATTAACAGTGGTGGTAAACCCGCCGCCACTGTTAATTCCGGACCGCCCGATCCCGAGTCCTGCAGGCGGGAGGTGATCTTCCCGCCAGGTCTGACCTGGCGGGTTTAACACCGCCCGCCTGCAGGCGGACGTGGAAACACCGGCACCATCACGAGATGGTGCCGGTGTTTCCACTTCGGGAATGGGGATTTACCGAATTCCGACTACGGAATTCCCGGGACACCAGCACTGTAATGCCCTGGTAATTCCGGGAGTCACGGAGGTGGAATGGTAATACGAGTCTGGCGGTAACTAGGCGGTTTTACCGCCACGGTTACCGCCGGACTCGTAATGAGGCCCTATGTGTCTATTTTGATTCAGCCTACTTGCATTACTGACCTATTGCCAATCTGATATAGCTGCATCTCGAGACCATTGTATATCTACCCATCTTATGCAGCTGGGTCGCTCAACTGCACTATACATGCTCAATTGTTATTAAGCCAAACCGCCCAATTGCACCCTGATGCCCATACATCCCAGTCTGATTGCTTAACTGCACTATACTAGCATCATTTGATTCAGCCGATATGTTTGATTGTACTTTTCACGCCTATTCTGCCTTAACTGAACTTAGACATTGTACCATAAATGCCAAATCTGTCATAGCTGCTTTACTGCATTACATCCGCTAGTCCTCTGGCAAAGCTGACAAGTGTCTAGCATGGCCATAGCTTGTACTTGCATTAGCCCACCGTATTTGACTGCACTGCCTCAGTACTTCTAACATTAGCCCACTGCATTCGATTGCATGGCCTCAGTTCATGTTAGTGCTAGGCCACTGTATTTGACTAGCATGCTATAGCTTATACTAGCATTAGCCCATTGCATTCGATTGCATGGCCTCAGTTCATGTTAGTGCTAGGCCACTGTATTTGACTAGCATGCTATAGCTTATACTAGCATTAGCCCATTGCATTCGATTGCATGGCCTCAGTTCATGTTAGTGCTTGGCCACTGTATTTGACTAGCATGCTATAGCTTATACTAGCATTAGCCCACTTCATTCGAGTTTAGTTTTAGCCCATCGCATCTGACTGCATTGCCTCAGCTCTTGTTCAGCATTAGCCCACTGTAATTGATTAACACTGTCTCTACCTCGTTTCAGTAGCACCTGTTTCACGACATGTCGCCTAAAATGCCCTGCTCTCATGCTATACCACATACACCCTTCCTCCCTGCACTTCTTACAGGCTCACCAGACCTAGGTACTACGACTGCCACATCTGCCCCATCCACGTTGCCAGCCGCACCACTACAGTGCCCAAGTCACCACTGGAAGTACAGGCCCTTACAGTGGAGTAGCTTTGCTGAAAATGTTGGGGGGGACATGAAAACTGAAGGAAAGGGATGGGGTGAAGGGAAGGCAGATGGTGGCTCTGAGGGATAGTTTCGGCCAAATTGTAAAACAAAATGTGGTTGAATGGTAGATTTGACCGAATTTGGTCACCACCATTAGTTCGAAGCTGAAGATACCGGACATGAAGAGCAGTGGTTGCAGGGGTGGCCCCCTCAGGCCATGTTCGGTATCTTTGGTTTTGGCGGTTACGGGTGTGTCCCCGGTTCCTCAGCATTGGTGGCAGGGAACCCAACAAAAAAAAGAAGAAAATGGACGCTGCAGCGAAAGATCCTACCCGCGTTAAAGGGATGGATCTGACGCTGCAGGTTACAGGAGAGGCAGCCGATGGAGAAAAGGTAAGTGGGGGGGGGGGTTATGGGTGTACTGGTGGTTTGAGGGGACATGGGTTTGATTTTTGTACCGAGGTAAAAACGTATTTGCAGCAAAAATTACTACGGTTAATTCCGCCGTGAGTTTTTCCGTCGGTCAAACAACCCAAATCCCTGAGGGATAACACTAAACTCCTACACCACAAGAGTCCATTGCGGAAGTTCTGTTATAACTTTCATAAGACTGGTGGCATATCTTTAAAATTCAATTGGGCCGTGTAAAGACTGGAGGGGGTGTCTGTACTGCTGCTCTCTATATGGTAGAGGAGAGGCACAGAGGACCCCAGCCAAGATTCTCTATTGTTGGTAGCAACGGACGAGCAATCAAGGCCTAGCTTCTCAGAAGGTGATGCAGGCTGGTTCTTAAGTACAGTGTAGCCCCCATACCCCCACAAAGGAATGTCCACACACTGTATTAGTTAAAACACAGTCTTTATATAATTAAGTTCAAGGTTATATACACAATCACAATAACTCACTTTGTGCTCAGTAAATCTACAATGGCGAAAAATATACAGTTCTAAGTGGTACCACAATTATTATTAGATTTCATTTAAGTGCATCAACTGTACTCTGGTTAAATGTCACACAAATCACTTAATAAAGGTAACCAACAATAGACAAAGGAGAAAAGCAGTTGGTTAGAACAATTGGCAGAATACTGGCCTCTACCATTAAACACAGTTCTCTGTGCAGATCCCCCCACCTGTGCAACATGTAAAGTAAAGATATATCACAAGCCCAGTCCATATATTGTTCTATAAGTCTTATTTCCTTCTATAATGTTTCTACCACACCAATGTACCTGGAGTAGCAGAGTTCGACGATGAGTCGTCGATAGATCCTTCTTGAGTGGCTCCCTTTAAAGCAGGAACCACGGATCGTCGAGATCCCTCGAAGAAAGTGAACTCAGCGTCGAGGCGGCAGCTTCGGTCCCAGCGGTGCTCGTTGACGACAGAGCAAAGACGTCCTGCAAGGAAGAGGCATGCGGGGCACCTCGATGTCGATAGTTCAGGACCGCAAAGAGTTTGTAAAGAACTGTGGCCCAGCAAGGGTGTCGAGTAGTCCGGCATCTCTACGGTCTTTGGGCGGCACGACGTCAAGTGGTCCCCTCTTCTGGGCAACACAGCTTCAAAGGGCCTCCAGCGGTTATAGCAAACCTGCAAACCCTGGTCGATGACGGTGGATGGAATGTCCGGTGCTGATCTTCGTTCTCCTCAGCGGTCCCAGTCTCCGGTCGGCAGCCTGTCGAGGGTCTGACTTGCAGGGCGCTTCGACGAGGGTTAGCGGTGCTCGATGGTCCCTCGGAGCACAGGAAGAGGGCGCCTAACCAGGTCCTCTCTTGGATCAGTCCAGACGTCTTTCGTCTTTCGGATTTCAGAAAAGGGAGACAGCAGTCAACCTTCTTCTTCAGGCTCGGCTTCGAGATTAAGCATAAGTTGCAACTTCAGCTTCTGAACGATTTCTAGCAGTGAGAGGCCCCCAGATATACTAGTTAATCTCTCATTCATTCTGCTGTGTCACACTCAGGCAACCAATCACTCAGAAGGGCATTCAGCAGTCAGCCAATCAGGCATACAGTGCATTCAGGCCATCCTCCTCCCTCTCCGACACCCACAAGGAATGTGTATTGGGAAAAGTACCCAGCCATTCAACACTACACACTGCATTCATACCAGTTTCGGGCAGGGCTGTTGCAGTCATTGGGCCTCATTAGGACCCAGGCGGTAAGGGGTTTATGGCGGCGTAAACAGCGCCGACCCTTACCGCCTGATTCCGAGGTCCCTTAGCGCCATGGAGGATTTAACACCTGCTTTTAGCAGGTGTTAAAATCCATGGCGCTAAGGGACCTTGTTGTTAATTACGCCACCGTAATTTACGGTGGCGTAATTAACGCCTTCCCCACTCCCATTATGCCCTATGGGGCAAAAATGGGAATGGGGAAGGGTAAATGGGGATTGGGGACTTACCGCCCCGCCAACCTCGGAATGGGGCGGTAAGTCCGCCAACCACCATGGCGTAAACGTAGTTTACGCCATGGTGGTAAAGGTACGACCCAGGCGGTAACTTACCGCCTGGGTCGTAATGAGGCCCATTGTGTCAAGCACCAGATACCAGACATCCACAACAAGAAGTGCATATTGGTCACACACTCCATTCACCCAGGTCCCACCCACACGGTGTAACATACAGTCACTGGGAAGGCTCCAGCCAGTATGGCTTGGTTCACAACACCACCATATATGGAACTTCCACCCAACAGCCAGTCAGGTGGCAGGGACAGAGTCAGGGCTTCCCAGGACATTCGGAAAACAAGGTAACAGGCAATAGAAAGCAAGAGGCCACAGGGGCCATCTTGTTTCCTATCAGGAATCAACTAATTCCAATGGCAGGGCCTGGGTATCCCAAAATGGAGGATACTCAGAGCACCTGTCAAATTCAGCATGGAGCTGCCACCAGCCCATACCTTGCTCTGTGGGCCACACACAGGTGCCCAAAAACATACACTAGGGGCACAGGGTTGTACCCCCCCACCCCTGGGTGCCATAAGGGTATCCCATGGGTCTGTACACCAAACCAAAAACAGGAAGAGCTGCACTGCCAGGAGTCCCACATGGACTCCTGGGCAGAAAACAATACAGAACACAAATGAAAAAGGACTACAGGACAAGGACAGGGAGGCCCTGTCCCTCCGATGCATTTCCAGCATCACAGGCCCTCACACATCTTCAGAAAGCCTGTCATGCACCCAGTGACACAACATAACATTCACAAACTTAATTCCACTAGAACATACAAACAATGCATTTATCATTCATTCAGACACAAAAGTCAACACACATATGCTTGCACACACTCTCTCACACACAAATGCACCCAGCACCTCCACTGACATATCCTGTGTGCACACAACATTTATATGTACATATACAATAACACATGGAAACAGTGGCGCAACGTCCATTGAGCAGACCAGACTATCACCCCCTGATCCCTGAAATGTTGGCTAACGTTGGCTTGACCTAGCTGAACTATAAAGCCATGGCCGAAAGGACCAGATTCACTGAATTGTCAGCAATTTGCCTGATTTTTCCTTTCTTTCAAAGGCAGAAACCATAGGTTAATGCAGTGCAGTGAGTGACCACGTATAATTGGTATAGCTTTTTAAATGCAACATATCTCCCAACTTGGGTTCGGCACAGCACCTTTTATGTCTACGTGCTAATAGATTTTGTCTACAAGATTCTGACTGATTAAAATTAAGATATGTATTCCTGTGTTCAAATGGCTTCAAGCAGTGGAGTACCGAGAGGGAGAGTCGCAAGGGGGTGGTCAAGCTGACCCCCGTAGCTCTTTTTAGAGCCAGACCGGGTCATTTGTCATTGGCCCAACGGCAAAAGTGTCTCGCTGGCAGAACAATGTGTGCTGAGTAATTCCTGCTCAGCACACTCATAAGGTGTCCTGCTGCCAGGACAATCTCCCAAGGAGCTCTGGGCAGCAGAGGGTCCTCAAGTTGCTCTGTATCAACAGAATATTACAATGTGACCCTTAGGCACTGGCGGGAGGGAGGGGGGTACTATTAGCAGGGACTTTAGCCCCTTTAGAAATGTGCATGGGAGGGAGTGATGAGAAGTGAGAAGGGCGCATAATGTTGCAAGCTTTATGAAATAATGACTATGGCTTTAAAACCCAAGGAGGATTTGTTAGGCTCACATTAATCTGCATGATGCTATTGTGACTTTGCATGCAGGATGGGTAGAATGAAACTAAAGCCATACTCCCATTGCTCAACATATTTCTATGACAATGTATATGGTGTATGGTTAGTTTACTATGAAAGGCTGGTATATTATGTAATGTGGTTGGCTTCCAAGCCATTGCTATAAATAATTATATGTTATTTTTTTGTTTTTATTGGCATTTTTTAAATAGCAAATAAAACAACAAGCAAAAACAGAAGACAATTGGGCACGTCATATTCCTATAAGTCATCCGATTGAGAAAAAGAAAGATAAAACCCCCCCAAAAAAACAAACAAACAAACCAACCAGTTATGCCGCTGTAGTACGGGTTCTCTCCACCTCCGCTAGTGTTGACTCATACTCAGATATAGGTGCAAGTCTCTATATCCCCTTTGTCCATTCGGCAAAATAAGAAAAAGTATACCATGCATCAGGTATCCGGGGTTCACAGCGGTTTATCGTCTGAAGGATATAACGCAGAGTTAACCAAGGACTTCCATGCCTTGAAGAGGAGGCCCACTTCTCCACCATGTACATCTATAGCTCGAACCCAAGCCATAGTCTCTGCCGCACTCCAGCGCCGCATTTCACTCAGCCATACCTCATACTTCGGCCCCTTACTCGATTTCCACATCATTGCAATACATTGTTTACCCAAAATGCAGGCCAAATCCATAAATCTGACAGTGTGTTTATGTTTACCAACCCTGGGATACATCCCCAGAATGCATTCCTGTGGGGTTCTTTGGTACCTAGTAATGCGCGCCTTAACACTGGTGTGCTTGATCACATTCCAGAACCCATGCACAGACACGCACTCCCAAAACATGTGCATCATGTGAGCATCTGCTCATGAATAATTATATGTTATATGTATTATAAAAATAATAAGCACATGAAATGTAAAGCAACACCTCTATATCAACTGTGCCTGGAAAGATGTGCGCAGTCGCTTAAATGGGCCCCATTCCAGTTTCACCATTTAACCAAGTGTGTGATCCTGAGAAAATTATTTAATCACGTTGTGCCTTATCTGCAGCTCTGTAAGTGATTCTGATTCACTTCAAAGCTTATGTTAATGTATCATGCTATTGTAATGAAAAAGCCTAATGACTATAGAGTTGCTCCACATATAACAATAGTGCAATTTAGGTATTTTGCACCACAAAGTGTTTGTCACTTGGCTTATTTATGGCAACCTATTCAAAAGTCACGTCCAGGTGCCTTCAAGTATCAAAGACTGATGATGCGCCTTGCAATGTCCTTTTCTGTGAAGTCACTTCTGTTGCTGCAATCCATATGTTAATTAGAAAGTTTGCATGTATTTTGCCTCAGAGGGCTTGGACAAAGCTCAACAAGCGTACACAAACCCAATTAAAAACAATACATTTTTTTAAAAGGTACCTCTGCTCTGCTTTCAAATGCCACCCAGGCCACGTCTCATGGTACACCGACCTAACCTCTTCGCACTCACACACCTCCAGACAGAAACCAGCAAGCTGAATGAGCTTCCTAGTTCCTGCTCTGTGCCGCTGGACCCTGGAAGTGCTGCTGCCAGCGTGACAGCACAGGCGCCAGGCCCTGCAACACCCAGTTCAGCACCCTGGCTGCTGACTTTGAGTCAGGCCAGCCAAGGTGAGGGACTGAGCCACACAGGGCATCCCAGCCCTGAATGTGTTGAGGCGTGGCTGCCAGGCATCTCTGCATTATGTGATGAGATAGCGCAAGCCTAGCTGGGCACCCCAGCCGGGCTCACGCTGTCCAATTACATAATTGATGATTGTGGCCCCCCTGCCCTCCCTCCAAAAGATGGGGGGTCAAAAAGGCATGTCACAGAAGTTGGGGGGGACAAAACCCCCTGTCCCCCCTTATAATTACGCCCATGGGCCCTTAGCTACCCCATACCCCTCCGTCTGAGAAATCAAAGGCTAGGTACCCATTCTGCCACATATCGGGTACTCACAAAAAACGCCTAGGAAAGCAACCTCATTATTCTCTCTCCCCGGCCACCACTCCTATGCCACAAACCCTAAGCACCACTGCCAATAAAAACAAGTCTCCACTAAAACAAAACTAGGAATCAACCTCACCACCTAAATTCAATGCGCACTCATCAATGCATGATCCATGTCAGCCCATGTCACAGAGGTTCATGACCTCATCACGGACTTGGATCTAGACGTCCTAGCCATCACAGAGACCTGGCTACACGAAGCCTCAGGACCACCCATTTGCCAAACCCTACCACCAGGCTACATAATCCTCCGCCAAGATAGAACTTCCAACAAAGGAGGAGGTGTCGCCTTTATTCTCGAGGAAACCCTCAACTCCAGACAAATACAATCTGCCAATGCAGACAACTTTGAGGTGCTATCAGTAAAAATATCTTTCTCACCAAATGACACTATAACACTATCTGTAGTCTACGGCCTTCCAGGCCCCTCTCTCGATTTTCAAGCCAACATCACACACCTCCTGGGTGAGAACCTAAAAACTAATACAAGAGCCATCCTCCTGGGAGACCTAAATCTTGGCTTCAATGATCCTAAAGACAAGAAAAGCAAAGCCCTCGCCAAAGCCCTTCTGGAACTAGGTTTTACCCAATTAGTCAACAACCCGACCCACACTAAAGGTCGTATATTGGACTGGATAGTTGATCACAATTGTGCTGCTGACATCAGCTCTAACACTCCACGTCCATGGACTGACCACCATCTACTGCACTTCCTTATAACTTCAAAAATTAGAGGGAAACTCAGCCCACCCGTGCCCACTGCTATGGCCAGATCAAAAAAACTACTCACCAAAGACAGAATTCTCCCTCTCCTCTAAGCCTCAGCTCTAGCACATCCAATCTCAAAGAACCCTATAGAACTAGTAGAACTCTACAATGCCACTCTTAAAGAGGCAGTTGACGCTATAGACCCACTGGAAAAAAAACTAAGCACATTCTACATGCTAACTCATGGTTCACCCAAGAACTTCTAGATATACGAAGCGCCAAAAGGGCAGCTCTATCCGCATGGCAATCAAATCCTTCCCTGTCTAGACGAGATACTTACTTAGCAGTTGCTAAACAATACAAAAAGGTTATTTCCACCCACAGCCTAAGCATCTGCCTACAACATTAGAATTGAGAAAGCCAACTCCCAGTCAAAAGAGCTGTTTTCTATCTTTAATGAACTAACTATCCCCCCACCTCTACACTACACAGCCAACAGAGAAAGATGAAACATGGTGTAATAACATTCAACATGCCATGCTAGACAAAATCAAAACATTCCAAAAAAAATGAAGACACAATTCAACAACCTGCCCAAGGTCATGTCGCCTAAATCAAAGCCCTCCGCCACCAGGCCAGCTTCAGATGGTTCACTTGGCACAAACATATCAAATCCCTTTGCCTTCAGGGAAGTAACACTACCCGAAGTCCTATTGATTATGAAGCATATTAAACCGGGGTCATGTAATATTATCGCCACCAAAAATATCGCCGTACATATGGTCATCCGGAACGGCATAGGCGATATTTTTGGTGGGGATAATTTATGGGGTAGATGGGTGAGGGGTTGCGGGGATGTCCCCCGCTCCCTTTAAAAATATATGGGGGTTGCGGGGCTGTCCCCCGCAGGTTCCATGGGGTAATATCGCCGTAAAAATATGGCGACATTTTTGTATGGCGATATTTTTGCGGCGATATTATCACATGGAACCATTAAACCATCACTCTGTAAGGGTGACATCTGCCCAGCTAGTCTAGTTAAAGACTGTGCGACAGCTCTAACCCCTTTTGTCATTACCTTTATCAATGCCTCCTTTTCCTCAAGTACCATCCGACTTTCACTCAAGGAAGCCTAGGTTCGGCCGCTGCTAAATTAACCTACCCTTGACCCCGACTCCCCCAGCAACTACCGCCCAATCACTACCGTTCCGATCTTGCTGAAAATTCTGGACAAGGCTGCGTATCTACAGATCCAGTCCTACCTGGAAGCCCACAATATTCTCGGTAAAAGACAATCGGGCTTTCGCCCTCGCCACGGCACAGAATCAGCTCGGCTTGATCTTAAGAATCAGCTACTTGAATCCATGGACAAGGGCAAGTCCTCATTCCTCCTACTCCTCGCTTTGACCTGGTCAACCATAAGATCCTGTGCAAACATCTTTCTGATACCGCTAATTTTTTCCAAGAAGCCACTACCTGGATTACGTCTTTCTTGGAGGGCCGAGCCATGAGGGTCTTTTTGGATCAGGAATCAGCCACTCCAACCTCCATTGGGTGTGAAGTCCCACAAGGATCCTGCACATCCTCCACTCTCTATAACCTCTTCACTCTATCCCTGTTTAGCGACCTAGAAGAGTTCGGCATAGCCTTCACCAACCATGCTGATGATACACAAATTATTTTGCCGCTATCAGGTGACTATGAGCAAGACCTCAACACTCTCCAGAAGACATATGCTCGCATCCTGGCCTGGGTGGCGGGTAATGGCCTGTGTCTCAATGGGGAAAAAAACGGAAATTCTACTGGTAGGCCCCAAAGAGTCCTTAAATAAACTAGACAACAAATACAGCTCCTTCAGCATTGAGAATACTGTCTCTGCTGCAGTAAAAACCCTGGATGTATACTTGGACTCCACTTTATCTATGGAAAGACAAGTCAGCACCATTCATCATCCGCTGCACTCACGACAAAAAACAACAAAACATTAATGCAGTGAAACCGCATTTATCGACATAAAACTGCCACAACATCGCAAGAGCCACCATTGGCGCGAAGTTGGACTACTGTAACATTCTACTCCTATGCACATCTTCCAATAACGTCAATAAACTGCAAACCATGCAAAATAATACTCTCAGAGCAGCCCTAAGTATCCCTAGGAGAGAACACATCTCTCAGGCTAGAAAAGATGCTCACTGACTCCCGATCAAAGAGCGCATACTGTTTAAGGCTCTCACCATTACACACAGATGCCTCTCTCAGTCTGCCCCTCCTGCCTTGCAGAACTAATACATCAGATGCCCTCTCACAGACCAAAACGAGACCAATACTCTCACCTACTCTCAGTCCCCACGCTCAATAGAGCCAAAGCTGGCGGCACCAGTTTCAAAGTGCTAGCCCCAAAAGCTTGGAACGCCCTGCCACTCACACTAAGAAAGGAAAACTCTCTCATGGCGTTCAGAAATGCTCAATAACCAAGTTATTCAACTAGATTATACCTAATGATATTCCCCTGTAACCATGGAATACTCCCACTGCAGTACCGTTGAACCTCTTCAATATTGTTCTGATGAATATGCTTTAAGCTGTATCCAAGTGACTGTACTGTAACAGCGCCACGATGCCCCAGGGCCGTTGTGCGCTTTATAAATTTAAATAAATAAATATGTTGTCAGCACCTGGACATGTGGGGTTATGCCTTTGATATGGTGACTATGCAAACCTTGTGCTGACTTTAGGGCATTTGAGGCTGGCTTTGGCCCATGGTGGGAGCTTCTGCGAAGTTACACATTACATATGGTGACTTACTATGCCATGTTAAAACATTACTGGGGAGTTCAAGGCTGCACTTTGCATTTTGATGGCACCTTCACAGGTGAGGTTATACCATAGCCTATATCTGACAAAGCCTTTTGATTTTGCAATTGCTGGTATTTTTAATGCTGTGGACGACTCCAGTAGCAGGGCCAGGTTTGGCTTTAAAAGTACTGTTAACTATGCAGCCCAGATCGGGGCAACACGCTATGTAAACTACTTGTAAGCACACATGGAAGCAAAATGAGCTGTGGTCTGCAGTCTGTGGCTCTCCAGATGCTTTTGACTGCAACTCCCATGAGCCATCACCATTCACTATGCTAGCCAGAGCTGAAGGGATTTTGTAGTCAAAGACATCTGGACAGCCAAAGGTTGCAGAACCCTGAATTAGAAACATTACTGTGAAGAATGCCGAACGTTAATGTAAAATTGTCCACCTGCAGTGTGACTAGAGAAGGGCTTGCCTTATGGTTGACTAACTTTGGTGAACCTTTGTATTGGCACTATAAGACTTCTCTTTGGCATAATCCTGGTATTCAAATAGCTAATAAAACATTAAACTGGTGTAGCTGGGTTTCGAAAGGAGTTTTGGAAGTAGGGGATGTGCCTCGAGATAGGCAAATGATACCCTGCGAGCAATTGCAACATGTGTTTGCTTTGAAGAATAGGGAAATAGGTACAGTTAGGAATCTTGAATCTCTACTATTGGAGTTTGGACAGGTTGTCTAAGCCAATAGGGAATTAACCAAATGGGTGTGCTATATTTGCATCATGGCCACGCATGGTATCAACATAGCTTCACTTGATGCCTATGGATCCCTTAATTGTTGAATACTGGGGAATGTTAAGAGAGCTTTGGGTGGAGGATTTGGGTTGTGAAAATGTGGATAGGGAACGGATGCAAATACTTCCGGCTGGTTTTGGAAGCACACTGGATTTGAGTCTGATATTCATACATCAGAACATTCTGGGACGCCTGTACTGGACCGCGGTGCGCATGCTAGTTTGGACTTGATGGACAACGACACTTGATGGCTATGTGGCAAAGAGACGGGGACTCATACATATGTTGCGGAATTGTTCTATCGAAGGATTTTTGGGGAAGTGTATTGGACAGGTTAGACACAATATTAACAATAAACATTCCGAGATTGCCTCTTCAAACTCTTTTGTGATCCAGTAGGGGGGAGGGTAGTTTTGCTAGGCACTATGGTCAGTGGATTGACAAAGTACTAGTAATAGCCGCAAAACCGATTCTGAAGTTGTGGAAAACGAGGAAGAAGCCACAGATAGAGAGCTGGGTGTATGATGTGCAGATACTATCAGACTTTGAGAAGTCTTTATTTCAAAAACAGAATCAAGAAGAAAGGTATTTAGAACTCTGGACACCCTTTAATAGTCTATATGGTGCGTGAGAAGTGGTTGGCCTGTGTGTGGTTTAGCTGATGTAAAGAACCAAAGGTAATAGCTGGGTCTATCTATGTATTGTGCAAATGTATGTGTTTGTGTGTGTGTGATGCCATGTCTTTGCCTTTACTTTTTGTTTCTTTTCTTCTCTTTTCTTTCTCTTCTCTTTTTTCTTTCTTTTTTGCTTGTTGTCTTGTGTGTGTTTTATGTCAGTATCATAGCTCGGATAAATATGTTTTGAATAGGATTAAGTTATGTTATGTTTCATATATTATACTATGTAATTAATTCTTTAGGTCTTTTCGGGTATATTAAGTATATTCTGTGGATAGTATTGGTTGTTTTCTTTATTTGTTATTTTATTGCTTGAATCAATTGGTTTTCATTTTTTTCTTTTTAAAATGTATAAATAAAGTGTTTTTTAAAAAAAGGAAATGTTACTTTCACCTTTTGATTGTTAGCATGGGATTTGAATGATCGCAACAGCACTCCACCACGGACTCCACTTGCGGGAACTGCCGCTCTGCTCCAGTGGTTGAGCATTAAGGCTGCATACTGCCTAGTCTCTATTAAAGCACAAGGGACCTCTTCTAAAGCTGCACCACAGCACCTTGGGTCATCATGGGTTCTTCCACTAGCACTCGTCACACTCTCGAGAAGTACATGTCTGCTAACATTGGAAAATGCATGTAGGCTTCTGTAAAGCAACACGATGGACGGTAATTAAACGCATCGGAAAAGTCACACTTTTTAACAATGTCACTGTAACAACGAGTTGAGCAAAATACTGTTACAGCAGCCAAGACAATTCACGTTCTTTACAAAGAAATAATGTTTTCCAGCTCATATATGTGCCTTTGTAGTATTTAATGAGCCATGACCATGCGCACTGAAGAAAGAAAGCGAGACTAAAACAACAATGCCATTAATCAGCTACTTTATTACACCCCTGAAAACTAAGAGAGGCCACTTCATCAATCTGTGTGTGTTTCGACTGCATTTCTGTAATCTCAGAGGTGTGTCATGCCGCGAAAAATGGGAGAGAGTGAAAGAACAGTGAATGGAGGGGGCGCGGATGAGGCCTAGATCATCAGCGCCGATCGGAGCTATCGTGCAGACAATTACACCTTTCTTTCTTTTTCATAATAGTGTTTATTTCAGAAATGTACAAAGCTTTCCATAAAACAATACAAATACATAAAAATATACATGCCAAAAGACCACAAGTTTTACAAACAAGATCACTTCAATATCATAAAAACTAGCCATACAGAAACCACATTTCAGAACATGTTCCTGAGCAAACGCTTTCTAATATAAAGTTATTTTTTAAGGTACAATAAAAGAGTCCACCCAACACGTGGGCAATCAGCTCATAAGAGAAAAATCAGTGTGGCACAAGATTGCACAAAATCCAATTCACGCAACAATGGATGTAACAGAGAGACTCTCACATTCTCATATGCCGGCAGAAATATAAAAAATGAGTGAGATCCTCATAGGGGGCATAACACAGAAAGCAGGACTGATTACCATTCTCCCCTGACCAAGAAGCCACCACTGCCCTTAACAAAACACAGTCAAACCTCGCCCTTGTTGAAATGACTCGGCCCGCTGGTGACTCAGCCCGTAATTAATAATTCAATAAACAATAAGAATACCCTGCCAGGAAGTATTTACATCATCAGATATAAATTCGAACAACTCTTCGGATGGGGTAGTGGCAGGGACCTTTAAATCACTCTGCTCTATTTGTTTTCCCTACACTTCTAGGGCAAACTGATTCCTGAATTTTGTTTAGGTCAGAAAGCACTGTTTTTCTTTTTTGTCACCTGTCATTTACAGGTTTTTTATTTTACAAAACTTAAAGGTCACTTTGAGTCGTTTAACGAAAAGACAAACATACATACAGAACACATTAATCTAAAAAAAAAATAATGCATACATAGACTGAAATGTAGAGCATCAAAAGCATAAACTTGATGATTGGTTCATATCGTCAAGAGATAACTGGAAGCATAGAGCAAGGGAAGCAACATTCATTTTAAGTTAGTGCAGATATGTTGCAACATCTAAACCCTTGCTATCTGACTAATCTATAGGCTGACCACTGTCAGGTCAACAAAAACCTAACCATAGTTTTCTCTTTACGTATGAACCAACCATGGTCAGGCTCGAGTTGCATTATGGGTATTGAATGTCGTTCAGAGAGGAAATGGAACACACACTCAAAACAACCATGGCATGGCACATTTACAAATTTGTTTTGCGGTACACTTTAGACATGGTAGTAAAGCAGCTGTTGTGTACGTTATCATTCGCATCCATCTCAACACCTCATCAACTTTTTGGTAACATTAGTGTCCGGTGGCATTTTAACACAAACAGAGCAAAATAAAACTTTGGGACCACTATGTCTGCAGGGCAACGACCTGTTAGAGTCTTTTACAAATAGAAGTAAACAGCCTAATTTGTATATGTATTCACACCAACAGAAGTGCCTTCACAGAAAACGGCACTGCAAGGAGCAGCGCCAGCCTTTGATACTTAGTGGCAGCAAGAGAAGTGACATTACAAGAAAGTGACGTGCATGCTGAGCGGCACATAACGTTGACTAGCAGATTATGTTACATATGGAGCAACTCGGTCAACCATGAGTGAGCCTTTTATTTTTTTGTTGCATAAAAGCATAAAATACCATAGGAACTATGTACTGAATCATTTAGTCCACATAAGGTACAGTGAGCCTCATCACGAGTTGGGCGGCGCCCAACTTTATTTGTGTTAGTGCCCACCTGTCCGGCGTATTACCGCTAAACGTTGCTTCCCTTCCTCTTAATACCGCTGCCGGTAATTGCGCCGAAAAATGGGTATTCTTCTGGCGTGTTTACCCCCAGGTGTGAGCTGGGGGTAAACTCGCCAGACTCGAGATTAGGCGGAGCGGTAAATGCAGCGGTAACACCCTAACAGCTGCATTTAAGGGCTACCGCCCAACTCGTTATGAGGCCCTGTGAGATTAAATAATTTGCACAGGATCACACACATGTTTAAGTGTGAAACCGGGATGTGGGCAATGCAAACACGTGGCCCCATATTTTCCCAGGTTTATTTGAAATCAATATTTATTAAGGTGTTGGGTTAGGTCTCATGTGTTTAAATAATACTTTGTTTACAGCAGTGCCATGAAAAGAACACACGTTACAAAATACAATAGATTTTCATAATCGACTAACCTTATATCACATAAATCTTCATAGAAACATGTTGCGATAAAAAGAGTTTGGCTTTAACTTTAGTTCCTCCATCCTGCACTGAAAGGTGAAAGTAGCTCCATAAAAGTGATGTAGTCTAAATAAATCTGAATAAATCGCCCTGGGGTTTAGAAACCGTAGTCATTATTTCACTCAGCAAATATCCCTCCTGGCGCGGGTGTTTGGGTAAGGAAATATGGGCTGCGGGATTGGAAGTGGGGTTTGAGAGCGAGAAGGTGGTGAGGGGAAGGGGAGCTTCAGGGGTCTCCCCGCACATTGTGTGGCAAAAAATGAGGCAGAAAATCGGCATAAAAAAAGCCCCAATTAAAAGATTTGCTCTAAAAAGACCTAGAAGCCTTGCCAATTCTCATCACCCACCATTCGCATTTCTTAAGGGACAAAAGTCCCTGTCAGTGGTCCCGCCTTCCCTCTGATCAATGGTGATTATCTGCCTTAAACACCCTGTGCACCGTATCCCTCAAGGAGTCCCCAAAGAGAGTATGCCCCTCGAAGGGAATCTTCAGGGTGACCCCTTCCAGAGGAAGACCATCTGCCGGCCTCGTAGAAGTAAATGCCGCCGACTCAAAACAACTGAACCCATCGGCATGGCCACAGCCGTAACCCCATCGAACCCCATCGTACGCTAAGTCCGACAAGAAGCACAGCTGTGGGCTGTCTGAGTGTAGGGCTTAGGGTCAGAACCATCCTGCAAGGCCTCCGAGACTGTCTGCAGGCCACAGAGCACCACTTAGAGCAGTCGCAAACAGTGGAGGGGGGATCCACGGTGCCCCAACCACAGACTCAGGAGCAGGATCCTGAGAGGCAAATCCAATATAGCGTACCACACAGATAAGAGCAGACGCCACTGCCACCTTATCCAAAGACAGCCCCTTCTGTCCCACTCGGTGGACTTAGGGGAGACATAAGAGCCAGCACGAGAGGAGGAGGAAGAAGAAGGGCTGGACGGGAAAGGGCATGCCCGGGCTGCCATACCGGCTCCTGGATGACTCCCCCGGACCACCACCCGACTCCATACAACAGCCCCAGAACCAGACCTGGCACTGCCAATCAACCGGGGGCAGTACCATCCAGTAGGGTGCACCAAAGCCGCGGCACACGCCGGATGCCAATGCAGTATCTCTGGAGGGACTCGGCATCCTGAGACAGCATGACATCATGGCACATCTGGGATCCGGAGCTCAGCAGGGACACGGAGAGCCCCCCCAAGGAGGACCACAGCAAGCTCGCCAGAGTAGTCTGCGGAACAGTGCTTCTCAAGCACAGAAAGAGGAGTATCAGATTCCCATACAAAGGTGAGTTCCTGCCAGGGGCGGGAACATTTTGAAAACTGAGGTCTGTCGGGTGGGCAATGCCTAATAGCCCCCAGAGAGTGGCGGGACCTAAGAGAGTTTAGAAAGAATGAAAGGATTCCCGGGGCAGGTGGAACATCTCACACGTAAGTACTATAACGAGGAAGGGGGACATGGAGGTAATGCATGTAGTGTGTGTGTGCACGCAAGATGTTTGAGTGAGTCTTTGCACCTGGTGCATTTAGTTTATATTTTAGTGGTGTGTGGGTGTGTGGGGGTTATCTGACTGCCTGGGTGTGTCCCTGGCGTGAATGCAATGAAAGGATTGTGTGCTTATGTGTCTTTGTATGGTTGGGCTGGGGCGGCAATTAGCAAATATAGATGAGTAGTTAGTGCTAATTGTGGCCACAGCCATAGGTGATGCAAGTAATTTACCGTCTATCGTTTGTGGCTTCACTAATGTGATTTACACAGTGAACATTAAGGCAACTCATTTTCATAGCCCTTTATTCATGGATCCTCTAGGCCTGAGACTTGTGCCATACTCTGGTGATCCTGCCATCGGCTTTAATGCAAGAGCCCGATCAAGGGCCTTTTTTAAAATGTCAACATTAATAATCCGCTATAATAATTACCTTCATTTCGTTGTTATTTATGCTTCCATGGATTAAGTTAGAAAATATCTTCAACTGTTTGCCACAAGTTGTGATGTCACTTCCTGTGATGTCACTTCCGGTTACATCCCTCAGTCACGAATAGCACCAAAACCCACCACCGCTGAAATCCAAAAGTTGACATCCCTGAATGGGCACTTAAACGTTACCTATGTTGGGTTGCAATCTATGTTCAACCGATGAAATTAGTTGTATGTCTTTTTTATTGTATATTTTTATACTTTGTTTTAAGGAAAAGTACATACAAATTGTAATACAATTTATTTTGGGATAATCTATAATTGAATTGCATAGAATTAATAATTCAACACACTCTTGTATCGTGAAGTAGAGTACCCTTCATAGAAAGTGATTGTGGAGCTTTCCTTTTGTTGAAATCTACTCCATAAGGTAGGAGGCTCATTTTAAAAAAAATCAATCATTGCCACGGGGTCTAATAGTGCGCAATGAACCTAGACTCTTTCTTGACAATAATGACTTGAAGCTTAAATGGAGATATGATGCCAATAAGTTCGGCCGGGATTGGCTCATTCTAATCATCGAGACTGCTCAGGAAACATGCAAAATGAATGAAATAGATCTAAATGCCATGCAGGATGAAATTGAAAAGAACTTTGATGTGGATGCCTTCAAAGTAAAACTGGAAGCCCACATGAAAGAGATGAATGGTTAAAAATAGACACCACCAGCGAACGGGTTAAAAGCATGAGGAAAGATTTGATTAACTATAACCATAAGAAAGGTTTCCCATACACCAAGATAGACCATATATTTGGAGGTAGCTGGGATGGTCAGAAACAGACACGATGGGTACATTTCAGGAATACGTTGCACAGTTTGAGTGATGACCGAGTAGAAAATGAGGACCTTAATGGTCCAAGTACCAGTGGGATGAATGGGGAGAATGTTGCCAAGCATCAAAAAAAGGACAAGGAGCAAGGGGTCAATTCCAAACCCAGCAAAGACAGACTTTTTTAGGTCAGGGCAACAATCAACAGGGGTGGGAACCAGAAAGGATGCAAACCCGCAGCTACAAACAATTATAGTGAGCCTGTCTAGTATGTAGACATTCATCTCCGACCCTTCATCCAAGGTATGAAGAGTTATGTGAAGGATACAAGGGATGCTGTTGATAAAATCGAAGGCCAACATTTCAATCCTGATAACAACATATTGATGTGCTTAGATATTCAGTCATTGTACATGAATATTCCGCAGAGAGCGACCTTAGAAGTAGTAGAGGAGACCCTGTTGCAAAGGACCGATAACCATCCAGTTAGCAATTCCTTTATTGTCTGGTGTACTGAGGTAGCACTCACACATTTCTTTTCTCCAATTTGTTGGTCATTTCTATGCACAGAGTGAAGGTACAGCTATGGGAGCAGCCATGGCTCCTAATTTGGCAAATGTGTATGTAAATATGTTTGAGGAAACCGTTGTGTACTCTGGGATTAATCCATACAGAGACCACATAAAGTGTTGGCTACAATACATAGACGACATATTTGTCCTGTGGACAGGGACACAGAATGAAGCTACTTAATACGTGGACTGGCTCAACACCCCAAATATATACCTTAAGTTTACTACTACCATGAGGCACTCTGCAGTCAGGTACCTGGACATTACCATCTTTCATGGTGAGGGGCGTTTGTTAGTCAAACCCTTTACAAAGGCTACAGATAGAAATGCTTTACTTAATTACGGGAGCCATCATGTCCAACACATCAGGAATAATTTGCGATTTAGGCCATTTTTACGCCTGAAGTGTAATAGCAGTACAAGACGTGCATATGAAAAAGGAGCCGGTAGACTATTGGATAAGCTCGCGGATAGAGGATATGCCAAAAAGCTTGTCAAGCTATCAGCAAAATGAGCATTTAACAACAACAGAGATGCCTTGCTAGAACAACTACCTAGAGAAAGAGAAGACGCCACATTGGTTTTTGTGAGCACATTTAGTAATTTATCATATAAAATTGTTGTAAATAGAAATCGGAAGAAAATATTGCCCAAATCTATGCCTATGCCTTTGATGGCATTTAAGAGAAGCACACACATTAGAGACATTATAATTAGAAATGATGTGTCAATCAGACAGGAAAATGGGCGGACACAAGATACATTATGGGGCCTACTGCCAGTACTGGGGCATCACCCATGTGGTAACTGCATTATGTGCCCATTTACTATGAAAATAAGAAGTGTGGACATTGGGCTGACGAGAGTGGCAAACGAGGGAACATACACATTGTAACTCTGTAAATGTTATATAGAGTCTGGCAGTGAGTCCAGTCTGATCCAGCTTAACAGCAGAGATCTGTATTTGGCCTTGGAACCTGATCCTGTGATTGTGGAAGGCAAGGTCAACTGACTGTACCTTTAACTCAAGGAGGAGCCTTTAAAAAAGGTTAAGTGGTGCATAGCTCAGGCACGTAGAATCCGGCAGTGAGCGCAGTCTTACCCAACTGGTATCCACTGGAATCCGCTGCCAGCTTGCTTCGCCTGACAGATGAAGCCGCTGCTGCTGCAAGCTTCAGGAACTGGACCTGAGGGGGCGGGCCAAAGGACTCGGAAGCAAGTGTTGCGATTTCACCTTGCAGGGAGGTTACCATGCGGAGATGTCAGCAGTGGCCATAGAAGAGGTGAGTGGCGCTGCACAAGGTGGAAATTAATCTTTTCACTCGAATTCCTCTTCTTCGTCCTCGTTGCTGACCTTGCTGTTGCCTTTGCCTTTGTTTCTACCTTTTCCACTGCCATCGTCTCGGCCTCCACGTCCGCCAGTGTGCAAAAGGAAGACAAACAGGCGTTCTGAAATGAAGGGCTTTCAGCCCCCGGCTCAACTGGCCAGAGTCAGATCAAAAGTCACTAGCTTGGACATCACAGATGCCGAGCTATTGGAAGTGGATTCAATACAAGACGAAGGATGGCTGATGAAGCCTGGAATTGGTTACCTGGTACCTGATGTACCCAATGTCTTTACAGAAAATATTCTAAGCCAGTTAGAGTCGAGTCAGCTGGAGTCGGATTTAAAGATGCAAGTGCTGCCAATTAGCAATGCTCAATTATCTATACATCTAAATGATGCAGTACAGGATTCCTCGAATTAGAATGGAAGTGAGAGGTCGGAGTTCCTGGCTGTAAACTTATATTTGTATTTTATTTGTATTTTATTGAATTTATATAGCGCTTTAATCCAAAGTGCTTTACAAGAGGAACAAGAAAATATACAACAAGCATTAAATGGCAATTGAACCACAACCAGAAAACAGTACAAGGAACAATTTACATTATTGCTGAGGTAAGGATAGAGTAGAGAGGGACCGAGGTGTGAGAGGGAGTGGGAGGTATGAGTAGAGGTAGAAGCAGAAGTAAGAGAGGAGGCGAGAAGGTGTGAGGGAGAAGAATGGAAAAAATAAGACTAGACAAGAGCAGGGAGTAGGGTAGGAGGGAGTAGAGAGGAGGGAGAGGGTGAGGAAGAAAAGATGTAAGAGAGGGAGTAAGAGGTGAGGGGTGAGGTAGTGGTAGAGATAGGAAAGGAAGCAAAAGGGGGGGAATGGAAGAGATAAGATTTAAGAGAAGAGCTGAAGGAAGGGTAGGAGGGAGAAGAGCGGCTGGGGAGGGGGAGGCGGTTCTAGTGGAAAGAGCGGAAGCGGGCAGGGCCGCAGATTGATGGAGGAGAGAGTAGGAAAAGATCAGCAGAGCGGAGAGGACTGTTATGCACACGAGGACTGTTGGATGAAACAAATGGAACTGTGGAGGCGGATGCGGTAACCCCCAGAGTGGACACAACAAGGCATTTGTTCAACGAGGAAAAACAATGTGGGGTGTTTGGACTGGGGTGGGATTTGGGTGGCCATGAGGGGCATGGGTCTGGAGTGTGATGACCTGTCGGGGGGGACATGAGTGGGGGCCTGCTGGCAGGTGCCCCTGACTGTTGGGGGGTGGGGGTGCAAGGGGACATGTGTGGGACATGAGTGGGGGCCTGCTGGCAGGTGCCCCTGACTGCTGGGGGGTGGTGGTCCTGGGGTACATGAGTGGGGGCCTGCTGGCAGGTGCCCCTGACTGCTGGGGGGTGGGGGTGCTGGGGGACATGTGTGGGGGCCTGCTGGCAGGTGCCCCTGACTGCTGGGGGGTGGGGGTGCTGGGGGCGTGAGTGGGACATGAGCGGGGGCCTGCTGGCAGGTGCCCTGCACTGCTGGGGGGTGAGGCTGCTGGGGGACATGTGTGAGGGCCTGCTGGCAGGTGCCCCTGACTGCTGGGGGTTGGGGGTGCTGGGGGACATGAGTGGGGGCCTGCTGGCAGGTGCCCTGCACTGCTGGGGGGTGGGGGTGTTGGGGGTCATGCGTTGGTGAGCAGTAGTGCAAGGTGACATGTGCCTTGGCTGGGGGGCATGCCCATGGTGGATGGGCTGCCTGCGGGACATGACCAGGGGTGCAGGGTAGTCCCCTGTGGTGTGGGCTGCCTGCAGGGTCCGTGGAGGGTGTAGTGGGAACACCTGGGAGGACCCACACTGCCAATTCACGTGTAGGACTCCCCGGCACCCCCAAAATACACGTACCCTGCTGAAATCGCGTGTGAGACTTCCCGCGAACCCCAGGAATACACGTACCCCACTCGCACAGGGCCAATCGCGTATGAAACTCCACGCAAACCCCAGTTATACACGTACCCCACTTGCACAGGGCCTATCGCGTGTGAGGCTTCCTGCAAACCCCAGGAATACACATACCCCACTCGCACAGGCCCTTTCGCGTATGAAACTCCACGCGAACCCCAGTTATACATGTACCCCACTCGCACAGGGCCTATCGCGTGTGAAACTCCACGCGTACCCCAGAAATGCACGTACCCCACTCGCACAGGCCCTTTTGCGTGTGAAACTTCCCGCGCACCCCAGAAATACACATACCCCACTCGCACAGGCCCTTCCACGTGTGAAACTTACAGCGCACCCCAGAAATACACGTACCCGTATCCAATCGCGTATGAAACTCCACGTAAACCCCAGTTATACACGTACCCCACTCGCCCAAGGCTTATCGCGTGTGAAACTTCACGCGAACCCCAGAAATACACGTTCCCCACTCGCACAGGGCCAATCGCGTGTGAAACTTGAAGCGAACCCCAGAAATACACGTACCCGGATCCAATCGCGTGTGAGACTTCACGCAAACCCCAGTTATACAAGTACCCCGCTCGCCCAAGGCCTATCGCGTGTGAAACTTCACGCGAACCCCAGAAATACACGTTCCCACTCGCACAGGGCCAATCGCGTGTGAAACTTCACGCGAAACCCCAGTTATACAAGTACCCCGCTCGCCCAAGGCCTATCGCATGTGAAACTTCCCGCGCACCCCCGAAATACACACACACGCTATTTTTCACACAGCGGGTGTCTGTGTTTGTCATGTACCCCTTTGCACATCATTTGTCCTAGAGGGACACAGTATGGGACATTCATCATAGCTGTATGTATGTACTTTTTGTTAGCGCACATTTTTTTCATGCGCAAGGACTCTACCGCCTGCCTTCGTGTGGTGGACGTGTTTAGGCCTGTGCGCGTCTTTGCCCTTGCGCTGGTTTGCCCTATTCAATTCCATGAATACGTGTTGTAGGCGAGCGTGGGGGCGTTCCGTGCACTTGCCTCCTGTACTTTCCCCGTGACGCCCACATTTTCACGCGTTGTTCCCCATTCCGCTTGTCACGCCCCGTGTTACGCCTACTTTATTTGTGTGCGCCGTGCTATGTGCGCTTTCGCTGTGCGGTTAGCGCACGCTGTTTGAAGGCGTGTGCGCCAGCGTGCGCCGAACAGGATTTCAGCGCACATCCATGGATTTCCACGCGCACGGACTTCCATGAATCGCTGTGCGTGGGTTTCGCTGCGATTTTCACACTGGCACTGCGATTCGCACGCTTTCGCACGCTTGCGCTGAAAATGTCAGCGCACATTAATTCAATGAATCGACCAGATAGTCTTGCCAATGTACTCCCATGGCAATCAAAACATCAATTCGAGGTCAAAAAGACAATAACATGTCTGAAGTTACTAATGGAGGACAGTAAAAATGCCAAAAATAAATATATGGTAAAGAGCTATGCCTCACCAGAGGATCTGTCCGGTGACGGGTAGTATGTGAGGGTGTAGCTTTTAGGCCTTGCCAACATATGTAAGGTGATGGTCAAAATAATGGTTTACTTTAACAGAGATACTCCAAAAGCAATCTGACCTTCCCTGTGAGGGAAAAGGAAACAGATATGAGTCAATAATTCCCTAATCACAATGGTAATGTCAAATGACAACATATAGTGCAAAAAATATAAAAATCAATAACAAATTTAAAAAAGATTTAGCCTCACCAAAGTATTAGTCTTGTAATGGATAATAGTAAGGAAAGTCGAACCTGAGTCACTCCTGTGGAGGTAATAAAATGGATTCAAGAGCCTATAATAGGGGAGAATCTTGATCAATAATCTCTATGATCTATGTAAACATTCTTATAATTAAGGACGAAGTAATCACTGGCCTGTGTGGTGGAATGCAGTTGAACTCACATAGTCAGAAATGTCCAGAGCTTCACAGCGTGTTGATCCGTCTCTGTCCCCCACAAAATACTGAATCGCGGCATTAAAAAATGGCTGCCATTATCAACAACATGCACGGCAATGGGATGATCTCATGGCATCACCCGCTGCGCATTCACAAAGTAAATACTGTCAGAGCACTTGCCCCGTATTCCATAAAGTGGCAATTTTGGTAAAAGTGAGCTACTAGATCAGTACTGTACATGCTTCATTGTGCAAACCTGTAATCTGCTCTAAAATAGCTACGAGCGGCATGTAATCCCTGGAGTAAGACTCAAAAGTGAATGCTTCTCCCAGCATCACTAGGAATGAAGCTATAGCCCCATAAAGTAGCACCATTAATGAATGATGTGCCACAACGCATCATGGCATGACTGTCAATGTGTCGTGGGGCAAATGTGTCTAATAATGCATGGATATCAAGATAGACATGTAATCTCTCGAGCGGGTCAATGCTTCATGGGACAAATGTGTTAAAATGCATGGATGTCAAGTTAGACATGTAATCTCTCGAGCGGTTGCAACTTCCTGCATCGCTCCCTATTTTGGTGAGAAAGGTTGGGGTGTTACAAGTCTATGACTCAGCTCAGGGGATGTCTAGAAGCGGAAATGAGTAACTGCAGGCCGAGAAGGATGCCCACAAGGTTTCAGCTGAAACTGCACTTCACAAGACATTGCACCACGAAATGGAACAGGCCCCAGGGTATTGCAAGTTTTCAGCCCGGGAGGATAACACCTCTTTGTGGGATGGTACACAATGCAAGTGTTCTTGAGACTGGTTAGGCCCACCAGTTCAGGGGAGGAAGTCGTATTCAAGTGATCTTCCCTGTCGCTTAGAATTCAGGGTCAGGTCTGCAGAGGTCACTCAATGGCTCTGGTTGTCTCGTGGAAGTTACAGGGACGTCCTTGTATGAATTTCTCTTTGGATCTTCAGTCCAGTGGTTGACTCTGAGGTTCAGCTCCGGGGCCCTTGCCTTTTATTCAAGAAAACTGTCTGAGCCCACCAATCCCAAGACAACCAACCCTTTCAGGCAAATCTGAGGAAGACACAATATAAGTTACACAAAACCAAAGCAAACAGGCTACCCCTCCCCTGCTAACTCCCCTACTAACGTATGTCTGTGGGCTGCAGCTATAACCTGTACTGGGATGGAATCAATGCATACACTGTCAAAGATATGTTAAAAAGTAATTTAATGTACTAAACTCCAAGGGGACAGTCAGCCTCCCAGTTCAAACTGGTTAAAGGGCAAGCACATTGCAGAACAAAGACCAGGGGAGTTTCGGGTACCTTCCCCACTTCCTGCCCTTTCAATAACTCACTGAGCTTTGGTGACGTTTCCAAGAGAGGCCCACCAAAGACAAAAGACCCATCAAGGGCTCAGCCACCCAGGCAGGTAGAAGAAGGCTCAAATAAGAACAAGTCATCGTGAACAGTGCTTAAAAAAGTACAGCCATCATTTTAGGCAAATGGGGAGCCCCCTGTGTCCCCGGTTGCCTCTGTGAAGACAGTCTGCGATAGAAGCCCACACAAAGTCATGCAAAAAGGTACACTGCCACCAGCCTGTCAGATTAACTAAACTTTACTGAAACGGTGAGAAAGGGGAACAAATGTTTCCCCTGAGCACTCCATATAAGGTTGGGGTGTGCTGATCTCACAAAATAAAATACAGGAGGGGCGAAAGGGTGTCCCACTGCCTGGTAACTTAGATTAACACAGGTAAAATAAAAAGGGAAGCTCAAGGGTCTTCCAGAAACACTTCACAGAAAGTGCTGTGTGCTGCAATAATAAAATGTAGATGCCATGAAGGAAAACATAAATCCATTAGAGAGTACCAAAAAGAGGAATAAAGGATTCCCAAGTACAGAGAAAAATGTTCCCACTCACTCAGCAGAATCAAATAAAAACCAGCAAGAAGTGCTTGGGGACTCGTAGGTGGAGAGAATTTCTCTCAAAAAAGAAAATCTTCTCTAATGAAAAGACACCCAAGGATTATCTTATTTCTTATACTCTCTGAGCCTCTTCTGTATTGGGCAGGAGTTTTCCCAAACTTTAAGAGGGGAGCCTGCTTCAATTTATCAAAGTCCTTACGGTCAGCTTTTGACATGTCCATAATAGCACTTCAGCCAGAATGGGGTAGTTTGCTGAGTAACCAAGCAATCTTATAAGGTTCACCTACTTCTTGCACCTCACAAGCATGCTCAAAAGCTGTTAGCCAATCAATAATATTTTGTTCATTCTACATACTGAACAGATCTTTAGGAAATCACCATAACAAGAGGATCTAGAACCACTCCGAGAACCTCTGGTTGTGCCTTCAGACCCCTGTAGACTGGCCACCTCCAACTGGTGATACCTGTCTTTCTGTTTTTCAATTTTGTCAAACTCCAGCATAGCCATGTTGAAATATGACTCCTCTTATCTGAGCCTAAGCTTTTCTCTTTTAAGCTCCCACAAGGCCTCAGCTTCTGAAGTTGACAGTGAAACAGTAGACTCCTCTTCCCCTTCCTGTGCATTCTCAATAGTGGACGTTTCCACACATCCATTGCTACTGCTGTGACCTGCCCCAGCACCTACTGCATTACTATTTATAGGCAACGGAACAATTCTAGACTTCTGATGATCCAACAATTTCTGTACTAAATCAGCTTTGTTCCCAGAGGAAGGCAATCCTCTCACCAAAATAAAATGTTTTTTAAATGTTCTACTTTGACAGGGCTTGCAGAATTCCCTTGCATAGGCGAGTCTGTTCGCAAATTATTTCGTTGGTACGCCACCGTCTGGTCGAGCGTCACATTTATTTGTTCATGTTTATTCTGCATTTTGGATCTGCAGAGGACCCTTCTTTTTTCTCTCTTTGCCCCGATCCCCTTTATGTCCTGCTTTCCACTCTCTTTCACTCACCTGGCTTTTCTCCCTCCTTCTTCCTGCCTCCTCTCGCCTCCATTTGGCTCTTGGAAGCCTTAGCTTCACCAGCATCGTGCTCAGAGCAGCATTTGGATCTGCAGAGGACCCGTGTAAACGAACCCTGCTGCAACCACTCTGTTGCAGGTGAGTTCCCCCTCCATCTTGCTTTCCTGCTTTTTCTCACTCTTCTTCTTTTTTTCTCACTTTGCCCCAAACCCCTTTACTTCCTGCTTTCCACTCTCTATTCCTCTTCTGGCTTTTGTCAATCCCTCTTCCTGGCTCTATTTGGCTTTCACTGCAGGACCCTGGGAAACCTTGCCAAGACAGGCATCATTGGCTAAGGGCCAGAGGCAAAGGGCAGCTCCCCTCTGAACAGCTCCCCTCTGAGTTTGCCTCTGTTTGTCTCGGACGACCTGATGCAGACAACCTACAGCAACGGATAAGGAAGTGTGGTGTGGACAGATGGTACAGCCATTACTGTACTCAAGTAAAACCCCTCTAATCCTATTACCTATTATCATGTAGCTATATGCATTTAGCCTAATTGTGCAAGGTAGCAATAGTTTAGCCTAATTGTATAAGGTAGCCGCATTGTGTATTTAGCCTAATTGTGTAAGGTAGCAATATTCAGCATTTAGCCTAATTGTGTACAGTAGCCATATTCTGCTTTTAGTTTAGTTGTGTAAGGTAGCCATATTCTGTATTTTGCCTAATTATATAAAGTAGCTATATTCTGTGCTTATCCTAATTGTGTAAGGGAGCCATATTCTTCATTTTAGCCTCATTGTATACAGTAGCCTTATTCTGCGTTTAGCCTAATTGTGTACGGTAGCCATATATTGCATAATGTGTTTTCTAGAATCAATCACCCAATGTCTATCTATGCATTTTAGGCCCTGCTCCCCTTTTAAATCCAGACATTTTCCTAATTTAGTTCACATTCCATCTTCCTACGCATTTTAGGCCCTGCTCTCCTTTTTTAACCTAGGAGATACATAGCACAGCTCTTTGTATATAGACGGAATCCAGGATATAAACATTTTTTTTTGTACAGCTAACCCATTTCTCCCCTTGCACACTGCGGTGTCCAGTGATGTTTTTCAAAAAAACAAATCTCGAAAATAAATGTAACAAATCCAAAATACTGAAAAAACACTGATTTAAAAGAAATATATATATGATGGTGGAGAAGGGAGTAAAACCGTTGGGGAGGGGATAGAGGTGGTGTGATAGACATAGGGAAACATGGGTTTGGGGGGAAATCCCCCAAATATAAAAAATAAATCCATATTTTTTCAGTATTTCAGATTCATAATTTTTTTTTTGATAAAACATTTTTGAAAAAAAATCACATAGATCTGCACACCACACGGGGGGCGCTGTTGAGCAGCCCAAAGATGGCTGGCTAG
Organism: Ambystoma mexicanum; assembly: GCF_040938575.1. Classification (NCBI taxonomy): domain Eukaryota; kingdom Metazoa; phylum Chordata; class Amphibia; order Caudata; family Ambystomatidae; genus Ambystoma; species Ambystoma mexicanum. The sequence continues at coordinate 767,861,493 of NC_090921.1, forward strand.
CCCTGCAGCTCCGTGGGCATCTGTGATCCAAATATCGGCGGTAACGGACCACCCTGTGGGTTGTTAGAGCCTCCTATGCCGCGAGCGGATCTACGCGCCCTGTGGCGGCTGGGCTGAGATGCTGCGTATTGCGGATCAAGCCGGCTGGCCCCTCTGCCCCCTGCACCCAGTGGATCGCTACATTGGGATACCGAGTCATCATCAGCAAACGTCGTACAGTGCCAGCGTGCTTCGTTTCCCTCCGACCATCCGTCCTGAGCTGACCTGCCCTAATCCGCCTCATCAGTCACCTCTCGTGAACACGCTGGGCCCGAGAGTGTGGGCCGGCCCTGCCATCGGGGACCCTGGCCGGGTCTTGCTCCTGTGGCGTGCTCATGCTGTTGTGCGCTAGGCCCCTCAGCCCCCTGCCCATCTCTGTCTGGCCGTGGGGCCGTTCTTGGTGGCCGACTCCCCTGCTTTGGACCAGTGGCGAGCTGGCGCCGGTCCGGAGCCACCTCCTCGCCTGGTGGCCTGCTGTGGAGGGGCTTGTCCCTGGTGAACTTGACACGCAGTGCCTCCAGCGCCCCTGTGCCTGTACTGGTGTGCTCGCTGCTGGGCGTGTTTTGCGGGGGACATTACGCTGCCGGGCCCCATACCCCGGACCACCTGCCACCGATGGTGCCTCCTTGTGAGGGGTGTAAGGGAGTACACCCGATGAATCTGGCCCCCTGAGTCTGCACACACGCTGTGGTGTCCACAGTGCACCAATTTCATGCTGGATCGCACTGTGAGGGCATGAACTGCACACTTTTCGGAGCAGCCCAAACAGGTTTATCCAAAATTCCTCTGGTTAAGCTTGCCCTTGTGCGCCTGACCTGAGTAAAAATCCTCTACTGGCGGGCATCCTTTGGCCACCAGGGAACACTGCCAGCAGCCGTACGCTGCCCCCTGCTTCTCTGACGGTGGACGCTTGCTGCTCTCAAGATTATCTGCCTGGCCATTTCTGGGCATCTGCTTGGTTGGGATGGCATGTGGACCATGCTGACGTGTCCCTTTGGACTGCACCGTGCCCTTCACCAGTGAAGTACCTCATATACAGAGCATGTGAGTAGACACCCCCCCCTTAATTGCCCTGCGGTTTTTCCCTACAATAACTGCCTCGGGAGGCTGGGCGCTGCTGGTCTCACTCTCCCACTGTGAGTCCCCCCTCAGAGCACCTTATCAAGCTTCCGGTCCGCCGCAGTGTGCGTGCGGCAGAGAGAGAAGGGGTTGCCTATATGCCGTACATTCCGCTCCTTCATCCAGGGAGCCTCTTTCTCCGAGAGATACGCTGCAGGCCCATTCTCCTGCCAACCTGAGTTGGGAGTGCTGGGTAACACACCACGCAACAGGTCCCAAGCCCAGGGCACCTCTCTACCTTGGATGCCATATCTCCTCCCGCTGAGTGGTGTGGGCTCCTCTGCCCGAAATACTGATTTAGGGCTCCCGGCCTCAGATCTCGGACTCTGCCCGTCTCTGCCCGGCGCTGCACCTAAGTTGACCGAGCTGGACACTGCACATTCCTATACAAGTGCTGACTGCTGGACTACTCAGTCCCCGCCTACGTCTGGGGGCTCTGCTCTACTTTACGATGTCTAACAGATCCCGCGGCACAGGCAAGACGGGCGCTATGGATAAGTTTGCTAAACCAACACCTAAATCCCGAACAGGGACAGTCCGCCTCCACCCATGAGGACGTGGACACTCAGGTGGACGTGCCCGGCCTGACCTCACAACCCTGATGGAATCAATGGGCAAGAACGTTGCCCCTTTCAATGAAAAACTGGATGATATTAATGCTAATGTTGCATCACTCAGAACCAAGCTAGATCAACATGGCTCCAGGATCACAGAGGCGGAAACTAGGATCAGTGCCAATGAGGACAGAGTTGCGGCACTGCAAGACATTGTGTCCACCCTTGTCAGGGACATGAAATCAGTCAAAGCCAAATGTGATGATTTGGAGTCTAGATAGCGTAGGAATAACATACACATAGTGGGGGTCCCGGAGAATGCGCTCAAGGGCCGTTTGGAGCTGGCAACCAAAAATTTGCTCAAAGACCTGTTCAGAGACCCCGCCTGTCCTCATTCTTCACAGTTGAACATGCTCACCGCGCATTGGCCCCGCGCCCCATACCTGGCGATTTTCCAAGACCAATTATAGTGAAAATCTTAAGCTACAGGGACAGGAACCAAATCCTCCGCCTTGCGCGAGAAAAGGGCAAAGTCAGACTGGATGCGCAGATTGTCAGGATCTTCCCTGATTTTTCCACTGGAGTGCAACAAGAGCGGCGCCAATTCATCAGAGTCAAAAAACTGCTCAGGGAAAGAAACATTGCCTATGACATACTTTTCCCTGCACGCCTGAAGTTCACCTTTAACAACAAACTGTACTTCTTGATGATACCGGATGAGGCTGTGAAATTCATTGAAGCGCACATCCCTTTACAGGCCCCTGCTGCTGACCTAATGGAGAATGATTGATCCAAACGGGGGTTTTCTTTTCTTGGGGGGGTAGACGCACTGCTGGTTGGGGATGGGCAGTGAGAGTGGAGGGGGGTGCAGGTGTTTCAAAAAATGGCAGAGATTGTAGGGCACCGCATGCGATGGGTAGATTACATCGCTACATCACTGGCGACACATGGAACATACGCAGTCACCTTTGCTAGGATGTTCCCCGAGTTGATGGTATGGCCACCCAAATGATGTTGTGGAATGTGCGTGGGATAGGCAATTACACTAAGGATCGTAGGATCACAGCGTATGCGCAGAGACATGAGGTGAGGATTCTCCTCTTGCAGGAGACACATGCCCTTGGCCGCCTCACCTCCGCTCTGGCGCCCTCTTGGGGCTCGAATAGGTTCTTTACTACATATTCCACACAATCCAGAGGAGTGATGATGTAAATCCACAAATCTGTGAAATTTGTATTGAAGAAAAGCCTTATAGATCCTGAGGGGAGATACGTTATCCTTCATTGTACACTAGATACCAGGGAATGTCTACTAGTCAATACTTACGGCCCGAACGTCAACACACCCACATTTTTTGACACAGTGGCCACTATACTACTGGGATATGTTGGACTCCTGATAATATGGGGGGGGGCATGAATCTTATACTTGATAATGTTATAGACAGAACGGGCATGGCACCTAGGGTCCTCTCACGTGCGGCCAGGAGACTACACGCACATATGGCAACACTTGCTCTGAGAGATGTTTGGAGGACACTCCATCCCCAATTGCGGGAGCATACTTCCTACTCCTCTGTCTATGACAGCTCATCTAGAATAGATTTATTTCTGGCTACCGGAGACTTAGTCGGTAGGGTCACTGATACTCATATCGTGGCATGCACCCTCTCCGACCATGCACTTGTGACGCTAAGTGTAGAACTGGGGTCCTCCCCGCCCCCTCGCAACTCCTGGTGTTTCAAATCTGAAGCGCTGCTCAACTGAGTGTTCAAGCCGAGATTCTCGCAGACATAAAGACCTTCTTTGAGTGTAACCCCCGACTAGGCACTTCCCCCGGGATTAGGTGGGAGGCCTTTAAGGTTTATATTAGGGGCATGGCCATCTCTCATGAAGCAGGGATATTAAGAACCATCAGGAACGACTTACAACATTCTGAAACCAAACTAAAGGACCTGGAGCGTGAAAGTGCTACTGATGCAACATCTGCCAAGTTAGCTCAGATCAGAGCGGAACTGGAAACATTTGAAACTCCATGCGAGAAATAAAATATATCTGCCACGACCAATCGCAGCAAAGAAATATGGGTAGTGTGAAAGACCGGGGAGGGCACTTGCCAGGCTAGCCCGGGCGGAGGGGGGCAGAGCACAGATCGAATGCATCAAGGATGCGAGTGGGAATCAACAATGGTCGGACCAACAAATGCTCTCGATATTTTCACAATTCTACGCCGAATTGTACACTCCACGATATGAACATGACACGCAAAACATCTTGGACCTGCTTGATCAAATCCCCATGACTTAAATATCCCAGTCAACTCGGGAGCAGTTAGATGACCCGCTGTCACTAGACAAAATAGTCCAAGCCATCACTGACCTCCCCCGTGGTAAGGCCCCGGGTCCCGATGGACTTACCTCAGAATTTTACCAAGAACATGTCGCAATCCTGGCGCCTATACTGCTGGAGATTTGGATCGATGCACTGCGTGAATCTATCCTCCCCCATTCGATGCGTGGCAATTATTACAGTCCTCCTTAAACCCGGTAAGCCTGGTGACGAGTGCGGGTCCTATAAGCCCCTCTCGCTCATGAACATAGATACTAAAATACTGGCCAAGGCCCTGACTAACAGATTCCTCCCAGTTATGCCATACCTAGTCCACGACGACCAAAGCGGCTTCGTACCTCGACGCTCTATGACCTATAATATCAGAAGGCTATTTAACGTCCTTTCGAGAATAGACCAGGATGTGTAGGCATTTGCGGTCACATTGGATGCACAAAAAGCCTTTGATATGGTCTTGTGGCAATATATGTGGGCGGTCCTAGAGAAAATGGAGCTGGTCCCGAACATGATTCAATATATCAAATTACTTTATACGTGCCCTACCGCCAGAGTCTTGGCCAATTCTTTGACCTCACAACCTTTGGAGCTACGAGGGGCACACGTCAGGGCTGCCTCTTTTCCCCCATCCACTTTGCAATAGTCATCGAGCCAATGGCAGACTATGTCCGGGCGTGACACTCCTGTAAGTGCGTGCGTCTGGCAGATCTCCCTGACATTATATCACTATACGCGGAAGATGTTCTGCTATACGTGTCAGGGATCCATCCATCCACTTGGACCCCATACTGAGGGATATAATCAAAATAAGTACCTTCTCTAGCTTTGCCATTAATTACACAAAATTAGAAATATTCCCCCTTACCAGCGCAACCCAGCAACCAAACTGAATACCCCCTCCACTGGTCCCCCTATGGCATCACATACCTGGGAGTCCAGATAGCATTATCTCGATCTGCTTTGATTGCTGACAACTATACCGCCGGTGCGAAGTACTTTGAATCAAAAGTGGGAAGATGGCAGTCCCTACCACTATCCCTGGCGGGTAGACTATCATTGATTAAGATGATTTTAGTTCCAAAACTTTTATACATTTTCACTAATGTACCGCTCTGGCCTGGGCAGAAATATTTTGATGATCTACACAAACTGGGATCTCAATTTCTATGGCACGCGGGTGCGGTTAGAAAGAAATGGCATCATATGGTCTTACCCTACGAGGAGGGAGGGTTCACAGCTCCTGACTTATCTCTCTACTGGATAGCAGCCCAGGCCCAGTTTGTTACTCATTGGTACAAACATCCCACTGCTCCCCCTCATGTCAAACTGGAAAAACTGGCCAATCCAAAGATCAACATTATGACCCTGGTCCCTTATTGCAAGAACACAACTGCTGCCCCAGCTGACCCCATTGTAGCCACCCTTAGGGCGTGGCGCCGCCTGTTTGACCTTACATCCACTCCTCACCCTTACTATAAATGGCTTCCCATATGGAACTTCCCCGGGCTTGAACCCACCCATGACAAACTTCCTCTCCCAACATTGGCTCAGCCTGGGGTAACAGGCACTGACTGACCTTTTCCCCGAAGGGAAATTCATCACCCCACAGGCGTGGCGTCCTGTCCATACAGGCTCAGCACTGGAAACTCTTCAATACTACAGGCTCCAGGCTGCAGTCCGCAGTATGTGGCCGACGTTCCCTGCAGAACCCCTGAATGCCCCCGAATTACTATACATTGCTAACTCCAGCAACAGTTGTAGAATAGTCTCCTCCCTATATAAAATCTTATTGTCGAAGTTGCCCGACATGGCCCCTAAAGCCCGGAATGCATGGGCCGACGAACTCGGTCTGGTTATCACGGTTGACGTGTGGAAGAGGATGTGCTCCCACACGAGCAAGGTCTCTCTAAATTCCAGATACCGCTGTATGCAGTATAAAATATTGAATAGAGTGTACTATACTTCACATAGATTGTCTAGGTTCAACCAAGGCCTAACGTAGGTCTACCCCAAATGCCGCGCTGAGAACGCAGATCATGTGCATATGTTCTGGTCATGTACGGCGCTGCAAGCATTCTGGGAAGATATTCTAGATGCACGCTCCGAAATCACGGATACTGTAATCGATCCAGACCCTATGTCGTTACTGTTTGGCATTTGGAGGGGGGGGGGGCTAAGGAAATGGCCAGGTTTCTGAATGTGGGACGTATGGTGGCTAAGAAATGTATCTTACAATGTTGGAAATGTCCCTCTCCCCCCACCTTTAAAATGTGGCTCTCGGCCCTTGCATGGACGGAGTCGTGCAAAGAGGAATACATAGCCCCCCTACCAGCACAGTCCCGCCCTAGAAATGTCTGGACTGCCTTCTGCAGCTATCTCAATAATGAGACTGATGAGTACTCAACTCCAGCCACACTGCCACACCCATGAACAGGATGTAAATCATTGTTGTACATTTTGTTGCCCTACTTGCGTGTTCCTACCTACGTGAACGTATGTGCTTGTTATGATGTGTATACCCATGACAACGTTAAATTACTCAAGCGTGTAATTGCCTAATATCTGCCGAAAAAAAAAAGTTTAAAAAAAAAAGATCTGCACACCACACCTTTGTAGTTTAGTGGAAGGCACAGTCTCATTCCACACACCCTGCACTTAACATATAACACACACACTGCTGCCATAAGAATGAAGCTACCTTTAACAACAACATTTCTAACTGTAGCTTCCCACATAATTCTCTATCTCCTTAAACACAATCTACCTTGGTTAGTTCATAGTTTCCCTCCACTGCGCCCATCCACAAGCTATTCAGACACAGGTGACTAACAGGGTCTTGGCCACCCTAACATAACTTTAATGGCTGAAATGCACACACGCATAATAGCACCTTCCAATTCTCACATATTTGGACATTGGTCCCTCCAAGGGCATTCAACCAGCAAGCGCATTGGTACCATAATTATGGTAAAAGGCGCTATACAAATACTAAACAAGAATGAATTAGATTCAGTTTTGTATCACTTTTGTACCCCTGTGATTAACCACTTCATTACTAAACTATCAAAAGCATGCGAGTCTCAGCTAATGCTGTTTTCAGAAGCTGTGTGCTTGTGTCTATCATTATTCACTGCTTGTTAGCACCCTGTAAGTGTGGCTGAGCCAATCAGGAGGCTCAGAATACAGGCATTATCCATCATTATGTCGGTGTGGCCCGCTGTGGTAGGCATTACCAGCATATTAACATTCTTTTGCCTCAACCCTTCAAACAAGAATTGGCAAGGCTAATAGTTGTGGTTCTGTTATAAAGCAACTATTAGGTGCATTGAGCATGAACATGTTTTGTATATATCAAAATTGTCCATGCAAAGGGGTGTACATCAATTGCTAAGTCTGTCTGTGGTATTGGATTATTGTAGAGGGCGTCATGCACTTGCTGCGAGTGGGAGATTTGAGATGTAAGGGCTGAAAACCCAGCTTGCATAGCCCCCTCTCCTTCCCAGTTTGAGCTTCCTACTACCTTTTCACAGGAAAGCATCAACCACTGCCATCAACTCTTTGTTCATCAATCACATCAACATGATCCGCCAACGCATAGACGCCAACACCGCAACTGACAGCACACTACACATCCCATCTCGCAAAAGATACAAAATAATACAATACAAGGAAAACGTGAGACACAACTAGTTTGTTCTGTCCTTATAGCATTCTTAAATAGTGCCCACATCTAATCTAGATGGATTGGCTCTCCTCTGTAGAGTTCTATTCTGATTAGGGGGGTAAATATACATTTTAGCCTACTGTGGAGGTTTATTCCGTTGTCTATATTGACACTATTACACCCATGTTTAATAGCAAGGGTTTGCCTATTTATCTCACTGGGAGCCTGAGAGGAGGCGCTGTAGTCATGTTTAGGCGTCTTGAGGCCTGCGTCATCAAGCTGTTAGTTATATGTAGTGGTTCTTTCCTTGTCAGGGGTTTCCCTTTCACTTTAGTTGGGTGGAGAGGATTAATGTTTAGATCTGGGAGGAGTATTGTATATATATGTTGTTGTTTTCACGCTGTGGCCTCATCTGCAGGTAGGTTTCCTTTTCATTCCCTGCATCATGCCTAGTTATGGTAGTTGGGTGTATCAGTACTCTACCAGTGTCTGTGGTGTGGTTAAGTTGGGCCTTATTAATGTGTGGATTAATGGTTGACCTGCAGCGAGGTACTTTATGGTTCTGTTTTAGGATGTGGCTGTATGGCACATGGGTCACCTGCACATGTGTAGCCTGCAGCACTGTGCTTTATGGGTTTTGTTTTAGTTGTGGTCGTGGTTGCAGTGGATTCTACCAAGTATTGTGTATGTGGCCTATGTGGCCCAGTTAGGTGTTTCTATTCTACTTTCTGGTGTTGGAGGGTTGAGGTTGGTGTGGAGTAGGTGTATCATATTATTTTTCACCACACTTTTTGTAATTTGTTCATTTGTTTCTGGTTGCTTGTTTCCCTTATTGCATGATAGCTGGATTTTATTTATTTTCTGTTCCTTTTGCGTAAGGGTTCTGACTGCACGCAGTTTGGGACGTCTTTGTGTTTTTCGCTGCTATGGTTTAGGTTCTCTCCTGTCGACTTACTTGATGGGCACTTGTGATCTGGTGTAGGTATTTATGTTTTGTCTTGTGATTTGGGGTCAAAGGACAGCTTGGGGGTTTTCACACTGGTTGCGTCTTTTCCTGAGAAATGTGTGGTTCTCTGTTCAGGAGTGTGCATGGTGGTGTCTGTCTTCCTGTGTCTGCTGTTCAGCGTGTGTCTTTGGGTGGTTGTTCTCCTCTTTTTGTCCATTCTTCAGCTCCTTGGTGTGGGTTGTACCAGAGCTGTTGTAGTATACTGCCTCTGTCTTGTATAATGTGGTATGCAGGGCCTGTGATGTCACTGTGAAATGTTGTCTTGGATTGCCCATGTATGAGCTGAGCGTATGTTCGATTGCTGAAAGTTAGATCTGGATGTTGGCTGGGTGTGGATGGGCCATTGGTTGGCTCCCTATGGACTTACCTCATGTACTTACCTTCATGTTACTGGCGTAAGAGTGGACAGTAAAGCTTACCTTTACATTGATTCCTGGATTCTGTGTCCTCTGTAGTATACCACCCTGGTTACTTCAAGGGGACAGCAGCTCGTGGAGAGGTAGTTAGAAATCAGAAACTAGGAAGCCAGATGCGGGGCCACCACAAACAGGTGGCCACATTTCCCCATATTAAATTCTTGGCAGCGCACAGATTTTACATGCACATGTCATAAATACAATGAAACATATAAAGTGAAGTTGATCACAATTAATGTTAGATGGAGAGTTTATAGCTGTGTCTCTGCTAGAGGGGTCAGGGGCGCAACAAGAATGAACCTTCGTGGCAAGGCAGCTAACGCTTCAAACCTAATTGTATGGGCCGCCTTCACGTTCTCCCCAAAGAATGTTTGTGGCAACGAATTTAAAATGAGCAGCAAATGTAGCGATTTAAATCACATTAGGCCAGTGACATTGGCCAAAAACAGGATAGGATTTAAAGAAAAATTGCGCCTTTTCAATAGTGCATGCCAGCATGGTAATGCCGGTGTTGTGATGTGGTGCGTGGTTGGCTTTGCCATCTTCTAGTTCAGGATTGTCCAACTCCAGGCCTCGAGGACTGGAATCCTGTCAGGTTTTCAGTATATAGAAAGAGTCAACAGCTACCCCTGTTCAACGGTGCAAAAACGGTAGGTATGTAGAGCAGTAGGCCAGGTTTAATAAATGCTAGCTGTTGGTGGTCACAGAAAGGGGTGGAGAAATTGAGCAAAACAATTCAATTTAATCATAGGTTTAGACACACATCTCAAATCTGTAGATAACTGTGCGGTCACCCTTCCCTGACACACACTCTGCCATTTGTCATCTGTTTCCCTAGGCATTTATACTGTTTGGTCAACAAGTGACCATGTCCTGATGACAGTTCGGACCCTTCCCCGAATCTGCTAAACCACTAGCTCTCGGTGAAGGTTGCCAACATCCCGAACCAGAAACACCAACCAGTTTATTTGTCGACAACAATAGCATACTACTATTTTGAAAGTAGTATATGAAATTGCACAAAATATCTATGCTACTAACCCTCACTTGTATGTGAAGTGTAAACATTTGAATTTCTCTGTTGCCCGCTAGGGCATACACGTGCTTTTTAAGGTCCAATTTTGTTTTTATGGACCTACAGATTTTAGATGGGTGTCTAAACCTGTGATTAAATTGAATTGTTTTGCTCACTTTCTCCAGCCCTTTCTGTGACCACCAACAGCTAGCATTTGTTAAACCTAGCCTGTTACTCTTCATACCTACCGTTTTTGCACGGTTGAACAGGGGTAGCTGTTGACTCTTTCTGTTTTTCTATATGTAATTTGCCCTTCTGAGTCAAGCTCCCCTAAAACAAAAAAGAAGGCCCCCCTTTTTTGCCCTATTTTCTCTCATCAGATTTTCAGTATATCCCTCATTAATATTCATGTGAAGAAAAGTGCATACATTTAGAATCAGTGCAGGCAAATTTATGTCATGAATATTGAAGAGGGATATCCTGAAAATCCAACATGTTTCTGTCCGAGGAGGCCTGGCGTTGGACAACCCTTTATCTAGTTCATGGTGCATTGTACCATAATCCCATGTAAGGCCACTTTAGAGTGTCTTTGAGGTGCCGGAAGAGAGGTCCAGAGAAACTGTGGGCTCTTTATTTGTGCCATCCCACAGAGTCACCTGATGTTGCATCACTTAGCCTAAATCACATCCTATGGCATATCAAGGCACACAGAAAGAATGTGTTGCATGGATATGCACAAATACAGCGAATCAGCAGCTGTGAGGATGCCATTGTGTGGACTGTTGAGCAAGTTAAGGAAACAATAACCACCTCCACATCATTATATCTGCCCCCTTGCCCCATAACCACATTTTGACACCCAACTCAGGCACCGAAATAGCACAGGCTACACAATGAAATGTACACCACCCGAAGACTTGTCTCTCCAGTAATGTTGCCCAATACCTCCCCAACCCACCACAAATACACCAGCACAATTCTCCACACTCCTTACACACTACTCTGACAGACACTACAGACAACCATACTAACAATTTACATTAGGAAACTGGAGTGCACATTAACCCTTGCTCGAGACACCTCACGGCACCTCTAAAATGTACACACCGCGGAGAGCCCTATCTTTTCAGATCTACCCACATCAAAATTGCAACAAAGCAACATTGCCATATTTCCCCCACCCGCCTCCTCTTGCATATCCTGAAAATGAAGAAACCATGTACATTCATTAATGCATTCATTTTGTAATTTCTATAGCATCGTTCACCATAATTATGGTCCCAACGTGCTGTTGGTTGAATGCCCTCGGAGGGACCAGAGTCGAAATGTGGCAAAAGTTGGGAGGTACTATGATGCCTGTTTACATTTCAGCCATTAAAGTTATGTGAGGGTAGCCAAGACCTGCCAGGGCTAAGGGTATGGCCTGCAAGCCTCAAAAGTATACCCATCGCTAGCAAATAATTTCACTCACTCTCATCTGGGGAGGTACTCTGGATGGCCTAAGACATTTTGGTGACAGGGGAGGACATTATTCTTGGCTCTGCTACAGTCAGTCTGCTACACTACCATCTCTGGTACACTGACTGGCTGGTGACACTACTTCTCTGCCTGTCAAATCAAGTGACATGGGACTTGGCAAGGGTCAGTGCAACAATAACGCAATTCTAGGTGACCGCCTCGGAGGGCCGCTAACCAACAAGCATGGGGGGAATATAATTTTGTCCCTAAAATCATTACATCTTGAGTCTTTCTTTTGAGCAGTGTGAAGTTCCTATTTTGATAACAAAAGAAATATATCCCAAAAGTGATTGCAGGCTGTTGTTGAGGTGCTGGCCTCGCAGACGCTGTTTATCATCTGCATTTTGTCCTACTCATGACTGTTCTGAAAATGAGTAGGTCCCTTCAGCGATGGCCCAGAGTTTGGGGGGGTGAATAGAACTATTCATGAGAACTCTGAAAGTGGCCAGATCCCTTCAGCAACAGCCCAGAACTTAGCGGAGGGAGTCTAAAACTCAATTAGTCCAATGAAAGACTTGTGTATGAGTGCGATAGAAATAACATATCAATATCAATATCAATGATGCAAGTCAGGGGACTGAAAGGCCGGCTGAAGATACACGGTGCCCATTTCAAAATGATGTTTGGGCCGCTCCTTACAACTGAGACAACCAGCCTATACGGTAACAAAAACGCCTTGTTGAATTGGGGGGCTCCACGTGTAAAGGCCGAGAAAAAACGCTGAGGCCAAAAATACCGAATTATTTTTACTTGAATTCCCAACATTGTAAAGGGGATTTTTCTTTTTTCTAATATGGGGGAGACCCCCGCAGTCCCATCCACATTCCTCACCTTATTTTATTGCCTAACCCAACCCCCATCTATTTTTTATTTTAAAAGGCAAAACATTTGCTCATTTTTTCAACTAAAAATATTTGTTGTTATTGGCCTCATTTTTGGATTCGTTTTTCTCAGGCGATACCGTTGTGGTCTATGGTGTCCGGTCAAACGGTCGAAAATAAAAGATTGAATGACCATTTGATCGAAGTAAAATGGTCCAAAAAAAAAAGGTCGAATTTTTTTATTTATTTATTTATATTTTTTTTTAGCTTTGGTTGGTTAAAAAATATTTTTAATAAAGAAAAAGGGGGGTTGGGGGAAACCCCCATAAAATAAAAAAATAAATAAAAATAATTCAACCTTTTTTTTTTCCGACCATTTTACTTCGATCAAATGGTCATTCGATCATTTGGTTTTCGACCAAATGACTGGTAACCTTGGTGTAGTATAAGGAGGTTTTCAAATAAAAAAGGTCAGTGGCAAGCACTACGTGTTATTGAAGTACAAACAGTTCCAGTGGATGCAGGTTTGTTTCTCTGGAGCGCATATCTGATCACACAATCAATACATACTTATATATATACCCTTATATATTTTAAGGAATGGGAAGAATGAACGCAGTGGAACATAGATAAACTAGTGGCATTGGAGGATGTAGCTATTTGGTGCATAAATCATAATGAGGAATATGTTTCCTAAAACAAATTGTAATGTGTGACATTTCTGGTTTAACAGTGATGCTGAGTACTCCGAGCCCGTGTTGAACTTTAACACTCCCGAAGCCAAGTCACTCCCAGCACATCACAGAGCTGAAAGCAGGGCAAAACGTGTCTGTTGTTATTGAACACCTTTTGGAGAGGTCTCGGTTTGGCCAGCATTACACATTTTCCCACACCAGCATCAGCTTGCGTCTTGGTTCTGTTGCACATTCCCAGCTAGAGCAACACGGGGACCTTTGGGTATGCAGATTATCATGGCACATGTTCATTGGCCTATGCAAAGCAAAGGAAGACAGCAGGAAGCTGAAACCCTACATGACCACTAAGAAAAACTAGTACGCTTTATGGGTTAGTGTCATACTGCACCCATCGCCCCCAATGCCTGGGGACCCATTTCAGTGAAAAAGGTCGAAAGGCCAGGATATGGGCCCTGGAGTCCTGCGATATAAACATGCATTGCTCTTTCACTCTGGCAGGTGTGTGCCATGTTAATGTTTCTAATGCACAGCATTTTGGGAATCAGCACAAAAAAGGGAGACCTCATCAGTTAAGCTGCTCCCTTTAGAGCAGGGAGCTGATGCCTATGGCTGGGCTTCACTGTTAACAGTAGTCTTTGCTCCCAAAAACACTTAGCCAAAAAGGCGCAAACTGCATGGCTACAGATTTCCACATTCCCCAAAATCAAACCCACCTTGCATGACCTCCGCACAGTAAGCTCTAGTAATCTCACTCAAACTGGGGAAATGCCGTCCTTATGGGGCATCCAGCTGCGCACCTGGCAGCCCACCATGCCACCGTCTGCCTCATGACAGGCACCTGCTTATTCAACAGTCTCTCCCCTACACTGTGCACGCTTCACTGGCTCCTCTTGCCAGGCAGGATCATATTCAAAGCTGCATGTATCACCTACAGAGCCGTCTCAAACCAACCAGCAACACATTAAGAAGCTGAACCCTACACCACTGGAGACTCCTGCATCTCACGTATGAAAACTATAAAACGGTTGGAGTCTAAGCTAGCCAGTAACGAGAAGACCCGCAAGCAGTCCTTCTCCTGCCTCACCCCAGAAATATGGAACTTAATCCCGGCAGAGGATCAAAATGCCCCAACTAGCTTTCAGTTCCACAAAACCCTAAAAATTGTGCCTCATTTAACAATACCTGCCATGCGATTGAAAATCTCTCCCTCTCACCACCAAATGTGCTGCGCTGCTGTATAAACTGCCAAGCCCAATATGGCACACTCCCATTGCAAAGCGCTCCACTGCTCTCGAGCTAGGTTTGCACGATACGCAATGACATAAATAAAATATCATTCACTCTCCAGTTGTTATGGACCACAACTCCCATCATTCTTAGCCAGCATAGTCAATGGTGAGGCATCCTGGGAGTAAAAGCCTAAAAATCTGCAGACCCGAGGGTGGCAAACCTCTCCTTTAGAGTCATACTGTACGTGGTTGTTAGCGGGGTGTACTCATAACAGGCAATGGATTTTGCTCTTTGTTTGAGGGTCCTTTCACCGGGCAATGTCTTGATCAGCTTGTTGTGTGCTAGTGAGCAGCTATGACAAGACTTAAAGTGCAGGCAATCTTATGCAGTTGTGCAAAGCCCTGAGTGTGTGGCGGCTGGTGTTTTATTTCAGTGCAACCAGAATGTCCCTTTTCATCACAACACATGATATGATATATGATATGATATGATATATGATATTTTATTTGTATCGCGCTCATACACATAATCCTTACTTGCTCGTTTGTGAGTTATGAGCAGGTGGGTCACTCTTCTTCTCCCTATAACTAGACACATGTCACAATCCTTGCCAGATTTAACAGAGAACAGATAGCTGTCAGACTGCCAGATACATGACAAACTACTGGCCAAATGTCACAGACCATGAACAGACATACCACTTCTGTGATCTATGTCCCTGGTATCTGTGCAGATGTCACAGAGACATTAATAATTATAATTTTGTGTTCTTATATTGTACTTCATTCTAGATCCTTCATGCTTCAAAGCGCTGTAGTAACAAGTGTCATTTCTTCCCCAGTTAATGCTACTCAATTGGTCAATCTTGGAAGGAGGGAAGGTTGACCTGGCCCTGCTGCATAAAATGCCAAAAAGCAGACTACTCCCATGTCAGAGACCAGCACTTGACTCATAAGCTATCCTATGTCCAGCTCTTGGACATATTTCATGTTGATCAGGTACACTGATTTGTATCGTAGCATATAATACCATATCATATCCCATCATGGCTTTTATCAACCCCTACATGCCCAAGCCTAGCCTCACCCTAATGGCAGTCTAAATGTCCACCTGGGTAGGTTTCACGGCAGAGAATTCTGCTGTACTCACTGCGCTTAGTGCAAGAGAAACCACTACATCAGAGCACCTGACAGGATTACTATTGGACAGCAATACTTTCATGGGTCCACCTTATTACCCTTGTGTGTATAATAAACATTAGATGTTATCAATAGCTTCCCTTCAAAATGGTATCACTAAACCAACAAATATTTACACTTGCAATATAGGGTCTTATGCTCATAATAGAAGCACTTTAAATAGGCTCTAATTCTATTGTTTATCATTAATGTATATTTAGTGTCATGTGGAAGCAATACACAGGTCCCAATATTATCACATCAGTCGAATAGAGTCCTAGCATCCTATACTTCTCTTCACCTGCAAAATGTTAAAGCAATCTACAACCAACCATTAAAGTGGGCAAAGCCATGGTGGCAGAGTAAAACTTAAAATCATACTCACAATCCTTTTGCTGCCAGGCTTGGAGAGCCATGCAACAGTTGTGGTTATACATACCAAACCCAGAATAATACATCAAGTGGAAAGGGTTAAAAACTCTCTCAAATGTCCATGGCTTCTAAGGGCAAGTATCCAAGAACAACACAAACACAATCTAAAGCTATGTATCAACAAATTACAAGTAAACCATTGTATATCCACTTGCAAAGGATTCCTACCTTCCAATCACTGTGCTTTAATGGATCCACTTATCCTGGCCAAAGAAATACAATTGTCAGTGCAGGTTGAAGTTACGGCTGTGCCAAAATGTCTGCCATGATAAATTCTGTTTTTTTACCAGCACAGAGATCCTTGAAAGACTTACACAGCAAAAATGCATCATGGTGCCTCTTGATGGTGTAATCATGGAAAAGAAAACATAAGTTGCAAAAGTGGTAAAAATGGCCTATTTCAGCCTCCAAAATATTGGAATAGTCACACAATGAGAATTTGGAAAAACTGGCAAAGTGCCAACTTTAAGGCCATGTGTAGATGTACTTTACATGGAGAAGACCGTTCCAAGCTCTATTTCTTATTAAACAGTTCAGCACTGTCATTTAATTTTGCCTCCAAGTTATTGAAGCAAACATTACAAATTAGAATTTGGAAAAATTGGCAAAGTGACACGTTTTAGGCCTATAGATAGAATTATCGTCATAGCCCATTCATTGAATTAGCTGCTTACTTTCTCTTACCCAGGCAGTAAGACTTCTGACTGATCTGGGTCCTCCAAACTCTGCCCCACCTGGATTTTTACAGGAACCTGGCCACCGGCTTCTTCTGTACTCTGGTGTTACTGCAGTTCTGAGCACCTAGTTATGTAGGATGTAAGACCACCCCCTCAGGCTCATCTGAACCAGTTGTGTTCCTTGCTAACCAATCCTCACTAGTGGGTGTCCTTTATTACTAGTGTCGGATCAGCGGGGCTTCATCATGAGGTTTGTGTCCTACTAGAATGACATGAGATTTGCAAAATGTTTATATTTTAAATGTCAACCATCCTGGAAATAACTCCAAAGAATAGTGTTGTCCCACTGCCAGCTGCTACCAACTGTCCTTAATCCGTTGGACTTTGCAAAATGTTTATATTTCAAACTTCAGATTTGAACATGTTAACCCTGTTCACTAAAGGTGCAGCCAGTTTAATATCTGCTTTCAAGATGGGGTAATTTTTTAAGTTCATGTTTACTTCGATTAAAGAATGATTTAACTAAATTGCCCATACTTCAATTCTGAAGATAGTGATCAGCGAGAAAATGTAAACATAGATATCATAAATTTACAGCGATTCAACTCAAAATAACCCATTGTGTTTGACAAATGACCTTGCTATGGTTTTTAATATTTGCATTCTTTTTTTCAAAATAGAATGTTTTCACAAAATGATGCTTAAGCGATACAAGATATTAATTGAACCGTCTGTAGTTCTTCATAGGCAGTTTGATAGAGAAATGCATTTTAAATGTAACCCAGCTCCTGGCTTCATCAGCACTCAACTCCATGCCACTCACAAAGCGTGTTTACGTCATTCAGAATGCAATGCAATAACAAAGAGGGTGTAGTAATGTTTTTTGTGTATGTTACTTATGTTTGCAAGTAGCATGTGCCGAAGCCACAAGGCCAAAATCCACAGAACATACAATGTTTTTGCTAAAACTTGTCAAAGTCAGTAGGCATTATTGCACATAGGTTCCAGGTGCATACAATTTGCATTGGATTGTAAGGAAGTCAGTCACGGGTATATTTATGTGACATGCAACATTACACTGACCTGGCATAGATGAGGACCAATATCATACTTCACAGGCAGATCTCACAGTCCCCTTACAGCTGTTACACTGTCTACACATATTTCACACTGACAGTCAGTTGACACACTGTGTAGACAATTGTTGCAATGCACGGTGGCCAGGTCTTTGTACATGCAAGAATATGTATGTATATATGTTATAAAGTACAGACAGATGTTACAATCTCTTGGCAGGTGTTATACTGTACTGACAGAACTCATGATGCCAGATGTTACACTGCATGTTCAGATGTAGAAACGTATAAACACACTGCTGGACATATGCCACACTTCATGGACAGCTGTCATACCATCCTGTCAGATGTCACAGTACTCAAGGAGATGTTATACAGCTTTCCTTGGTATTTCACTGCAAAGGCAGATGCCACATCATGCAGTGAGATATAACACTGTGCTGACAGGTTTCACAATGTCAGACAGATGTGATACTATTTGGACAGATGCAAAACTGCACTGACAAAAGAACACACAGCACATTTATAATATTCTCACAGACAGTGCACCTCCAAATGGGACAAATCATTGACAGAGATCAAATAGCAACAACAGATGCTACACTAGATAAATAGGTGTAACACTTCCAGGCAGATCTCGCACTGTCCACACTGATGTAACACTGAACCAACAAATTCCACATTGGACAGAAATGTTAGTCTGCAAGGACAGATATCACACTGAAGAGCTATGAAACCGACAGTTGCACACTGTACTCATAGATGGCACACTGCAAGTACAAATATCACAGTCAAGAAACATAGGTCAAATTCATGGACAGGTGCCACACTTCCATAAACCTGACACACTAAAGAAAAGGGACGCAGGTGAATGGAGGGGGGCACAAAGGGGGATCTGACAGACAGTGTTCCCAAACTTTGAGAATTGTATGTCACTTGCTTTTCTGTCTCGAGACAGCAGCTGATGTTTAGGGACGCAGGTGAATGGAGGGGGGCACAAAGGGGGATCTGACAGACAGTGTTCCCAGACTTTGAGAATTGTATGACACTTGCTTTTCTGTCTCGAGACAGCAGCTGATATTTTGGAGCCACATTTGTATTAAAAGCAGAACACCTCCAGAGAGCCCTGGTGTTCCTGAAATGATAGTTCTCCTCTCTAATTGTTTGATGATTTCCCTTAATATATATATATATGTCTTGTCCTTTTATATTGCGTAAAACTAGCTGTGAAGCAACATACACTGTACAAGGGGACACCGTAATGAGATCAATAACATAGATGCAATTAGAAGAATAGACTAAAACGGGGTCAGTTGCAAGGGTTGGGAAAGAGGTCATGCCAAGTGCTACATACATGGGATACCGAGTGGGGTGGGCAAGGCAGGCATAGCCCGGGTCGGGGTGGCTCTGCATATTGACAGTCTACGAGAGATGTCTTCACCCCTTTTCTGAATGGCAGGCGAGAGGATGCCAGTCTTAGGTAATGCAGAATGTTGTTCCATCTTCTCTGTGCATTTTAGATATGGCTTGCTTCCAGGTCTTTCCATTTTTTAGTTATTGGCTTGCAATCTGCCGACGTCCAGACTGCTGATATTGCACTATCCTGCAATTGCAAGGTAGGTACATTTTTTGGCATGGTAAGCAGGGACATTGGCATTGGTAGTTAGTGCCTTGTAGGTGATGCAGGCTTCCAGGAAAGCGATGCAAATCTGGAAGGGCAGTCTGTAAAGGACCCTCAAGGTCAGGATGATATTGTTACACTTCTGCAATCCTTTGATGAGATGGGCTGCTACATGTACACAACTCTATGGGGGTCAGTGGCGACACCAGCAAGGAGACTGTTCCCACAGTCCAGGTGAGAGACGACCAGTCCTTGCATGCCGGTCCGGGAGTCTGCTTTATCAAGGTGGGGCTTGACTTCCCGGAGGAGGTGGTGTGGGTAGAATGCAGTTTTACTGTCCTTTTTTACGTGTCATGAAAGAGATGTTGTGGTTGATGTCGAATCCTAGTAATATTGGTTGTGAGGTAGGGCGGGAACCCATATAGTGTCAAGCCATTAAGCCAGTTCTTAATATGTGCTTGTTTTTTTGTTGCTGACGACGAGGAAAAACTCTGTCTTTGCTGGGTTGAGCTACAGCTATATTGTAGACATCCGATCTCGGGGCAGGGTGACGCAGTCGCTGTACATCGGTGGCTGATGTGATCTTGGAATACAGTTGGGTATTATCAATGTATTGAGCCAAACGCTCACTGGAGTATGTAGTATTAAGGAATAGCACCCAAAATAAGATTTGAAACTACCACACTTTTAATGGAAATGAGAAAAAGCAAGAATACTGTTTCATTTTTCATTGCAAGACAAAGCTCACCTGTGTGGAAGCGGCAGCATGTGCGTGTTCTCACTTGCATTACGGTGCAGCTTTTATATCCTTCCCTTGCATTACGGTGCAGCTTTTATATCCTTCCCTTCTTCTTTTTTCCTGCAATCCTGTTCGATGTTCCCCCAGAACTTCAAATGGGCCGCATGCCACCCGGTCCCGAATGTGGCAAAGCTGCAAAAAGTCTTGGGTTTTCTTTGCCATGTCCCTATTCCAGCTGATATCTGTCCTGGTAGTGAGAGCCTACACGCCCCCCTGGCGCTTTTCACAGTTATCTGATTTGGTGCTGTTTTCGTCCCTCAGGCACAGGTATTCCATTGCTTATTTTGCAGTATCTCACAAAGCTGCAGGTTGTGCACTGCTGTCCAGCTCCTCTCACGTCTATGTCGTCAGCCTCGTCCATCCTTGCCAAGTTGCCATGGCATGAAGCTGCAAGCACGCAAACTGGAAAACATCCGTTTTAAGAGCCTCCGGGCATGTAATCCTCTGCAGACTCTTTCCATAAGTGGTCTCATTGTTTTTCTAATTTAACAGCTTGTCACTTGTATGGAAAGTAGATATATATATATGGGAAAACATTTGTCAGCCCCTAGACTGCGCTCTGCCTCATTATTGAGTTGGTGCTGTTGGGCTAGAGCGGGCTGGGCTCTAAAAATTGCAAAAGGATGTCAGGAAAAAGGTACAGGTAGGCAGATGAACAACACCTCCAACTTTAGCCAAAACTTGCCCAAGCACGCACGACCATTTACTAAGTTAAACATTATTTTCCTTTATTTTATCAAAAGTTGTGCAAAACATCATAAAAAGCATACATAGCAATACCTGGTCAGACCAGGCATAAGGCACCATTCACCCCAATGGGTGGAAAAACGCCACGCGTTCCGCTCGACTCGCAAGCTTCCTCAGGCTTGTAGTTGTTCCCAACTAGTGTGTTCTCGTGTTTATATTAACTCCTAGGCCATTTCATGTGCTTCTCCCAACTGGTTCTCACGCATCACATGATGCACAGTTCAAATTTTACTGAAAAAGAACTCTATGGTTCTGCATGACGGAAAATCTGCCATCTTGGAGTGACTAAGGTCTAATAGACCGTAAGTGTAAATATATGAAGATAAAATACAAACAAATTATTTGAAATTGAACTAGCGCGTGTAGATAGCAAAAACAGGGGGAGTCAACCATGCCATGCCTGAGCGAGAAAAAATGTATATCAACTTAATGACGAGATCTCGCGCCAGTGCGCAATTACAATATTTGTTGCCTCACTGCGCGAGAAACATTCTCCGCAGTGTGGCAAACAATCCACATGAAGGGGTGAGTGCAGAAAAAATGAATACAGCGGCTACAGCCCAATATCAGTAATGCCAGCCCGCACAATGCATGAAGGGTAGGGAATCTTCATCTATGTAGTAAGTGTACTCAATCAATGACGGGTTAGGCGCAATGCATGTTGGACCTACTAGTCCCTAACTCGCCAGAAAAATGCTAGTGCATATATTGGGGATTGAAGCAAATTCAGACAGAAATACAGACGCCTTTCATCCCATATGGAGTAATACAGTACTAGGAATAGATGATACCTCAGTGTATTAATAAAGTGCTAGTGCAAGATTAAAGCAGCATGCTTCGAAGTTATTCGGACAAGTGTCCAAATTGATGACTTTATCTAAAAAGGTTATTTATGCTACTCTGAAAGCACTGAGATTCGACAGAAATAGCCAACAAAGTTCTCTCTGTCTCTAAGGATACCCAGTCATCTGTGAGCATTATGACTTGAAAGACATAGCATGCAGGATTCTCTCTCTCTAGGGATACCTCATATATCTCTGCCCACTTACTCCCTATTTCCCAACATTATGCAAACGGCATACTGATACTGGGCAGTATTTCACTGAGTGATCAATTATACCATCGTTAGAATAGAGGAGCATTCCGCCTGTCATATCAAGTGACATGTGCATTTGATTAATTCTTAAAGTGCAAAGTGATACATGTATATATAAATTCATAGAAACATAACTGAAAAGACGAAACATCAGATCACTACATGTTAACCCAGCTTAAAATAAGTTTTAAAAACACTGTCCATGTGTTCTGTCCACATCAGAAACCAACCTGAATGCATTATGAGGTTACTTTCTAAAATAAGTGGTTTGCAGAAGGAAAGTGTGACACAGATAACAGACATTGCACTGAAGTATGGAACAATCACTGATGTAAATAGCTTCTAGCACCTAATTAGTCATATAAAAAGACATATAACTCTGAGTCCACATTTAAACCATTAGGTTTTAAGGTATCAAACCTACAGATTAGCTTGGCTTCTAGTTGGCGCAATTTGAGTTGCCTATTGCCCAACCTATTGTGTTGTGGTATATGTGCTAAACCTACAAAACTCATCTCTAATGTATTTTTTATTGTGTTTCTCACCAAAGTGTAGCGCTAAAGAGTATGTCTGATCTCCATTTTTTATGGCTCTGTAATGTTGTAAGATACGCAGTTTTAGCGGGACAATAGTAGATCCTATATAGTGCAACCCACAGCTGCATGTTATTGCATAAACCACAAACTTTGTAAGACAGGTTATTTTGTGCTTATACTTCCATTCTTGCCCATTGGCACTGATTGGTGAATTTCTCGAGACATATTTGCACATTTTGCATTTACCACATTTTTTGAAACTTTCTGGCGAGTTAGGGACTAGTAGGTCCAACATGCATTGCGCCTAACCCGTCATTGATTGAGTACACTTGCTACATAGATGAAGATTCCCTACCCTTCATGCATTGTGCGGGCTGGCATTACTGATATTGGGCTGTAGCCGCTGTATTAGTTTTTTCTGCACTCTCCCCTTCATGTGGATTGTTTGCCACACCGCAGAGAATGTTTCTTGCACGGTGAGGCAACAAATATTGTAATTGCGCACTGGCGTGAGATCTCGTCATTAAGTTGATATAAATTTTTTCTCGCTCAGGCATGGCATGTTTGACTCCCCCTGTTTTTGCTATCTACACGCGCTAGTTCAATTTCAAATAATTTATTTGTATTTTATCTTCATATATTTACACTTACGGTCTATTAGACCTTAGTCACTCCAAGATGGCAGATTTTCCTTCATGCAGAACCATAGAGTTCTTTTTCAGTAAATTTGAACTGTGTATCATGTGGCGCGTGAGTAATAGTTGGGAGAAGCACATGACATGGCCTAGAGGTTAATATAAACACGAGAACACACTAGTTGGGAACAACTACAAGCCTGAGGAAGCTCGCGAGTCGAGCGGAACGTGTGGCGTTTTTCCACCCATTGGGGTGAATGGTGCCTTATGCCTGGTCTGACCAGGTATTGCTATGTATTTTTTTTATGATGTTTTGCACAACTTTTGAAAAAAAAAAAAAAATAATGTTTAACTTAGTAAATGGTCGTGAGTGCTTGGGCAAGTTTTGGCTAAAGTTGGAGGTGTTGTTCATCTGCCTACCTGTACCTTTTTCCTGACATCCTTTTGCTATATATATATATATATACATATATATATATATATAGCCTTTTTAATCACATAATTTGCACAATGTTTTTCCTTCCTTGCATGTGCAAGTTGAATCTACTTAGTTTGCTGATTCTCCTTTTACATATGTGCCTTTTCTGTTGGCCTCATTCCTCTTCACACCGTGAATCATACTAATATGTTTTGATGAAGATCTCTTTTATTGTTATATGTGAAGAGGTCCCTGAATGAACTTGATAATTTCTTTGAAATGATGGACAATATGCATCTGCGTATTAAATTCATCTCAAAATACAGCTTGACAAATGATCATTTCCGTGATGTGGAAGTGTACTGCGAGAATAATACACTCAAAACCAAGATCTTTACAAATACACTCAAAACCAACATCTTTACGAAATCCACAGATCGTAACAGCTTACTGCTTGCCACCAGCTTCCACTAGACAGTGTTACATTAAGCCAGTTTATGAGGTACTGACGAAATATTTAGTCAATTGAAGAGTATAACCAGGCAATGAACCAGAAGGATGCATTCATGCAGAGAAAATATGACACAGACCAATAGCAAATAAACACATCCATAGAGAGAACCTACTGACATTTGAATCAGTTAAGGAGAATCCATCATTGGTTTACATTACGACGTACTCTGCACAAAGTCATAAAATCAAGCAGATTGTGAAGAAGAATTGGGGGATCATGAAATTAGATCATACCTTGGATCATTCCTTGAAGAAGCTATTCCTAAATCCACCAGTATTTGCATACAAGAAAAGTGTGGCACAAAATAATATCTTTGTACAAGGTGAGTTCAAACAAAAATGGATGTCTAAGATCAAATACGCAGGGACACAGCCATGCCATAATTGCCAACATTGTCATAACATTCTAAAAGGAAATTTTATTACACACCCATACTCGGGTAAGAAAATTCTCCTGAGGCATTCAAGCACTTGTGACCCCTCCAACGTAGGCTATGGCTTAAATTGCCCTTCTGATCTATACTATGCAGGAATAACATCACGTGAAGCCAAGACACGTTGGAAGGAGCACAAGTGTAATATCAAGCTCAGGAACCAAAAGTATCCAGTAGCAACACATTTTCTACAAGCAAAACATAATATTGCACAGTTACAACGTGTGGTTACAAACAGAAGAAGGGGTGACCTGCAGAAGAAACTGTTACAGAGAGAAATAGCATGGATAGAAGCTTTGGAATCTTTGACCCCTCAGGGTATGAATACCAAGTGGGATCTATCATGTTTCTTGTAAAAAAAAGTTGACCGGAATAGTTTGTTTTGAACTACAATCAGAATGCTGTAGAGTTCTAATGACGTTTATGTAAGGATCAGGAGTGGTGCATGTGTACATGGGGATGTTATATTTCATGTACAAGGTACTCCTTCATTAGGGGGAGTGTGTAGGGCGGAGGAGTGTGTAGGGTGGAGGAGTGTGTAGGGCGGAGGAGTGTATGAGTGAGTGAATGAGTGGGGGGAGCGGATGAGTTGAATGCGTGGAAAGCATGAGTGAATTGAGCGGATGAGTACATAGAACGTATGAGTGCATAGAATGGAGAAGTGACGAGAGCTGATGAGTGCGGCAACAGATGAGTGCAAGGGAGCGGGTGAGTGCGGGGAGCTGTGAGTGAGGGAACGGATGGGTGCGGGGAGCGGGTGAGTGCCGGGAACGCGTGAGTGCGGGAGTGCATGCATGGGGCAGGCAGGAGCACGCGGGGCTGTCTGAAGTGGATGAGTGCGTCGAGCAGACCGGAGTGTAGCACAGACGGGGACGCATGGAATGAATAAAAGTACATAGAAAAGACTGGAGCGCCTAGAACTGCATAGACGTACATAGTATGGTTTGGAATGCAGGGAACGTTTGAAAGAGCATGTAACACACCATAATCACACCCCACGCTTACTCTCTTCTTTACACCATCACTCAACTAGAACACAGTGATACTATGACACCATTCGGTATAACTGTTCTCATACTAACATCTCCCGCTCACTCCCCATCATTCTAAGTAAACACTGCTGGTTACACCCCCCTAGCCAGGCGTTCCCCTCAGGCCTAATGCAGCCACGGTCGGTCTGGATAAATCCTGCCAGAACGGACACATACCCCTGATCTCAACCATCACACCTGCCGCTAAGAAGCAGCTTTTTCACAAATACCACACTAGCTCCACACATACCTGGTGCGCACACGCGCCGATGACTCTCCCTACTCTCTCTACTGACCTGAACTTCGGTTCCCAAGGACATTCAACCTACCAGCGCCTTCAGACCATACCAATGGTATATAAGGCACTATATAAATGCAAAATAACATAACATAACATAACATTAGATTGTGAACGGACTAGTGACCCCAGAGTTTTGAACATCACTAGAGGTTCCGGTAGGTCTCAATACATCTACAAAATAACTATACAACAATGAGTTATGCATCTTAATGGGAGACAGCTATACAGGTCTACTTTGGGGTGTCTGAATCACTTAGAAGATTGACTGATTTGTTATTTATTATGCACCTACACAAGTGTTTCAAGGCGCAGCAAGGCAAGGGAGGGGAAACAGATGGAGGATGAGACAACGATCTTACTAGGCCTTGTGTCATTGAGATCGTGCAAGTGCACAAACAAGAATTGCAGGAGAGGGTACAGGGAGTAGTACACACCGAGCAGCAGAGCCCTGAGTTAAGTGCAGGGAGGCTGGGACTACAAGGGATAATCCCAGCCCGCAGTGCAAGTATAGCCAGGATGAGGAATGCGGTACAGTTCCTACATGCATAGGCCAGGGGTATGTTCTACACTGATGGAAATTAATGTTCTGTGACGCAGACTCAGTGTAGATTGACGATCAAGTAAGGCAGAGACGAGATTGTGAATGGAACAGAAGCTCAGGAGAGTAGAATCACCCAACAAATTGAATGCATGTTGAACCTCAAGGTTGCTAAACCAGCAAAATGTATATAAGGCATGTATATAAGGCATGGGTATATTGTCATTCAATGAGAGTGAAGGTAGGCAAACCAAAAAGAATGTTGTTTACAGTCATTTTGTGATTGAATTAACACGTTTTACATTCGGCTAAAATGGCCGCTGCCTTTCCGACGCCTCAGACCAGTCTCATTGTGGCTGTTGCCATGGAGGCGGCAATGCTATATATTGATATATCAATGTTAAAAACGGATTGAAATTCATTATTAGCAATTTACGCTTAGTGATGAATAACAGGAACAAGCTTATGAAATGAATAAAATATTGTGAAGTAGAATAGGTTAACAAGTTTAAACGCATGCTACACCACAAGATCAGTAACTTAGCAAAATACTCAAAAGGCAGCAGCGTATTATGATTTAAGATTTGGCATATGATTAGTTATGGGAGTGATCTGGTGGGAATTAAAACAGAACGTGTTATAGGTTCTTGATGTATTTGAATTCAATTCACAGTCTTGACACCAAGCTAAGATGGCCCCCTCCTGTTCGAGGCTGCAGTAGAGCATCTTTCCGGCTGTTGCCATGGAGAGAGTCAATACAAATAATGGACACAGGGCACCTGACCGGTTTTGCCGGTCTGATGCCCCACAGTCCATATCTGAAAGAAGCAGAAGTACAGTAAATAGTCTGCAGTAGTGGCACTCGTGCCGACTGATATTGACATACTAATATCGGAGTGTAGATTGAAAGCCTTGCTTTTCCCGTAAGGTTTTGCCATCATGTTTGGTGAAGTCATATTTGTTTGAAAACCCTTGAAAGGAACAACGGGTCAGCCAACTTGAAGTTGGGTAAGAACAGTGTAGGGTTCTGTGTGATCCACTTTGAATATTAGTGCTGAGAGCTATTAGTTATACAGTCCTTTTGTCTTTAGGTATATGGCAATAGAGAGACACTCAACAGAATGAGAGGTTAGTGACTGAGTGTCATGCGAGTTTGAATATGGGTGTAGAAATATAACAAGATTGAAATTGACAAATGCAATTGGTCTTTCTTTTAGGAAGCATTGACTGTTGATATTAAAATAAAAATGGCAGCCATTGTAATGCTCACCTTGTATCCACGGGGGCGCCCCTCGACTGATCACGATGCTCTCCAGGACCCCTCACTTTCTCGGGAATTCGTGTGGTCGAAGATCGGTTCTAGGAGACAGGAGGCGAAGTTTAATTGCTGTTTCTCCCCTTGCGACCCACCTCCCGGATTCCCTTCACTGGTTCTCCAGGCGTCATCTCTCACCTTGATGCTTGTTAAGATGCACTCTCCATCCTGCTGCTCTGAGCAGGGGTGCGTTGTCGATGGCACCGTACTGCCGAGTTTCTTGACTGGCGAGGGCCAGAGTCCAGACCGGTTGCGACTTCACTTCCAGGTAAGTCTTTAAGATGAGAACAAGTCTTTATTGGTTTAAACACCCAATACTTTCTCCCCTTTTTCTTGCAGATGTTGAAAGCTGTGGATGGATGTTGAGGCTGCGTTCGAGAAGGTAAGATGGGTGCGCCAAAAGACGCTGCGAGCGTCCTTGCCAATGGCTAACCTGTGATATTGTTTGTCTTGTAGGTCGAGAAGAATCCAGGAGGAAAGGTTCACTGGAACCCAAGCAGGCGGAAGATGTACTGGAGACGATGGCCTTCCTGACGAACTGGTAAGTAGCTTATTCAATGTTTGTTCACGCTGCCTTTTCCAGAGAAGATGCTGGAGGAGGACGATGATCGTTGGATTACTTCGGTTGACGGAGGATGTCGCTTAGCAGGTAAGGATGACAATGGTTCGTGCCTTTTCTAGCCCGTGCTGGCCAGAGTGCTGAGCAGGACCCGGTGAGCGTCACGCTGCAAGAGCAGAATAACGCGAAGCGCGTGCCTCGATTCGGGCGTGGTTTAAATAGCCAGCGGGTATCCCAGGTGCCTTCGGGGCGGCCCCGCCCTGGATGCTAGACCGCAGAGTGCCGTTCCCCATTAGTCCTCATGGGGTCAGCCATGCTTGCCCATTGTCCATTGAAACTCCGTCCTAGTATGTGCCTCCGATGCCAACAGCACCAAGACTGGCTCCAAGGGATTCGAGGGGGGTCAAATAGGGCCTTTAGGGCCTCGTTAACACACAGTGGGGATAAAGTCGTGACAGCACTCCCCCCCAAGGCCCCTCTCGAAGTGGCTCTCCAGTCGGTCCTGGTTTGGAGGGAAATGCTTGATGAAAGCGCTGAAGCAAACGTGGCGCATGGATGTGCTCGCTGGGTTCCCATGTCCTGTCCTGAGGTCCATACCCTTTCCAATCCACTAGGTAGTAGAGTTTAGTCCTCACATAGTTAGAGTCCAGGATGTCCTTTACCTCGTATTCAGGTTCCCCCTGAACGATGACAGGCTCAGGCGGGGTAGTTATTTGGGTATCTGGCTTGACTGGTTTCAGGAGAGTTACATGTTACACTGGGTGTATTCGCATTTGGGCTGGTAGTGTCAGTTTTACAGCTGCTGGGTTAATTATGGCCTCCTCTGGGTATGGTCCCAAGAACCGTGGGTGAAACGTTTGTGTTCCTTTTATTGATATATGCTTGGAGGCCAACCATACTATATTTCCCACCTGGTAGACAGGGGCCTCGGTGCGACGCTGGTCAGCGCACCGTTTCTGGCGTGCCTTAGCCTATTGCAGGTATTCTTTAACTTTTGTGAAAGCCTGAGCTATAGTTGTATGCAGGGTCTTAACAGCTGGCATTTCCAGGGCTGCGGGGGCACCTAATTCAGAAGTGCGGGGGTGTCTTCCATACACTGTAAAGAACGGCGTTTGCCCCATACTACTGTGCAGCGAATTATTATAGGCGTACTCAGCGATCCATAAAAGTTCTTTCCAATCCCCTTCTACCTGGTGGAGCATGCAGCGTAGGTACTGCTCGAGAGTCTGATTCATTCTTTCCGTTTGACCGTCGGTCTGAGGGTGGTGACTAGTGGACAGGCGGATGTCTATCTAGGCCAATGAGCAGCACTTCTTCCAGAAGCTGGATACAAACTGGGTTCCTCGGTCTAATATTAAGACTGAAGGGAATCCATGCAGGCGCACTACGTGTTCTAAGAAGGTTTTGACAAGGCCGGATGCAGTTGGTAGGCCCTTGAATGGGAAGAAATGGGCCATTTTAGAAAATAGGTCCACGATTACCAGGATGGTATTATATCCTTGACACGGAGAAAGATCAGTGATGAAGTCTAAAGATAACGTGTGCCATGGGGCCGGCGGAATGTCCAAAGGCTGTAGGAGTCCAGCTGGTCTTTGTTTGGTGGACTTATTTTGGGCACAGATACCACAAGAAGAAACAAACTCAAAGACATCTTTGCGCCAAGTTGGCCACCAGTAGTTTCTTTTTACCTTGGCCAAAGTTTTGGCAATTCCCGGGTGGCCTTCAATCAGGGAGTCATGATATTCAGAGTTAACCTGTTCTTGTAGTTCCTTCACTGGCACAAACAGCCGGTTTCTGTAGTACGGCAGTTGGTTCTTAATATAATAGTGCTCCCCTCTGGAACCCCACTCTTGTAATTTCTCCTGGGTCATAACCTGCCGAATCTCATACAAGAGCTTGTCCTGGGTCATGGTGGTTGTGATCCCTAGGATTCTGTTCTCTGGAATGATGGCCACTGGATTCGGATGCGTGTGCGCCATTTCGTCAGTGCCCATGCCGGAGAGGGCGTCCACCTTGCCGTTTTTAACTCCGGGTCGGTACGTAATTACAAAGTCATACTCCGCAAAGAAAAGGGCCCAGCTCAGCTGACGTGACGATTGAGCCTTCGCTCCCTTTAGGTACTGGAGGTTTTGATGGTCCGTTATTATGGTGACAGTGTGCCTGGCCCCCAGCAGGTGGTGTCGCCAGGCCTTGAAGTCGGCTTTAATGGCCAATAACTCTTTGTCTGTAATGGCGTAATTGAGTTCCGCTGGTGTGAATTTTCGTGATCAAAAGGCCACTGGATGTAGTTGGTTCGTTTGTGGGTCTCTTTGGGACAGAACCGCCCCCATTGCCAGACTGGATGCATCTGTTTCTACAACATAAGGAAGGTCTGGACGCGGGTGCCGCAAGATGGGAGTGGTGGTAAACTTTGTCTTGAGTTCTTGGAAGGCCTTTTCAGCTTCCTCTGTCCAATTAAATGTCTTGTTGCATTTTCTTAGCAATTAAGTAATCGGGTGTACTATTTGGGAAAATCCGGGAATAAACTGACAATAGAAGTTCGCGAAACCCAACATACTCTGGACCCCCTTGATTGAATTGGGTGCTGGCCAATTGAGGATGGCGTCCAACTTGTGGGTGTCCATTCGTATGCCCTTAGGGGAGAGGATAAAGCCCAGGAACTCCACCTCCATAACATGGAACAAACACTTTTCCAACTTGGCGTAAAGACGGTGCTCTCAGAGTTTGGCCAGGACTGCCCGTACATACCCAATGTGTTCTTGCTCAGACGTTGAATACACCAGGATGTCGTCGATGTATAATAGGGCGCAAACATCAATGAGTTCATGAAATACTGGAAGGCTGCGGGGGCGTTGCATAGGCCGAACGGCATTACTTGGTATTCGAACAGGCCATACTTGGTACGGAATGCCATCTTCCACTCGTCCCCTTCTTTGATACGCACCAGGTAATAGGCCCCTCTCAGATCCAGCTTAGTATAAATCTGGGCCTCCTTGACTTGGTCCAGTAACTCCGGGATCAAAGGCAGAGGGTAGCGGTTCTTGATGGTTATTTGGTTCAATGCATGATAATCAATACACGTTCTCAAATCGCCTTCTTTCTTCGGGTCGAAGAATAACGACGCTGCGGCCGATGACTTGGACGGGCGGATGAAACCATTGGCCAGGTACTGCTTCAGGTACGTCTTCAGGTGTTGATTCTCAGGTTCAGTGAGCGCGTAAATGCGCCCACATGGAATTCGGGCTCCAGGTAGCAGATCGATTTGGCAATCATAGGGTCTGTGGGGGGGGACGTATTGGCTTGCTCCTTTTGGAAAACGTCTTGGAAGTCTTGGTAATGAGCCGGCAGAGTAGCGAGCCCTCCGAGGACATGGGAGACTCCCTCCTGAACAAAAGAGCTAGCGTGCTTTGCCTTCCGACCTTTCGGGTAACGTGTGTGCGTGCAACTGTGGGCGTAAACCAATTCGCAAGCTTGCCAATTGATCCGTGGATTATGTGCGACCAACCATGGCATTCCCAGGATCAGCCGAAATTGGGGCACTTTAATCAGATCGAATGCGATGATTTCGTGATGTCCATCTTCGCACAGGAGAGTGAGTTTGGTGGTGCATTCAGGCACAGGGCCCGAGGCAATCTCAGTACCATCAACAGTGATTACAGTCTCAGCGGTTGGTTTAGGGCAGAGGACTAGCCCCATCTTTGCTGCAAGGTCTTGATCTATGTAATTTTCCACTGCTCCGCTGTCGATATAGGCCTCCAATGAGTGCATGTTAGACGGCTGCTGATGGGTGATTAAGATCACAGGTAGCGCAAAATGGGAGGTCTGTAACTGGATTTCTTCGCTCGACAATTGGATCCATACAATTGCCGGGATTGGTCATTTCCAGACTCCTCATCAGGGTTTTCTTTATCTGTGGCTCCCACTGTTCTTCTGGGTGGCTTGACCAGACATCCCTTTAAGAAGTGACCAGCTCTTCCACAATACAGGCATAACTGCAATTCCCTCCTTTTATCTCGTTCGGCTTGGGCTAGAGGAGACCTTACTCATCCTATCTGCATAGGTTCACTGGTCCCATCTGGTCCCCGCAGGGTTTGATCTTTGGATCGCAGGAATAAGGGGCATGAATCCGGCTTCCCACGGTCGTTCTTTCTATCTTGCAGTCTGCAATCCAACTGTACTACCAAACTGATGAACTCGGCACAATCCCGGGGTGGGTCCACTACCTGGGCCAAAATATCTTTTTGCTCCCCTCGAAGACCCCGGTGAAACAAGGTAGTCCGCTTATCCTCAGGCCAACCCGCCTCAACTACCAGCTATTGAAAGTCGCAATGTATGTTAGCAGATCCTGGCTCCCTTGACGAAGGGACAAGAGTTCATTATCTAGAGACTGTCCATGGTGGCGTCGGGTGAAGAGTTTTTCCAGCTCCTGCTGAAACCCGTTGAAATCTTGTAACAGAGGGTCGTTCCGGCTGATGAACGGTACTGACCAATTTGCTGCACTCACACTCAGGTAAGACAACACGAAGGCCACACGTGATTGGTCAGTGGGGAACGCCCCAGGTCTGCACAGAAACTGGAGATGACACTGGTTCATGAAGGTAGTATTTCGTCGGGGGTCTCCTGAGAATCGCTCTGGAGGAGCCAGAGGTACTGCCCCAGTGAGATTGATCTGGACAGGATTGCTTGCTGGAGCTGGTGTTTGCTGGCTGATTCCGGGCAATGGAGATTGTCCTGCTTGTGACTGAAGGAGCTGCCTACCGAGGTCATCAGTTCTTTCCTTGGCCACAATTAGTTCTCTCCGCAAAGCATTCGTTTCCTGCCGCGCAGAGTGGACCTTGGCACGCAACTGCCCCAACAACTGGGCTAACTGGTCTGTTTCCGAAGTTTCCATACTAGGCGCCTCGGTGGATTATTAAGTTTAGGGCTTCGCGTTCTGTAACGCTCACCTTGTATCCACTGGGACGCCCCTCGGCTGGTTGGGATGCTCTCCGGGACCCCTCACTTTCTCTGGAATTTGTGCGGTCGAGGATTGGTTCTAGAAGACAGAAGGCGAAGTTTAATTGCTGTTTCTCCCCTTGCGATCCACCTCCCGGGTTCCCTTTGCGGTTCCCCTGGGGTTATCCCTCACCTTGAGGCTTGGTAAGATGCACTCTCCATCCTGCTGCTCTGAGCAGCGGTGCGTTGTCGATGGCACCATACCGCTGAGTTTCTTCACTGGCGAGGGCCGGAGTCCAGACCGGTTGCGACTCCACTTCCAGGTAAGTCTTTAAGATGAGAACAAGTCTATATTGGTTTAAACACCCAATACCTTCTCCCATTTTTCTTGCAGATGTTGAAAGCTGTGGATGGATGTTGAGGCTGTGTTCGAGAAGGTAAGATGGGTGCGCCAAGCGGCGCTGCGAGTGTCCTTGCCAATGTCTAACCTGTGATATTGTTTGTCTTGTAGGTCGAGAAGAATCCAGGAGTAAAGGTTCACTGGAACACAAGAAGGTGGAAGATGTACTGGAGACGATGGCCTTCCTGACGAACTGGTAAGTAGCTTATTCAATGTTTGTTCACGCTGCTTTTTCCAGAGAAGATGCTGGAGGAGGACGATGATCGTTGGATTACTTCGGTTGACGGAGGATGTCGCTGAGTAGGTAAGGATGACAATGGTTCTTGCCTTTTCTCGCCCGTTCAAGCCAGCATGCTGAGCAGGACACGGTGAGCGTCATGCTGCAAGAGCAGAATAAAGTGAAGCGCATGTCCCGATTCGGGCGTGGTTTAAATAGCAAGCAGGTATCCCAGGTGCCTTCGGGGCGGCCCCGCCCTGGATTCTAGACCGCAGAGTGCCGTTCCCCATTAGTCCTCATGGGGGCAGCCATGCTTGCCTATTGTCCATTGAAACTCCATCCTAGTATGTGCCTCCGATGCCAACAGCGCCAGGACTGGCTCCAAGGGATTCGAGGGGGGCCAAATAGGGTCTTTAGGGCGCCGTTAACACACGGTGGGGAAAAAGTCGTGACAGCTCTCCCCCCCAAGGCCCCTCTCAAAGTGGCTCTCTGGCCCCGTCCTGGTTTGGAGGGAAATGTTTGATGAAATCGCTGAAGCAAACGTGGGGCATGGATGTGCTCGCTGGGTTCCCATGTCCTGTCCTGCGGTCCATACCCTTTCCAATCCACTAGGTAGTAAAGTTTAGTCCTCACATACTTAGAGTCCAGGATGTCCTTTACCTCGTATTCAGGTTCCCCCTGAACGATGACAGGCTCAGGCGGGGTAGTTATTTGGGTATCTGGCTTGACTGGTTTCAGGAGAGATACATGGAACACTGGGTGTATTCGCATATGGGCTGGTAGTGTCAGCTTTACAGCTGCTGGGTTAATTATGGCCTCCACTGGGTATGGTCCCAAGAACCGCAGGCAAAACGTTTGTGTTCCTTTTATTGGTATATGCTTGGAGGCCAACCATACCATATTTCCCACCTGGTGGACAGGGGCCTCGGTGCGGCGCTGGTCAGTGCACCGTTTCTGGCGTGCCTTAGCCTGTTGCAGGTATTCTTGAACTTTTGTGTAGGCCTGAGCGATGGTTGTATGCAGGGTCTTAACAACTGGCATTTCCAGGGCTGCGGGGGCATTTAATTCAGAAGTGCGGGGGTGTCTTCCATACACTGTAACGAACGGCGTTTGCCCCATACTACTGTGCAGCAAATTATTATAGGCGTACTCAGCGATCCATAAAAGTTCTTTCCAATCCCGTTCTACCTGGTGGAGCATGCAGCGTAGGTACCGCTCGAGAGTCTGATTCATTCTTTACGTTTGACGGTCGGTCTGAGGGTGGTGACTAGTGGACAGGCGGATATCTATCTGGGCCAATGAGCAGCACTTCTTCCAGAAGCTGGATACAAACTGGGTTCCTCGGTCTAATATTAAGACTGAAGGGAATCCATGCAGGTGCACTACGTGTTCTAAGAAGGTTTTGACAAGGCCGGATGCAGTTGGTAGGCCCTTGAATGGGAAGAAATGGGCCATTTTAGAAAATAGGTTTACGATTACCAGGATGGTATTATATCCTTGACACGGAGGAAGATCGGTGATGAAGTCAGTCTAAAGATAACGTGTGCCATGGGGCCGGCAGAATGTCCAAAGGCTGTAGGAGTCCGACTGGTATTTGTTTGGTGGACTTATTTTGGGCACAGATACCACAAGAAGAAACAAACTCAATGACATCTTTGCACCAAGTTGGCCTTCAATCAGGGAGTCATGATATTCGGAGTTAACCTGTTCTTGTAGTTCCTTCACCGGCACAAACAGCCGGTTTCTGTAGTACGGCAGTGGTTCTTAATACAATAGTGCTCCCCTCTGGAACCCCACTCTTGTAATTGCTCCTGGGTCAAAACCTGCCGAATCTCGTACAAGAGCTCGTCCTGGGTCATTGTGTTTGTGATCCCTAGGATTCTGTTCTCTGGAATGATGGCCACCGGCTTCGGATGCGTGTGCGCCATTTCGTCAGTGCCCATGCCGGAGAGGGTGTCCGCCTTGCCATTTTTAACTCCGGGTCGGTACGTAATTACAAAGTCATACTCCGCAAAGAAAAGGGCCCAGCGCAGCTGACGTGACGATTGAGCCTTCGCTCCCTTTAGATGCTGGAGGTTTCAATGGTCCGTTATTACGGTGCCGGTGTGCCTGGCCCCCAGCAGGTAGTGTCGCCTGGCCTTGAAGGCGGCTTTAATGGCCAATAACTCTTTGTCTGTAATGGCGTAATTGAATTCCGCTGGTGTGAATTTTCATGACCAAAAGGCCACTGGATGTAGTTGGTTCGTTTGTGGGTCTCTTTGGGACAGAACCGCCCCCATTGCCAGACTGGATGCATCTGTTTCTACAACATAAGGAAGGTCTGGACGCGGGTGCCGCAAGATGGGAGTGGTGGTAAACTTTGTCTTGAGTTCTTGGAAGGCCGTTTCAGCTTCCTCTGTCCAATTAAATGTCTTGTTGCATTTTCTTAGCAATTAAGTAATCCGGTGTACTATTTGGGAAAATCCAGGAATAAATTGATGATAGAAGTTTGCGAAACCCAACATACTCTGGACCCCCTTGATTGATTTGGGTGCTGGCCAATTGAGGACGGCGTCCACCTTGTGGGCGTCCATTCGTATGCCCTTAGGGGAGAGGATAAAGCCCAGGAACTCCACCTCCGTAACATGGAACAAAGACTTTTCCAACTTGGCGTAAAGACGGTGCTCTCGGAGTTTGGCCAGGACTGCCCGTACATGCCCAATGTGTTCTTGCTCAGACGTTGAATACACCAGGATGTCGTCGATGTATAATAGGGTGCAAACATCAATGAGTTCATGAAATACTGGAAGGCTGCGGCGGCATTGCATAGGCCGAACGGCATTACTTGGTATTCGAACAGGCCATACTTGGTACGGAATGCCGTCTTCCACTCGTCCCCTTCTTTGATATGCACCAGGTAATAGTCCCCTCTCAGATCCAGCTTAGTATAAATCTGGGCCTCCTTGACTTGGTCCAGTAACTCTGGGATCAAAGGCAGAGGGTAGAGGTTCTTGATGGTTATTTGGTTCAATGCATGATAGTCAATACACGTTCTCAAATCGCCTTCTTTCTTCGGTACGAAGAATAACGGCACTGCAGCCGATGACTTGGACGGGCGGATGAAACCATTGGCAGGTACTGCTTCAGGTACGTCTTCAGGTGTTGATTCTCAGGTTCAGTGAGCGCGTAAATGCGCCCACATGGAATTCAGGCTCCAGGTAGCAGATCGATTTGGCAATCATAGGGTCTGTGGGGGGGCAACGTATTGGCTTGCTCCTTTTGGAAAACGTCTTGGAAGTCTTGGTAATGAGCCAGCAGAGTAGCGACCCCTCCGAGGACATGGGTGACTCCCTTCTGAACAGGAGAGCTAGCGTGCTTTGCCTTTCCGACCTTTTGGGTAACAGGTGTGCCTGCAACTGTGGGCGAAAACCAATTTGCAAGCTCGCCAATTGATCCATGGATTATGTGCGACCAACCATGGCATTCCCAGGATCAGATGAAATTGGGGCGCTTTAATCAGATCGAAGGCGATGATTTTGCGATGTCCATCTTCGCACAGGAGAGTGAGTTTGGTGGTGCATTCAGGCAAAGGGCCCGAGGCAATCTCAGTACCATCAACGGCGGTTACAGTCTCAGCGGTTGGTTTAGGGCAGAGGACTAGCCCCATCTTTGCTGCAAGGTCTTGATCTATGTAATTTCCCACCGCTCCACTGTTGATATAGGCCTCCAATGAGTGCATGTTAGACGGCTGCTGTTGGGTGATTAAGATCACATGTAGCGCAAAATGGGAGGTCTGTAACTGGATTTCTTCGCTCGACAATTGGACCCCTACAATTGCCGGGCTTGGTCATTTCCCGACTCCTCATCAGGGTTTTCTTTATCTGTGGCTGCCACTGCTCTTCTGGGTGGCTTGACCGGACACTCCTTTAAGAAGTGACCAGCTCTTCCACAATACAGGCATAACTGCAATTCCCTCCTTTTATCTCGTTCGGCTTGGGTTAGAGGGGGCCTTACTCCTCCTATCTGCATAGGTTCACTGGTCCCATCTGGTCCCCACAGGGTTTGATCTTTGGATCGCAGGAATAAGGGGCGTGAATCCGGCTTCCCGCGGTCGGTCTTTCTATCTTGCAGTCTGCGATCCAACTGTACTACCAAACTGATGAACTCAGCACAATCCCAGGGTGGGTCCACTACCTGCGCCAAAATATCTTTTAGCTCCCATGGAAGACCCCGGTGAAACAAAGTAGTCCGCTTATCCTCAGGCCAACCCGCCTCAACTACCAGTCTATTGAAAGTCACAATGTATGTTAGCAGATCCTGGCTCCCTTAACGAAGGGACAAGAGTTCATTATCTAGAGCCTGTCCATGGTGGCGTTGGGTGAAGAGTTTTTCCAGCTCTTGCTGAAACACGTCGAAAACTTGTAACAGAGGGTCGTTCCGGCTGATGAACGGTACTGACCAATTTGCTGCACTCCCACTCAGGTAAGACAACACGAAGGCCACACGTGATTGGCCAGTGGGGAACGCCCCAGGTCTGCACAGAAAATGTGACACTGGTTCATGAAGGTAGCATATCTTCGGGGGTTTCCTGAGAATCGCTCCGGAGGAGCCAGAGGTACTGCCCCACGGAGATTGATCTGGACTGGATTGCTAGCTGGAGCTGGTGTTTGCTGGCTGATTCCGGGCAATGGAGCTTGTCCTGCTTGTGACTGAAGGAGCTGCCTATTGAGGTCATCAATTCTTTCCTTGGCCACAATTAGTTCTCTCCGCAAAGCATTAGTTTCCTGCCGCGCAGAGTGGACCACGGCGCGCAACTGCCCCAACAACTGGGCTAACTGGTCTGTTTCTGAAGTTTCCATACTAGGCGCCCGGGTGGATTATTAAGTTTAGGGCTTTGCGTTCTGTAATGCTCACCTTGTATCCACTGGGGCACCCTTCGGCTGCTCGGGATGCTCTCCGGGACCCCTCACTTTCTCTGGAATTCGTGCGGTCGAGGATCGGTTCTAGAAGACAGGAGGCAAAGTTTAATTGCTGTTTCTCCCCTTGCGATCCACCTGCCGGGTTCCCTTTGCGGTTCCCCTGGGGTTGTCTCTCACCTTGATGCTTGTTAAGATGCACTCTCCATCCTGCTGCTCTGAGCAGGGGTGCGTTGTCGATGACACCGTACCACTGAGTTTCTTCACTGGCGAGGGCCGGAGTACAGACCGGTTGCGACTCCACGTCCAGGTAAGTCTTTAAGATGAGAACAAGTCTATATTGGTTTAAACACCCAATACCTTCTCCCCTTTTTCTTGCCGATGTTGAAAGCTGTGGATGGATGTTGAGGCTGTGTTCGAGAAGGTAAGATGGGTGCGCCAAGCGGCGCTGCGAGCGTCTTTGCCAATGGCTAACCTGTGATATTGTTTGTCTTGTAGGTCGAGAAGAATCCAGGAGGAAAGGTTCACTGGAACCCAAGCAGGCGGAAGATGTACTGGAGACGATGGCCTTCCTGACGAACTGTTAAGTAGCTTATTCAATGTTTGTTCACGCTGCCTTTTCCAGAGAAGATGCTGGAGGAGGACGATGATTGTTGGATTACTTCGGTTGACAGAGGATGTCACTGTGCAGGTAAGGATGACAATGGTTCTTGCCTTTTCTCGCCCGTGCAGGCCAGGATGCTGAGCAGGACCCGGTGAGCGTCACGCTGCAAGAGCAGAATAATGTGCAGCGCGTGCCTCGATTCGGGCGTGGTTTAAATAGCCAACAGGTATCCCAGGTGCCTTCGGGGCGGCCCCGCCCTGGATGCTAGACCACAGAGTGCCGTTCCCCATTAGTCCTCATGGGGGCAGCCATGCTTGCCCATTGTCCATTGAAACTCCGTCCTAGTATGTGCCTCCGATGCCAACAGCACCAGGACTGGCTCCAAGGGATTCGAAGGAGGCCAAATAGGGTTTTTAGGGCCCCGTTAACACACGGTGGGGATAAAGTCGTGACAGCCATTTAGCCTTGGAAGAAGGTTATATTGAGATATTAAAAATGCATCGGCAATATCATAAAAGTCAAGAATCATTGACTATGCTTTCTGAAAAGAATTTATGGCTGCAATTGCTAATTAACTAAGGAAAACTGTGGTTTCGATCCAAAAGATTTGTGTATGAAAATGAAATGCTGTACATTTTATTTCACCAAAGATATTGTTTCTGGACTTTAGTTAATTTACACAGAAGCAAAAGAAGGAGGGATCCCCAATCAGAGTGCTCCAGGATTACCTGTTGAAAACAATAGGTTATGTATGTATGATCTCTTTTATTTTGTCAGGTTCATTTACCATGTGGTTTTGGCTTTGGGTCATTTAAATGGGGTTGTGTGTTAAATGGAGGCATAAAAGCGGGGGTGTAATGATGTTCTGCCTCCATTTAAAGTTCTGCCCCATTTTGGAGCAGTGATGAGGCAGAGGAGATGGGCAGAGCAGAGATAAGATTGCTGACGTGCTGACATCCTCGTCAGTGCTTTTTATTTTACATCTGTTTATGCATATCTAATCTCTGTGCTCCCTTTCCCCCATTCTCACCTTCCCCCAATGGGAAGATTTTCTGAGGGACGGCTGAGAGAAACACGGAGTGAGATGAGACATCCTACACAGTGAGATCAAAAACACTCCTGCCTCTGGCTCTTGTCCTCATTGCCAATGCCACAGTCTGCATGAGACTTTCATTCTGGCATTAAACTAATGGATTCCGATGGACTCCACCTCAATTTTGCAGCTGCTCAAAACCAAGTAAACTTCAGAGGAATCCATTAGTAAGCCCTACCTTGAAAGCGTTATTTGTAGGCAGTTGTTCACAATATGGTGAGGAAAATGGATTGTGCTGCACTTTTACCCTTTGGCTGTCCTCTCCGCCTCATAAACATTTAAAAGTGCATGCAGAGCACCCAATAGCACATAAGTGCTAACATTGGTGGTGCCCTGCATTCAATTAACGTTTCATCTAAAACTAGTGGAAAAACCTGTGTACATCGGCTGATGTGCATAAAGGAAGACATTTTCAGAGTGTACATATATTATGTGGTGTATTTTAACACAATTTATGTTAATAGAAAAAAGAAAATTGTAAAGGATCTTGCTCCTTTTATGTGGAGGAGTAGTAACCTCAAACAAAATCTCACAGAATCAGTTGAAAGTTCAACATAGTACATAAGGCCAATTGCTATATCTGCTCCTCATTGTCTTGGATTCCACTTACAGGTTTTGGGTGTTTAGGGATGTCAGAGTAATACAATTCACCTGCAGCATGATTCGAAGTAGACATGAGATCATAAAATAAAGTAAATTGAAGTCAAATAAGGTTTAAAACGTAAATGACGAATATCATGGATATAATAATACTTAATATATAAGTGCATTAAAAAGAGAAAGTAATTTATTTTGTGAAATAGTGCTTCATTGCCTCCCTCTAGTGGTGATAACATGAAATACATATTTTGTTTGCCTGGAAGATAAACTTGAAGTCTTATTGTTGTATACGTAAGGCAACAGCTCCCTCTAGTGGTGATAACAGGTGAAGCGGGTAGGACGGCTTCGGACAAACATACATCTCGCCTTTTATTATATAGTCTGATAAGGCTGCTCGTGTTTTGTAAATCAGCAAAATTGAACACATACCAGTTTCGCTCTCGAAGGAACACTTTGCAGAAAGCATTGTACATTGATGTAAAACTAAAGATGGGCTCCGAGAAGAGGAATAGCCTTCTGCCAAATTGCAAACCGGAGAACTAGGAAAACTGCACTCAGATCAAAGCAGTTTGTGCTGGCCTGCCCCTTCTCGGGTGGGACCAAGCCTGATTTGCATATGGTCTTCCTCTTTTGTAATGGCTTGGCAGGCTAAGAACAATGGTGTTGAGGGTTGCCCAGAGCAAAGCCAGAGGTTCTGGCCAATTCTAAACCTTCCAGCCATCACCCCTTTGGATTTGCCTGCACCTGTCAGAACAGGTTTGCCGTACACGCCTTCTAAATACCATAATTTCAACCATGCGTGTATATTAATGGTGACATGGTGCCATTCTCTGGTGGCCACTATTACTTTCCAGACCTTTTTAAATTCTGTTATGGATGTTGCCACTGCTACTCCTCTTGGACAGAAGTTCTGTGCATGACACAACCTCTGCAAAGAACCTGCGTATGCAGGAACCTTCCCCGATAAACCCTGAACTCAGCAGATTAACACAAAATGTGAGGACCCCCTGCAAGCCTGTTGAAAACCCCTCTCAACCTAAGTGCGACAACAAAGCACAGGCCTCAGCATACTCCAGGCCGGCCTGGGCCACCATGCATTGCGCAATGCACATGATGATCATTCTGCTGCAGGGGATTGCTGCGCACTGCAGTAGGTGAAAGATATAAGAATATGTTTTAATGAAATCTTAAATCTTTCGCCTAGCATAGAAACAAGGTGGCTGTGCCTGGCGTTGGGCACAAAAATATACCAGCCAACTGTGTGCATGCCATGTTCATGCTGGCTCTGCCAATATATGCCAGTATCCCGATGTACGAACATTCTCTTTTTGGCTTTTCCCTTAATGCCTGTAAATCACCTCCCACAGAAAGAAAGCATGTTATTGCTGGCTGCACAAATGCTTGCTCAACTCCCGCAACACCATGTAAGAATACTTTTCATGTTGACTTTGCTCCCAACGCCAGTAAAACATGCAATGCTACAGTAAGGACACATTTCATTGTTTGGCTGTACAAATGTTCCACCCATCATGTAAGAACACTCATTATGTTGAGTTTGTCCTTTCCACCAGTAAAATATGCAATGCCACAGTAAGCAAACATTTACTTGCTGACTACACAAGTGTCCCACCTTCCCTATGTAAGAACGCACATCATAGTGGCCCTGCCCCTTATGTGAGTAAGAAATGCCATGCGACATAAAATGTCCAGTCTGCCTGCCCTATTATGTGGCATAAACAAGTTTGGTTTGTGAAAAATGCCAGTAAAACATGTAAAAAAACGTCCATGTTCCAATGCCCCTTGCCTGGGCCCCAAACTTGCATGCACACATTCATACCCATTCAACCACCAGTCACTCATCCAGTGGCAGATGGTGAATTTTTTATTTAGAAGGGTCTAAATATTTCCCAGAAATATGTCTGAGTGACTGAGTGTAGCGATGCAGCCCGAACCAACTAAATTGGATTCGGGCTGAATAATGGTTTAAAATGGGGCATTATACCGCACACTTTCAGTGAAAAATTAGGTCAAAAGCCCGACAGTTTACAATTGGTTTTCTAGACTAACTTGAATCCAAACATCCAATAGATGCAAGTCACCAACAGTGCACAGGAGCATTTCCCAATACATGTGTATGATGCCTTTGTTCACAATACATGCCATGATAAAAAGAGTTGCGCATAATGACAATAATGAAACTACACGTAAACATGTCCAAACGGGCTCTGCCAGTATATCGCAGTATCCCCACGTAAGGACATACTGCTGTTGGCTTTGCCATTAAAAATGCCATGCCACAATTAGAAAACTGACTTCACAATGTTGGTGTAGCCACGTAAAAAACACTTTTGCAGACTTTTTCATACACGCCCAGACAAATATGCCATGCCACCTTAAGAAATGAATACCTGTCTGCACCAAAATTCCATTCTAGACATGTCATAAAACATATCATGCTTGCTTTATCACGGAAGCCCATTAAAAATGACATATTAGCGCACCCCTTACCCTCCACCTGCATGGGGATCAGTAAGATCGACCTCGGCTGTTTCAAATCGTACCTTGCTAATAGCCACCATTTTGTACAAACGGATTCCTCCAGATCACCAACTCTACCCATCACCTATGGAGTTCTGCAAATATCCATCCTCTCCCCAATGGTCGGGTCTTTACATAGAACGGCTTGAAACCCTCCTTGCTCCACATGACATCCACCAATACGCAGATGACACAACTCTACCTCAAGATATCCTCCATCGAAGACATCCACAGGCCTGCCATTCACTGATCCAGTCATGGATGTCCAGTGCTTACCTGAAGCTCAACCCCTCCAAGACTGAATTCCTACTCCTGACCAACAACACGAAACACCCTCACATCCAGACCTGGCTCTCTGCTATGCACTTCCAGGGCTTCACAACCAAGCTGGTCACCTTTGCAGAGTCATCAACAGACACTTCTCATTCAATCAGCACATAGCAAGGAAGACAGAAA
Organism: Ambystoma mexicanum; assembly: GCF_040938575.1. NCBI lineage: Eukaryota > Metazoa > Chordata > Amphibia > Caudata > Ambystomatidae > Ambystoma > Ambystoma mexicanum. The sequence continues at coordinate 767,905,559 of NC_090921.1, forward strand.
CAGATTGGGATTAACTTTCTGATTAGATCTGATGTCCAAGCCTTGGTCCTCTCCCACCAGGATGGTGGCAATGACATTTTGGAAGGCTTTAAGGCGACTGCCCTGGCACCTCTGAGATGTGTCCTGCATGCTGCAGCATGACTCATCAAAGGACTGTCCCAATTCAACATCACCTGACCCTCATCCAACTGCACTGGCTCCCGCTGCAAGCCTGTATCATCTTCAAATTCTGCTGCATCATCTACAAGGCTGTCACCCTGAAGTACCCAAGCTACCTTACTGAGAAATTCAGCATCTGCGGAGGCCTATGTTCTGAAGTAAATGTCATCATGACCGATCGTAACCCTTATAGGAAATACATCAAATTGTGGAAAAGATTCATAGATGACATTCTATTGATTTGGACAGGTGATCTATTGACCTTTGATTCCTTTGCACTAGGGCTGAAAGCACAAAAAATTATTTTTTGAAATCTACTAAAACCGTAAGCAATGATACAATCAACTTCCTTCATTTGACAATTTTTGTGAATAAAGAACAATCAGTCCTACAAGTTAAGCCATTCCATAAAGAGACTGATAAAAATTCCTTGTTGTTCTACTCGAGCTTTCACCCTAAACATACGAGACAAAATTTGCCATTCGGCCAATTTCTACGTATTAAGAGAAATAGCAGTACTAAAAACGATTTTGTGCAAGAAGTCGAGAATCTGAAATGCAATTGTCTGATAGGGGCTACCCCAAGAAAGTAATCAAGACAGCACATAAAAGGGCATCCATTAACAACAGAGACGCCCTATTAGAGTACAGAGAAAAGAAAGAAAATGATGATAAAACTGTGTTTGTGAGCACATACAGTCCACTATCGAATGAAATCATGAAGATTGTAAGACACAACTGGCACGTGTTAGAGAAGGGTGAATGTCCCCTAACGGCACCAAAATGTGCTTTCCGAAGAAGTAAGAATTTGAAGGAATTAAGCACTAGGAACGATGTGTCCAGAAAACCCAGCATACAAACTACACTCACAGAGAACTGGGGCCTCCCTAGAACTACTGGCCACAGCCCCTGTGGCCATGGCAGCTGCTGTGCACAAACCAGAAGGACCAAAGATATCGATTTGGGCTTAAATAAAAGATGGGAACAGCGAGTTCTTACAAATTGCAACACCACGAGGGTGGTGTATGCGATCTGGTGCCCGTGCGATCGTCTCTACATTTGTAAAACTGAAAGGAAAGTTAAGATCAGGATAGGAGAACACAAAAGTTGTATGAGGAATAATACTCTTAGTGCACCTCTAGTGGGTCACTTTACCAGCCTTGGGCACAAACCAGAAGAGCTGAGATGGAGAATTGTTAGGAAAATTGCCCAAACTCATGACTCCAGCATCGACAAACGCACATTGAGTATACAAGAACAAAAAATGATTTTTTTGACTAAAGGTTATCCCCTGGGACTAAATGAGAATATTGATTGGAGATTATTTATCAACTAGCACACCCAGTCAGACAGCTAATTTAGCTTCCCTTTGAAATTATATTTCTGTAGGACACTATGGCTCTAACCCAAAATAAGATTTAAGGTTATTGCACTTTACTGGACACTACATAAATATGCCAAAACTGATATGGAGTAGACAGGTTTCTCCACGTATCATTGTAGAGTGACTATCACATATGAGTCCTATTTCAAAATAATGTATATCGCTCTCTTGGTAGCATCTCTATAACACACCCGAGTCCCGCTGGGGAGGTAGGTAGTCCCACTTCTGTCATCGTGCTATACTGAATTATAACATTACTCAGTGACAAAAGTGATCACAATAAATGGAGCACGATTACCGCAGATCCAGATGGCCGATGTTTGCTATAATATTTCTTTACTTTTTATGCTGCTCGACATATTGACATCTTGACATAGCAGCCGTTGACATGTATTTTTGACCTCACACTATAGTGTGGATTTCTCTTTGAGCTGGTGACTAGTAACCAGCGTCTAACACATGCGCAGGACTGCTCTCTGCCGTGTTTAGTATGTCGGGTTATCGTAGCAACGGTTTCCTGCTCGGCGTTCAGCAGACTGCGTTAGCACCTAGACAGACACGGCATCTGACACGCTTACACTAACAAGGTAATAACAAGGTAAGGACTACACCGGCGTATATGTATTTTCAGCCGTCATGGATTTACAACTATAGAATCAGACATCGGATCGAGCGTAAACAATCCAGTCCTGCTATCCTTTACGACTCCAACGCTGTATTCATCCGACTATTTCGTTGAGTCTATTTTTTACAATTACACGCATTTACACTCGCACGGCGTTCTTTACTAACCAAATCTCTGATACCGCACTATGAATAGCTGTACACTCCGCATTGTAGCTGCATGCATATACTCTGCGTGGAGACTCTTGGAAGTCGGACTTTACCTCTGACGACCATTGTGAAGGAGGTATATCTCTAACTGTGGCAATGTACAATGCATTGACATGTTCACCCACAATTTTAAATCGGGTCTACTTTGCAGGACTCTACAATCAGCCTTACTCCCGCGAACTGTGCATATGAAGAGCACATACGTATAACTTCATCGCATTACCACACCTTGGGCTGTCCTTTCAAGTAAGTCCATCAACTCTAATACTTTCTATATATCTTTTGTCATCATTGAGTTACGTAGACACTAGTTTGAACATAAACGGTACCACCCAGAATATTGTATTTGCGGCAAGAGACTATAGGACGATATGTCCTGTGCTTTGTATATCTGCAGGGACCCAGGGGTTGGTTACACTGAATATTAAAACAGCCTCTGAGGATTGGTTTACCGACACTAAGAGACAGTAAACCTCCTTAATGTATCATACTACTGTAATGAATATTGATGTATTCGAGCAATCACCCGAATTAATTAGGTTGTGGTCTGTGTTTCTTTAAGGATTGGCCTGGACATTCCCTCTGTCTACTCAAGACCAGAGGCTGAAGACAATTACATATCTGAATTGTCATTTGGGAATCAACACTTTAGTGTTCACACAGCTACGACACCACCAACTTGCCAAGTCCACTTTCAGAGACCACCGAGAGACCAGTTTTTTAGGCGTTGCTGCACCCCGGTCCATTTACACCCCTGAAGAAGTTCCTAACATTAACCCTAATGACTATAGGAATGAAACATGTTGGGTAACTGTAGATACTAATGCAAAGTATCAAGATAAGTTCAAGAATCTCAGATAGGTGTACTTTAGGTACTTGTTGACCAAGGCATCTAGACAAGAGGCACTTACAACCAAGAGCTCTTTGTCATCTGTTTATATATCGAGTGGTTCGATTCCATTGTAAAAATTGAGCCTTGAATAACTTGAAGTTGTCCATATGTATATCTGTACACTTGATGTGATTTGAGATCTCTCAGTGAGAGATATTGTTGAATTGCATATTTTGCACATTGGAAGCACATTTTGCACATTGGAATTGTTGTGATGACTAGCATTAAGCACACTGTAGCACTGGTCACTTTGTCTAGTTTCATGTGATGGTTTTAATATTTCTATTTATTACAAATTGCCAATTTTATTATAATATTTTTTGAAGTCAGGTTGTATTGTCCTTGAAGTGAAGTTCCACTTGTCATTGTTTGAACTGTCGTTTGTTAGTGTGTTAGTCCCAAGATTAGCCAGCTAACTACATGCCCTAAATCTAACATAGGTGTGGGAGCCGTGTTGTTCTTACTTTATACATGTCAGGTTTGCTCCCCCGAAACCTATAATTATACCTGATTTCCCCCTATTTGTATATAGAGGTCTATGTTCCACCAGAAGTAAAGACATGTGCAGACTTGAACTCCATTGGTGCATGAAGGAAAGAACCAGAAGACAGGCCTTCTCTCTCTCCGCCTCAAGACTCTGGAACCTCCTCTTTGTCAACATCAGACTTGGCCCCTTGCTTCTACAGTTCAGGAAGGAGCTCAAAACTATCCTCTTTAAGGAATGGCTCCTCCCTAACATCTAAGCCCACACACCCTCCACTCTCCTGCCTAGCTGAGAATGGGTCATCGGATCCTCATTGTCACTTCCCCTGGTTACTGGTAGAGATCCCTTCCTGGCAAACTGCCCACTTTTTTGCTACCCTGTTGGTAGCTCCCAACTCTATTGTTTCCTTGCTCTCCTCATCGTGTTTTTCTCTCTATGACTGTAAAGCATTACGTTGTTTCTTGTACCTAGGTCTGTGCTCAATAAATACCATAATAATAATAATGCGGCAATGCGATATTAAGAAAGTTGACAGAGAATGCAAGAGGGAGGTGACAAACCAGAACTCTCAGGCCCATTTCAACTGAAAAGGTTGAAAGGCACTGACGCCATATTTGGAGACAGCTGGACAGTGTTCTGTTTTCAATTGATTCATTTGAACATCCTGTAACTTGCCCCTGGTGATTTCTTGCATCTGGCATCATGGCATTGGTTGACAAAGAGGGCCTCTGCACTGTGTGGTTCACCAGCGACATACATGTTGCAGCCACAGAGAACCCAGTTTTGGCATGTGTGAGAACATCCCGGTTTCAGTGCTGTGGGTCTCTGTTTGTATATTTTCAGTGCTGTGTGTATCTTTTTGTATATCCTTCCTAATCTCCTACCCGCTGTCCATTAATGCGGGATACTCCCTCCAGTTCAAGGTGACCTGTGTTCCGTGCATTGTGTGGCACTAGACTGGGCTTATCTGAGAGCAATGCAGAGAAATCAAACTGTTCCTAATTGGACCCCTGCTCACCTTCAGCTAGCCCTGAAAGGAAGGATGTATGGGGGTACCCACGCAGGTACCCAGAATCAAGCTTACCCATCCAGTACACACAAGCATTCCAATATGACCCACGTCATTTACAAATACATTCATTTTCTATTGATCTTCGCTAATGTAAGCATAACTCAAGGCAAGGGGCCCCAGGCCTGACTGTTGGAGGCCCCATGTAGTCTGAACAGAGGATGTTGCCCGGAGTCCATTAAGTAAAGGGCATCTTTACTTTAATACCACTATGGCTGGGCCTTCCGCCAACCCCTCAGCTCATCTAAAAACGCCACTCTGAATGGATCCCTCCTAAACCCCCCCTGAGCAACAAGGTCCATTTCAGCAGAAATGCCGCAAAGGCCCTGACCACACACTCCTGGTCTCACTGTAAATGCGAAGCTAGACTCATCCTCTCTCTAACCTTGATTCCAGCATTCAGTCTGTTCTCATCAACTTTGACCTTTCCTCTGCTTTTGACATGGTCAACCACACCACCCTGATCAATTGACTCTGTAAGAACCTGGGCATCACGGATCAGACCCTGGAGTGGTTGACCTCCTTCCTCCTGGACTGTCCCTCCCAGTTCCAAATTGTTTCATTTCTCTCTGCCACCTCTCTTTACACCTATGGCATTCACCAGGGCTCTATTCTCTCACCCTGGTTCTTCAATCTCTACTTGGCCCCGTTGGCCCACCTGATCTCTACCTTCTCCTCTTACTTTTAGTGTTATGTGGATGACAATCCGCTCTCCTTCAGGCTCCCCTCAGCATCCTCTCCTCTCTCGCTCATTCCTGACTGTCTATCCGCGATTCAGGATTGGTGCACCTCCAACGATATCTGCCTTAATGCCAGTAAGACTCCACTCTCTCCTTCTCTCCTCACATCTAGGACCTCGCCCCACTACCAGCTGAACCTCCTATTAATATTATTATTATTATTATAATTAATCATTATGAATTAATTTGTGTATTTTTGTATTTTTCCTCAAACGTACTCTTCCCTTTCTCACCATCCCCCAGAAGCTCACTGTCTCCAGAGCCCTGGATCTCTCAAGGCTCGACTACTACAACAGCCTCTTTCTCAATCTTCCTTCTGCTACCCTCCGTCCTCTGCAACTAATCCAGAACAGGACTGTGAGGCTTATCCTTGGCCTCAAGCCCAGCGACCATATCTCTCCATCCCTGAAATCTCTCCACTGGCTCCCGGTGGCTGAAAGGATCAAGTTCAAGACCCTTTGCATTGTCCACAAGGTTTTCTGGGGCCAGAGCCTGCACTACATCCAACGCTCTCTTACAAAATACCTTCCTTCACAAGCCCTTCGCTCAGCTACCTCCACCTCTCTAAGGGTCAAACGCTTCTGCAGGCAGCGAGTGGAGGACAAATCTCTCTCCTCTGCTGGTGCCACACTCTGGAATGGCCTCCCTGCCACTCTCAAACTTGAGTGGACCACCTGAAGTTATGGAAGCAGCTCAAAACCTTACTCTTCTCCTCTGCTTTCTCACTCTCCCTACCTTGCTGACATACCTGTCTGTTGCACCAACTGGTTGCTTGGCTACCATCAGAGTGCAACTGGGTACCATGCTCTTTCATGATCAGTCACCCCCGCACTGCCTCCGGGCCGACCATGCACTCAGGGGCTGTAACTGTAACCTCTGCAGTCCCGTGCCGCGTTACATTTACCCAGAGATGTGTACCCTGTCTGCACTTACTCAGAGGAATGCTGCCCTGTTTGCCTTTTCCCTCTCCCTTGCACTCCCCCCTTCACCTTGCACCTCTCGTTGTCACACTTGCATGATCTGAAAACACAAGGCCTAGTAAGATAATTTGTTTTGTCCCCCCTCTGTCTTTTGTGAGAAACCAGAAGGTGTCTCACCCACCACTCCCTGGGGATCTGTCATCCAGGTGCCCAGGACACAGCCATCGCTTTTGGATCCAGTTCCTGGGGGTGGACTAGTGTGGGAGGATCACCTGGGTGAAGGGTCTTTGAGGAATAGGACACCAGATGGTGAGACGTGGTATCCTCTTCCTTGCAACACCTTTACCCGATCCTACCAGAAAGGATATTTAGGAACTCTACTCTTGCCCCCTTTACAACACAAACGCTTTCTCACGGACAGCCTGCTATGAGAAAAAACAGACTAACACCGGAGCAGTATACCTGGCATGTCCAAATACAGTGGGCAGGCGAGGTCAGGCAATTACTGATCATCACACACACCTGACTTCCATTACACTTCCCCACATGGATAAAAGGCGGAGCACGAGAGCACATTCTGAGAGATGAAAAGTACACGAGGAAACAGTAGTTTTGAGACGGCAGCTGAGCAAGAGAGGAAAGATGGCAAAACCGAAGGGGATCACAAGGAGGGAAATTCCCTTGACCTTTTCGACAAGCAACAGTTACCTTCCTGAGACCTCAAGAATAGAAAGCGTAAGACTAGGAAACCAGGCTGAAAGATTCTGCATTGTGTGTCGGAGATACCGGGGGCCCTCCCGCATCAATAATCAAGGTGGGGTGAATCACCAGCCGCTATGGTACTGTCCTTGGCTCCAAGAATAAAGCAGCTTCAGGGAAGTCAACATAGCTGGTGAGTTGGAGAGACCGATACAAGACCGGTCTGTATTGAAGCCAAGGTTGCAAGCAGCAACATTGTATGGCGAGCCCTTCAACGAACATTGTTTAAACGGGTGTGATAAGAGGCGCAAGCTAAGTTGAACTGCTGATGAGTGATTGAACTTTAAAGCAAGCTACAATACCTTTGACAGAGTGATCCGGCACTGATTGGGTGCTCAATCGAATGTCTCTGTAAGGTATCCAGCTGAGAAGTGGCAAAGATAGATAAATTTGGTCCGAGCCTGACAGAGGGAGACTGATTGAAAGAGAACAAATAAATGTGAATCGAGGTGGTCCTGCGATGCGTCAAGCAAAATCCTGCGCACAGTTGAAAGTCTTCTATTTTGATGAAGTGGAGAAAGTTTGGAAAAGTACATGAATTGCTCTGAGCCCGGCAGAGGGAGACCAATTGAAGGTTTTGTGTTAAAGTGGGTCTGAGCCCAGTGGAGGGGGGCCCGGGGTGAACAATGAATCACCCGAAAATGTGTATAAGTGAAAATCCGGAAAAGAAAGGAAGTTTAAGGTTTTGTCGTGTTGCATCAGGCCCTCTGAAATAAGAGACTTTGGGCTTCAATACGAGTCCGGTGATAGCCCTGCTGGTGCTACCGGCGGGTTGCTGCTGGACTCATAATAATTTACCGGTTCCTGCCTTTCTGGTGCCACCGGCTCATTACGAGTCCGGCGGCCCGGGAAATCAGCCGCTGGTAAATTGTAAGTCCCCATTTACATAGGGAGTGGGGACACGGAAGCGCTGGCACCGTTACTAACGGTGCCTGCACTTCCGTGAAGTGTTTGCCTACCATGGCCGCAGCACCCAGCAGGGTCAGACCTGTTGGGCACAGCGGCCACGGCAGGCAAACACGTAGTTTGCCGGTCCGGAAACAAGGGTGCCAGTGAGCTTACCAGCACCCTTGTTTCCGGACCGGCAAACTTAGAAAAGGCCCTTTGAATGGCAAAGAGACCTTGACACTGAAGGCCCTGATGTTGAAATTTTGAACTGCATCCTCGTGCTAGAGAAGCCAGAGAGTGTGCTTAGCTCAAGTGTGACGCCTTGTCCCGTGCTAAAAACGTGGGGAATGGAAGCCAACGGCTTGAATATCCTTATATAAAATTTCTTGAATACTTCTCTTTTGCATAACATTGTATCCCACACTTTGTATTTAGAAGTAAGGATTGGCAATTGGTTTATTAGTATAGGCCCTTTTAGTTTGACAGACTCGACTAGGACTGCATTATTTGATGGTCATAGCTTGCGCCCATCTTTCGATTCAGGATTAGATAAGCATTTTACCAACCCATTTGAAAGTTCAACAAAAACCCTTGAACTGTGATCACTTGTGTCTGTCTTACTGTCTGACACCATGCCTTCTTTACACTTTCTTCCCTTGTCTTGTCTGGTGGCGCCTAGACACACTTGTGTATAGGCGCATTATAAATGACTTATATCATATCATATCATCTGGCATGCGACAGCTGGACATCACCCATGTAATGTGTCAATGTGCATTTCCCAGTTACACTGTAATGTGTCAGAAAGATGTAGTGGGCGAGGTTCCTGCTGGCCCTTCATTATAGCACTGCATGACCCTCTTCTCCTGGGCTACTGTTTGCCCATGCTGACATTTTATGTTGCCCCACCGCCCCTGCCAAAGCATGCTTGATTTTTCACTCTCCATGCCATGAACCAAAACAGTAATTTCCGACATGTGCCCTTTGCCACTGCTAAAATCACCACAAAGCCCATGTTAGCCAGTAAAGACATCTGCAAAATAGCCAAGTAACCCAGCAAAAGTGTTTGACTAATTAAGCCCAAATTACCCCACAATGCTCTATAGAAACAGAGACAGTGAAAGGGGTGTTAGTGAAAGGGTTCCGTTAATGTTCACGTTAAAGGCCCAGTAGCAAGATGTACCCTGTAGAACAATAACACAAATTGGCACAGGCAATAGATCTGGCTTTATGAGATGCCACCTACTGCCTCTTGGCTAAATCCATTACATGCACTGGGGCGGCTTTCCATATCAGGATATGGCCATTTTATGCCAGATGCAGCTTCAAATGCCCAGGTACTGTTATTATATGCCAAGTGAACTAAGTCAGTGTAAACCAGGTCAGGACCTAAATTAAAACAATCCTCGCTACATATTAATGTCACATACAGGGCTGCTAAATGTTCTGTAAGTAACAGGGCTGGAAAGCACAGGGTTAAATCCGTAGAGTGATATAAAATCTCTCTGCAGAAATGGGATGGAGGGCATGTTAAAATAGGCCCTTCACAGACTGATATGAATAGGGCTAACCATCATGTGGTAGGAACAACCACAGTGTCACATTTATTATTTACTCATTGGACATTCGTAAATATCCTATGCTGCACAATTTGCCACCTCAGAGTAAATGGCAAGAGGCATGATGATTGTAAAGGACGCATGGGAAGACGAGGGGAAGAAAGAGGCACCTCAGAGTAAATGGCAAGAGGCATGATGATTGTAAAGGACGCATGGGAGGACGAGGGGAAGAAAGAGGCAGTGGCAGTATGGAGGGAGAGGAGACACATTATCCTATTACAAATGGAAAAGAGAAATGGATTAGTAGAGAAGGCCTAGCAGGTCGTTTTTTCTATTTCATCATAGATGGGGGAGGGGGTAATTTCACGGTGTGCAGTAGCACCTTTGAGCGTTCTTATGTGCAGAATGGGATTACCATAATAAATGATCCCAGGCCCAAATAACTGGGCAGACTCAAAAAATATCACAAAAAACCACTTTATAATCAGTTCAATAAAGTAGGAAAACCTGCGAGCAACAACTTGTAGTCCACACACTCTCGATCACATTTCAGCTACACAGAGGCTTTAAACTGCGATGTGTGTCAGCTATGACATCATCCTATGTGGCAAATAATAAACCTATTGGATGGAGGGAATGGTTAGAGGAACATATCTACTTATAGTTTCTGGAAGTGTTATAACATAACAGTGTAACAGTGTTATAACATGGAATATAGCAGCATAACAACAGTGGATTGCGCCTGCAACAATGTATGCTCACCAATGCATCTATGGACAACAGCTATTCTTTGTTCATGCACAAATTTACTTCCTGCATCTGTCAGTTCTGCAGCGCTGGTCTCTCTCCTTCAAGCTTTTCGATTACTTTAATTCAGAGCTGACGTCCATCTTGCCAACATGCCTGCTTTACCCGCGTTATATTTTCTACTGCAGCAAGCTTCTATGTGACTCATCTACCTTTGCGTTAATGCATTTATGCATTTAATACTCATCTGGTTACTTATCTTTTGTATATATATGGTTTCTTCTCACTTGTATGTCGGCTTACTCTTGTTTCTTCAGTTACATCTTCATTCTTAAATATCCTCATATCATTTCTGTGTCATTGTATCTTCTCCTTATGACATCACTTTGTACCTGTCAGATTTTAATCACAGCTCTTCAATATTCAGTGTCTGCAAATCTCCTGCTATCACTTCTGTTCAAGGGTACGTTCGGTACGCTTGTCTAAGTGCATAATGTCTCTCATACACCCAATGCGGTATTGGTATCTGAACCTAAGGACACCCACTCACCCAAAGTCAAAGGTTCAGGCTTTGGGGGTCATGTGGAGGGCTTGGAACCTGGAAAGGGATCATTAAAGAGGACCTGAAACAACCTGAAAAGAAGGAGGAGATGGCCAACAGCTTTGCCACCCCTTCCTGCCATTCCCACCCCAACAATATGGAGGCCTTCATGGAAAGAGATCTCTAAACCGCTATGCAAACTGTTCACTGAACCACCTAGCATCACGTGATTGCCTCCTCTTGTCACTCTACAGATCTTTTGATGTGGTTATTCTTTTTTTAAATGCATTATCTCTAACTAAGAGTTAAATCGCTATTCAACTGGTCTTTATAGAAACCTGAGGAGTGGATCTCTTAAGTTGTCCATAGTCAGGCATGAGTAGCCATCCATTCATGTCTTCTCATTTGCATTCTGGCCCTTGAACCTTTGCCTGTTTTATTTTAAATGCAGGACTAAATGTTACAGAATGCATAAGGAAGCACTTGGCCTGACATTAGACAACCATTCACAGTAAATAACTCGAGCAGAAAGGACTGCGGGGAAGGTATTCACCCTAACCAATTAGATGTAGGTGGAGTGAGGTGCGGAGGTAGGGTCATTGAGTTGGGTAAGAGAGAAACCCCCCACCTCCAAGATATGTATAAATAACCGAGATAACTTGTGTGTTTGGAATGCATGTGTTTTAGTCACTGAAATGTGTTCACTGTGTATCACTGAGACGCAGCACCCTGTCCCTTATATCCCCTTCTTCCAATTGTAGAAATTTCTAATGCAAAGCAAATGATTGAGAAAGCTAAAAAAAAAAAATCTCTCTTTAGTATTTAATTGCTGCAACATTTACACAAACATAAAAATGGCTTCCTGGAATTTGAAATAAAATAAATGTACTGAAAAAAAGAAGAAAAAAAAGAACAAAATGAAATAAAACATGCTTATAAATCTTAAGATTTATCTTTTTTAACCAAATGCTAAAAAAATTTACTGATCTCTTTGTTGTGTGCTATGTTGAATAATTAAGATGGAGTGGGATTACATTTGTGAGTAGGAGTCTAGCATCTTACTGGATCTAACTGGTCCATTAGAATGAAGCTAGCTGGCAGCAACACCAGCTTGCATAGCATGTACCAGAGCAGCATTTAAACAATATAAAATAAAGATTGTTCTGCCGCTAATATAAGCATAAAGGGGTATTTTTCATCTCGGGGAACCAAACTGGTGAATGGAGGTCTTGCTTCAATTGTGACAGGATGTTCTAATTAAGCAATAAACCGATGAATACAGGAAAAGGGACAATGAACCGCGTGTGACTGTGGACAGCCAACCTAGTACCTTTAACCCAGAGAGAGCATCATGAAAGGAGCCCCACCCTCAAGAAATACCCACATCGACTCGGCGCAACTTGATACCTCGGCTGTTCTGACACTGATCCTGCATAGTACCACCTGCGTGGTTAATAATAAAGGGCTATCCTTTACAACACTACCTCATCTCGTCAGGTGTAATTGTAGTCAGTCCTTTTTTTGATTATGCATTCTGGTACTTGTAGTTTTGCTTCAGTTACAATCCCATGACACAAGGAGCAGCCAGCAGATCGCTTACAATCAACAGGAATGTTTAGGGCATGGGAAAATGCTGAATTTCTACAGCAAAAAAGGTTCGCTGCTAAGGGGAATAGGATTGCTTTGTGAAAAAAACTAAATGCAGCCCTCAGCCTTGAGAATTGAAAAGGTAGCCCCCAACTTTCAGAATCCACAAGCAGCTTTTATAACCCTCCTAGAAAGCAGAAGACGCCAGGCTAAGACCTCTGTATAGAACACTGCATGACGCAGTTTATCAGTGGTGGAAATGGAAATAATTTGGCAGGGCGATCCCACACGGGCCGGTGAGGGGGCGGAGTTTGGAGGAGAGGGCGGAGTTCAGAAGGGGCAGAGCTGCCAGTTGAACCCGATCAAAAGAAATGTTAAAAATATTTTTAAAATGGCGCAATTTCTTTAATTGCTTGAAAAGTACACAACCCATAGTAAACTACCTTGCTATGGTTTGTGTGCTTTTCAAGCCAGCACCATCCGTGTCAAAATGTATTTTGACATCCCAAACTACAAATGCCAGAATTAATTTGGGAAATGCAACGATTACCGAGCCCACGAAGCTGGGGGCTCGGTGATCATTGTGTTTTCCAAATGGAGTCTGCTTTCTGCCAAGTCACAGGGTCTTTGACCCTCAGTTAGGGTGACCAGATTTCCAAAACGAAAAACCGGGACGACCAACAACATAAAAGAGGGACTACCCCATCGCAGCCCACCAATTACCGCCTGTTATGTCGCCCTAGGGCCCCACACACTCATGCATTCGGGCAGGCACACAGGAAGGACACGGGACGCGATGCTGTCTCGTCCGCGTCCCGGCGGTAACTGCCGCACGGGCGCACTTTATTCCAGACGCGCATGCGTGGGCCACAACGAGGCTCGCGCATGCGCATCATCCATAACTCGGGACGTCACATCCCTTTTCAACTTTAACAAAAATGGAACACAAACTAGCAGGGTGCATGGACCCCAAACAACTGGTGGCCTTTAACACAGCCTTTAGCAATTTCACTTACGTCCCGTCAGGTCTTCTCGGCTTAGTCGCCCGAGTCTAGTACATAGTCCTTGAGATAGCCTGGCAATCTCCGCTCTCGGCGGACGGGATATCTTGGTGGGGTCCCGGCCCTCAGAGGACAGCCGGGTTCTGCTCCAGCTGGGGCGTGTTGCCCGTTCTCGCCTTGATCAGCGGGTGGTTCCTCTGTGCCTGTGGTTTCCTCCGGTACTTCATTCTCGACGGTATTTTCAATTCTCTTGAAGAACGACCGGTTGCGTGTGACGGTCCCTCGGTCACAGGCCGCCGTTACCATCGTGCCCCTCACATGGGTTACCTTCCACGGGCGTGGCTCGAATGGGAGGGACAGTTTTCCTTCCGGGTGTCGGTTTCTGACCAACACCGTGTCCCCTACTTGCATTTCCTTTTCCTGCAACCCTCGTCGTCCACTTTCCTTTTCGTTGCGCCTGATTCGCTCCTCCCGAATCTTCTCATTGTCGATAATTCCGGGTGTTCGGCCTTCTACCTCCGGTAGCAGTCCTCTTGGACATCGTCCGAATAGTGCTTCCGCGGGGGCCACTCCCGTGGACTGGTGGGGCGTCGTGCGGTATTCCCTTAGAAATTCCACGAGCTTTCTCTCCAAGTCAGCCCCGCTGCTGGCGGATATTTGGACTTTGTTGAGGGTCCGCATCATCCTTTCGGCTTCCCCATTGGCCCGTGGCCAGAGTGGGGACACCCTGCGATGCTGGATTCCTCTTTCCCTGAGGTAGGTGGCGAACTGGTGGCCCGTGAATGGCGGGCCGTTGTCCGAGCATATAAGATCTGGGAACCCATGTGTGGCAAACATCCTGTCTAGTGCCTTCGTTGAGAATTCAGTCGCCGTTGATTCAACTATCTCCACTTCGGGGTATCGTGACCATTGGTCCACAGCTACCAGAAAGTACATTCCCCGTCCTGTTGATCCGAAGTCCACATGTACTGTCCCCCATGGCTTTTGGCTGCGCTCCATGGATCTGATCGGCGGAGCTCTGTCCCCTGGGGTCGCGGCCTGGCACGCTAGACATCTTTTTACAAAGTTCTCTACCATTTTCTCCAAGTCCGGGAACCATACTTTTGCTCTTAACCGTGCCTTTGTCTTGACCACTCCCTGGTGACCAACGTGTGCTAGTTCTAGTATCCGGGACCTCATCGTCCCTGGCACGACGATTTGGCGTCCTCTCAGTATGAGCCCGTCGTCCGAGATGGACAGCTCCTCTCGCACCTTCCAGAGCGCTTGGAGGTCCCTCTGGGCCACCTCTTGTCGGCGCGAGTTGTCCCGCAGTACCTCTCTCCAGTCACCGCTTCTGATTGCAGTCCGGACGATGCCGAAGACCTCGTCATTGGCTGATTCCGTCGATATGACTGCTCTTGATATCGCCATCGGAAGAGAACTTTCCACCACTTGACATAGTAGTCCGTGACAGTCACTCGCACCAATGTCTGTATCTGGACCCTCTTGGTTGGGATGTCGTGATAGATAGTCAGCCGGATTGTTGGTGCCTGGCCTATACATCAGTCGTACCCCATACTCCATCAAAGCCAGCATCCACCTCTCAATCCTGGGTGGTGGTTTCGATGACACTCCGGCTAGTATGGGCAATAAAGGCTTGTGGTCCGTCACCACCACAACAGGTTTGCCCAGGATGTATAGGCGGAAGTGGCGCATCTACCACCACCTCGGACTCCACTCCAGGGTTGAAATACGCCATGGTGTCGCCATCGGATAGGGCGGTCTTCAGGGTCTGGAATGCCTCTTGCTCCCTGGCGCCCCACTTCCATGCTGTGTCGTTCCTCGTCAGTGCCCTGAGCGGCTCTGCCGTTGACGCTAGCCCTTTTATGAACCGCCCACAGTATGTTACCATCCCCAGGAAGCTTCTCACCTCGGTGGGGGATTGTGGGGCGGCAGCGTTCTTGATGTCCTTGATTTTGGCCGGGACAGGGGATACACCTGCTGCATGAAAGATAAAGCCAAAGAAGCCTATGCGGTCCTTGAAGAACTCACATTTTTGTCGATGTAGCGTGAGGCCCAGATTTTTCAGCCTTTGGAGGGTACCTTCCAGCCTCTTCAAGTGTTCCGTTTCCGAGGCTGCGAATACCAGGATATCATCACTCATGTTCAACACGCCTTTGAGGCCTGCTAGGGCTCCTCGGATGGTGTTTTGGAATACTTCGGCGGCTGATGAGACCCCGAAGCTTAGGCGTTTGAATTGGTATAGGCCATCGTGCGTCGTGAATGTGGTTATATACCTCGAGTCAGGGTGAAGTTCCAGCTGATGATACCCTGCTCTTAGGTCTAGTTTGGAAAAGACCTTGGCGCCTTGCAGTTCACCAATGATGTCGTCGAGGGTCGGTGTTATGTGTCTTTCCCTCTTAATCGCTGCATTGGGCAGCCGCATATCCACGCATATTCTAACCGCCCCGGGTTGTTTTGGTTTGGGCGCCACCACAATCGGGGAGACCCATGGCGTCGGCCCCTCTACTCTCTCGATGATGTCCATGCTGACAAGGGATCGGAGTTCCTCCTCCACCTTTTCCCTGAGGTGGAAAGGTATTCGCCTGTGTTTCAGGGCCGTGGGCCTGATTGATTCGTCTATGTGGAGACGCACCGGGGGCGCTTTCAATTTCCCGATCCCCTCGAAGATGCCTGCGAATTTGTTCAGCAATGTCTCAATGTCTATCTGATAAACTTCGTATGCGAAGTGGACAAGGTTTAACGCCTCAGATGCGGCACAACTGAGTAGGGAGTGTGGGCTGACCTCTGTGACGAAGAATCTGGCCTTGATTGATACTTCCCCCTTGGACACGGGTGCCATGAATACACCTTTGAGAGGCAACGGAGTGTCTCCCCCAAACGTGAAAATTTTTGCCATGGGTTTGTCTAGTGTTGGAGGGCCTGGTAGTCTCAGGTAGTGTTCCTCCGCGAGAACGCACACCGATGCACCTGTGTCGATGAGGATTTGTGTTGGCACCCCCAATATATTCACTTCGCACTTGGGCTGTCTTTTCTGTTTGCTCCCCGATGCGATGTTAGAGATGAAAAAGACTTCGTCTTCCTCTTCCTCGTCTTCTTCTTCTTCCTCCGCGAGCTGTAGCTTTTGGATTTCTAGTTCCAGCGCTGCGATACTCCGCTGTCTTCTGAAACCGCTACCCCGTGCTCTCGCGGGTCCTCTCTGCATGGGCACCGGAGCAGGGGCGCGGCACATGCGGGCATAGTGTCCTGGTTCATTGCACCGTCCGCAGGACCTGCCCTTGGCTGGGCACTCCTCCGTGTGTGGCAGGTCGTATCCACAGTAGGTGCAGGAGGGTCCAGAGGTGGCAGGGGTGTTTTTCTCAGGATCCTTTGAGATCCATTTGTCTTTCGGCCTGGGCCGTTTGTTTACGGCATACGCCATATCCCGTGTGCTGGGGTGGACCGCTGCGTCCATGTTCGCACCCCTGGACTCTGCCAACTCATATGTCCGGCCACTGTCTTGTATTTGTTGCAGTGACCATCCTGGCTCCCTCAATATTTGCCGTCTCAGTTTGCCTGAGCTGCATCCCTGGATCACCTGGTGTCGTATCATCGACTCTTCGTTGTCCCAGCGACACGTGCTCGCCATTAATGTCAGCCTGGCACAGAATTGGTCAAGGGATTCCTCCTCCCTCTGTTTCTCCTTGGAAAAGAGGAACCTTTCGTAGTCCACGTTTGACTGGGGTATGAAGTGGTTTTCCAATGCAGTCTTTACTGTGGCGTATGTGACTATCCGCAGGTTGAGTGATTCGTATATGCGCATCACCTCTAGCCCAGCCGAATATAGGAGCGTCGCTCTTTTTGAGTCATCATCGGTAGTTCCTGTGGCTGTGAAATACATTTCTAGTTTCTTCACCCATAGTAGCCACCTGGGGCCTAGCTTAGATGGGGGGCCAGAAGTATCAAATTCCTGCATGGGCAGTAGCGACCCTTGTTGAGTCCTTATCACTCTTGTCGCGACTTCTGTTTCGCTATCGCTTCCCGCCATCTTTACAGGTCGCACAGGCACCTCTTGGTGATCTTGAGGCCGCAAACCTGGGGTTCCACGTACCTCAGACTGCGGTATACCAGGTTGTCCCAGCTGTTCTGCGCTCTCCGTGTTGTTGTGATCGTCCCCAGCTTGTTGGGGGCGGTCAGGGTTCCAAAAATTCGTCGCTTCTTCTTGAAATGGCAGCGCACGAGCACCTTTTCAGGCCGCTACTGCCACTCCACGTGTAGTGTTGCCGCTGGGTCCGCTCCGTGTCACCGCGTAGCAACGCAGATTTCCGGTATCTCTGCCCCCACGCACTCGGCCCACGTTGCGGCGGTGGTCCCGCCTCGTCGCCAGTTGTTATGTCGCCCTAGGGCCCCACACACTCATGCATTCGGGCAGGCACACAGGAAGGACACGGGACGCGATGCTGTCTCGTCCGCGTCCCGGCGGTAACTGCCGCACGGGCGCACTTTATTCCAGACGCGCATGCGTGGGCCACAACGAGGCTCGCGCATGCGCATCATCCATAACTCGGGACGTCACACCGCCCCTCCTCTAACACGCCCCACAACCCAATCATATTTCCAGCACTTCTCCTTTCTATAAACTGCATATGATCTCATTTGTGCAGTTTTGTCTGTGAATCTTGGCATGTTCATTCAAAACAGGCGTTTGCTCTAATTGATATAACATGGCTTGTACCTGAAGGGTTGGGGGTTCGAGACAATCCTCCAACTTCAAAAATCTGACAGTGTTTTGAAAATAAATTACAATTTTAATTGCTGTAGCTACCCAAACCTGCAAACCCCGGACGGGGTTTCTAAAATGAAAAAACTACTGGGACCCCGGGGACGGAGGTTGATTTCCCCAGACTGTCCCAGGAAAACCAGGACGTCTGGTCACCCTACCCTCAGTGAACCTGGGTGCTCGTCTCAGTGATGTAATCTGCTCTGTGCGAGTGCCAGTTTAGAAACTTTGCTGAAAATGTTGGGGGGGGGGACATGACCGCTGAAGAAAAGGTGCCCCATTCAAATGAATGGGGACAAAAGAGTGTGCCATGAGAATTGGGGGGGACAAACACCCCCGTCACCCCCTAAAATTACGCCCATGGCGAGTGCGCTCGCAAAGAGCAGATTAGGTCAGAGCCAGGCGAGCCCCCAGATTAGCTGAGGGTCTGCCTTGGCTCCTGTTGCCTGTGACATAGGTGGGTGTGGGGGGTGGAGCCAAAAGACCGCTCGCCAATGTGCTATGCGCGCCTCTGCCCCCCACTCCCTACCTTAGCGTGGAAAGCGCTTTGGTTTTTTTCTGGGTTTTTTTCTTCAAAAGCTCTTTATTTTGTGATGAGTTATTTGGCCTGAGGCTGGCCGGGTCCCGAGATCCGGCTACACATCTGGTGCTGGATCTGAAATCCGGCGCGAGCCGGTCCATTTGCCAGCGCTGCAGTTCATAAAACAAAGCTGAAACAGAGGGCTGAAATCACCACGCTGTAGGGGACCAGGTCTGGTTGAGTACGCCCTTAACAAACTGACAGAGCACCTGTGAAGGAGTTCCCGCCTTTGTCAAAAGATTTAATTGGTTCCCGCTTCAACCTAGCTCTGGAGGCCTTTGCAAGTGCAGGAGCAATCTTCATAATCCCCAGTAACTCTGTAGGTGGTATCTTGGGAGATGTCGTGTCTGACTGCATGGTAGCGAGCATGACAGTACCAGGGAGAATGAAAAATGCTTACTGCAGCTTCAGATCTTCTCGTGCATCAGCAACATGGGCGAAGATGCGTTTGGCTGCATGGTGTCAAACGTCACCGCATCAGGAAGGTTGGAAGCAGCATATGAAGGTTCCAGGTCTCAAACATCTTGATAGTAGGGGTTGTAGTGCTGAAATGTGCTCGGCTGGTTTAAGACTTCAGGTAAACTGCGCTGTGGCAAATGCACTGCCGAAAAGTGCAGAATCTGGCCCCTCCAGTTGCTCAGGAAAGTGCATTGCAAGGGATGAAGTTCTAAAAAGTGCAGATCCTGATTCCAGTACAGTGCATTGTGTTCCATGTAGTCTTTTTTTATCTTGGGCATGCCAAATGACACTGGTTACTGTTAAAGCCTTCACAGGGGAAAGTGCCTTGAGTTTCAAGTCCTTAACTTGCTAATACTTCCATCCTCTGCTAACCACAGAAACAGATCCCGTGACACATTCCAAATGATCCCAGAATGTACTCAGTAGACATTCATTTCACATGACATGTCCCACAATGCACCTTGTCTCAGAGGGGAGGACATGGATGAAACAGTGAACTTTTCAGTCCCCCCTGTCCTACCCATAAGCCCACCCACAGAGACCCATTGGTTGAGGATGATGAAGATGGCTTAGGGGCACCGATGGAATGGTCATGGAAGAGTTGGCCAGACAGTGGCCTGCCTTACTATGCCAGAGGGGCTGGTTTATGGATGTGGGCACACTAAACACTGAAACACTCTCCCAACTAACATCAAAGAAGAAGAATCCCACCAACTTTTCAAAAAATCGCTGAAAACTTGGTTATTTAACCAATTCTAAAAACACCAAAAGTCCATAGTTACTTACAGCCCTACGCTCTTCTACCTGCTGGACCATATACCCTTCTCTTGCCATTTCCTGCCCATAATTGTCAAGAATGTAATTTGTGTCATTCTGAACTGTCTTACAACCATACGGGGATGTTGCATCATTCCCACAACTGTTAAGTTTGTAAGTTTTATGAATTGTCTCTAACTACGCCGTGATACCTTAGGGTCTGGGCGTATAACAAATGTAATCAATAAAATAAAATAAATGAACAACCAAAGAAACCTGGCGCTCCTTCTGGTGGCATCAGCCCTTTTCTGATTATTCCTTTCTCTTTTTTTCTATTAGAGTAGCTCTTCCAACCTCAACCAGACTTTAAAGAAATCTATCAGTAATATAACAATGCCCTGAGAATCAGAGCCATTAGGCTCGTAACACTTCTCAATCATAATCTTAAGCATCAGGATTTTTCTCTGGGGCAATGACCAGCCCATGAAATGCCCACTTAAAAATGTGCTTTACTTCTCTCAGCTCACATGCAGTAGAAACGGTTGGGGAAGACATTTTAAGCCCCAACGCGGCAAAAAAGATTTACATTGCGCAATGTGTTTTAAGCCCCAGTGCAGTAGAGATGAAAGGCAATGCAGCCACTGAAACATCAGATTCAATGTAGTTTAGAGGATTGAGTGTTACTTTGTATTTGCAGATGACAGTTACAGTAGGTAGTAACATTGGTAGTAGAACGGACAATGTATTGCACAATGTACCCTTTGTACCGCTTAGAGGCGCAAAGCTGGAAGCTCAGCGCACATGGGAATAAAAGGAAGTTAATGGGGGGAGACGCTGGTATTCTGAACATTGCACATGTGAGGGTTAGACAAAGGTTTACAATTTAAAAATATTGTAGTATATAAAGACATTGTGGAAAGTGTGAGGGTTTTTCACTCAGTTTAAAACTCCATGTAAATTGCAGAATTTGTTGGTTTGCAGGGAATGGGATTTCCGGCTGACCTAGAAGGAATAGGGCGATATGAGCGAGCCGCATATGGCAGGCTGTGATAATATCGCAAAGGAGAGCAGGATGCTAAAACATTTTTTCAGAGTCTTTATGGTCGAATTGAATTGTAGATGCAAGAGGCAATTTCCTTGGGCGCTTGCATGGCAGGGTGAAGAGTTAGTTAATAAACCACCTTGCGGGCCCAGGGTTTTTATGGGCTGTGAACGACATAAGCAGATTGTGGGTTAAATATTATATGGTCTGAGATGGCAATGGCAAGTAAGGCTACGTGAGGTAATGATGGAACAATAATACAAAGATGCCAGCGGCTTTGGATTTTATTGTTGTTTCAAAGGAATAATAGCCCTGTGCAATCACCATATGAGTTGATGAGGTTCAGTCACATGGTATCAATAATAAACTAGGTTATTTAAGAACAATATATGTATCATGTGGAAATACGTCATGGTTGACGATGGAAGAAGATTGCATGTCAAAAGGGGTGTACCTTATGAAAGTATCCAATGGGAATTTTAGAGTTAGGGGATTAAGTTACTTTGTATTAGTGCTAGCCAATGGCGGGTTGGGGGATGACTTTGTAACAAAATATGTGTGATTATGTACATTTTTTAAACTGCATCTAAGCTGCTATTTTTATTTCTCAGAGAACTGGGTTAGTTTTTCTGCTCTAATGAACTGACTAGCCCCTCCCAATCGTAAGCATGCAATAAACTTGTTTTCTGACAGAAGTGTATTCATCTCTTCATGGAAGCTGTACTTTTGCATTGGAAGCATTCAGGCACGTCTCAACTTTTGGTGACCTTTTCTGTTTTGCGGCTGAATTGTCCTGCCACACACTGAAAGCAGCTTCTTATGTTCGTAGTGTGAGGCAGGCATGGTATCACAAGTAAGGACACAGACACAAAGGTACACGTTTCAACACCTTTATGAAGTTTGACTGGGGTTGCAGACTTCCTAACTGGCCCTAATTCTATAATGGGAGTAGTCTCGACCATCAAAGTAAAACAAAATGGTCCAAGTCAGTTAGTCAAACAAAGGAAAAAGTTTGTGTCAGAAACCTATACTTGCCCTCATGTTTCACAATAACTAAGTGGGGGAAAATTTATGAAAATAAAGAGTGTATTAATAGAATGTAAGAATGACAATGAAAGTGGCTCAACACTCCCATTTCCAAGTTCAGTTCAATGGGGTTCTCATAAAGTTCCTTCAAGGTGGTTTATATACACAGTTCAACGATTTCCCATAAATATGTTAGGCTTCCCTCGCCTATTTCAATGTCAGTTCAATATACATCACAGTTCTCTTCAATGGATACTTTCAGGCTCCACAAACAAATATTCACAAAGTTCCTTCTTAGTTACTTTCACAGGATGCCCTTGCCTGTCTTCAAACACTTAAACGTGGCTGAAATACTTTCCAGGTAAACAGCTCTGCTTCACAGAGCTCAGGGAGAACTCCCTTCCCGAACCTTTGTACTTCTCTTTCAAAATGTTTACCTGTCAGACACCATTGCAACCGCACAGCATTATCACCCCCATGCGTGACCACTCCGACAGCAGGGTCCTTAAAATTATCACCATGCCAGAAAATGTCACAACTGCACAGTATTCTCACCCCTATGTGTGACCACTCTGACAACAGGGTTGGTTTCTTAATATCTGTGCCTCTTGCACTTGGTTTTGCAGAATGGGCCCTCAGCCACTCTGTTCCTGATTTAATATCCATGCCTCTTGCACTTGGTTTCACAGTATGGGCCCTCAGCCACTCTGTTCCTCATTTCACAAAAGCATATAGTTCATTCTGTTCCTCGTTTCACATAAATATCCATTCACTTTCACATTAGCCCTTCAAGATATCTGCACACTCTCTTTCCCTCATGCCCTTCCCTTCAATGGTTTTCAGCACATTTTCACTTTCATTATTCACTCTTCTGTTATCTTTCAAGAAGCGTTCAACAATGTGCCTTCTCACATGGCACCGCTCCATTACTTTGTTTCTCATCAGCTCCCTTGCCGGCTAAATACATTCAAGCTTTCAGTTTAATGTCTTTATCCTTCAACGCGTAGCCTTGCGTGTAACACTGTAGCTTTCCACAATCGTTCGTATCTCAAACCGGGCTCTCCCTTCCTTTGAACTCACCGGCTCTGATTGCTGTCGCGCCTCCTTCTGCTTTCTGCTCGTCGAGGTCAGGGTCTTGCCCACCTGCACCTCAGACACTCGCGGGCGGCTTCGTGGACATGGGGAGGGAACAAAGAGTATGCTGGTGCATGGAGGAAAGGGACTAGCCAGCCCCTCTGCTCCATACTCTCAACCCTCTGGGCTTCTTGGTGACACAGCTCCCTCACCACGCTTTATCCTGCTTCAACTTGCAGCCTGTCAGGGTCTCAGCATTCTGTTCTCCCTGGCCTGGTTCTCGGCAGCTCTCTCTCAGCTGCTCCTCCGTCTTGCCATCCAATTTGCCTTCCTTCTTGTCCCCTGCCATGCTCTCCATGTCTTTCTGTGCTCCACGTTTTATAGTTTGGAAAACGGTCCATGATTTGCAGGTGTGTGTGATTGTGACTGAATTCCTGACCCTGACTAACCTAATTAGTGGGGCAGGGCCAGTACATGTTACTAGTGGTAATCTTCATAGTCTGTCTTCCTCTTCCTCATCTCAATAGTTGGGCTGATTAGGAAAGGAGGGGAGTTAGGAGAGTTGTAGTATCCCATAAAGATAGAGGAAATATGAGGTAAATAACTGTCAGGAAATGGGGTAATACCATGTCTCACCTTCTGGTGTCTCCTCTCCACTCCCATGGAACCCCCTACCCAAGGGATCCTCCCTCACTTGTCCACCCCCAGGGTCAGGATCCAATAGCGATGGCCCTTCCCTGGCCACCTGAACAAAGGATCCCCAGTGACTGAGTCATGAAACACCTTCAGGTTTTTCACGGGAGTGATCACAAATTCTGTGCACAATAACGAGATAGCCTGTGGGTGCTAAATTCATTTGAAGACCTGGTTTGTTCACTCGGGTGTGAAGTGCTGCAGTCCTGTTTTTGTGCCAGCTCTTTTTTGGGAATTACATCACTGCAGACGGCCTCAGGGAACGTCTTTTTTTTAATTTCAAGTACAAACAGAAAGGCATACAATTGACAAGACTGCCTAACTATGCCCAGCATAATGCCAAATCCAAAGTATCAGTAGGATAGTGAAATGCAATAAAGTAAGGGTGATGTTTCACTTGTGAAAAGTAAGAAAAACCATTCACGATGCAGCTGTGTCAAAAGTACTCCTTTGCTATCAGCCGTTGTAAGGTCCAGACACCCAGAGGCTCCCGTGGCAGCAGTCTCCCTGTAATGTTGAGCAAGGAGACTGCACACCCTGGCCTTCAGGTAATTCCATCTTTTTTTAATGTCATCGGCATCCCTGGGTCCGAGCCCCACTGCCACCATCTTGTCAAATACCTCTGTCCAGATGACAGCCTTGCACTGCAGTGTGGTCTTCCTGCTACTGGTCCCATACAAGTCTGTTTGCCACCACCTCATCAGTCAGTACTGTCAGCTCTGCCTTTGTGAATTTTGGTTTCCGCAGCCTTGTTTCTGGTATACATGATTTGGCGTTGTACCCTGAAATGGCTGGGAACTTTTTTGTGCTTGTATGGCTGCTACAACAGCTGATATTCAATGGATTGTGTTTTTCAAAATGGCCACCGATCAGCTTCCCCGTTTCAAGGGGAGGCTATTTCTGCCTGCTGTTAATTCTGGCGATTTTTGGCTGAATAACTGTTTGGTAATTCCTCCAATATTGATGGCGTCACCGGTAATTCTGCTGACAATTGATGGAATTACCACTCAATGTTGGATTTTGCCTCTAATTCCACCAGGCAGAATTACTGTTACCACAAGGTGGATTTTTCCATAATATGATGGTAATTCAGCGACCGAAATTGGCGGCAACAGTAGTTTTGTATGGCAGAACTATGACCGAACTTGGAATGAGCCCCATAATATGAAGGTACAGGAAACAAACCCGTTGTCAATATAAGATAGTCAATTGGACAAAACCTTATGAAGGTTAAAGAAAATGAATATTTGAAAAAGATTCCTGACCTGGAATCACAGTAAAACAAAATAATACACACTTTAGAACTGAACTTGGCTGTAGATTCCTTCATTCATAGGTCTGGGTTCATCGAGCCACTAACCATTAACATACAGTAGTTTTCTTAGGACATTTGCAATGAATGTGGATGAGAATAAATGAACTATATTGAATTTCACTAGAGATTTTTTGCATTCAAGTCCAACAGAACTTCACTATTCAGCCAATAGATCAATGTTGTAGTATTCCGGCATTTTTGCAATCCAGAAACCCCTAAAATAGTATCGTACAAATGCTTCCAACCCTCAACAACTTCCAATTCTTTCTGAAAATGTAATCACCACAGAAGTAAAAAACAGGAAGTCCACTGCAGTCACGTCGGCTTGGAAAAACATCTGATCTGCATAGAGTTGGAGCGAGAGGACTGAAGGGCTCTTGCAGGGAGGTATTTAGGGAGAGAGAGTTGGATGAAGCGGGGTCCCAGGCCATCATTGGAAAGAGGCATGGTGTGAAACAAAGGTGTGCTGCTGTAAAGCATGCAGGCAAAAGGGATAGCGGTGGAAATGGGGTATATCATTGTAAGTGTTGCTTACAGCTGTAAATAATGTTTAACAATGTATCTGTTTGTCTGTATTGCCCCTGTTGAATGTGTTTTTGTGTCTCCTCCCTCAACTGATCCTAGCGTAATGACGACTTATATCCCCTTGGTGAAAACGTTACGCAGAGAGAGAAAATGCAAGTAAAACAGGCATTTGTAATGCCAACAGTTTGGGCTTTTGTGTAGGCATGGGAAAGGCATTTGCCAGGCACTGCCATAGTGTTATTAACTGGCCATCCATTGATGGAAGCAGCTGCAAAATTGTGCTGTTACCTGGGGATGTAATCACTAACGTGATTATGTGCTTTTCACATGCCTACACAAAAGCCCAAACAGTTGGCATTACCAATGCTCATTTGATCTGTCCGAATAGTCAACATAACAGTAAAATGTGTACAAAGCAGAAGACGTATTTACAGCTTTGTATTCTTTCAATGTTTGAGTTTGGGCTGTCCTGGTGAGCAAAGGACAGCTTTCAGATGCAGTTTGTGAAGGCGATATCGCTGCACGCATTGAGACTCCAAACGCACAGCATTCAGGAGACTCGCAGCAGGCAGGGGCAAAGAGGGTCCTCAACTTGAGGGCGGGGGATTTGGACCACGGGTCTGCACTAATTGGCGCTCTGGCAAGACAGTTTTTTAACCGAGGCACAGCTCTGTCTTTTACTGGCCCAATTAATTTCCTGCGTGTGTCAGTGAGTTTCTGCCGACAGAGCAGATTTTGGTAGGTGGGGGGGTGAAGGGCAGGATTGGGTGGCAGGGAGGGGAGGCGTTGGTGGGTTGTGGGTGTTTGTGCATTTTTGGGCATTCATCAATAATAAAGCAAGCTTCAAGCATGATAAATTATTGCCTGGCAATTGGGTGCAGCCAGTCTAGCCATTTCGTACTGTGGCATGCCATTTTTCACTGCCCATGTATGATAAAGCAAGCATGGTAAGTGTTATTACTTAATTAGACTGGCGTTTGGGTGCAGTCAGTCTAGCCGTTTATTACTCTGGTATGATATTTTTTATGGATAGCCAGCATGATATGTTATTACATTGTAAGTCTTATTATGTGAGTAGACTGGCATTTTTATGCAGCTAGTTTTGACATGTTTTCTTATTGTGGTATGTCATTATGAATGGCAAAGCCAAGAGGAGTATTTCTTCCTTGTGAATACTGGCTGAACCAGCCTGGACATATTTCTTAAGGTACCTTTACTGGTGCACAAAGCAAAAATTAGTATACCCTTATATGGGAATACTGGCATACACATAGGTGCTGCCAAAGTGGACATGTCTGGGCACAGCCACGGTGAACATGTTTTAATACTGGCATATATTGTGTGCAAAGGCATTATGGAAATGCTCTTGTGCACTGTTGATGAATTTCATGAGTTGGAATTTTGGATTAAAACCAATTGCAAATTGTCTGGCTTTTTAATCAGATTTTCACAGAAAGTGTGCAGTTTTCCTTTGTCGGAGGCAGCCTCATTGAGCATTTGTGCTGTGGTGGAGGTGATGCGGCTTGACACAGATTGTGGCGTTGACACGTTGAGAGGTTCTTTCCTCTTCAGTTTTGTTACTGGAGCACAGACGAGTAGAAGACTATCCAGCACATGTATCCAGCACGTCCAGTGCGTAGCAGGAGGTGATAAGCCACAGTAGCTGTCCTTGCGGGGTTCCTGTGGGCCTCTGAGTATGGCACTGGGGCCTTTTCTGAGAAGCTTAAGGTTACCGTTTGGTGAGGTGAGGCCATGGTGAGACTGTGGTGAGACTGTGGCCGCCTCATGCTGCCCCAATTGCTCTGACTGATACAGGTTCCCCCTGGGTGAAAATTGTGGGGTAATCTTGCCCAGTGGAAAACCATGGGAGATGGGTCAGGGCTCAAGTAGATGCTCCCCATTTTGGCTGGGCATGACATCTTTGTTTCACTCACTCACTATTGATGTGCGGTGTTAGGGAGAAATTCCCCATTTTCACATCGGGTTGTTCGGGTAGGCTACGCTCATCGTACCTGACTGCCTAAAACCATCTTCCCTGCGTGTGTGCCCAGGAGGGCAGTAGCAGTCTGGGTGTAGGCATGCCCCTGGCAGACTGCGCCACCTTTTGGTCAATTCGAAGGGTGGTTGACATTAATTATTGAATTACGGACAGTAACACTGCATCAACTTTGTACACGTCTACTGCTCACATTTTGCATCTTGTCTTACATACAACCTAAATACGTAATTGTGTTTGAATGGTGTACAAACGTAAAGCTGAGAACAGTTCATACAATCTCAGGAAGAAAGATAAAATGACCATTACATGTTATATAGTATTGATTGCAAACACCGGGGATGTTTCAGACTCTATGGGCCTCATTACGAGTTTGGAGGTAGCCATGCCATTTTCACCGGCATGGCTACAACCAAACTCGGGTCCAGGTCCTGAAAAATGGGAATTACCAGGCCATTCTGGCCTTTGTGGGCCCGGAAATTCCCATTTGCAGGACCCGAACCCGGTACGCCCCCATTCCCATTTGAGCCCCCATAGGGCACAATGGGAATCGGGAGGATGGTAACAACGGTCCCGTTAATAACGGGTCCTTGCTACCATCCGGTATTGCTGGCGGGTGCCGCTCTGCATGTCTAGTCTGACCAGGCGTGCAGAGTGGCCCCCGCAAGCAGAACTCGTAATGTTGCGGCGATGTAACAACGGCGCCAGTAGCACTACCAGCGCCGTTGTTGCCTTACCGCAACACTTATAATGAGGCCCTATATCTTGTGACAGTCAAGGCTGGGCCGCAAACTGGGAAAATGACTTCATATTTCCCGACGGGCACTGAGAGTAATGAACAAGTGGTGATGGAAAGTGTGGGAGAGGGGACAGGAACACAAAACATTACACAAGGGACAGAGATAGACAATATTTCTCTCCTAAACCTGTGTTATTCCTGGCAATCTGAAATTGCAGCCAAAGTGAGACTCCCGGCACATGCGGACCACAATATCTGCCTGGCCACTGATATTAGACTGGCTCGTCAGTCGGCTCCTGCAACTATTGACAAGCCTGACAGGGAAAGTGGAGCAAAACTGAGCACTACTCCTAACTTGTATGCAGATACCTTAGTCACGGAAGAATCGAATAAGAGTGGAGAGTGCTCATTGGATCCCTTGATGGCTATTTTTACCATGCAGTTTACAATTAAGATTTTACTGTAACTGTGTGGTAGAATGAATGAAGAAATAGGGCTGTCATTGAGGACTCTGAAGCTACTGATTCTGATCTTGAAACCAGCTGCACCTCAGTGCAGGGTAGATTCTCGACCCCGGAACAAATTAGAACGGACCAAAGGATGGTCAGAGTGGCCACAGACACAAACTGTAACCAAAACTACAACATGGACAAATTACAGATAACAACTGACCCGAAGGTACTATTAATAACAAGTCTGCAGTCTAACCGTAGGGACAAGTTAATTAGTCATTCAGTTTTCTTAATTTACTCCAACAGATTTTAACACTGAGTGTGGTCCATACAAATGATTTGGAGTTTGTAGAGATAATTGTAGAAAACATGGATGAATACCACTCAAGTACATAGTGCATCTGTGGATATAGCAGATTTGATAAAAATGCAATCCACATATTTCCTCAAACTAGGCTTCGAATTAAGCAGTGATAGAATGATCACTAATAAATTGAAAGCATGTCCCGGGCCGTCTTTGCTAAGAAGTTGGAGTCCAATAATCAGGGTCAACGGGAAGAAATTGCCAGTGTAATGGATGACAGGCATGGGTGGA
Organism: Ambystoma mexicanum; assembly: GCF_040938575.1. Classification (NCBI taxonomy): domain Eukaryota; kingdom Metazoa; phylum Chordata; class Amphibia; order Caudata; family Ambystomatidae; genus Ambystoma; species Ambystoma mexicanum. Next base: position 767,935,133 of record NC_090921.1, read on the forward strand.
ATTGAAAGATATAATCCAGACACTTCCATGCGCTGTGGTTCAAAAGGATGTATGTGGTTATCTCAACACATATTAACAAAAATCACAAAAACCTCACCAAAAATTCATCAATAATCACAAACACCAACATTAACTCATTAGCGAGCATATGCTAATGGTTCACCCGTTTGGGCTTCGTCCAGGCAGTGTTCTTTAACAGTAATTCATAATCACTTCGAAATACAATTCTTAACACTGTCACTTTGTTCCTATACAGATACAACCTAAATATACCATCATAAACATAAACATTTCTATATTGTCTATCCTATTATCCACATTCTTGTGAATCAATATATTCTGGAAAAAGAGAAAGAGAGAGAGAGAGAGAGAGAGAGAGAGAGAGAGAGATAGTAGTCAGTGGTTTAGAGAGACACCTGCAAGAGTGCAAGAGACGTGCCATAACAAATTACCTATTACCTATTTACAATTCATTCAAAAACAGGGTCTATGTTAAAACATCTATTAACTTTTGTACATAACCAATTTCATTCTCACGCAAACATTGCTAGTATCCTCAAGCCATGCTGTCTACTTGGGAATTCCGAATCGCACACTCCTGGCCTATAGCTCTAATGGACACGCTACAAAAATTAAATTAAACCTTCTTACCACTTATTCCCTTGTAACATTGGCTGTGCTGGTAAAACAAATCAATAATTAACGTTGTCTACCCTTCTTACCTCACTATTTGTACTTGCAGATGCCAAATGTTTTAAGATCACTCCACTGCAATCTGGACAATCAATTAAAGTCCTGTATCCTGTGATATAACAGAGAACAGTATCTAATACTGTTAATTTCGCACTTCAATTGGATAGATCCTCTTAGTTCGACCAAAATATTTCTATACCTGTGATATATCCTTTATTTGTGTAACAGGAAACTGTATACATGCATGTGTAGTATTCAAGTTTCCAATTATTGTCTATATTACAGTTTGCATGGTAATCTAGGAAATAAAGTCTCATTCAAAGTAGATCCTTCTATTGCCATGTACCTTAGATCAGTCTAATTATATAATTTTGTGTCAGTTGTCCCCTTTGTTACGGTCCACCCTTTTGAGGGTGAGGGTAATGCAATACCATTTTTGACTAAGGGTAGCTTTCTTGAAATTGGTTTTAGGTACCTGTTTGTTGAGTGACTCCTACATTCTGCAAGAAAAGTGAAGAGCAACAATTGGAATTGCTAAAAGTTTGAAGATATTCATCCCTACAGACTAACAGTTCAGGTATATTATTGATTGTATACCGGTCCACCCTATTGGTGATTAGGGTTTGGCTAGGTTTAACAATAAGACCCAAGATGCCCGTATAATAATACGTATGTCCTTTTTGTGTACCCTTAGATATAGGAATCCAATGTATAAAGGAATGAAAAAAATCTACCTGAAGCACAAGACAAATGTCTGCCCCTGAATAATGCCCAGTTATTTCTAACATTTAGGACAGAAACTTATATAAGTCGGGCTTTGTTGACACAGTGGGGAATAAGATAAATGAAGTTGCCATTGTGTTTCCATCAAGTATTTTGGAGTTGACTTTGTGAGGTGGAATAATTTTATGATTGTACACTGCTATGTTGTGTATATGTGTTTTAATGCTTTGTTACTTGTGCTTGAATAAGAAGATGAATTAAAAAATGTTACTTTAGGAAACACCTTTTTTGCATTTGACTACACGGTGCACAGCCCATATTTGTTGAGAGGTTGCGTAAAGGGATTGCTATCTCAGGGTACACTTTTGTGTCATTTATATGTTGTTTATCCCTTCCTTAGATCAGTCTGCCAGAATCATTTCTTCATCTGCATATGGTGGTTGTATTCCTGTTTCATTTCACATCAAGTATCGAAATCTAAATCAAGTAAAACTCCACTTTAGGAAGTGGTAAAAACAACAATGGCATCAGTAGCGCAAATAGAAAGGTAATATCCTCATTGTCAATCTAACCTGTAGAGGAGCACATTATTTCAGCCAAGGCGTCAGCAGCGCCCCACATTTAGGAATGCCGCCGCCATCTTGCTGAACCTTATTTATATCATCACGCTATGACATACTGTGACGTGATGACTTCATCACGTTGTCTTATTCCTTGGCCACTTTTGTAAACAATGATTGATACACAGGTAAACCCGCCCGTGAATATTGACATCGTGTGCTTCATTTGGATGCGTTATACTGGTACCTACTTGTTCCTATTTCCTACTCTTCACTTGTACTCATTTATAATTCAGAAAAATATTCGTAGGCTTGTACCATCAGACATTTATTATTCATTCAAAATCCGCATTTCTGCAACCTGGTATTATATTAAAGATTCTCATATGATGTCAGCAATACTAATTAGGACACATCTTGCTCACACTAGTTTATATCGTCACAAAATGACTCATTGTGATCTGATGCCGTCACGCGTATATAAACGTCATTGTGTATTTCCACTCCTAACTCATACTTGTATGTAATCCAGCTGTGTGCCAGAGATATTGTTCCTTCTCATATCTAGCATATCTAAACTTATCAAATTACTATATCCATTGGTTTACAGATTTAAAAACCCCAATTGGGCATATGGGGTAAATGATATTATGAAAATATATACCTTCCTCCTGACACTACTGTTCAATCAGAGGTGCCTGCCAGCCGTGCGAGTCGGTCTTCCAAGACACAACAGAAGGTATCAATAAATAGGGCCTCATTATGACCATGGAGGTAGCCATGCCGCTATTTGCTACCCCCATACCGGGTCCCGGGTCTGAGTTCACTGAATGGGGAAATACAGGGCCATTCCAACCTTGGAGGGTATTTCCCCATTCAGGGAACCCGGACCTGGTACATCCCCATTCCCATTTGGAATGGGGAGGATGCAAACAACGGGTCCGTTAATGACAGGCCAGTTGTTTGCATCCCGGTCTGCTCGCTTACCAGGCATCCTTAGCGGGTCCCGCAAGGAGACCTCGTAATGAGGCAGTAGGGGGTTAATGGGGCTGGCAGCTCTACCGGCCCCGTTAACCCCCTACCGCCCATAGTCTTGAGTCATATGACTGTGCATTATTGTGCAATTCCACAGAGTGCTATACAACAAATAATATTTGGTTTTGCGGTACCAGATCAGAGTTAACATTCAACCACAGTATGTCTTCATACAGTCCATCCTTAATCATATGAAAGTTTACATTCTGTGTCCTTGTTTAATCCAAGTACAGTAATTTTTCATTTGCAAATAAGTTTCGCCTCTTCCCTTCTCAAGATCAGTATGTGATCTCCCCATCTTGTGTTTGGATGTATGTGCTTGACTTCAACGAATTTCATCCAGTCTTTATTATCCATCTGGTGTTCCAGTGCCCAATGTTTCTGTAATGGCAATGTTTTCTCAGGGTTGATAGCCATGTTAAGGTGTTCCGTGACTGCGAAATCGTAATTCTCTAATAGTCGACCCCACATGCAATTTGTTACAGACGCAAATTACAATATAAATGACCTACTTGGGTGGAATTGGGTGGCAATATTTCTACCATTGATACAGAAGAGCACAGACTGAATAGATTTAATGGCATGGAACTCCCGTGGCTATCGCCACTTGTTGGACTCTTCTACCTCACTGGATCTGTTAGGATCATATACTGTTTTTATGCTACAGGAGAGCTGGATGCTACCGGATCGAATAGCGGCTGCCTAAGTGGTGTTTCAAAATATGGCAGAGGGGGAAAGTGGACCACCTGTTTGGTGGCCTGGTTTGCCAGCATCAAACATGGGTTAGTTGCCAGTCGGGTCAAGGTGCTTGGTCACGCGAAAAACGTCTCAGCTGTGGAAATGTGCACCAAAATCTATGCCAATCAGAAAAGGTTGCTATTGGTGAATATATATGATCCTCCTGGGGGGGGAATTAACAAATGGTATGTTCAGTAGTGCTGTTGAGGTAATTACAAATTGGTATACCTCAGCACTGGATTATATAAAATTGGCTGGGGATTTAAATGTATTCTGTAGAGACTTGAGTGTACTTGTAGCAAATGAGTGGGTTAGTGCTTAGAGTATTTTACACCAAACTAGAGTTAATAGTGTGGGTAGGACTTGGTCTAACTTCATGAAAGACTGGGACCTGACAATGTTGAATGGCTGCATTACAGGCAATGTTCCGAGGCATTTCCTCTGGCAGTGGCGCAAAACAGTGGCAACCATTGACTACTTTTATTGCTCTGTTGATTTGATTGCACATGTTAGAAAGTTAGTTCACATGGAACACAGTGATCATGATGCCTTAGCCCTGCACATTTCGATGACTACTGAAGGTGGAGCTCTGATTGCTAATTATGGGGGATTAGTTAATTATAGCTGTAATAGGATCTTTTGGAATGCCTAAAATATAGACAGAAATGGAGTTTGTATAGATGGCAAATTGGAGTTAGAAGATGTAGACTTTCTGTGATGCTGGAAATGCATCAGAGGGACAGTGCCTCTGAATCCTTGTCCTTTATTGCCTTAGCATGTATGTTCTGACTTGTTTTCCACGCAGGAGTTCATGTGGGACTCCTGGCGGTGCAGTTCTTCCAGTATTTGGTTTGGTGAACAGATCCTTGGGATACCCTTATGGCACCCATGGGTGGGAGTATGACCCTGTACTCCTAGTGTATGTTTTTGGGCACCTGTGTGTGGCCCACAGAGCAGGGTACGGGCTGGTGGCAGCTCCGTACTGAACTGACAGCTGCCCTGTGCATCCTCCATTTTGGGATGCCCAAGCCCTGTCATTGGAATCAGTGGATTCCTGACAGAGACAAGATGGCCCCCGTGGCCTCTTGCCGTCCATCGCCTGTTACCTTGGTTTTCCCAAAGTCCCGGGAAGCCCTGACTCTGTCCCTTCCCCCTTACTGGCTGTTGGGTGGAAGTTCCATATATGGTAGTGTGGGGAAGTGCTGACCAGACTGGCTGGAGCCTTCCCAATGACCGTATGTTGTGGGTACGCCTGTGGGGTGGGACCTGGGTGAATGGAGTGTGTGACGAATACGCATTCTGTGTTGTGGATGTCTGGTATCTGGCGTTTGACACAATGACTGAGACAGCCCTGCCCGAAACTAGTATGAATGCAGTGTGAAGTGCTGAATGGCAGAGTACTTGTCCGAATCCACATTCTGTGTTGTGAGTGTCTGGATGGAGAAGAATGGCCTGAATGCACTGTGCACCTGATTGTCTAACTGACTGCCTGAATGCCCTTCTGAGTGATTGGTTGCCTGAGTGTGATCCAGCAGAGTGAATGGGAGATCAACAGTATATCTGGGGCCTCTCACTGCTAGAAATCACTCAGAAACTGAAGTTGAAAAGGATGCTTAACTTTGAAGACCCCTGGAAGAAGAAGAACTGCTGCTGCTGTCCTTCGCTAATCTGAAAGCTGCTGTGCCTTCAAGGAACTGATTCAAGAAAGGACCTGGCTAGGAGACCTCTCCCCGAGCTACGAGGGACCATCGTGCACCAGCTGATCTTTGCCAAAGCTCCCTGGTAGACAGATTTACGAAAGGTTGCCAACTGGAGAAGGAGACCGCAGTGGAGAACGAAGAGAAGCACCGGACAGCCGTCCACTGTCGATGACCGCTGTCGCCGACCGGAGCCCCTGGGCTCTCTTTGCCTAAGAACATTTGATCCAAGAACTCCCTTGTTCTTCACCGTTGACGGTTTTCTTCCTGCCAGAGAAAGTCCAGGTCGTCGACGACCGAGGAGAATCCGCCGGTGGGTTTCCCGCCACCCGAAGACCGCAGAGACGCCAGACGACTCGACGCCCTTGCTGGGCCAAAGTTCTTCACTAACACTTTAGGGCAACGAACACTCGTCGTCGAGGTGCACCGCATGCCTCAGCTTGCAGGACGTTTTCGACCAATCATCAACGAGCACCGCACAAACCGAAGCTGCTGCCACAAAAACAGTGTTCACCCCATTTTCCTCATGGGATCTCGACAATCCGTGGCTCCTGCTTTAAAGGGAGCCGCTCAAGAAGGATCCGTCGACGACCCAACGTCAAACTCTGCTATTCCAGGTACATTGGGGTTGCAGAACTATTTAAAAGAAAATAAGACTCTTGTGAACAATATATGGACTGGGCTTGTACGATATATCTTTATTTACAGGTTGCACTGATGAGGGGAATCCGCATACAGAACTGTGACTTAGTAGCAAAAGTACAGTTAGGCCTAACTGTTCTAACCAACTGTTTTCCTCCTAAAGTCTATTGTTGGTTCACTGGATTTATTGATTTGTGTGACATTTAAACTACGTCTAGTTAATGCACTATAAAGGAATCAAAGTAATTGTGGTACCACGTAGAACTGAGAATATATTTGCCATTGTAGATTAACGGAGCACAAAGTGAGTTATTGTGATTGTGTATATAACCATGAACCTTAATTATATAAAGACTGTATTTTAACTAATACAGTGTGTGGACATTCCTGTGTGGGTGCTTGGGGACTACACTGTACTTAAGAACCAACCCGCATCACCTCCTGAGAGCTGAAGCCTTTGATTGTTCGACTTCGCTACCGCATAGAGAATCTTGTCTGGGGTCCTCTGTGCTTCTCCAAAGCCATATAGAGAGCAGGAGTACAGACACCCCCCTCCGGTCTTTACACTGGTGGCAGTGGTGGGATGCTTATGGTTTTAAGAATCAGTGTGCAACCTTGAAACTTACAAAATATCTACACTTTGTTAAATTGAGGTTTTCTTGTGTACATGATAACTACATTACAAGCAATGGAATCTATTGCCCATGCTAAATTGACTCGGATGAGCTTAGAGGCTCTCCAGAGTGCTTATGAAGCCAGGGAATTAGACTTTCTGGATAAGTCTAGGGCTGAGCTGATAGCTGCCATGGTGGACTACCAGATTGATTGCGAATCTCTTGAAGGGGGGGATGCAACCATCGAGGCCCCTGCCCCTGGGGTTGCCATTGAATCTCATTCTGGGAATGCCACCACTCCTGCTGCCTCCGTTCCGACCTCCAGCAATGTTTCTTCAGGGAATGCCTTGGAGTTATAAAGGATGAAATTGGCCTTTGAATATTGAAAGTTAGAAATTGAAGCTGAGCTTAAGAAAGAGGAGTTGGCACAGCAAGTGCAACTCAAGAACAGGGATCTTGAACTCAAAGACAAGGACACTGCATGTCAGCGAATCCAGCCACAGAAAGCTAAAGTGGAGACTTCAGCCAAACCAGTTGAGAGTGCCAGGTCCCCAGCCACCAAGTTTATGAAAGATTTGGTTGGTGTGTATGTGGAGTGTTCTGATATCCTCCAATGGATTGAAGCGTTTGAAATGGCTTGTGCAATTCATGATGTTGATAAGAGAGATTGGGCTAAGTGTTTGCTAAGCAGAGGGCCTCAAACTGGGTATGACTGCATTCTGAAACTGAGTGTGGAAGAAAGGGGTCAGTATGAGTGCATGAAGTCTGCTTTGATTGCCAAGTTTGGCAAGACACCTACCCAATACCTTAAAAGGTTCAGGGATTTTAAGAAAAGAGAGAATGGGCCTCATTACGACCCTGGCGCTAAGGTATTACCAGTACTGGTAAGGGTACCCGTACCGGTAATCCCTTAGCGCCTGATTACGAGGTCCCTTTGCGGGTTGGAGACTTTAACGCCTGCTTTTTGCAGGCGTTAAAAACCAACCCGCAAAGCGACCTTGGTGCTAAGTACGGTGCCGCAATTTGCGGCACCGTACTTAGCGCCTTCCCCATTCCCATTGAGCCCTATGGGGCAAAAATGGGAATGGGGAAGGGCCATGGCGGCATGGGGAATTACCGCCCGCCAACCTCAGAATGGGGCGATAATTCCCCATTCCGCCATGGTGGAGTCGGTAAGTTACCGGCATGGACCATGGTGCTATTAGCCCCATGGTCCAACACCAGGGTCGTAATGAGGCCCATTGTGTCTTGGATTGACTGAGTGAGTGCTGCACATATGAACATGATGGGGTGGATTGATGGATGCAAGGTGAAAACCTTTGTTGAATTGTCCCACCTTTTGTTTTTTGAGCATTTTTCTGAAGCCTGTTCACCAGTGCTGCTTCAATATGTAGGTGACCAGAACATTTTGGATCCTTTTAAGCTGGCCAGGCTGGCTGATAAGTGGGTCTCCCACTGGGTGTCCCCTAAGGACTCCAGTGGGAAGGACAAGGACAAAGAAAAGGGGACCTCTCAGAAAGCTGAGGAGTCCCAAAAGCAATCACAGACAGGTAAACCAAAACCTTCTTCTCCTCAGACTCAGACACCTAGTGGGGATAAGGCCTATGTGGGTGGGAATAAGTAGTGGTCCACCAGCTGCAAAGCAGGCTCCCAGTGGTTCCAGTACCATGCCCCGCATTCCTGGCACTTGTTGGGACTGTGGGGCTCTTGATCACAAGAAGGGTGACCCCAAGTGTAAAGGTAAAGCACTTGGAGTCCAGGCTGTCAGCCTGAGCTACCATTACCTCATGCCTAAGGTGGAGGCCACTGTCCTCCCCTCCTCTACAGGAATCACATTCGGTGCTCCTGTAGAGATTTCCCTAGTGTCCCTTGGGGCCTGGGACCAGTACGCAGAAGTAGTGGCGACAATCCCACAGAACACACGTAGGTTTTTGAGAAGTGTCCTCTTGAATGGCCAGCATTCAACTGGCTTGAGAGACATTGGGGCAAGCATGAGAGTGATGGACAGGACCCTGCTCAAGCCAGAGGACTATGTAGGTGCTCCTCTGAGAACCACCAGGTTAGCTAGTGGGCCTCCCAAACTATTGCCTGTAGCCTTAGTCACACTCATGATTGGAGACAAGACAGCAAAGCTTCCTGTCCTGGCTCAGGACAATGTCCCTGCTAACATTATGTTAGGTAATGATCTAGTAGAGTTGGGGTTGATCTCTGATGGTCACCCCTTGACTGCTGCTGCCGTCACTAGGTCACAGGTGACATCGGGTCTGGCTGTGAGTCAGGTACCCGAGCCAAAGGTGAGGCCTAAGGCAAGAAGACGGGAGAGCAAGAAGGCCACCTCTTCTCTTCCTGCTGTTCCTACAGCACCCATTGGGGTCCATGCTCCGGACGGGCTAGGTCCAGTGGAAATCCCAAACTCAACTCCTGAGGGAGAAGAGGCAGAAGACCCTCCTGTGGGAGAGGTGCTCAACCCGGAGGACAACCCCACCCTTCAATGCCTGCTGGCTGAAGGGGGACCCTCCCAGGCGGACTTCTGTAAAGGTCAGAGAGAGTGCCACTGTCTCGATGGTCTGAGGAAACAGGCCCTGTCCCAGGCACAGGGAGAAGTTCCTAGGACATTCCAGATCTATTGGGAGGGTGAGCTTCTTGTTAGTGCGCCCACTAAGCCTGAACCTGGTGCCCTCAAGAGGTTGGTGGTACCCCAGGTTTACAGGCCCTTCCTGCTGCAGTTGGCGCATGAGGTGCCCTTAGCGGGTCATCTTGGTACCAAGAAGGCTAAGCAGAGGCTCTCTGCACATTTCTACTGGCCCCGGATGGGAGTAGAAGAGGAGTCCCACTGCAGGACCTGCCCAACTTGTCAGTTGTCTGGCAAGACTGGAGGCAGTCTCATTGCCCCACTGCAGCCCGTACCAGTGGTTGCCACAACATTTGAGAGGGTGGGCATCGACATTGTCGGTCCCCTTGACCCTCCCACTTCAGGTGGACATCGGTTCATCCTGGTCTTGGTTGATCATGCCACCAGGTACCCTGAGGCTTTACACCTTCAGACTCTTACTGGCAAGGTGGTTTCCAGGGCTTTCCTGGGCATTTTCACCCATGTGGATTCCCTAGGAGGTTGTCTCTGACAGAGGATCCAACTTCATATCTAGTTACATGAAAACCATGTGGAAAGAGTGCGGGGTAACCTACAAGTTCTCCACCTCTTACCATCCCCAGACCAATGGTGTGGTTGAGAGATTTAATAAAACTCTCAAGGGCTTGCTAGGCGATTTGGAAGAGCCCCTAAGGAGGAAATGGGATCTACTCCTGCCATGCCTGCTGTTCGCTTAGAGAGAGGTACCTCAAGAGGGTGTTGGTTTAAGCCCCTTTGGGTTACTCTTTGGACATCCCGTGAGGGGGCCCCTTGCCTTGATCAGAGAAAGTTTGGAAGCCACCCCTCCAGGTCCTGCCAAGCAAGTTGGGGACTATGTGTTAGACCTCAGATGGAGGATGACACAGATGATGGGTCAAGCGACAGCAAATCTCAAGGCCAGCCAGGAATTGAATAAGTACTGGCATGACTTTAAAGCCTCGCAAGTGGATTGGACTCCAGGCCAGGGGATCCTTGTGATGGAGCCTACCAAGCCTCAAGCTTTGGCAGACAAATTGACTGTACCCTTCAGGATTATAGCCCCTCAAGTATTTCACGTCAACAGGCTCAAGCCTTTCCATAGGTGTGCAGAAGTCTTGTGTCTCTTACTCGCATCAGAGCAGGAAGAAGAGCAGGAAGAAGACAAGAGTGGGCCCCTTCTTGATTTGCTTGATAGCAACCCTCAGGATGGCTCAGTGAAGGGAGTACATCTCTCTCCAGATCTGACAACAGAGCAGCAGAGGGCCTGCATGGCTTTGCTCCGGCAGTATGCCTCTCTGTTCTCACTGAGACCAGGCCTTACACCGTGGTGTAGGCACGAAATTGACACTGGTGACAGTGTGCCTGTTAAAAGCAGGTGCTACAGTATGTCAGATACAGTTAAGAACCACATTCAGGCTGAGGTCATCAAGATGTTGGATGTGGGTGTTATTGAACCCTCAACCAGTCCCTGGTCCAGTCCAGTGGTCCTTGTCCCCAAGGCAAGTTCCCAGGCAGGTACCAAGAATTGGAGTTTCTGTGTGGACTACCGAGGAGTCAATGCCATCACCAAAACTGACGCATACCCATCGCCCAGGGCTGATGAGCTTGTGGATACCATAGGTGCTGCCAAATTTGTGTGCACCTTCGACCTTACCTCAGGCTATTGCCAAATAGCTCTGACAGACCATGCCAAGGAAAAGACGGCGTTCTCAACACCTGAGAGACGCAACCAGTTTAGGGACATGCCTTTTGGGTTGAAGAATGCCCCTGCCACCTTCCAGAGATTAGTCAATCATGCGCTCACTGGGCTGGAGGCCTTTTCTTTGGCCTACTTAGACGACACTGATGTCTACAGTTCCACCTTGGAAGAGCATTTGACACATCTAGATAAGTTGTTGCAGGACTTGAAAAGGGATAACCTCACTATCAAGGCCACAAAGTGCCAGACAGCTCAGGGTAAATTTCATGACGGACTATGGAACCATAGCTGCACCTCTGACATCACCCAAGCCACCAAGGAAGGTTAATTGGACTGAAGACTGTCAGAGGGCCTTTGATGGCTTTAAAGAAAGTCTGTGTAGGGCACCTGTGTTGTGTGCATCTGACTACAGCAAACCCTTTATCGTCCAGATAGATGCCTGCGACACCGGAATTGGAGCTGTCTTGTCTCAGTTGGATGACAAAGGGAGGGAACATCCGATCATATTCATCAGTAAACAACTCAAGGGTAGAGAATGTAGGTGGGCTACTGTTGAAAAGGAATGGTTCAGCATAGTTTGGAGCTTTGGGCATTTTAGGCCCTAATTTACGGGGTCTACCTTCAAGGTCCAAACAGATCATAAGCCCCTGAAGTGGTTTATGCAGATGAAGGGTGAGAACCCGAAACTGCTCAGATGGTCCATTAGCCTGCAAGGGCTAGACTTCACCATAGAGCATAGACCAGGGAAGAGTCACGATAATGCAGATGGCCTTTCCAGAAGATATGTTGACCGTCTGGATGAGGGTGTCTATCTCGTGGGAGATTAGGCACCCTAACCTCAGTCTGAGGGGGGGCGACTGTGGTGCTGGAAATGCATCAAAGGGACAGTGCCTCTGAATCCTTGTCCTTTATTGCCTTATCACGTATGTTCTGACTTGTTTTCCACGCAGGAGTTCACGTGGGACTCCTGGTGGTGCAGCTCTTCCTGTATTTGGTTTGATGAACAGACTCTTGGGATACCCTTATGGCACCCATGGGTGGGAGTACGACCCTGTACTCCTAGTGTATGTTTTTGGGCACCTGTGTGGCCCACAGAGCAGGGTACGGGCTGGTGGCAGCTCAGTGCTGAATTGACAGGTACCCTGCGCAACCTCCATTTTGGGATGCCCAGGCTATGTCATTGGAATCAGACGATTCCTGATGGAGGCAAGATGGCCCCTGTGGCCTCTTGCCGTCCATCGCCTGTTACCTTGGTTTTCCCAAAGTTCCGGGAAGCCCTGACTCTGTCCTTTCCTCCTGACTGGTGGCTGTTGGATGGAAGTTCCATATATGGTAGTGTGGGGAAGTGCTGACCAGATTGGCTGGAGCCTTCCCAACAACCGTATGTTGTGGGTACGCCCGTGGGGTGGGACCTGGGTGAATGGAGTGTGCAATGAATATGCATTCTGTGTTGTGGATGTCTGGTATCTGGTGTTTGACACAATGACTGAGACAGCCTTGCCCGAAGCTGGTATGAATGCAGTGTGTAGTGCTGAATGGCAGAGTACTTGTCCGAATCCACATTCTGTGTTGTGAGTGTCTGGATGGAGATGAATGGCCTAACTGCACTGTTCGCCTGATTGGCTGACTGATTGCCTGAATGCCCTTCTGAGTGATTGGTTGCCTGAGTGTGATCCAGCAGAGTGAATGGGAGATCAACAGTATATCTGGGGGCCTCTCACTGCTAGAAATCGTTCAGAAGCTAAAGTTGAAACGGATGCTTAACTTTGAAGCCCACTGGAAGAAGAAAAACTGCTGCTGCTGTCCTTCGCTAATCTGAAAGCTGCTGTGCCTTCAAGGAACTGATCCAAGAAAGGACCTGCCTAGAAGACCTCTCCCCAAACTACGAGGGACCATCGTGCACTAGCTGATCTTTTCCAAAGCTCCCTGGTAGACAGACCTACGAAAGGCTGCCGACCGGAGAAGGGAGCCACCGAGGAGAATGAAGAGAAGCACGGGACAGCCGTCCACTGTCGACGACCGCCGTCACCGACTGGAGCCTCCTTGCTCCCTTTGCCTAAGAACATTTGATCTAAGAACTCCCTTGTTCATCACTGTCGACTGCTTTCATCCTGCCGGAGAAAGTCCAGGCTGTCAACGACCAATGAGAATCCGCATGTGGGTGCCGACCACTCGAAGACCGCAGAGATACCAGACGACTCGACGCTCTTGCTGAGCCAAAGTTCTTCGCTAACTCTTGGTGGCAACAAACACTCGAGTGCCAATATTGTATTAAAGCAAACCCGCAGCAATGTGCCCATATTCTGGGGATATTATTTGATCAAATCTGTCGGTCAGGGGAGATCCCTTTATTTTGGAAGCACTCAAAATGAATTCCCATTTATGGAAAAAGGACGCAGAAATATGCCCTCAAATTACCGCCTGTTATCTATGCTGGACGTGCCCGCCAAGTTATTTGCAACCTTATTGCTTAGAGAATTACAAAGGTGGGAAGATAGCCTTCTCTTGCTGGACACATTCCAAACAGATTTTAGAGGTGGCTCGGTCACGACACACAATATGTTGTTACTTGATACTCTAATTTGTGGAGTGACTCGAAAAGGGGCTAGTGCACTATATGTGTTGTATGATGATTTAAAAGCAGCATTTGACACTGTGAATCGTCCAAATATGTGGCTGAAACTTACGAATCTTGGAAACCCTGCGTGGCTTTTGGAGGCTATTAGACAGCTGCAAAAGTCAACCTCTTTCTGTGTATAGTTGGATGGTGGAGAGACTGGTATCAACCCCACCCTACTAATTCAGGGGTGAAACAGGATTGTGTGCCGGCCCTTCGTGCTATTCAACGTATAGCTTACCGATTTGCCAGAATGCCTCAGACTGGTTATTAGATGCCCTCCTACGTTGGGGGGTGTCCATGTAGGCTGGCTGTCATATGCGTACGACATTACACGGAAGGCGGTAATGGTTAACGGTGACCGTTAATGGTAACGGTGACCGTTAACCATTACCGCCTTACTACGAGGTCCCTTAGCGGGTTGGTGCTTTAACACCTGCTTTTTGCAGGTGTTAAAAACCAACCCGCTAAGGGACCTTGGTGCTAATTACGGCACCGCAAAATTGCGGTGCTGTAATTAGCACCTTCCCCATTCCCATTATGCCCTATGGGGCAAAAATGGGAATGGGGAAGGGCAGTGGTGGAAGGGGGAATTACCGCCCCGCCAACCTTGGAATAGGGCGGTAATTCCCCTTTCCACCAAGGCGGTGCCGGTATTTTACCGGCATGGACCAAGGTGCTAATAGCACTTTGGTCCTCCGCCTTCCGTGTAATGAGGCCCATTGTTTGGTTAGATCATACATATGTCAGTCTGCATAGGGCGGCAAGGGAGCTTTGCAGATATGCAAAGATCAATTATTTGATTTTGAATATAGATAAAACCGGTATCCATAGAAATGGTCGAATGAAAAAAAACGAATGGTATATTTGATCGAATTTTGGCTGAACAAAAATTTTGTACAGCTGAAAAATTTCGAACACATTTACCATTCAGTCCCATTATAGTGAACAAGGGGAGTGGGGTTTGTGGGCGTGTCCCCCACACCCTTGTTCACTATAATGGCTTCTGGGGCTGCAGGGATGGTCTCTGCTCTCGATAGGATAAAGTTTAAAAAAGATTTTTGAAAGGACCCTACAGTGCTGGTTCCCATGCAAGTGAGTGTAGGCAACCGGCATCACAGAGGGATAGAAGAGTCAGCCGCATACAACAAGGTGTGCTGGCAACAGGTAAGTAAAGGGGTTGAGGGGAGAGGGTTGCCAGTAAAGTCTGCTGGAGTAAAAAATCAAAAGTCATTTTTGTTCAAATAACTTTCATTCTTTTCTTTCCGCAGACATTTCAAATTCGATTAATTCATGGACATCCGATAAAGCCAGGTTGATGTGCTATGGCAATAGAAGATGTAGGAGATCCCCATTGACACTTGCTGATTGGAAAGTTGAACTCGTATTAGTATATAAATACCTCGGCTTGGAATTTGGACATGGAGGGTATAAAGAACTCATAGCTGAAAAGAGAAGCAAAGCAATGATGAAGACAGCCCTGATAAATTGATTTGCGTTAAACACTGCAGGTTAGAGGCGATTGCTTTACTATATAAACAGAATTTCAGTCCAGCTATAGCATTTGGTCTGGAATCCCTAAGATTGACAGATTATAAATGGCTGAAAGTGATTGAAGGTAAATCATTTTGGAGGTCAGTTCTAAACCAATCGCCCTCCATTCCAATTGAGTTGTTGCGCTTGGAAATCAAATTAAGATCACTAGCCTCCCACGTGCCGGCGGCCATTTTGGATTGGATTCCGTTGGTAAATAATCCTGTGTAGCACAGAGGAAAATTAAATGTGTGCTATACAGGATTATTAAAAAATTGAATCAAATCCCAAATGGCCACTGGCACGCAATGACATCCTCACTTTGATGATGTCAACCCGCTACACAAGCCGGCACCATTTTTTAATAAATACAAGCAGAGCACAGAGGTAATCGCATCCCAGTGAACCTGGTGTTCTTCCAAAGCTGTTATCAGGAGAAAAGAAGGTAACCCTACACTTTTCGCTAGTACCACTGTCATATATTAATTACTGCTAAAGTTTGAAGTATAAAACAACAATATAATTTTTGAAAAATGTTCATTTCATTTATTGTACATATCTGTTTTGTTTAGAAATTGTCCCTGAAGATGGTCAAGCACACCGAATTGCATTGGACACTAATTTCACAGGCCTTTTCTTCATCTTTTTTTGGAATAAAACATTCTGCAGACTTTTGAACCACTTTGAATTGCATTATAATTTTTTTTAAAAATAGAATTTAACAGACCTAAATAACAAACAAAGAACTAAGAGTGGAAATCCGCATAGGTCCTTCCAGCCGTCCGAGTTAGCACACCAAGACACATATTCAGTCAATTTTACGCATCAATCCATTGTGCAGATGGAGCGTCATTTGGCGACAGGACCAAATCATTTATAATACAGCGTAATATACACTTGAACAAATATTGTCGGAACACAGCTGTGCCTGCTCAAGCCCACCTGGTAACCCATTTCGTGTTACACCACTGTGTATAATAGCATTACCTGGTAAATTCTAATACTTATACACAAGACAAAACGAGTGGCTTTTCAATGCTTGTTTTAAACAGGATTTCAATGGACTACTGCTCTTCCCTCTCCACACTGCTAGTCACCCCACTATGCATAGCATCAGTGGCAGAACACCTGGATTGGCTAGACAAGTTGCTGCATCAACCGCAAAGCCTAGGGCTCACTCTCAAAAAGGAAATAATTTAGTCTCTAAAGTCCAGGTTAGAATTCTTCAGCTACGTTTTACAGTCTGAATGAATATCCACGTACCCCCAAAAAATAAAAGGCATTCACATGGCACCACCATGTCATGTCCAATCCCACATCCACCGCCGACCAAGTCCCTTGCTTTCCCCGTTCCCACTCAGGTATCCGACGGCAGCGGCTCGCCCGGAAGTGGGGATTCCCAGCTGGTAAACCAGGATCCTTGCGGCCTTTCCTCCATTGGCACCTGCCGTGGCGATTTCCCCATGGTTATCGGCACTATACGGGCGCTCAGAGTTCCCCGCATCACGTGGTCAGGAAACAACATTCTCTGTTTATATCCCGCAGCTCTCGGTCACGTGACCCGCATCATGTGATCTTACTTGCATTCAAATGGATCGGGGGAACGTGGAAGAAATTCTTCACAGCTGCTTCTTCAGAGGACTGTTTGGCATTTGGTTATTTCTTGGACTTCTAGCTATTCACGACCACGGAACATTTCACGGACTGCCTCTTGTTATTTCCCTTTGGATTCAGTCATATTTTCTTGTCTTTTGGAATTCGACCTCTGGCTTTGTTTACTGGACACTGGAATTGGACTCCCTTGGCTCTGGCATGTCTCTTGGCTCTCGACCTCGGATTGTGTACTGGACTGCTTAAGGATCAACAACGTTGCTTTGCACATTGGCTCAGGTGTTTTCCCAGAGTGTTACCAAGACCTTTACCAGCCTGCTGCTGCCGCCGGATATTCGGAAGCTCCCGCTTCACTTTTCTACTCAGACTGCCCTTGCGCCTCAATTAGGTAAGCCCCTGGTACTAATCCTCTGTCACTCTGAAGTACTTCTCATTGCCACTGTGTGTGACCTAACCATTCCTTGCCTTGCAGCAGTCAGGGGGTTCTTCCGGCGGTCCCGGTTCCAGGCTGACGACACTCTACACCTGTGGCCTCAAAGATTGCACAGGTAGTGGTTTCACTTCTTCCCGTGTGGTACTTGGGGACGGAGGTTCCATATATCTGCACGACCATCAAGACAGAACACACCACCAATAAATCCATAAGAAGTAAGGAGCTTCCTTGACTTAGTGATGTATGGTGGGTGATTCATAAAGAACGCATCCACCATCACGAACCACTGCGCCATCTTACAAGGAAAGATTCTATTCTATTCTATTGAATTTTCATTAGGCACGAACTCTCACGCAGCCCTCAGAGCGCTCAACAGACAATACAAACAAAAAAACATAAAAAGACGGGGTCTGCGAGGTCACAGTGAGGCTACAGTCAGGGTCCAAGAATTAAGAGGAAAGAAGAAACCTAGATTCCTCCTCCATCAAACAGATGGGTTTTGAGGGCTTTCCTGAATTGGGCGGACTACAGCAGCTGCCTAATGGATAGGGTTAGATAGCTAGAGGAAACTGCACTCATGAAAATCAAAGCTGCTCTCACGTCTGAGACTAGGATTGCGCTTGTTGATCCAGCAAAGCTTACTGTGATGAATCTGATGATGTCATCAATCCTTTCCCAGAGGTAGCCTCTTCACATGTACCAAGGGGACAGCAGCCACTACATGATCCTGACCATGGGGATGGCTATATGAGGGAGGACCACATGGGGGGATGACCCGGCATCATCGGATGAAAACACATATCCCCATTTCCCTTTTAGGGATATTCCCTCCATTTCTCAAACCTGTATGGCATACTGTTGCAGTCCCTTTCAACCACCCATAAGACCGACTGATGACATATTTCAATATTCTGTGAATAAAATCCCAAGGACTGCCTATCATTATCATTCCCACGTATATAGAAACACTGGGACAAGGCGGATGAATGGAGCAATGAGGATCGGTAAAGATGAGAAGCACAGGATGCACTACAGTGGTTGGGAGTGTATGATAGATGCCGGGACATTTAAAAACCCTGACCAGCATGGACGAGGGAGACACTTACTGGAGAAGCATCGTCTGCTCAGTTCTGACTGAGGGACTGCCGAGCCACAGAGAAGACCGTGGAGCCTGGAGGCTCTGAGAGACGGTGGATAGAGAAGGACTGCTGGAGCGGGTTCGCCATGCTGGGACCATAGTAGGAAGAGAAGAGAAGTCTTCCTGGCAGCCACAGAAACCGAGAAGCAGCACCAGCACCACCCGAACATAGAGAATGGCTCAGCAGCAGAGCCGGAGTCACGAAGGATGTGGAAGCCGCAAGGCAAAACTAGTGATCATGTGAAGCGGAGACGGGACGCCATATCACTGCTTTACGTTTGCAGCGAGAGGACCGGAGAATGCCACAAAAAGACAGTAAGTCCTGGGAAGGGAAGTTGGGACACCAGGGCGCTTTGGCAATGCCATCATGGACAGATAAGAGCCAGTGAAGTGAATGAAAGGGATTTGAAACCTAATATGTCAAAAGGAAGTCAAGTTTGCAAGTTTATAAAGTGAACCACATGAGAAAGCCCTGGCATGAGAGTATACCAGGCAAAGTCAGGTTTGCAAGTGTGTAAAGTGAACCACATGAGAATGGCCTGGCAGGAAAGTACACCAGGCAAAGACATGTGAGGAGTCAAATTGCATTGAATGTGGAGAAGAACCTGGCAGGTGAGTATACCACGTGTCCTGTGAAGCTGGGACACGCATCCAAGTTGTTTAACATCCAAGCTGTTTTGTTGAACAAAGAATCCCAAGGAAGACTCATGCCCTTAAGAATTTGAATTGTTTGAACAGGTCGGGGGAAGGGAGACATTTCCTTGGGAGTGGAGTGCAACTCCAAGAGGAGGGAGTTATACTCTTGGGCAATAAAGAACTTTGATTGTCTTGTTGATCTGTTGTATTGGTGAGGAGAAACGTGGGCAAGCGAACCATTCTCTGGAACTGTGAACACTATCCATTGGGAACTTTTCTGATGGAGTTACACCTTTCTTTTGAACTAGAACATTTGTGCAATTTCAAGGCCAAAGACATTACCCATAGCACCTTAGAGTTACTTTTAGAATGTGAGGGCTAGGATAGGATTTCGGCCTCAGGACAATTTGCTTTGAACATCTTGACACAGGACAACACCTTAGTTTTGGTTGATGTAGGTAAATACTACCTCCTAGAGGAGGGACAGCGAGGCATCTTCAAACGCTTTTATTAGTTTGAGTCAATGTTTGTAACCACAATCATGAGTTCTCTTTGTCTGTGTCTCATTCCTGGCTCCTCACACCAACAAAATCATTTTGGACATCAGTCCAGTCAGTCCCAGAGCTGTACTGACACAGACTAACTCAAGAGGTCACATCGGACCTGATAATTGTGCAAGCAAAGCTCTATGTCCCACATAATAAAAAAAATACTCTCAAATAGAGAGAGAAGACATGTGTGTTTTATGGGGAAGCAAACATTTTCACATGCAAATGTATGGCAAACCAATATCCATTGTGACAGACCACAAACATTTATTACCCATTTTGTCAGGTGCAGTGCTACATCCACAGCACACATCGAAAAAGCGTTGCTCCAGCAGTACAATGTCACACTTTCTTACAAGCCAGGCACTGACAATCCTTTACTTACGTTTATCCACTTTTCAAGGCTTATCTGACTGAGGTCACCTGTCTGCAGGTGTTCACCAACTTGCAGGCATGGTGGCTTCAGGCGATGGAAGAGGTAAACTCACAAAATCACACAAAAGATACATCCAGGTAAAACCTGCCCTTGGCAAAGTTTGCTCACTCGTAATTCTACCTTTCATCTCCTCGCAGAGCAAACAGATTTAGATTTTGAGTAATATACTTTGCAGCCATACCCTCATTGTATGTTATGAAATGTTCACTGCACCTCTAACCACCATGGACCCCTTCTGAGAGTGTTGGCAGTCAGAAGTCTTTCTTCCTAGCAAGGCCACTGCAACAATAAAAAAACAGCCAAGATGATAGAAAAAGAAGCCAATATTGCATGAAAACAAATAGAATAAATCATAAGGGGCACTCCAATACCTAGTTTCCCAGCATAATGGATACAGAACAATGCTCGCATTGGCCCCATTCCATGTCCTCCTCCTCCCCAGCCTCTCCATAAGCAATGAGTACTTGAAACCCTATTGCTAGTAGCTCGAATAGCAACTTAAGCCTGCCTCATTGTTCTCGGACCATCCATTTTAGGAACGGTATGGGTCAGACTTTGCAACAATCTCTGTAATGTGGGCAGAAAACGAAGAAGTGAATCTAATTCTCACATATACATTAGTGAGATCTTTTCACCTCTGTGGGCTGCCTTCACGCTAAATTGTATAGTATAATCTTAGCTGAAGATTACATCTTTTCATACTGTGGTGCAGGGTTGTCATTACTTTCACATAATCTAGATAAGAATCCCCAGTCACATAACCCTTATCTTGTCCAATCTGGCAACATTTTGGACCTCCCAGTACAGGTCTTTATAAAAGCAGAATCTCCCTCTAGCATTGCCCTCCGGCATTGTCAAAAGCTCTGACCTCCTTCAGGTTTAGGGGGTGTGATGAATCTGATGGTGTCATCACTCCTTTACCAGTGGTAACCTCTTCCCATGTGGCCAGGGGATGGCAGCCGCTACCTGACCCTGGGGGTGGTTATATGAGGGAGGATCACCTGGGGGGAGACGACCTCCGGGAAAGGGTTGTGTTCTCATGAAACACCTGTGTATGGGTGTGTTATAAATGCCATATCATATCATGGTAGCCCCCTCTCATTTCTGTAGATACACCTCCAACTCCCTATGCTCTAATAGCTTATTGTAAACCCTTCCCTCTTCCACCCATGGAGAGTAGTACAAATCGTTTGTTATACTACAAAGGCCAACTCTCAAAATCTAATTAGCCTTGTACAATTATGAAAGACACTTTTCCCAATTCAACATACTCTTCTCCGGAACCTAGTTTGCCTTTAAAACCCATTGCAAACATTCATACAATGTTTTCAGGAAGGGACTACTACTCCCACAATCCCCACACCACTTGAACGAGGAGAGGAGCAGAGTAATGCAGAGCAAGGGAACCCACAAGCACAGGAAGTAGTCTAGTGGCAGTGAGTGCACACCTGTGCCCAGGACATTTAAATCACTGAAGAAAGGCACACAGGGGGGCTGCTGGCAGGAGCAGGTTTACCAAGGAACATCTGGAAGAAAGTCGGTGGAGCCAACCAGCTCTGGAACCTGAAGGGAGAAGGCTACTGGAAGCTGATGACACATGGGGAGAACGCCATAAGTCATCAGAGAGATCCTGGGCTTTCTCCGGTGTCGAAGAATAGCCCTTCACCAGAATCCCATGCGAAGCAGACGAGTGCAGCAGAAGCCTCAGGAAGCAGGAAAAACAGTAGAGAAACGACCGCAGAGGCAACGCGAAATGCCATCAAGAGCCTATGAGTCCACGAAGACACAGAAGGAACATGCAAAACTGAGATAATAACAAATAGTGAAACCAAGAGTGAGAAAGAAAAGGAGTGGTTTATGAAACTGAAGAGAGGAAGACTGAAAGAGCACTTTCTAGGAGGAGAGACTTTGAAGTTTGTCAATGCATGTTGCAAGAATAGAAGAGAGACACTAAATAGGCCATATATAAGAAACCAAGTATATTATCTAATAAGGCTAAAAAGCGGAACCGTCAAAGTTGGGGGAGTGAGCAGGAGCTCACATAAGAAAATCCCAGGCAGGAAAGTACACCAGGCAGCTATACGGTTGTGGGTTTTAGACCAGCCCTGGCAGGAGAACATACCAGGCAGTTACAAACACATAAATACGGAAATCCCTGACAGGAGATTACACGTGTGTGTTTTCAATAAGCTCTGGTAGGAGAGTAAACCAGGCAGTTCCAAATGTCTAAAGGAAATCCTGATAGGAAAATACACCAGGCAAGTTGGAAGTGAATAAGATACAAGAAATAGTCAGCAGGCTGTGTTGGTTTAAGAGCAAGAAAAGGAAAGAGGTCTCCCACTCAACTTAATTATGAAAGCAGCCACCCCAAGTGGGAACAAAACTAGAACACAACGAGGGGAGCAGAGGTGGCTGCAAATTTGATGGAAAGTATTCAATCACACAGGTTTCTTGAAATATTTAAGCAAATGAAGTGAATAGACAGTAGAGTGAACAAATTAATCATGAATGTATTTGTTTTAATGGGAAAAATATCGCTCAGAGAAGCAAGTACCATACATATGAGCATCACTACATGAAAAGTGAAAATGAAAAGGTTTACAAAGAATGGAGTCTGGGCATAGTCTGTGTTCGTCTTGTCCATAAAGTAACCTGCTAAACACACCTTTGTAAAGAACACTTGCATCTCCAGTTCAATTTGTTCTTGACTAACCTCCTGAGTGGGTTTGATAGTGCATCCAGTTGTGTCGAGGTCAGTTCTGTGGCAGACAAATGGAAAGGCTCAACGTGGGTAGTTGCGATGGCGCGTGTTGAAGGTGTTGTATTCTTCTCTTGTCAATTGGTTTCTGCTGTTCACCAGACAGGGGCTTGCATCTAATTTGGTAGCTGCATCAGCTGTCAAAGTATATGTTGAAAAAGTATGATCCAACAGTGCAAACTCCTGTTTGAGTTTCTCATCGTGCCTGGCTGCTGTGTTGATCGTATGCAGCATCAGGTCAGGGCTACATTTCGTAGCAATCTGAGAAAATGCAACTTTGTAATCTTGGTCATCCAAGAACAAAACAGGGGCAGTCTGAATGTGATGAACCCACAGAATCATGTTTGGTTTCAGCTTCTCCTTTAGGAGGTGACCATGGAGTTCTGTCCTAAAGGCTTTCCTTTTATAGCACAACAGGCAATGAACAGTGTTATGTTTTCTGTAGGTGTGTTACGTTGACTTCCCTGGTTGTAAATCGTTTCTGCCCTGAAGAAGGCTGGGCCGTCTTTCAGGTTCATGGCCATTTCTGCAGCCGAAACTCGAGTAGCCATGAAGTGTTTTAGCTTGTATTCTAGCTTGTATTCTATACGACTAATTAATCATTAATTGCTTATTTGTAAATGTAATTGTATATATAATTCATAATGGTCTGCATACCTGGTTCTTTTGATGCAGAAGTTGATGCAATATTATGCCTACAGGACTATGCAAATGATGCCCCTGTCAATCACTGTGTCAGTGTCTCTCTTTTTTGAGTTATTGTTTTTGAGGTCCTTTAAATTGTCATATTGTTTTCTCTGCACAGTTTTGGCTCATTGGTCTTGGGTGTGCACAGGGAAGGATCTCCTTTGCATTGCTTACACCAGCGACACACTTTTAACTCCTTTTTTTGTGTACTATGTTCATAACCTTTTTGTAAGCTTTTTCATTTTCATGTTTCATGTAATGATGTTCATATGTATGTTTCTTCCTTCTTCGAGTGACATTTTTTCATTAAAAGAAGTACATTCATGACTAATTTGTTCACTTGATTGTCTGTGAACTTCATTCCTTGAATATTCCAAGAACCTGGAGTGACTGAATACTTTCTATCAAATTTTCAGCCACCTCTGCTCTCCTCATCATGTTCTTGTCTTGGTTTAAGAGACTGAGGAGCCCCAAACCTGACAGAAGAACATATTAGATATAGTGATGTAGAGGTGGAGCCAAGTACCCCCACCCAAAGCTCCTCCCCCATTCTGCCTATATGTTGGGAACCAGAGTGTGAGACATGTGCAGTAGCAGTGAAAATACTGATACCGAAAAGGATCTTGGAAGTAGGATTCCCATTGTGGAAGCCATACAAGCATTCACGACAATATGATGGCTATTTGAATGAAATTCCGGAAGAAGTGTGAACACTGAGCAAAAGAGAAGGCTGATGACATCATACAGAGCAGAGCTGACACACTCAGAAGAAGAGGCTGAAAAATATAGACATTCTATAGAAACAAAGGAGGAGGTGTTAAAGATGAGCAACATTTCGGGCTCGAGATGAAGATGCTCATGCTACAGAAATAATGAAGAAGATATCAAGTCATTTTACAAGTGTACAGATGCAGTAATGCAAGTAGACAAAGTATTCTTAAAGGCTGGCTATATAGTGAATAGATTGCGGCGATGCGCCAACATACATGCATAGGAATATTTGGACTATGGATGATTCCACAACGTATCTTAGCAGAGCTAGATCCAATGAAAAGAAAGGCTTTCGGTGTGTCGCAGTTGGAAAAGCAATCGACATTCAGTGGTGAATTGAAGGGAGGCTTGGCTGGCCCAGCACCAGAAAGTCAAGGCCATTGTAAACCTGAATGTTCATACAGTAGTAACAGAACGTGTGAAAAGAACAAACTTCTGTCTTGGATGAAGAGTGAGAACATTGAAGAAGTTCGAGGTTCATCATTTAATAGTATTTTGAATGCAGAAAGACTCTGAAACATGGTCTGCAGTCACGTGTATGGATGAAAATAGATACTGAGTTGAGCTGTATTGAAACTAAGAGACACATGCCTATACTGACTCTTATTCTCAGGCACAGAGAACATTTCCAAGGCCAAGTTCAAAGCCTTAATTGACTTGCAGACTGCAAGAGTGATGATTAACGACAGGCTAATTGGTGGGAAGCCATGGTTATGGCCAGCCCACCAGCACCTGGATGTTAGCTTGTGTGCTGCTTGCATGGGTGCAAAGGGGCAAAAGGGTGCCAACCAATAATAGAGGGACACGTAGTAGAGAGCCCTATAGTTTGTATAACCAATGGGACATTGTGTATTTGATGACATTCGTAGTGACCTGCACTAGAGGAGGGCTTAGTTGCCCTACCTGATGATAGAGACCCAATCACCTTCCCAACAAGTATGGAACGTATACCTAGAGGTTCTGTGTAATCCTATCACATCCCCAAGTAGGTTTATGTAGTTTGCAACGTAGATTGACATGAATGATGACACATTTTTAGAAAATAAGCTTTGTTTTTATGAAATGCATTGAGTGAGAAGATCGAGCGAGTTCGTTGATGTTCGTTATAGTCCCTGTTTTAGATAATTGATATTAAAACAGATGCACTTTGCCAACTTGCTGAGTCAGTTTGATTATTGATGTTTGAGTATATTCTGCATCCCCATCTATCTCAAAGAATTGTTACCTCGTCTTAAAGGGCTTGTGTAGGCACACGAGTTCAAGGACTGCACAAAAGTTAAAAAGGCCAAACAGGTTTTTTCAACCGAAATGTATGAAGCACTTTATGAACCCATAATCAATGTCATAAGTTGAACCCATGATATTTATCAATGTCATAAGCTTATGGCCTATTGTTTCTCCTTTTATATCTTTTTGTTTGTTGATGGTTGTTGTTGTTTCTCTTCTCTTTTGGTTTCCTGATTCTCCTTCAATGACTTTGCTAAATGATGAATTTTCCCTCCTATTACCGTATTACCTACTGTTGAATAATGAATCGTGAGAGGTATTTGTGTTTATGAAACTGGAAATACATTGTGAAATGTACTGTGAAGGAGTATGAATTGTTATATTGTTATGCCTTATGAATTTAAATGTTGAAAACTAATAAAAAATATTTATAACAAACAATAAAGAAAAGGCCAAACAGTTTTGTGAATCACCTGTGGTGGTAGGTAAAGACCAGTGAAAGGAAGTCCTGAGAAAGATATATCAGAACTATTCAGAGGCTGCATTACACAAGAAAGGAAGAACCAAAGTCTGAGAAGGGAAATCAGCCACCCGCTGGGATCAAACTTCTAACCCTAAGAGACCTTCTGTTCTGATGAACATAGAGTCCTCCTTTTGTATACAGTGACGTTGTCATCCACAAAGGTGGGAGAAATCCAGGGGAATTAAAACCATCCTTTAAAGCCCAGATACTTGAGAACTAGTATAGAGATAAGCTTTGCCGTGGCCAAAACAACACCAAGTACTATGATATGTAACCCATTAAAGTGACGAAGAATCCAGGGGAAGGGAAGAACCCGCTGGATCAAAGATACCTATCCCTGAAAGAGTCTTTGTTGGAGTTATACATCTTTATTTACTTTTTATGAACATTTACAAAGCACTCAAGGCCAAATACATTATTCTTTTCACCTTAGATCTCTTTTGTTCAGAATGTGAGGGTCAGAATAGTACTTTGGACACAGGACAGTTTTGTTTTGGACATTCTGACATCGACAGATCTGTAATTTTAAGGTTTGATAGGGAAACTCTGCTAGTACAGGGACAGCGAGGCATTTCCCCAACCCCTTTTTATGTTCTATAAAAGTCTTTAGCCAAAACTGTGTCTAATATGTGTCTGAGTTTCATTCCTGACTCCTCACAGGGGACAGCTCTAAATGGGGATTCATCCATGAGGTCACAGATGGCACTCACATCACTCTGAGTTTTTGTGACATTACAAGG
The DNA here is from genome assembly GCF_040938575.1 of Ambystoma mexicanum. Taxonomy (NCBI): domain Eukaryota; kingdom Metazoa; phylum Chordata; class Amphibia; order Caudata; family Ambystomatidae; genus Ambystoma; species Ambystoma mexicanum. The sequence continues at coordinate 767,961,800 of NC_090921.1, forward strand.
GTTTTTATTTTGTTTTGGTGGAGCCTGGGCGCATCCCCCACTCTTTTGCCTGGCCTCGACCCTCCTCCCTAACCCAGGTGTCCATAATCCCCAGTTAGTGCTACTGTATCTTGACCACCTAGTGCCTGAAGTCTGTCTTTTTATAACTGTGGTTCCTTAAAAGCAGGGTATCTAAACTCAAGAGAATTGCAACGCAAGTTGAAATCTGGAACCCATAGGGATGTGGAATGCTGCCATTCACTTCCCTCAGCAGCAACACTCGCCTGCATCCTAATCACGGACCCACCAGCTGAAACCTCTGCTCCTTACCGACAACAGAGCCGCAGAGAGGCTCATTAACAGGAACAATCAGAAATCTCACAATAGTCTCTAACATGAACTGGAATACCAACTGCATGTTGTTGCCATTGTCGATCTGTGGCGGGCCCACACGAGAGAAAGGGGTGGGTTTAGACCCCTTTTTGTGTGTTCTGTTGTTTGTAACACCTCCCTGATGGGAAAGGGAGGGCACGGTTGGCCAAGTGAAACAGAAGGGGAGAGCCAATGGCGATAGAAATGTGAGGATATAAGAGAAGCAGGAAACAGGGAACTGAATTATTCTGGTAAGGTCATTGGAAAAGGAGGTGGCAGACCAAGAAGGAAGAAGAGGAAACATGGTGTCGAACAGTGTGGAGGCGATTTCTAGAAAAAGGTGAGGTATAGGCTGGTAAAAAAACATTGGACTATGTTGTGAACATGCATGCGAGTTGTGTGCGTGAGAGGGATGGTAAGAAGGTAGGAAGTGAGTGAAATATGACTGAGGGAGTGAAAGGAAGGTGACTGAGTAGCAGTGGGGCTGGAGTAGTAGCAGCATTGTGGAGGGAGATTGGTAATAGCAGAGAGGAAGGAGTGACAGTAGTGTGAAGGGAGGAGTGGCAGTAGGGTGTGTAGTTTGGAGAGGAATGGGTGATACGGAGAGAGTAGTTAGGAGTAAGATCGATGGGTGGGGATAGACCACAGCGAGAGAACCACTGGAGGGACAGAGAAGGAAGAACTAGATAGGGAGAGGAGAGTCAGTAGGTGGAGGAGGAGGAGGAGGAAGGAAGGGGGGGTAATAGCGAGATACAACGAGAGGAATATCAGACCATGGAAGGATCAGAGATGGTGAGGACCTGTGTGTCTGGAAGACCTAAGTAGCAAAAAGTAAATATAACAACACAATTCTTTTGGTTCATGACAAACGGCCACCCATGCACTTGGATGGAAAAGAACAATCAAGAACGGTGTACCGAGGAAGAAATCCACAGTGTTAGATCCAGTCTTGTAGTGAAATACTACTGCAATGTATACAACACATTCCATTTCCATTCTCATATCGGACATTAATTCCATTCAGATAAACAATAATAGACGAAAAATGAAAGTGGCAATATTCAATCAACAGTCAGGAAGACACCAATTACCAATGCATTTCAGACCATGTAGGGTCCTTCCAGTGGAGTAACTTTGCTGAAAATGTTGGGGGGGACATGACATCTGAAGAAACGGTGCCCCAGCCAAATTAATGCGGACAAAATGGTGTGCCATGAAAGTTGGGGGGGACAATCACCCCTAAACTTACGCCCATGGGTCCTTCATCAATGTCTGGCTGGGAATGTGTGTGATAAAACCTCACTTATAAAACAATGGTCTCACGAAATGACACTAGACACAAATGGTCATGCAAAAAGACATGCTACAGCAATCAGCACAAAGTAAAGAGAACCATCTCTCTCATTCTGTGGCAGCTTTCTGAGATGGTTCACTATTTCCCAAGACTATATTGTTTTGTTTGTGTGGTTTTCTCACTCTCTCATGTTCCGTGCATTCTGTGCTTTTTTAACATATTCTCTTACGATGTTCATATTCGCTAGATTCCACCCCCATCACCCCATGCCTGTCCACTTCCAGAGGGCCATCCTCTCCTAATGTCACCTCCACCCTGTTCCAGAATATTCTCCTCTTTTTTGCCTTTGATGTTGACTGCTACCTTCTTGATACTCCTTTCTCCGCCCTCTCCTCCTTCTGTTCTGCCTTCAGCCAGCTTGCTCCATCTGCTGTTCCTCTGTAGGACCTCCCTACTCTTTCCCACCTCCCTCCACCCCCACTCTTTCCATCTGGCCACATTTTTCCAGTCACCTTCCTGCTGCTTTTCACCTCAGTCTCCTGCTTTTTACTCCAAACCTCTCAAATGCTCTGCCTCCGCCTATAAGCAACTACACTTGGGTCCTAATGCCAGCGGCTTACATAAGGGCCTGGAAATCTAATCATCTCCCGCCCAAATTCAGATGTTCATGTTTACTCTTCTTTGAAGGGAGATTGTTAGTCTGGGATAGTCTCTCGTTGTTTTGCCCCATCCCCTCCTCGCCTTTATTAAGACTGGCAACCATTTTGAAATCACATGCTGCAGACAACAGGAGCGGGACTGCTACCGCAGAGCTCTGCATCATGCGGTCCAGTGCTGCGAATGTGATGGGTTTGCTGTGCACAGCGTCTGGTGCAGGGTTTGGAATGTGGAAAGTGGTCCCTCCCCTATTGACTACATTTTCCCACTGTTTGGGTAAGTCAATCACAGTTTTATCTTTGGACAGGACCAGTGGCATAACACAGGATCTGGGGGCCCCCCTGCGAGCCATGCTGATGGCCCCCCCCCTCAATTTGGCAACAAATCACGAGTCGCGCCACACTCTGGGCCAGCCTAGATTACCACGCTTGCGTAATACGCACAAACGTGTTGCTGAAGGGGTATGCCACACACTGCACTAGGAGAAAGATATAAATATGTGTTTTAATGCAATATACACCACACTTTCTGAGAACAATTGGCTAAAAAGCCACAGTGTTTGCTATTGTTTTGTCGGGTAACACCAATCCAATACATGCAAGTCACCAACAGTGCACATGAACATTAATGCTTTGCTATTAGAAATGCCATGCCACAATGAAAACATCTACAACTGGCAGCACAATGTAGACCAGGGTAGACACATAATAACATTACAGTAAAACATGCCAGGCCACATTAAGACATACCTATGCTGGTTGCACCAAAATGCCAGTCGAAGCAATAAGACTCATCAAGAAGAGAGCACACATTCAAGCCTGTGTCAAGGAGTTCTCCCCTTCTCACCTGAGTTCGATCTTTGGTGGATTTCTTGGTCGATGCCTTCTTGCGAACTGATCGAGTCTTGAATAAAGCTGCACGAGTCTCTTCCTTGAAACAAGTGGGGAGGCGTCCTGCCACTTACTTTAGGCCCATTTACCTATATGGTAAAGGCTGAATTTCTTTGCATGTTAGTTATGACAGTGGTTATATTATTTAGCTGACTGTCATAGGTTTTCTAAAAAGATGAGCAAGAGATAGACCCTTATGGAAATGCATCATAGCATACTTTTATTATTCTGCTAGTGCTAGTAGGTACACAACATATTTTATGCTTTTAAAGTTTTTTCAAAAATATATGTAGAAGATGCTATTTCATAATATGCATCTTAAATCAGAGTACATTCATTTTGTTTTACAAATGCATTGGAAAAAAGAAAGAGTGAGTGACAAATATGGTTGTGACAAACATTCAACAAATGCACTAAAAGAGTGTAACAAATGTGGTATACAAAATCACCATTAATATTGTTTGTTCGTGTCTTGAATAGAACATATATACAAGACTGTATGGTGTTTGTAAGCTCTAGAGGAGACAGGGACCTAGTCGTTGCTCAACGTCAGGAATCAAATCAGGTTATGAGACGGGACTGTGGGAATGTAGCCCACAAAGTTATGTGGCCCCGTGACGTTTCGGCAATGAGCCTTCTTCTTGGGCCTCGACTTGGTCTCCCCTGTGTGTGGAGAAAAGGAGGGAAAAAATAAAAAAGATTCTAAGTAAAATTCAAGGGCAGACTTACTACAGAGTACATCTAAAAAGAAGGATGAGTCTGAAGGTTGTTTGACCTGCATGCATTAAAAATTAATCAGGACCAATATAGGTACAACAATGGAGTTGTCCTGGTGCTTGCTGGACACCTAGGTACTAACCTGAAAAAAAGTACAGGGTTCTAAAGGTGGCTTCACGGAGATGGAGGCGGGGAATACTGTTAGACTCTCCAACATCAGGTATCTGGTAATTCGAGAGTTGTACGTGGATTTTTTGGTTACTACAAATACTGGAAGGGAAACAAGGAGACAGAAAAAGTGTCTCTCGGTCATGTGTTGGGATTTAACATACACTGGCTGCTGTTAAAATAAGTAGACAGAGTAACCATGCAGTACCTGGGGTATCTTGGTGTTAAGCCCGCAGAAACTGTTGTGCTGAATTCTACGGGAAGGCAGTCCTCTATACACGATGCCTTGGTATTAGATATCAGGATTCGGAAGGGCAGTCACACATCCGGTAACAGGGTGCTGTGGACAGCTGTGGGCCGTTCTTTAGATTTATTGGATTACCCTGTTAAAAAATAGAATAGAATAGGACGGCAACTGATTAGTGGAGGTGGCGAAGTACGAGAAATCCACACGTGCGGCTGAAAGCGCACGTTTGTTGCACAGCCCGTGTGTTCTGGTTGCTGGTGAGGATCAGCTAGTGGGGCCAGGAACATAGGGTCAGAATTTGACGTTCCTGATCCCCACATGGTCTAACTGCCATGGGTCTCTCACCTGTGGTGTATGGCGCTGTGATGTTTCATCTGGCCGGGGGGCTGCTACGGATGCGGCGGCTCGCGTAGCTGCATACAAAAGGAAAGAAGCTGTAACTCTATCTATACAGTGCGCAATTTGCAGGGAACCTCTGTTTTAGTCTCTGCGCATGGAAAGGGAGAAAAAGCTGTAGCTCTATCTATACAGTGCGCTTGCGCAGGGAACCTCTGTTTTAGTCTCTGCGCATGCGTACTTTGTGCGGTGTCTATGAGTTGTCATGGCACCCGTAAAGGAACTAGCTACTGTACGCTTGGCCGTGACCCCTCGTACCGTCTTAGGTTGTATATTTGGACCGTGTATGCGACTCCAGCGTGCGTTCAAGGTTCCGGGATGCTGGGATCCAGGAGTCCGGGAAAGTAACAGGGTGCGCAACACGCACACGAGTCAAGGAACCAAGAAAGGAAGGAAAGGGTCTAGGATGGGGTAAGCTGGAAGAAGCAAAGGATACAATACCGCGAGCTACGGAGCACACGTCTGGTCGCTACTTCGCAATAGCATTGAGACGCGTGGGGCCGCGGGGGTTTGGCACATTTATGGGACGTACAACGTCCGCCGTGAAGGCTGGTGCGAGGCGTGTCATGTGATACGGCCATGTTGGAAGAAACAATGAATACAAGCCCCGTCGCGATAAGGACCAGGAAGTCCAAAAGGGGTGCGTTCTGTGGGTCATGACAGCATGCCAGCATGCCTCTTCCGAAAGGCTGTTCCACCAGGTTTACCTGGGTGTATAAGGTGAAATCTTCTGAGTAGTCGAGGGGCCTTGAGATTAGAAAGTGGCTCCCAGGTTCTTTCACTAGGAGGATATCCTTTCCATTCAACCAGGTATTGAAGCTGACCCCGTTTATACCTGGAATCACATATTCGGGATACTTCATACTCCAATTGGTTGTCGACCAGTAGAAGAGGAGGTCGGCAGGATTTCCGGGAGAATTGGTTGTAGAGTTTTAATAAGGATGTGTGGAATACTGGGTGAATTATCTTCCAAGAGTCTGGTAGTCTAATCCAGTATGAAACTGGATTGATAATTTCCTTGATGGGAAATGGACCACAGTACAGAGGGGCCAACTTGATTGGCTGTAGATGCCAGGGTAGTCATTTCGAAGACAACCAGACTTGATCACCGATAGCATAAGAAGGACCTGGTCTCCTTTTTAAATCCGCATACCTCTTAGTCTGTGTTCTGGCCGTGTCTAGGTTTTCTTTGGCCTCCTGGTGAACGTTGATGAGGGTTTCTATCCAGGAGTCGACAGTAGGTACTGGTGTAGGATGAGGGAGAACAGAGGGTAGAACCGATGGATGGAAACCTTGGCTACAAAAAAAAGGGCTGGTCTTAAGTGCTGAATGGTCAGAATTGTTGTAGGCGAATTCAGCCACGGGTATCAGGAGCGACCAGTCATCTTGAACCTTGGTGGCGAAACATCGAAGATACTGTTCCAGGGTCTGATTAGCACATTCTGTGGCCCCATTGGTTTGGGGATGATACCAGACGAAAGGGCGCGTTGGATTCCCAAAATGCGACAGAGATGTTTCCAGAATTGAGAGACGTATTGAGGTCCTCGATCAGATATGATCTTGGAAGGAAGTCCATGTAAACGAAATATGTGTTCCAGGAAGATTCCAGCAAGCTTGGACGAGGATGGCAGCTTACACAGGGGTGTAAAATGAGCCATATGAGTGAACAAGTCTATGGTTACCATGATGGTCGTGTATCCTCGGGAAGGTGGTAATTCCACAATGAAGTCTGTAGCAATGAATTCCCATGGTCTTGTTGGCAGCGATGGTTGCAGTAGAAGATCATGTTTGTTTTGACTGCAGACAGCACAAGCTTTGATGTACTGTTGTACGTCGGTCTTCATTCCAGGTCTTCATTCCAGGCCACCAAAATTGTCTTTGTATAAGACGGAGGGTGTTAGTTATGCCACGATGTCCAGAGTGAAGGGTATCATGGCAGAGGTTTATCATTCTTTGTTGTAATTTCTGTGTAGGAATGACCAGTGCATTGTCCTTGAATAAATATCCTTCCTTAACTCTTAGGTTCCATGAATTCTTCCTTGAAATATCCTTCCAGAGGTCAGAGGACTGGGTTTGCACTCAGATTTCTTCCAGGAGGTTGACTGCTTGAGCTACAAAGATCGTGTGGGGAAACATCTTAGGATAGGCCTTGTCTTCAGTGGTTACATAGTCAGGACGTCGAGATAAGGCGTCAGCAATCATGTTTTGTGATCCGGGAACATGAGTGATTTGGATTTTGGTATTGGGCAAAGAAGTAGGCCCAACGCGCCTGACGACTGTTCCTGCACTCCAACGACTGTAGAATTTGAAGATTCCGATGGTCTGTGCGGACCTGAACTGGATATCTAGCACCCAGAAGTAGATGTCGCCATTCAGTGAAGGCTTGGCGGGTGGCTAACAGTTCCTTTTCCAGGACGGAATAGTGTGTCTCACTGGGAGTCAGGGTTCGTGAGAGGTAAGCAATGGGGTGTTCCAGTTTATCCTCAAGTACCTGTTTCAAGACCGCTCCTATGGCGTAGTTAGAGGCATCCGTTTCCACTAGGAATGGGCGATTTATGTCGGGTTGGGCCCGAATGGGGGCTTGTGTGAACTCTGTCTTCAATCGTTGGAATGCTTTATCTTGCGGTGTAGACCAGATAAAGGAGGTGTCTTTCTTCAAGAGAGCAACGATCGGCTGAACGATCTTAGAAAAGGTAGAAATGAACTTCTGGTAGAAGTTGGCAAGCCCCACGAAGGATTGAACTTGTTTCACAGATGTGGGAGCGGGCCAAGCCAGTATGGCTTTTACCTTTGAAGGGTCCATACCAATTACTTCTGGGCTAAGGATGAATCCTAGGTAGTGAACAGAAGTAACGTGAAACAAGCATTTTTCGGGTTTGGCTAAAAGTTTGTGTTCACAGAGTCATTGTAATCCTGCCTTTACATGTTCTTCATACTTGAGAGTATCCTTGGAAAAGATCACTATGTCATCCAGATAGACAATGACGAAGAGGAATAACATGTCAGAAAACACCGTATCCATAAAACGTTGAAAAACTGCGGGGGCATTAGGTAGTCCAAAGGGCATGACTAGATATTCATAGTGACCAAAAGGTCTTCTAAAGGCTGTTTTCCATTCGTCTCCTTCCCGGATACGGATTAAATGGTAGGCACCCTGGAGATCCAACTTCGTGAATATTACGACACCTCTCACAGCTTCCAGGATATCAGAGATCAGGGGCAGTGGATACCGATCTTTGAGGGTGCATTGATTTAAGCCACGCTAGTCAAGGCAAGGTCTGAGTTCCTTGGTGTCCTTCTTGGGAACGAAGAACAACAAAGCACCCGCTGGAGATTTTGAGGGTCTTATGGCGCCGTTTTCAAGATTGGTGTCCAGGTATTCTCGGAGGGCCTTTTTCTCAGGTTCAGAAAGAATGAACATTCTGCCGAAGGGAATCACTGCTGAGGGATCTGTATCTATGGCACAATCTTCAGGTCTGTGAGGGGGTAAGGCCTGGACTATGGCAGTTGAAAATACATCAGCATATCCCTGATAGGCCTCTGGGACTTGTATGATATTGGAAAACATGAGTGGTGTTTTCTGGTCTCTTAGTGGTTCTTTAGGAGGCGTCGAGGAGGGATCCAGGGATAGACAGTGGGACATACAAAACTCTGAGCCCAGGAATAGTGATCCTGCTGTCCAATTGATATACAGATTGTGCTTTTGTAACCAGGGCATACCAAATACCATGGGGTAATGGGTTGACTTAATGATGTTGAATGTTATCCTCTCTTGGTGATGGTTTATGGAAAGTTGGATCTCTGTTGTCTGCAGGCTTATGGGTCCTGAAGAGAGGGGTCTTCCACCGGCTGCATGGTGCTTCGTGTCTCATACGGAATATGATGACTAACAACCCAGTCTTGATCAATGAAGATTCCCATAGCTCCGCAGTCCACCAAGGCCAGAATGGGATAGGTCTTATTCTTGGAGGGCGACAGGAAAGCCTATAGTATCACCAAATTGTTTTGTCCAGGAGAGTTCAGGGATGGAATTGATGTGGAGCAAGCATCTCTCTCCCGAAGCTCTGCTCCATCTAGGATCGGGAGCTGGCATTTGGCGAACGCCGAGGAGGGGCTAGAGGACACTCCCTAACCAAGTGTTTGTCTGAGGCAGAATACATGCACAACCCCGTATGAATCCTTCTCATTCTTTCTTGCGGGGATGTAGGTCCACGGAAGGCTCCTATCTGCATGGGTTCAGGTTCAGAGACTGAGCCTGGGTTTGTGTCCGTCTTGGTGGTATTCTCGAAAGACAGCTTCGTAGGATTAGCTCTGGATTTCTTCTTCTCTGCCTTCCTTTCCTGGATACGGAAATCTATTTGCAAGGCAAGGTCCATTAGTGCCTGAAATGAGTTTGGGCGAGCCACTCTGGCCAACTCATCCTTAATCTCCTCATTCAGTCCTCTCCTGAAAAGGGTAAAACTAGCCTCCTGGCACCAATCGGCTTCCTTGACTAATTGCTTGAATCGGGTAACATAGGTGAGCATATCCTGGGATCCTTGCTGGAAGTCTAACAGGCGTTCCTGGGCACTATAGACCTGCTCTGGACGGTCAAACATGGTTTTAAGGGCTTGTATGAAGCCATCATAGTCATCCAGAAGGGTATCGCCGGAATTAACGAGGGGCGTAGCCCAGGTCAAGGCATTTCCTGAAAGGTGGGAAATTATTAACCCCACCTTAGCCCTGGGAGTTGAAAAGTAATAGGGCTTAAAAGTAAAGTGGACCAAACATGAATCCAGGAATCCACGAAGGGTTTTTGCTGAGCCATCGTATTTGTCCACTATGCCACCCAGCAATACACTTTCTTTTGTGGCAGAATCACGGGATAGAACTAATTGTTTAAGAGTGGCGTTTTCCGCCTTTAGATTCTGCACCTCGGTTGATAGCTCTTGCATGCCACGCATCAAATCCTGGACAGCCGCTTCCATGTCCATATCGAGTTCGGTCGGGGGGCGTCTCAAACTGTCAAGGATTTCTCCCCTTCTCACCTGAGTTCGATCTTTGCTGATTTCTTGGTCGATGCCTTCTTGCGAACTGATCGAGTCTTGAATAAAGCTGCACGAGTCTCTTCTGACTCCAGCGTGCGTTCAAGGTTCCGGGATGCAGGGACCCAGGAGTCCGGAAAAGTAACAGGGTGCGCAACAAGCACACGAGTCCAGGAACCAAGAAAGGAAGGAAAGGGACTAGGATGGGGTAAGCTGGAAGAAGCAAAGGATACAATACCGCGAGCTACGGTGCACACGTCTGGTCACTACTTCGCAATAGCATTGAGAAGCGTGGGACCGCGGAGGCGTGGCACATTTATGGGACGTACAATGTCCGCCGTGAAGGTTGGTGCGAGGCGTGTCATGTGATACGGCCATGTTGGAAGAAACAATGAATACAAGCCCCGTTGTGATAAGGACCAGGAAGTCCAGAAGGGGCGCATTCTGTGGGTCATGACAGCCTGCGTCTCTGCAGCCTATAACAACACAGCCAAAGTCTTTAAAAGCTGCAAGGAACTGGCCAATCCTGTTGCAGTCTTTACCTCTCCTGTTCCCTCAACAGGCCCTCTGTACGGCTTTGGCCTCTCGCTTCTCCGCTAAAACTCAGGACATCCGGTCCACTATATCCTCTTCCTCTCCATCTTCCTCTCTCGGCCCCCTTTAGCCATCCCTCCCTCTCCTCCTCCTTTCTCCTCTTTTGCTCTATCACCTGATGAGGTTTCTAGACAAGTCCTATCTATGGAAGTGACATCGAAACAGGTGCTCGCCTGCTCCTCCAGAACCATCAAGTACCACATTGACACCCTTGATCCAGCCTTGGCCGATTTCTGAAATCATTCTTTTGCCACTGGAACGTTCCCCTCTCCCAAACTCTTGGAAAAACTGGCCACCTGCCAGCTTACTCTCCACACTGAATCTGAATTTGTTGGTTGTCTCCATGACCATCAGTCTGGCTTAAGAGCTGCTTGCCAGAGGCATAGAAACTGCTCTCCTGAACACCTGTGAAGATCTGATCTCTAAACTTTCCTCTGCTTTCGACATGGTCAACCACACCATCCTGATCAATTGACTCTGTGAGGACTTGGGCATCACGGATCAGGCCCTGGAGTGGCTGACCTCCTTCCTCTTGGACCGCCCCTCCCAGGTCCAAATTGGTCCCTTTCAGTCCGCCTCCTCTCTCTTTTTTTTTTATTTGTTTATGGTTTTACAACCTTTACAAAATCAACATTCTCATATGAGTTGCAGTTTAAAATATCTACATATCCTTTGCAATCCACTTAACTCATTAACCTAAAATCAAAAATATCATACATTTAACATTTCAGCAGAAATATTTTGCGCCCGCATATTACCACAGCATCATAAATCAAGGGTAGTGACAGTGCCAACTCAAATGCGTAGATTACACCAACTGGTCATCTTTTTCAGCTAATTCCCATTCAATAATTACAAGGAAATTTGTTAAGCAAATGATAAGTGTTACACTTCTTCCCCACATACATCTTTGCCAAAGCGATTCCCTACTCATGCTCGCCTCAGTATAGAGGTGAGTGACAAAGCATCGTTTTCGCTCCAATTCAAAATACCTGCAATATACAGTAAGGTGCTTCAAGGATTCAACTATAGCCGGTAGTTTACAGAATCTACATAATCCTCTCAAAGCATTATTTTTATACTTTTGCCAAAACATAATCCTTTCATTAGTAAGCATCTGATTAAGACGAAATCTTAGGTAGATCCTTCTTGCAATATTTCATGGAAACGCGATCTGGTACCTTGGGCGGAATCCCCATTGACGTATAAATCTAGCGTACTCAATGTATGATTGATACCCATGAATCTTTTCAATCAGCAAACACCAGTGATATCTGCAGTATTTAGTCTTACATGATGGTAACCCCAGTACCAAATCCTCATGTGAAATCATAGAATCTGAAAGGAATTTCTCCATCCTATTCTTAAATATCAAGATCGACCGAGGGTGCCCTTTCTCAGTCATTATTGCAAGTTCTTCATACAATGAATTCTTAGGAGGAGCCAGCATTTTCCCATAATTAGTAATCATTCACCAGTGCCATTTAACTGATAGTGGTAAGATTCCCAACTCATGGCAAACAATAGCATTTGGTGTGGACATTGCAAGACCCAGAACCTTTTTCAACATTTTGCCCTGGATAACATCCAAAATATCATCAATCCTGTATAAACAAAGATCCAATGCATATAACAGGATTGGTTCAATCTTTTGTAGATAGAAAGTAAGCATTGGAATCATTGAAAATTTCCCAAGGAGATAGTATACCAGTTTAAGCTGTGCAGTCAGCAGTTGGGCTTTTTTGGTTAAGACCAACTTCCAGCTCTCGAAAGAATAACTGCATGCCAGATGATAACCCAAATAACGCATGGATGGTGCCCTCGGAATCGCACAGCAATCAATAGACCATGTAAAGTTATTAATTTTTTTACGTCCTTCGTTGAATGTAATAATAAAGGATTTCTCGGTATTAATCGTTAAATTGTGTTTACATGCAAAGGTATAGAAAAGGTTCAATTTAGACTGTAACCCATAGGGGGTCCTATCAAAAAACAGTAGATCATCCGCAAAACTTAGCCAATTCAATGCAATAATACCCAATTTTGCCGGAAAAATCACTGCCTCCTGCCACTGTTCGTCCAAATCCAATAGATAGAGGTTGAACAGCACTGTAGCAAGATTGCAGCCCTGTTTCAGTCCGATCTCAGTCAGAATGGCTTCGGTGAGTGCACCAGCCTTGGTAAGTCGGATGCGATATGTTGTATGTTGGTGCAGGGCCGCTATGATTGAAACTAGCTGCGATGAGAAACCAAATTTAATACATTTATTCCAAAGTAGCTCTCTGATTACTGAATCAAACGCAGCAGTAAGATCCAAGGCCGCCATGTAAACACAACCGGCCTTGTCTAATTTGGTTTGCTGGTACAAATGGGCAATAATGGTTGCGTTAAGCTGGCAGCCCATGAATCGTCGAAAGCCAGTTTGGAATCTAGATAATAGGTTAGACTGATTAATATATTGATTAATGGCTTGTAATAAGAGATTAGTAAAGATCTTTGCCGAGGCATCCATAAGAGCGATCGGCCTGAAATTCATTGGGTCAGTCATTGGCCCCTTTTTATAGATTGGGATAATTATCGCTGAGCACCAGGAGGCGGGAATATGCCCAAGATAATAGATAGCTTCAAATTTGCTTTTAAATAATGCCGCCCACATTTCCGGATTAAGCTTAATAAGACATGGCGGGATGCCATCCGGTCCCGGTGCTCGCGAACCATTAGATTTTGTGATGGCCAACTGTATTTCCTAAATAGACCATGGACATCCCTGAAAAGTGGGACGGAATGACAATCTATCCTCTAATAGAAAATGACTTGGCATAGCGAATTTTGCTCTAATATGATTTACCCAGGAAACAGCAGAGATAGCTGATTCTTCAATCCTCTCGGCTGTGCCAAATAGGGTACGCATAGTCGCCCATAGATTCCTAGCATTTTTAGAAATTAAAACAGCCATGAGATTCTGATTCTCAATATTGAACAGCTCATATTTCAGTCATTTTATTTGTAATTTATAGCATTTATTAATCTCAACCTTAGACTGCGGAAACATAATTTTCTAATTCGGTACCGTTTTTCTTTCCTTAGATCAACAATTTTTTGACTATATTGGTGTTGGTGCTTAATTGGTTGCCTGCACTCAGACGATGCCTTCAAGTTTGACATGTGCACCGCTATTCTGATAGAATTCTGGACCTCTTGCAACACACAAATAACACCTATACTCTCAACACTCACTTTAATCAACGGATCCTCTAGAATTGCAGCACTAAATGATTCACATCTTCTAGAGGTCCACTTGATTGATAGCCCGGCCCAATCATGGGCAATTGCCCTTAAATTAGGCTCCACATCAAGACATAATGTTTCCAGCTTCAATTTGGTTTTCAGGGCTAGATGATCCCCTTTAAATAGATTAACAATCAAAATTGGATCAACAAGATGTAACCATCCTGTAGAGACAAAGAACTAGTCAATCATTGAAGTATAGAGACCTCGTGCCCATGTATGATGATAAGTACCTGCCTCGAACGGAATCAACTGAATGTCCCAAAGCATAAAGAACTCCACCCATCTTACACCATTCGCATATGATTTCTTTCTAGTATCAGATTTACATTGATTGTCTACCATAAGATCATCTATACAAGTGGCATTAAAATCACCCCTTATAATTACATTAAAGCTTGCTTTGGTCCAGATGATCTCTTCAAAAAGGGAATTTAGGCGATCTGTTAGGGTTTCGAAGGAAGTCACCACCTGATTCCAGTACAAATTAATAACAATAAAATCTTGAAATCTGTATTCTTTGCTTGACATTTTCACAACCAGTAAAGCCTCATCAGCCCACAGCAAATGGGAGATCACTTTCAGCTTTTTATCAATTAGGATCGCCAGACCCCCAGCTGGACGTCCTAGTATCCCCCTTGATGCCGGCTGATAGTAGGAGTCAAACCCTTCCAGAACTACCTCACCCATAATCATAGTTTCTTGGACCAAGCAAAGCCCTGGACGAGAATCACAATCAAGTGCAGCGTTCCACGCCCTTAAATTAGAGCTCCCACACGAGTTCCATGACAGCAGGGACAAACCACGCTCATCCTCCTATTTTTTGCCCATCACTGTTGACGGTTTAGGAGAAGTTGATGTCCCCATCCCCATCATCCCCGATAGTGAAGCAGCAAGATTCATAAATTGCTTCAATACCTCTTCACTAATCTGCGGTATCGATCCTTCCACAGTCATATTCTTTGGTTGCTCCGGGGTAGTTGCAATGTAAATTTCTGCGCATTCCTCAGAATTAAATAGACATGGGAATAGCCCAAGTAACTCTAGGTCCTCCCTTTGTGCCCAAATTAATCGTGCAATGATGTGAGAGTGATAACCACAAATCATCCTCGTAGGGTTATTGTGGGACAATCGCACCCATTCAATGTCATCACTTCTAATAGTTCGTAAAGCTGGAATCGCTTGAAAGGCCTTCAGCATAGCTGATCGATTCAAACTTATTTTGGCAGAGGGTAACTGTTTAGTTTCCCAACCCATGATAGATGGCATATCTACGGTTAGGAAAAGTACCTTATCAGACAATGCCTGTTCATAGGCATCAGGGAAGGATATATTCTCTTTCAACTCTCTTTCTGAAGGCAATCTGTCTCTGGCCCTGCGTTTGTTGATATTACCTGATGGGGAGTCACAACTACCATTGCCATCCTTTTCAATATTTGCTTTATGCGCGACTTCTTTCACCTGTGCGTTTGCTAGCAGCTCCTGGTGTTGATCGTTTTTAGATAGTTTACCCTCCTGCTTTTTTACTCCACTTGGGAGTAACTCAGTGGGTTGAGTTGGTATTTTAATCGTCTCCCCTGATTTTTTCAGGGATTTCTTGGTGCCTGCTTCCTTAATTTTCTTCGATGCCTTTTTCATGTAAAGAGCAGGGAAGAAATTGAGGAGCTCAGTTTGCTTATGTTTAGGTAAAGACACCTCCTCTGTCTGATCAGGGGGATCTAGTCTATTAGGCATTATTTGTTTCCCCTTCCCATTACACTTCTCAGCCAGGCTCTGGTTATTTTCAATATTCAGTAGCGCCCTAGACTCAGAATTAAGATGCAATAAATCTATCTTTTCCTCGTCTATGGATGTTTCTTTTATCTCAGCCTTAAAAGAGTCAAGAATAGAATTTGTCACATGTTGTTTGGTAGACATCTTTAGATTTTTTGCTTGTTTAATTTTACGTTTTGACGCTCTCAATAACAATCTCTTCTGCTTTCTTGAAAGTACCGGTTCAGGGCATTGGTCTTCAGCCAAAGCAGCCTTCGCTACATCTAAGGCATGATGAGCATTCTGTTCATCATCTTCGAGATCAATTAGGTTGGTCAAAGCTGACGGACTATCCGGAGACTCTGCTCTCGCAGAGTAAGACCGCGGTCTTATAGAGTCATCCATCGTTTCCGTCGGACCATATTGGCCATTTACTGGTTGCTGAGTAGAACTTATCTTTTGAATCGTGGTAAGAATCTGTTTGATGGCCCCGGCATTAGCCGTTCCCAGCTCTAACAACTGATTCAGGGCAGGGTTAACAGCCTTATTACTCTTTCTTACATCAGAGGCCATAGCTTCAGCAAACGTGGGAAATGGTTGGAACCCTATTCTTACATCAGGCGATGTTTGTGAGGCTTTAGTACATGCCGTCAGAGCGTTACCCGCTTTTGGTGCACTATTTAACTCAACTATGGTTTGTGACGCTTTTGAACTCATTTTAGGGACTTCCCCTTGTTTACCCTTAGTGAGGGCCGCCACCGCCTCACAGGTAAACAAGAGCCCCTCAATTCTGTTGATTTTAGCTGATAAGTCAATAATAATATCATGCGAATACATCAATTGCGCTTGAGTATATTCATGTCCTTTATCAAGCAAATTGAGTATTCTGGATAGAACTGGGAACTCAACCCCAATATCTGATGACTCCATTAGGTTGCGTTCCGCTTCCACTTCCACTTCTAGTTGAGATAAGCTCGTTTTGGGGTCATCATGGTGTAACGACCCTGCTATGTCGCCAACTAATACATTGGTGATTACATTTCTACCAGGAGAACTAGTTTCTTGATTATGGGCCCCCTTTTCATTCTCTAAGTTTGATGAAAAATCATCGAAGCAGGCATGTACCAAGGCTTGCGTCCCAGGTACATAACCTGGATCCGCATGAACATGTACATCTTCCATGCAGTAATTGTAGGCTTTCACCGGGGTTGATGGGCCTCTTGAGAAGCGCATACGCTTATCCAAAAGTGCCTCAATAGCCGGGGCAATGATAGACACATCAGAGAATCTTGGTTTAGTTGGTTTTATCCCCATTGTGGCTAGCAAGATCTTTTTGGGTGGAAGCACCAGGCCCTCACACAACCCCTCATTCTCATCATCATGGTTCATTTCTGTTAACTTATAAGTATCTGATTGGAGGGGGGCATTAGGCGAGGGAATTGGAGGCGGAATGACCCCCTCCTTCATTGAGAGCATTGTTTTTTCCCTGACATCCTGGGGTACATGCTCACCCACAATTCCCAACAATTCTTCACATACAGACGTTCCTACCTCATTTGAGCAATGTAATTCCTCATAATCTACAATGGGGATATCAGACATATTCGAGTGGTTGCCCAATGATTGATTTAGGTCATTGCTCTTCTCACCACATATCTTCCTCCCACTACGCAGCCCATTCACCATTGTAGATGAATCTAAATGATGGTACACAGAACTCGCCTGCCCGCCACCCGCGAACAGTGAACAGTAAACAGTACTTTGAGTACTTTACATGGTGCGCGCGTGAGTGCGCGGGCACGAGTCTTTAAATAGGAAGTGAAGCGGGCGTGAGTCACACACGGGGGCGGGACCCAGGGAGGAGACCTGAACGAGAGGAGGAGAGAAAAAGAAAAGCAAAGGGCGACTTTCAGTAGTGCAACAATTCCCAAAAACTCTTTGTTACGCAGCACCTCTGGCACACGTTGCTCGCGTAACGCTAGACGCTACACACGTAACGCTAGACGCTACACACTATCACAATAGGCAGTCCAGCTCATTAGAGCATAACAGTCACCTTGGTTGAGTAGGGCTAAGGCAGGAAGCCAGGCAACCGTGAGGTTGCAGATAAAGACGTCCTCCAGGCGTTGGATCTGCAGCCACACTCCTTCCAGCAGCACCAAAGGAAATTTCACTCTTGAATGGAAGCGGGAGCAGGGGCAGCACGGCAGCACGGCAAGACAGTAAACAGTACTTTGAGTACTTTACACGGTGCGCGCGCGAGTGCGCGGGCACGAGTCTTTAAATAGGAAGTGAAGCGGGCGTGAGTCACACAGAGGGGCGGGACCCAGGGAGTAGACCTGAACGAGAGGAGGAGAGAAAAAGAAAAGCAAAAGGCGACTTTCAGTAGTGCAACAATTCCCAAAAACTCTTCGTTACGCAGCACCTCTGGCACACGTTGCTCGCGTAACGCTAGACGCTACACACGTAACGCTAGACGCTACACACTATCACAATAGGCAGTCCAGCTCATTAGAGCATAACAGTCACCTTGGTTGAGTAGGGCTAAGGCAGGAAGCCAGGCAACCGTGGGGTTGCAGATAAAGACGTCCTCCAGGCGTTGGATCTGCAGCCACACTCCTTCCAGCAGCACCAAAGGAAATTTCACTCTTGAATGGAAGCGGGAGCAGGGGCAGCACGGCAGCACGGCAAGACAGTAAACAGTACTTTGAGTACTTTACACGGTGCGCGCCTCCTCTCTCTACATGTGGCGTTCTACAGGGCTCTATCCTCTCACCCTGGTTTTTCAACCTCTACTTGGCCCCTTTGGCCCACATGATCTCTACCTTCTCCTTTAACTTACAGTGTTATGCGGATGACATTCAACTTTCCTTCAGGCTCCCCTCAGCCTACTTTCCTCTCTCACTCATTCCTGGTGTCATCTTCAACTCCACTCTCTCTTTCTCTCTTCACATTTCAGATGTCGCCAAGAAGTCACTCTAGCAGCTTCTCAAAGGGACTGTTCCCTTTCTCACTTTCCCCCAGAAGCTCACTGTCTCCAGAGCTCTGGTTCTCTCTAGGCTGGACTACTGCAACAGCCACTTTCTCAATCTGACTTTCTCTACTCTCTGCAACTAATCCAGAACAGGACTGCAAGACTTATCCTTGGCCTAAAGCCCAGGGACTGTATCTCTCCAGCCATGAAATCTCTCCACTGGCTCTCGGTTGCTGCAAGGATCAAGTTCAAGACCCTTTGCATTGTCCACAAGGCTTTCTGGGGATGGGATCCGCACTACATCCAACACTCTCTTCCAAAATACCTTCCTTCTCAAGCCCTAATGGTTAGATGCTTCTCCAGGCAGAGAGTGGGGGGGATAGATCCTTCTCCCCTGCAGGTGCCTCCCTCTGCAATGGCCTCCCTGCCCCTCCGAAACCTGAGCCGAACCACTTGAAGTTCCAGAAGCAGCTCAAAACGTTCCTCTTCTCTACTTTCTCTCTTTCCCTCTCCTGCTGACCTACCTGACCTACCTGTCTGCTGTACCAACTGGTTGCTTGGCTACCCTCAGTCTCACTGAGTCCAGGCTTTTTCTTGATCAATCACCCTTGCACTGCCTCTGGGCCTACCATGCAGTTAGGGAGTGTAACTGTAACCCTACAGTCCCTTGTTCTCCTTGCACTACCAAGAGCCGCGCTGCCCTGGCTGCACTTACTCAGAGCATTGCTGCCCTGTTTTCCCCTCACCTCTCCCTTGCACTTCCTCCCTCCCTTTCCCCCTGCGCTTCTCGTTCTCGCACTTGCACGATCTGAATGACACAAGGCTTATTAAGATCATTTGTCTTGTCCTCCCTTTGTTTTCCTTCCCTTGTCTTGTCGTGCCTAAAAACACTTTGTACAGGTGCATTATATATGACTTATCATATCATATAATTTTATCACAGATGCCCAGAAAAATATACATTGCCGCAGTAAGAAACTGCTAGATTGGCAGAGCCCAAATGCCAGTTTAGCCAGGTAATTACACTTAGCAGGACTGCTATATCAGAAATGCCCAGTTAAAAAAAAGTCATGCCAAACTGAGGAATGACTAGACTGGCTGCACCAAAAGGCCTCTCTAGCCACTAATACCACATATCATGCCTGCTTAGCATGGACATGGACGACCATTATGATTTATTGCACAATCCCACCCCCCCACATATCCCTTCTCCCTCCCATCCACTACCCCAACCTCCAAAATCAGCTCATTGGCCCAGAATTACCTCCACGTCCCTCTTCCTTGTCCCAGTGCTTACATATGAGGCTCCTTGCCTCATTGGTAAGTACTGGGATGAGGAAGTGTGGAACTAGGAGTAATGAAGATTATATGTAGCTAAGTCAGGCTTTACCTTCATGTACCTCTACCTCATCCCAGTACTTGTGTATGAGGCATAGTGCCTCATACACAAGTACAGCCTCATACACAAGTACTGGGATGAGGAAGAATAGGGCTAGGAGTAATGAAGATTACCAATGAGTAATCAAGGCATTATACACAAGTAGTGGTGCAACACCATTGAGCTGACTGGGCTTCAGCACTCCCCCCCCCCACTGAAGTTGTGGGCTATGTTGGCTTGACCTAGCTGACCTACAGAGCAGTTGCCGGACAGGAAAGGACACATATGTTAAACGTCCCCAGGGTTTTGCTGTTAACAAGGGCCCGACCCAGCAATTACTAATGTACAGCATTTCACTGTTAGTACCTGCATTCAAATGCCAAATTTTTTAAGCAATTGAAATTGTGATGTGGGTTTAGTACTTGCATGACAGGGAGTGATTGGAAGGGTAGAGAGGGAAGAGGAGACCAGCCATTTTCACAGCAGTCCATACGTGGGTGTTTTCAGACTTAAAGGAGAGAGTTAACTGCTTGTAACATTGAAGCTGCACTAGAATAGTCTCACTAAAATGCGTAAAGCAGTTATATGCCCCCACACAAATAAGTTTGCTCCTCCCAACCACACATGAAGTTAGCGCCTCTCCCAACATTTAAAGGGTTAGCCCCCCTGAAATGTAGGTTTTGTTGCATCGCTGAACACAAGCACACACACCATTCACCATATATACACACACACCCAGCTATCCATATATTTGAGAGTGCACTCTTTCACCATACATGCACACTCAGGCAGCCACCCATAAATGTAAGTGTGCACCCTGTCACCATACCTGCACACCCAGGCAGCCACTCGTACATTTAAGTGTGCAACCTTTTACCATACAGGCACACACACCCAGGCACGTACCCATACATTTAAGTGTGCACCCCTTCACCATACAGGCACAACGAGGCAGCCACCCGTACATTTAAGTGTGCAACCTTTCACCATACACGCACACACGCAAACCCAGCCACCCATACATTTGTGTGCACTCTTTCACCATACACTCACACACGCAATCGTCATGGGGTTGAGTGGAGCCATAATACTTCAAAAATAAAGTGTTTCTTTTTGAAGTCACTCTGACTTCATAAAGAAATAATTTCTGTTAAGGACTGAACCATAACGGAAATAATTTCTGTATGAAGGCAGAGTGACTTCAAAAATAAACTATTTACTTTTGAAGTCATAGGGCTTCCCCCAGCCCATGACAGGGAGGCCTCCAGCCTAGGGTCTTCATGTCATGGGATGGGGGTAGCGCCCAGACTTCAAAAAGAAAGTTTCTTCTTGTATTCACTCTGCCTTCATAAAGAAATTATTTCTGTTCCAGAAAAAAAATCTTTATAAATGCAGAGTGAATTCAAAAAGAAAATGTAAAATAAAGTTTAAAAAAATCGATATTTTTTTACTCCCAGAACATGTGGTCACGGCCCCCCCTGACCCCTGCATGGATTGAAAGCTAACCCAGAAAATTATCACCTGGGACTCCAAGCCGGGAATGGTACCATTCAAACGCAGGAGGCCAAATTACAAGCAATTCAGTATGTCCCATCGCTTATTACAACGAGAGAACCCAGGGCTTTTCTGTATCCGCAGACATGACCGCCAATAACATTTCGAATGGAGAAATGACAGCATCTTTTTCCCGGAAATTTGGGATTTTTTTTTTTTAATATAGGGCGGGGTGGGTCAAGGGTAATAGTTATGGTGGGGGGACAGGGTGGGCGGGCAGTCTCCCCCGCATTATTAAAAAAAGATAAAGCAGTCATTTCTCCTGTTGAAATGTTCATGGATATCCGGCCTTTTCTGGGTCTAGTTGGGCACTACCAATGATTCACCCCACCCCACACTTATTGACATCAGCCAGACCTCTTACAGATCTGCTCAAGGGATCCAAGTACAATAAGGTCTTCCGGACTAAAAAGACAACGGGACCCTTCACATATGGTAACTCACTTTGCCATTGTCCCTCCTCATAATGCCAGGCATTCATTCTCCGGGCGGATGCCTGCAAGGTTGGGCGTGGTGCATTTCTGTCTTAAGAATGGAACGGGTGTGCATAGCCCATTCCCTACATAAGCTGTAAAGTCTTCCCTAAGGGAAGGAAATATGCTGTCTTTGAGCAAGAGCGTCCGACCATAAAATGGGTAATAATCTAAAGGACACAGACTTATTAGGGATGTTGACTCAAGATGTCTTCACCATGGGGTCCAACAGCAGAGTATGGAGGGAATTCCTTCCCAGGACATATCCTCCCCTTTCAGTCATGTGCGGCCTCGGGGTCTGAGTGATCCGACTCTTCTTTCTTGGCTCTTTGTTCTGTAGATTCATGTACTCTGCTTCTCGTCCTTGACTCCTGGGAGACTCCAACCATGGGTCTCAGGGCCCCACATGCACCTGCACACTAGGACTGGACAGCAGCAGAGGCTTGGGCTGAGTAAAACCAGAATAAGCACAAAGCTTCCACCAAGAGGCTTGGACCTAAGCTTCTCTACATTTTGAGTCATGGTGCCTTCTCCACCCTCTGTACTCTCTCTCCCTTCCGCCTTCTCAACGCATAACCAAATGTTCATACATCCATCCTTCCACCCACAGCTGTCATGAATCAGCGATATCGACCCTTCTGGTCTGCCTGGTCCCTCAGTCAATAACCACTACTCCGTTCACCTTCAACATGGCCGACGCCATGTCTTTGGTGCGGTCTAGTCTTCTGTGCGGATCACATGCTCCCTTGAAAATAGACACGCCCCTGCGCATCCGCACGTCTCAACGCTTTGCTTGCCTGCGCCTCACCCGGCAAGTTGTGTTCTAGTAACTAGCCCCCTTTTCTTTGCGAATCCTGGTAACCATCCATCCTTTCTTCCTGGTCCCCCCTTCCTATTCCTTTTGCATGCTCTATTCGGAACCTAGTTACCCTGTTTTCCCTATCCTGATTCCGTCCCGGATCCTTCCTGGAACATTGAAGTTATCCTGAGCTTCGGCACCGCCGCGACCGGGAGTCACTGACCTGCGCGTTTACCGAAGCCCAGCAGACTGGATTCAGAAGACTCTAGAGTTTACCTTTATAAGGCACGCTCGTCCAGGAAAAAGAAACCCGCAAACTCCAAGAAGAAATCCACAAGAAGCAAACAGGTGAGTCATGAATCCGAGGACTCGGATTCTGACAGTTTGAGACACCAACAGACTACTACTGTTTCCGCCATGGAGGCAGCCATTCAAGACCTAATGAGAGGTGTGCAGTAACTCACTACTGAAGTGCAGAATCTTAAGGCTGAAAATGCTGCCTTGAAACAGCTTGTTTTATCCAGGGACTCAGCATATCAGGAAAGTGCATCGGTAGGAGGCATTGTGGACAAGTATGATGGGAATCCAAATACCTTGCATTCCTTCCTGGACTCTTGCTTGGTTCATTTCACCTTTAAACCATACTACTTCTCTACCCCCAGAGCTAAAGTGGGGTTCATGATCTCTCATATATCCGGCAACGCACTGGCCTGGGCTACACCTTTAGTCTCTGCTGGGGATTCGTTACCTGACAATTATGATGAATTTGTTTCTGCCCTCAAGGCCATGTTCAATCGCCCCGAACAGGTATATTCCGCCCAGGAAAAATTGTTAGAATTCCGGCAGGGAAATCAGGATATGTTGACATATGTTACCCGTTTCAAACAATTGGCTAAGGATGCTAACTGGACCCCAGAAGCCTGTTTTACCTTGTTTAGTCAAGGATGAATTAGCTAGAGTAGCCCGCTCGGCTTCCTATCAAGCCCTCTTAGATCTGTCCTTGCAGATAGATTTCAGGATACAAGAGAGAAAGGCACAGAAGAAGAAGACACGGAACCTGCCACCCAAACCTCTGCCTGAATATAACAGCCCCAGGGAACAGGAAACCTCAATCCAAGGTCAATCTGAACCTCAACCCATGCAGCTTGAGTCTTTGAGAGGCCCCATCTCTACCCAGGAAAGAACACGAAGGATCAATAGCAGTCTTTGCATGTACTGTGCATCGGATAAACATTTAGTGCGCAATTGCCCGATTGCCCCTCCACGACGCTCGGGAAACGCCAGCTCCCGATCCTGAACGGAGCCCAGTTTCGGGAAAAGGAATCTTGCTCTGACATTTCACTTTCACAAGAATGTCCTTTAAGCAGTACCTCGGTACTACTCCAAGTGAACCTTTCAACACACAACAAAGAAATACATTCTATACTAGCCCTGGTGGATTGCGGTGCCATGGGTCTTTTTTGTGGATGACGAATGGGCACAGAGACAACATATTCCCCGAGAAGCCAAGGAAGTCTTCCAGGCATTGGAAGGAATCGACGGGAAACTCTTATCCTTTGGTCCCATAACGCAACAAACTTCTGAGCTGATGCTCTCTATTCACAATCACCAAGAAATATTGCATTTTGACATAATCAGAGCAGCTCACTATGCCATAGTGCTTGGCATGCCATGGTTGCGGAAACATAATCCGTATATCAACTGGGCAGCTGGATCCTTGTTCTTGGGTTCCGAGTTCTGTCTCACTCATTGTCTATCTGGGGAACCCAAACAGTCTGCAGGAGTGAAGCTTCCTCAACCACAACACCTCACGGTCTCTATCATCACCCAGGTACCCGAGGTGTACCGTCAATTTTCTGATGTATTTTCTTCTGCTATTGTTCAATCACTCCCTCCTCATCGTCCTGAAGATTGGGCAATTGACACAGAAGAGAATGCAGTTATTCCATTTGGAAGGATGTTTATTCTGTCAGAACCCGAGAAAGTTGCCTTGCGAGAGTATCTAGACACCAACCTCTCCAACGGAACCATTCGTCCATCCAAATCCCCAGCCGGAGCATCTCTATTTTTTGTACCTAAAAAGGATACCAAGAAACTCTGTCCATTCCTGGACTACCGGGGTTTGAATAAATGCACCTTGAAAGACAGATACCCCTTGCCACTCATTTCAGACATCCTGGAGGCCCTACGTGGAGCCGTGATCTTCACTAAACTGAATTTAAGAGGGGCTTACCATCTGATTCGCATAAAGGAGGGTGACGAATGGAAGACGGCCTTTCGGACCCCGTTTGGTCACTATGAATATCTAGTGATGCCATTTGGCTTAGCAAATGCTCCTGCCGTATTCCAGCACTTCATGGATCTGGTTTTTTTCTGACATGTTGTTTCTTTTCGTTATTGTCTACTTAGATGATATTTTGATTTATTTACAAGACCCGACCTTGCATCAGAAACACGTCTCTATGGTCCTACAACGATTGTGCGAACACCATATGTTGGCCAAACCCGAGAAGTGTATTTTCAACGTATCCACAGTCAAATACTTAGGGTTTGTATTAAGTCCTCAAGGGGTAGCCATGGATCCATCTAAAGTGGAAGCAATCCTTTCTTGGCCGGCCCCAACCACAGTAAAACAAGTGCAGTCATTCCTAGGGCTTTCTAATTTCTACAGGAAATTCATCCCTTCGTTCTCAGCTATTTCACACCATCGTCCGTCTGCTAAAGAAAGATACTCTCTTCCAATGGACTGCCAGCCAAGAAACTGCCTTTCAGAAACTCAAACATCTGTTTATTAGTGAACCCATCCTGGCCCAACCGGACACTACCAAACCCTTCCTGGTAGAAACTGATGCTTCTGAACATGTTATTGGGGCCGTCCTTAAGCAAGAAATCGAAAACGGAATGGAACACCCAATTGCTTATTTGTCGCGAACATTACAGCCTAGCGAAACTCATTACTCAGCCCTGGAGAAAGAACTACTCGCCATCAGAGAAGCCTTCACAGATTGGCGTCACCTCCTTTTGGGCGCAAGATATCCGGTCGTGGTAAGGTCCGACCATCGGAATCTCCAGGTTTTACAGGCCATGGAATGCTGAAACAGTCGCCAAGCAAGATGGGCCTACTTTTTTGCCCAATATCAATTCAGCATTCAACCCATTCCTGGTCCATCCAATGTAATAGCAGATGCTCTCTCCCGAAGATCGGATTATATAAAAGAGGATGTTCCACTCCTTCCCAAGATGTTTCCCAACAGGGTGTTCATAGCACAGGCTGACTCACTCTTAGAAATGATACGTGAAGCAACATCGGACATTTGGAAGGAGTATGTTACAGACAATCCCTGGACTCTCTCAATCAAGGATGGATACCTCTTTAAGGACAAGTGCTTGGTTGTTCCTACCCAGAAAGTTCAATCCAAAATTATGAGTCTCTTTCATGACACGTTTCATTCTGGGCACCGTGGCCTCACGGCCACTTATCAGACAATCAGAAGAAACTTCTGGTGGCCTCAGATGCACTCTGACATACGCGACCATATACAAGCCTGTTCAGTCTGCAACCAAAACAAGATCGACAACAGGAAGCCAGTAGGTTTGCTTCATCAACCTGAATTACCATCTCAACCCTGGGAAATCATTGCCACTGATTTTATTGTGGACCTTCCTCCTTCCAGAGGATTTACCACCATAATGGTCACACTAGACCTCTTTTCCCACATGGCTCATTTTACCCCTTTAACCAAACTACCTTCAGCGCCCGAGATGGCAGGGATCTTTGTCACTCACATATTCAGGTTGCATGGCCTACCCTCCAAAATCATCTCTGATCGCGGACCACAATATATTTCCTGGTTCTGGAAGCACCTTTGTCGACAATTGGGTATTCAACGTGCATTGTCATCAGGTTACCATCCACATACAAATGGAATTACTGAGAGAGTAAACCAAACCCTGGAACAGTATCTACATTGTTTCGCATCTAAGGTACAAGATGACTGGTCGCTCCTGATTCCTGTAGCTGAATTTGCCTACAATAATTCAGATCATTCCACGACAAGGATCAGTCCGATTTTGTGTAACCAAGGGTTCCACCCTACAGTATTACCCACACTCTTGCCACCACCCACGTTGACTCCTTCAGTAGACGATTTGATTGCTCAACTAATCTCCATTCACAAGCAAGTTAAGGAACATCTAGAAAAGTCCAGGATGGGCATAAAGAGGTTTGCGGATACCAAAAGGCGTCCCGGGCCTTCTTACAATGTCAGAGATAAAGTTTGGCTCTCATGACGTTATCTACCCAGACATCTGAGACCCAACAAATTGGCTCCTCGTTTCTACAGACCCTTCACAGTACTAGAGATTGTCAATCCAGTCACCTTTCGACTCCAATTACCTGCCACTTGGAAGAAGATCCCCCCTGTTTTTCATACATCACTGCTGAAACCCTTCCACCAGTCAACCAAGCCAAGTCCTCGACCTCCTCCACTTCTTGTTGATAGCCAAATCGAGTTTGAAGTGTCCCGGATCTGTGATTCCAGATACAGAAGAGGTCGCCCCCAATATTTGGTGGAATGGAAGGGCTATCCACCTAGCGAACAAACTTGGGAACCAGTCTCCAATATGAATGCACCACGCCTATTGCAACGTTTTCATCGGGCTCATCCAGGCAAGCCGGGTGGACTGGAGTTTAGGAGGAGACATGCTGTCATAAATCGGCGATATCGACCCTTCTGGTCTGCCTGGTCCCTCAGTCAATAACCACTACTCAGTTCACCTTCAACATGGCCAACGCCATGTCTTTGGTGCGGTCTAGTCTTCTGTGCGGATCACATTCTCCCTTGAAAATAGACACGCCCCCACGCCTCCGTGCATCTCAACGCTTTGCTTGCCTGAGCCTTGCCCGGCAAGTTGTGTTCTAGTATCTAGCCCCCTTTTCTTCGCGAATCCTGGTAACCATCCATCCTTTCTTCCTGGTCCCCCCTTCCTATTCTTTTGCGTGCTCTATTCGGAACCTAGTTACCCTGTTTTCCCTATCCTGGTTCCGTCTCAAATCCTTACTGGAACATTGAACGTATCCAGAGCCCCAGCGCCGCCGCGACCAGGAGTCACTGACCTGCGCATTCATCGAAGTCCAGCAGACTGGATTCAGAAGACTCTAGAGCTTACCTTTATAAGGCACGCTCGTCCAGGAAAAAGAAACCCGCAAACTCCAAGAAGAAATCCACAAGAAGCAAACAGGTGAGTCACGAATTGGAGGACTCGGATTCTGACAACACCCCTCAGTCTTGTGGTAGGTCTGCCTCTCTCTCACTATCCTCTGCCCTCCTCTCTGTTAGTCCTCTCCTCCACCTCAACCCCTCCTCTCTTCTGACCTTCTCCTTAACAAACTTCTTCTCTCTGTCATTGTCACCTCCAACCTCCTCCTGAACACACGCCTCCACTTCTTCAATGTCACCCATGAACTCCTGATCACCACTCCCTTAATGTCTCCTGCAACCATCTCCTGCACACACTCCTCTACCTCTCTCGATGTCACATCCACCCTCCTCCTGAGTGCTCTCCTCCATTTATGCTTTATTGTGAACTCCAACCTTTTTTTATTCTATTCCCTCTGCTCCTTTAGCTCCCCCTTCAGCCATCTCACTCCTTGTAATATTCCTCCTCAGCTCCTCTTTTTATTTTTATGATTATGATGATATTTATTGAATGCAGACCTAGCCTCAAGAAGCAACAGAAAGCTTTACATAGGTAGACAACAGTACAGATGCGTAACAGAGTACTTTTCAGAGGTAACAACAGAACAGATATGCAGGGGCACAGAGGAGAAGGTACAGCTGTAAAGGGTGCATGGGAGAAGAGGGGCAGATGGCGTCTAGCAAGTCAGGTGGTGTGGGAAAGAGCCTCCTTGAAGAGTTGGATCTTGAGTTCTTTTCTGAATTGGAGGAGTGTGGGGGCGAGTCTGATGCTTATGCTGATGGGAGGAGGTTCCATAGTCTTGGGGCGTATGCTGAGAAGGGTTGTTTCCTGGTCCTTTCCTTTTTGGAGCAGCGGATTTCAAGTCTGCACATGTCCTGGCTTCTAGTGGTACACTGCATGCCGAAAATGCTGAGGTTGTCCACGAGGTACTTGGGTAACTTGAGGGACAACTGCTGATACAGCAATACTTGAAAGTGAATTGGGGGTGCAGTGGGAGACAGTGAAGGTCGATGAGGGTCAGGGTGATGTGGTAGTAGCTGCCATCTATGGAGAGCTATGGAGAAGCTGATGCTGCCAGCCCGCAAAAGAAAAGCAGGCAGAGAGAAGTACCCAGGAACAAATGTAACATGAAAATGTGATGTCAAATGCTCCTGGGCACTATTGGTGAACCAAATGAAAATAACATTACTTTTAGGCAATTTTCCTATTGGTTGGTTTGCGGTCAGTCTCTAAACTTGCGTAGACCCTTGATGAGGCGTGCAGCCGCGTGTAGGTCACTTCCCAGGGAGGCTTTTGAGCACTTTATTCCTCACCTCCTCCCTCCTATCTTTTCACATGGCCACCTCTCCAGCTAACATGTGGACAGTGGTCCCTCTGCAAATTTAAACTACTTGGCTTTACCCCTTGATATCATAAAGATCACCACTTCTAGGGTGAGTGCTTGGATTTTCCACTCACCCTATAGTGATGGGGCACAATTCTGTGTTGCCATGAGAATCTGCAGCGCCCTAGCACTCGCCACCCAGAACCCGCCGACAGATTGCTACTTTAGAGTCCAATGCAAAACCCTTTTGCTCAGTTCACCTTTTCACTGACTGTGTAGTGTTTTAGTTGGTTCGTACTAGTCTTCGTTTTAAATGTATTGCCATCCCTTTGGTAATGTTCTTTGATAGGAGCAAGCCCAGCCTAATTAAAATTGCCTTGTTGGGCCTGAGGATTTGGAGAGGGGCATGCATGAACCTTCATAAAACTGATGAATGGTTTAGGCAGGGCTTTAAGTGTGCCGGGCCCAGCCGGGGCAGATCCCCAACAGGCTCAGAAATATGGCCGCTAGAGGACAAGGCTCTTTTTCTAAAGCCTGAAGCTCTTGCTCATGTACGAATGCTTCAGGCTTTACAACAACAACAAAAATTCTCCATAATGGGGGCGCCCGCACCTGACAGGCATTCCTTTAACCAAGAGATGCCTATGTGCTGGCGCCAACATTATGGAAGAAAAGGTGAGGCTGCTGGCCTCCAGAGGGTGATTGCTGCATCCCTTCGTTAAAGGAAGGCCTGTGGAGGGGCAGTGCCACTGTTAAGGCTGAAAACATGCAGCGCTGTCCCCTGGGAGAGGGTGCTGCTCTCTGCAAAGAGCTGCCTGTAGCCCATTAAGCTGGGGCTCGTTAAGGAACCATGGCCTAACGAGCTTGTAGGCGGCGCCTTCTGTTAGGCCACGCCCCTTAATGACAGCCGACTCATTTTTGCTGTGCCACTTAAGGCGCTGGGTTTAGGTTATGGGGACTATGGCTGCAAACAGTGGGACATTTCCATTGTGTGTGTAGTGCCACGAGATCTGAGCGAAGGACTTTAATTTAACTTCGGAGTACAGCACACAATTTGTCATGATGGCAATTTGCTGTCCCGCTGTTACGGGGCCGTCCCTTATGGTATCTTTATCATTGTAGTGCAGTTTCACAATCCTTTAGCAACACAATACTAAAGGTAAGGGCACCTCCGGACAGGAGGAGGTGGTCAATTGCATGTCTGAT
This sequence comes from Ambystoma mexicanum, assembly GCF_040938575.1. NCBI lineage: Eukaryota > Metazoa > Chordata > Amphibia > Caudata > Ambystomatidae > Ambystoma > Ambystoma mexicanum. Next base: position 767,992,085 of record NC_090921.1, read on the forward strand.
TTCTGATCAGTAAAATATGGTCATCAAATGTTAATGTTAATGTCAAAGAATATTTATACCGCGCACTATCACCACCGTGGTGGTCTCCACGCGCTCTGGTGGATCTGAAAGGAATGGGGGTAAATTAGGGCGTGAAATATTAACATATGTAATTTTATTAAACGTTTTTAAAGAATACATGAACTTGTGTTGTTTTGTCTTTTTCAATGATCGTGTCGTTATTTTTAACCTGTCACCAAACTTTAATAAACATTGATTGAAAGAACCCCATAAAGGTATGAAGATAGTGGGAGTTGTGCTTAAGGCTAGCCCCCCCACCTGGTTTTATTCTGAAGCCTGTCCGAAGGCTGCGGCCTGCAGAGGGCTAGCACTGTGGCCGCGAGGATGTGACGCCTGCAGAGGGCTAGCACTGTGGCCGCGAGGATGTGACGCCTGCAGAGGGCTAGCACTGTGGCCGCGAGGATGTGACGCCTGCAGAGGGCTAGCACTGTGGCCGCGAGGATGTGACGCACCGCCCCAGTCCATCACAAATCAAACAACCCAGACGCCTGAACAACACTGGATATAGCCGATGACACTGATACACATAACAGCCTTCAAGCCAGAAGGAGGGGGCAGGCGGGCAGAGCAAGGAGGCGTAATGGGGTAACCCAAGCTTAACGACAGGAGGCGAGCACCAAAGAGATGAGAAACAAGGACACAGGTGCGAGGCGAGGTGAGGGGATCTGTGTCGGAGGGGGAGGGCAGGCGCTGTTATCCTTTACACGGTCGGAAATCGAGACCCTCTCGGAGGAGGAGGCTGAGGCGGGAGCAGGTGTTTCCTTACTGGACTTAACGAGGCGTGCCACCTGTGCCAGTCCACTGCAGATCTGCTGAGCCGCTGCGCAGGTGAGGTAGGGGGAACTCTCCTCCTGACCAGATCCAGAGTACCCCGCGGAGCTCGGCCAGTGTCGCACAGTGGGTCCATTCCTACCGGCCGCATCGTCGCTCTGCGCCTCTCAGGACCACTTCCCGTGTGTCAAAGCAGGTACGTTCCCTCACTCCTGGCACACTCCACTTCCCGCGTAGATAGGTACCAGCAGGTAGGTCCTCGCTGGCTCTTACTCCCTGCTCGATCTTCTCTCCATGTGACTGGGTACCAGCAGGTAAGACCGCTCTCCATCCTGAGTACCGTCTCTCTGGGCCTATTCAAGGGCTAGGCGCCATTTTCTGTCGTCTGGCTCTTTTTGCATCCATGGCAGTGGTGGTATGTGGAGGGGCGTACATCTTTGGTCCAAATATTGCCTTGAAGGAACAAGTGCAGAGACAGACTGCAAACCAACCAGGGGGAGTTCTCCCTTCACAAAAATGTACAACTAATGGGTTCAAATTGTACATTTACTGTGCACATTTTAGGGAACTTGGGTACAAGTCATGCTATTTTCAGTTGGTTTTGTCAGGTAACATGAAACAATTCAATAGATGCAAGTCACCAATAGTGCCCAGGAGCATTTTACATCACATTTTCCCGATGCATGTGTTCCTGGGGGCTTTTCTCCACCAGCTTTTCTTCTGTGGGCTGGCAGCACCTGCTTGGGCGGTTGGATGTCAGGCTCCACTTATCCGCCCATTATGGACGAGCCGTACCCTGGCATTGTACTTAGGTAATGTTCCTTTTTGGTTCCTGTGTGTGTGGCGCACCCCGTGGACACCACCGAGATTCTCCTGGCGAAGGTTACAGTGTTTCAAGTGCATGCTACCAACCCCCACATGAGATCGGAGCCATCGGTTTTTGCAGTGCATCCACACAACCACCAAAAACGGCATCAAGGCACAAACAATGCAAAAGCAATTCTTCAACAAAAAAGTAGACGTTGTAAGACAAAAATAGAAAAATAATTCAACCCCTCAAGCTCCCTTCACCCCACTTGAAACACTTACAAACAACCACCATCCAACAACAAGGGATTCCCAGAGAAAGACCAGGAAACCCAATCAACAAAACTGCTTATTCTCCAGCAGACCCGTGCAGCCCACCCCTGGGCAGCGATAACTCAGATCTTGACAAGGCTTTGAATGCTGGCTTTAGACAATGATCCCTGAGGAAGCAAGCCATTGCGTCCTGAAAGCTTGCAAAACAAACAAAATATATGTGAATGTTGAAGGTATTTGTACCGCGCACCATAACCACCAGAGTGGTCCCCAGGCACTCTGGCGGATATGAAAAGGGGTGTGTGAAAAAAGAGTGAGTGGGGGTTAGTAAGTCTAGTGGGAATAGGAAAGTGAGAGTTGTGATGTCCTGTTGGCAGCTTCAATTCAGTTTGCATCGTTAGCCGAGCTAAAGTGCGTTTTTCGGGTCGGTGCGAATTCTCATGTTCTGTTGTGCCAGGTTATGTGTTGTTAGTTTGTTGTTGCAATGTGTTGCAGTGCGTGCAAATGTTGCTGTGCAGAGAGGTGGTTGTGTGAGTTTCTGTATGAGAAGTGTATGCAGATAGTTGAGGTTTTAGAGTGGGGTTAGCGGGTTTTCCTTACCTCTTGGTCTTTACGTTGCTGTGCTCAACATCGATGATTATCCTGTGTGTTTGGTATTGTAGTTTATCCGCCTAGTAGGCAGGCATGTTGTGACAAATGACTAATCTCCATAATTCTATCTAAGTGTGACACATGGTTAATATTCTCAATTCTATCTAAATGTGACTCATAGCTCAATTTCGCATTTCAATTCTATCTAAGTGTGATGCATGGTTCATCTCAATTCTATAAATATGTGATGCATGGCTAAACTTTACATTTCAATATAAGTGTGATGCATGGCTAAATTTCGCATTTCACAATTCTAAGTGTGGCGCATGGCTAAACTTCACAATTCTAAGTGTGACGCATTGCTAAATTTCACCTGGCCAGAGAGAGAACTCCTAAATTGAAGGCACACCAGTAAATGCAAACATGCAAAACATCGAGATATGAGATATCTGGATACAGGGATAACGCCTACATATGGGACGCAACAGTAAGATAAAACCACCTAAAGGTTGGTATACAGCAGTGATCAAAGTAATATTTACTAGCTGGTTAATTTTGGTATGCGTATGCTATGCTGTGTAGGTAGCAGGATTACCTCTCGCTTTTTAAGTACAGTTTTAAAACACGCAAGGTACTCCCAATTCTGAGAGACTCTGTGGTAGCCCCCCTACTTAAGAAACCCAGCATGCTCCCAAACACTCTCACAAAATTTCTGCAAGTAGCCAACGGGCTGTGCGTGTGCAGAGTTGTGGTGTGTGTGGCCAAACAACGGTATTGTACCATCGGACTGAAAAAAAGGTTGGACCGTACAATACAACTGAAAAATGCTATAACCAAAGGTTGTGTGGTATAGAGACACCCCAGCAGCACACCCGCGAAAAAAAAAGAAAGAAAAATTACAGGGGCTGCAGCGGTTTCCCCCGCAACCCCCGCTCACTATAATAGTGAGCGGGGGTTGCGGGGGAAACCCCTGCAGCCCCCTTAGTATGTAAGTGTGTTTGCACGAGAAAGGTGCAAACTTTTGGTAGTTCGAACCTTTCTCATGCCAACTTTCCGGCCGTGGCAAAATCAGCCGTGGTCGGATCACTTAGAATCCAAACAACAGTGCCTGTAGTTCCTAGACGGGTAGCCTAGATCCCCGCCAGGGTGGCTTCTCTCTGCACCATGGAACAAGCAGCACTGATCAGCAGACCAACAACGCTAGCACACAAGGGGCATCACGGGCTGAGGCCCTCCCTGGACCTCGCTCCAGAGCCAACAACCTAGACGAGTGGCCCACAGCAACTGGTAAATATATACATGGTGTTAAACGAATAATATAGAGAAATGAGAAAAACAGAAACATGGCATGGCCTTTCCAAACATGTCCATTGTGTTTTTATTACATTTAGAATTATGCAACAAGATCTGTAAACAGGATGTGGGGGCTCAGATTATTGGAAATCGATTTTGATTTTAAAATAGTAACTGTAGGGCTTTATGAAGATCAGTTTATATTGTAGCTGAGGGATGGGGAAACTAGGAAAAGGGTGCAGGGAATGGAGGTGGAATTTTTTGGTGTCTGCGTTTTTAAAGAAATGTATCAACTGTTTAGTTTTTAATTTTCTCTAATGTAAAGTATACATGATCTATATTTAAAATTCCACATTTTTCATTCGTGGTTTTTCCATTGTACTTAATTAGATCATCGTGAATTCAACCTTTGACACGGCCACTCACGTGCAAATAGTACTATAGGCAATGCTGGAATTGACCAATGGGATGAGCACAATTTCCAGGGTGCAAGCATCATTTGTGGGTTTTGCTTCTTTTACTTCTTCTGCCTACCTTTGCATGGCAACCTCGCCCATAAGCGGGCAAAAAACACCCAGGGAGGAAACTCAGCCATCCTGTGAAAGTCCCACCCGTGACATTTCAGTCATGCAGAAAGTCTGAATATCACTTGCAGAGTGAGTGGCTGGTTTTCAGCCAATCAGAAAGTGTAGAACTTTTCGGCCTCCTGATTGGCTTAGCAGGATGCTCATTTGCCGAGCAAGCTTCCACTTCAATGAGTGGTTTTGACCCAGTTAGAGACGAGGCAGTGTCTTCATCACCAAATTGTATACGGCGAGAAAAGTTTGTGAATTATTAATCAGTTTCGCCTTCTCCTTCCACATTTTCACACGTCTCTCGCAACCAACATTTGCATTAACGGTCTGTAGAGACCAACATTAAATGATAAGGCCAGTAGTGACCAAAATTGAATTACAAGGCCAATTACGATCAAAATGTGCTTCACTTCCTCTTTCTCTATAGTTAATTGAATGGGACACATTTTTTTGCAGCCCAACCCCCATAACCGTTCCCTGATTAATGGAACTTCACAAAACTTAACAAAGTAGAGGGATATACATCATGGTTCCATGTCATTTAATTGCTGGATGTTTTTTCGCGGGTTTTATTACCGCGATTTATTTTCTCCGAAAAAACCCATCGAATTTTTTTATTTTTTTGAGGAGGGGGTTCCCCCAAAGCCTTCCATTTTCAAAAAAATTCGATGGGTTTTTTCGAAAAAAAATTCGCGGTAAAAACCCCCGCGAAAAAACATCCCGCGACGAAAGGACGTCGTACCATACATCATTTGTTGGAATCTTAAATGCAGCTAAACCCATGAGAGGCAACATTGGCTGGGACTTGTTTTCTGGGCCTCCTGCATTCTGGACAGAACTTCCTGAGACTTTCCAAAATTATTGAAAGTGGGCTGTAAAATACCTTTGGCACTTTGTAAGCAGTCCTTTCATAGGGGTCCGGGAGCGGGTTATAATCCTCACAAAAAGTGAATTTGCCTATGGTTCCATTTCATCCTGTTTCTCCTGCTACCGAGTCTTTGTCTAACAACCTCTGACAAATGCATGCCCATCTGGCAGCCCTCCTGGCGCTTCGGGCCCTCTAAGAGAAGCGGTGGGCGGGATGGTTATTGGGATGGCAGGTGCGAGCTAAATCACCTTTTCTAAGGTGCTATTCCGAGGGAGATTGTCAAAACTCTGCTCTGATACCGGCAAGCATCTGAGTGTTATCGAACGTGAGATGGGTGTCTGTTGCGGGGGGACGTCCCCGGGTGATACAGTAGCTTGATGTGGGTAGTCATCCAGAGATGACATCAGTCATCGCAGGTAGTGGTATTCAAACTTTGTTTTGCTGAGCAGCCCCCCAACAGCTACCACTGCTAATATTTGTAATACATGTCTATCTTTTCTATTGAAAGCAATCACTGCATTCCCTTTTTAAAGAGCCTCGCACCGGGGGTAGGGGGAGGGGGTTAGAGGACAGAGGCAGGTGGTGGTACTTTTGTAGTGGTGTGTATGTGTGTCAGGGTTCATGATTCGGAGTTAGTTGTTAATAGAATGGGTCCTTGGCCATTTCAACAGTTCTCAAACATAGGACCACAGCAGAGTCTGTATATAATGGCAGAAACAATGCATAGCAATGCAAAATCGAATAGCATAGTGTGGTAAATTCAGGAATACAGTATAGCATGTTGCAAGGACTGGTTCGCTACGGCTCTGCGGCGCGTGGGGAGAGTCAGCAAATCTTAAGAGCGGTGTCTGGGCTCCTGACATGGAGTTGCCATTACTTGTCTGGCTGGCTTTCGACGACAGCGACACGCCATAGATGCATTCAGGGACGACCGATCCTAAACTGGTGAGCATCACTGGCAAAGCCTGCAACCCTGCATTGTGGCCGTGGGCGTGGGATGTGATTTTGGGATGCTCACTGGCCATGTGCTCTCTCGGTCCGCTTATGTGAGTAGAAGTATTGTTGCTGGGCCCCCAAGACGCCAAATCTGCTATATTTTCTAAGCAGTCACCGTAAATCCCTTTCGAAGAGCCTCGTGCCCACCCCGTGCTTCCTTTGGGCCCCCCTGGGGGCCAGCCCCACAGTTTGAACACCACTGGACTAGGAGATGTACCAATTTGCATACCCCCCTAAAGTTAGCAAGCAAAATGGCAAGTTTGTGAAAAAAGGGACCCAGAATGTTAGCCTTATATTGTCACAAGTTGAAAATGTGTCCATCTCCAAGTTCCTGTAGTTTAGGTTTGTGAAGTCGTCTGCCAAATTTCACATTTTTAATTATTAAGAGCTCATCCACACCTCTGCGACATACACGTGTGTTTCCTACAGGCCGGGTATGCGCCAGGCAGCGGGGCACCATATACTCCTCCAGAAAACGCCTGCAGCAGAAAGTTGCCTTACTGAGACTTGAGTCTTCTAACTCATCCACCAATCACAGCCCTAGCTCCTGATTTGACAGAAATCACCTCTTTTTTGCAACTTTTTGTTTTTAAAATTTGTCTACCAAACTAAATCACGTTTCTAAACTGGCCAGAACTAATTCCTTCTCCAAGTTTGTTGTGAATCTGACCAGCGTGTTTTTGCTCTATGTGAGATTTTTAAAAAATCCCTATGGGAGTTTAGAATTGTTTTAAATCTTTGAGAGCCGCTTATCCCTCCTCTCCCCACCCACCATTGCTGCCCCTGGACAGAACTTCACAAAACATCTCCAAAAAAATTCAACATCGGCTGGATGTTTTTGATGGATTCTTTCATGCAATTTCGTCCACTGGCACAAAAGTTATGAGCCTTCCAAAATGGGCTTTTGTGTAAGATTTTCAATGTACCCAGAACTATGGAGGCGCTATTGCCATCTCTGTAATGCTGCAGTGGCAACACTATGGTTTGTTACACGACACTTCACATAGGAAAACGACAAAACCTTTTCCTCTGTAAACTATTGTCCTTGTCCACGAATGTTCAACCAATTTGGCAAGCAACTGCTTCGCCACATCTGAACACGGCTGCCAAATTTGGTGGAAATTTTCATGACGAAGAAGAATCTTGAGATATAGTGGATTTTTCCTCCGGGTTTTCCCACAGACTCCAAATAAAAACACCCTTTCGGTACACATGTCTCGAAGCTGTCCACTTCAATTTTCACAAAGCGGATCCTCCAAGCGCCCAACATTATTGATATATATAGTCTGACCTGCAAAGCAGGGCATAGTAACAACTGGCACGTGCGCCTGCAGATGATGAGTGCAGCTACACACACAAAACCACCTCCAACTACAGCATGCTTGTAACAAACATACACAACTAACGTGTATTGGCAGGTGGCACAAGCATGCACGCACACACCCCCTCCATACACACACACACACACACACACACACACACCATGACCAATAAATAATAGTGCACACGCAACAAAGAGATGCCTGCACAATCTGCACACAATACAGAGACTCACAATACGCCAACAAGAACACGTGGTAGAAATAAGTGTGACACACTGACTTGTGGATAACACGTGCGCATAAAGACACACATGCCATTATGACCAGCAACACAAAACATATATGTGCAGAATACAACACGCATGGGCAATACCTATGGAATGGGTAGGCATGTGATGGGGGATTTCTAGCAAGGACAATAAGCACGGGCAATATGCACAGACAACATGCATGGACAGTAATCATGGAATGACTATGGCATGTTATGTCTGGAAGCTTTTACACTGTGCCAATCACAACCATAGTGGTGTTGTGGCATGGCACCTTGCCTGAGAAAAATTCGAATTTAGCCCCTGTCAAGGGGTACCTGGCCACAGTCTGTGGAAGAAGAAAGGACAACGGGACAAAGAGGTGGGATGGGAAGAAGCAGGACTAGGGTAGAGACACACACAGCTCAAAACTGGTGAGTTCCAGTCGGATGGTGGCAGCGGGAATAGCACTCTGTCATCAGAGGTGTGTGCATTGCTAAGCAATGCGGATCTAGAAAGAGGTCACGTAAGGTCATTTGTGGTGACCCCTTATTTTCCAGTGATTGCTTGGTCTGGTTCCGTGGAAGAAGTACTACAGTCAGTGGCACATGGTTATGTGATGGTCGGGGGTGTGCCCGGGAAGCCCTCGAAGTGTGGAGGCTATGTGTAGAATGACCGTGGAATGCATGCAAGCACGGATCATATGCTCAGAACATCCTCATGCACATACATGCTTGGCACACACCAGGAGAAAAATATATCATACGCACGTAACATGCATACACACAGATGTGTACATGCATTACCTTAGGCAGCCATTTTAGCACCGAGATACATGCAATATGCATAGGCGCGTACACATTGGGAACGCAGACACGGCAATTCCCCAGAAAGCCTTCACAATGTGTGTGCTTACGCAGTACGCGTGGCTGTAAGGAAGCCCACTATAGACACACTGTGGCTCCGCACAAGCAATACACACCATTTTTGAATGTTCACAAACAATCTACTACACTCGCATATAATACACTGAGATTTTACAGCAGCCAGGAATAGATCATAGGAACAAGATTACCGCCAAAAATGCGCGCTCATGTGCCCCCACACACACACACGCACGCACACTATAGGTTAACTATACAAGCGTTGGAAATTCTAAGGCACACTTAGGGCCTAATTCAGAGAAGCATTTTATAATGGCAAAACCCCATTGGAAAACGTTCTGTGAATCAGGGCCTTGGTCTAAATATATACATATATGGATTGTGCGGGTCCTCACCATACAAAAAAAACCAACGCTGAGACAGATGTCTTTACTCTGGTCACAGAACTTGAAAATAACAGGTCATTTGTTTAACATATGGCGGGGGCTGAGATATTATTGATATCTATATAAGTGCATAGTCACAGTATCCTCCACTTGAATCCCTGGTCTCTTGCTCTCTCGGAGGCAAGAGATCTTCCTGTGGGGTATGCGTAGACTATAGGCCTTGATTCACAGAGGGTTTTCCTATGGGATTGCGCCATTATAAAAAACGCTTCTGTGAATTTGGCCCAATCTATAGAATTGTAGGTGGGTGACTATCATTGTAGGCAATATATTTTACTGAGGGGCTCACGGTGACAGGTGATGCATAAAGAGAGAAGTGCAGGATGTCTATGACGTCACTTGGATGCACAGCTTGAAATGAACCCCATTGTTGATTGGTGCGCATCTTCAATTGTATGATGTGCATGGCCCCCTGCAGTGTCACTTTTACGCCCCCTGGTAGAGGGGGTAGAAAAGGGAAAAACAAGGGATGCATATTGAGTGCCAAAAATAAATACCCAAGGTCCTGCCCTCTTGCCCAGCCTCCCTTTCCCGCCACTCTCCTTACCTAGACACTCCACAGGAAACTCTAAAAGAAAAGAACATGTGAAATCCGCAGCTATGAGGTGATGTCATTGGTTCACGGCTTTGATATTCCACTGGCGTGACGTCACAGCAAGAGGATACAGCATTTAGAAACATGCTTATGCACGAATGGCTCCCTGTGTAAGTCATTTGTGCATAAAGTGTACAGTTGCCAAGAACATGCACAGATTTGCAGCTGGCAGTCATCGCTTCAATTGAATGTTTTGGGCGCGGCTGGAATTCCACTCCAAGAGCTGCCTCTAGCGGCATTCATTATAACGTTATGTAAAAAGGCAGTTGCATAGCGCCTTTCACCACTGGAATGGTCTCAACGTGCTGTAGGTTGAACACTCTCAGGGACTGGAGTCCAAGTCACTGGAGGTAGAGCAGTAGAGAGAGAGAGAGAGAGAGAGAGTTTGTGGTTTGCGTGTGCACGCGCGCGCACACACTCTGCATGTGTGCACAACTCAGCAGTAATAAGTGGTTACAGTTGGGTAACAATGTCATCTTCTTATTACAGGTGAGTAGTGGGCTATAATAAGAAAAGTATGTAATACTTTTTTTCTATTAAAAGTTTTGCAGGATGCTATACAGAGCTTACACATGCCCAGAAAGGAGTCACAGGTGGTGAGCTTCTCGTCCGGTCCGTCATGACATCTGCAAAAAGAAATCCGAACAAGAGGCAACTTGGTCAATATTAAAGAAAGTCAGCTGTTGGCTCACAGTCTTCTTTCTCTGTAATTAGCTCGTTAGAGGGACACACACAGTAGTACAGGCATTCTCTAAGTACACTAGGAAAACAAGCATTGGCAAAAGCAACAGTTGGGGCTTTTGGGTGGGCATTTGCTACGCACTGATATAATGGTACTACCTGGCTGCTATCAGATCGCAACCGCTGGAAAATGGAGTGAATATCTGAGCATATCATGTCAGTACCTGGCAAATGCCCATCTAATACCTCAAGCCAATACTGTTGGCTTTGTCGCTGCTTGTTATTAACAGGACTTCAGTCCACAGAAATGATATAGATCAAGTGGCTGAAGCACTCTTGGTTGAGGCATTTTTATCACACCAATAGCTTTTTGTACAGCCGCAAATAAGCCTCTCTGCAGACTGCTTAGAACAAACACTGGCTGCCTAGAGCTTAATATCATTGCTTGACAGGGGGAGCTCAAAGAGATCCCAGAACAATGTGTTTAGGGGATGGAGGGGAAGGTAGTAGGTGGCAATGGACATAGTGATTTGCATAGTCATGGGCCGTCATTGGGTGTGTAAATAACCAAACAAGACCCACACGCTGTGTGTCCCTCCTCACATGAGTTAGGATGCATTGAAAATAAATGTATAATTTGACAAAAAAGAAACGCTTTTTGGTTTGTCAAAATACGCACATGAAAATAAAGGAGAATGTTTAAAACCTCTTTTTATTTGGGTAGCTTGTGGGTTCTTTGTGCAAGTTTTCTGAATGAAAATACACCTATTACCATTCTTATCATGAAACTTTACATTAAAGTGCTTGTTCAAAACAATGGTTTCACAAATGAACAATCGCTTGTAAATAGCTTCCAATTTAAATGTTTCTTTTAAAAAAAAATGTTATTTGTAACATTTAGTTTATTTCAAACTTTTATCACAACAATAGCCTTTACATTTCATTAAATCTCCTAGTTCACAAATTATATCACAAGAATGAGAAGAAGAATTTTCAGTATTTAGTCCAAAGTGACTTTAATCATAAGTTAGTTCAGCGGGAAAAGGACTACTTCATTTGGGTTCACTCCAAGATTTTATCAAGAAAGTTTATTGCTGAGCAAGTTAGATGCACAGAGCTCCCACTTAAAATCCAGAGCCACCACTCGTCCATGTTATCAGCCACTGGTGCAAATTGAGTCAAATGAATTGACCTTTGATCTTTTAATGCAGTACATTCGATTATTAGATGTTTGACTGATTCTGTACTTTCCATGCAGTATCCACATACATCATCCTTTGCGTTTTCTATATGTCGCACCACCAGCATTTGCTTCGTTTTATACGCATTCAAGCGCAGTCTTAGAAAACCATCCTGATGATGACGAGACGGGGAATTGTTGCAAGTACTGTGGCATGTGTTCCAGTTGGTTCATTGTGGGCCCAAGCTCTAGGGCAGTCGGCAAATTATTGTATTTTGACAAGTTTTGGATCCAAGACCAGTGTTTTAGCATCGTTTTTGCAATTTGAGGCTGGTCTAACAAATTGGCCAACTGGATATCAGCTGCTAGCATGATTTCCTTTAGCTTTTGCATCCATGTCTTGAGTAAACCAGCATAAGGACGAATAAACAGTAGGTGCACATATTTTGTAGGCTGGTTCCGGACTGGCGATTACCATTTTTCGTAATAACGCCAGTGATTTCCAGACCACAATTCCATGTAACTTGTCCAGGGCTAGTTCATGTCTAATAATCGTAGATATGTATTTTGGTAGCCTTAATACACGCCGCCAAAAGATCCCTTCTAGCTGTGCCGAGATTTTGTAATCTAAGTTCCATCCTGTTTCGACTCCAAAGGTGATGGCAGGGATTACTTTCTGCAGATAGAACTGCCGAACTGGATTTAGGCTAAATTTTCCAAGTAGAGTGTGGATTCTTGCACCTTGTAGGGAAAGCTTCCAATTGAAATGTTTCTACATAACAAAGAGAGCAGCATAAGGGATGAGGCCCAGTGGGACATGCAGTGTCCTTTCTGCTGGCCATAGAGGTGTGGTCTCTGAGGTCTCACAGGGGTGGGAGAAGTGACAGCACAACCTCACTGGGGATATGTAAAAGGGCTTTGCGCCTAGAAACAAGGCAACCCCTCTATATTACACTCCATTGGTTAGCATGCATGTGCCAGCTGGTTTCTGCGCACCCACCAAGAGCATTCGCCCATGGGCGACAGCATAGACTGCCCATGCCTACGGTGCATCTGTGCACAACCTTCACTCCCAAGGGCACACCCCGCATTCCTGCACCATTCTGTGGTTAAAAACCAATTGCCACTGAATTGCTGACAAATAGCTACTGTTGCAGCTCTTAGAAAACGGCGGTTTCGCCACGAGGAGCGTAAGAAAAATGGGATATTTACATTGTTCTGCAGTGTTACTTATACGGCTTGGATGCTCTCCAGTAATATCGCTGTCACGTGATTAATGAGCATTCAGGGCTTTCCTTTCACCAATCATTGGTGTCCACGACTTGGGTCTGATTTGTTTTATTGTACAATTGTGTCGGTGAGCGTGAACAACTTTTGAGAGGTTTATTATCCCCTCACTGTGTTACTTTTTAGAGCTGAAATGTTCTATTGGCCTCCCAACCTACTGTACAAATGCAATACAGAAAAATCAAAAGTTCTAAATGCATGAGGCATCTTACAGTTTCCGGGATGCTGCAAAGAGTTCATTCACCCTTTATTGTCCCTTAGGCTCAAGTGAATGGCGCCTCGTATTGGAGGGAGGCTTACACTACATACATGTGAAGCGTTAGACTCAGCTGCTGCTCTTACCTGAACATCAAATGCCACTGGCTTAGAGTGACCAGATTTCGAAAATAAAAAACTGGGACAGGCCACCGACATAGAAGTAGGACTACAGCTTCAGCAGTGAAACCGTAGTTCTACTTGTAAGTGGGATGCTTGTCCCGTGTCATGTTGCAGCGGCCGGGGTCCAGAGGCTATTTTAAGTTTAAAAAACCCATCTGGGATTTGAGGATCGGGTGTATACCATCCCGGTTTTTGGCAAAAAGGTGCAAAAATCATGATATCCTGTATTATTCATCATATCCATGATATTCACCTGTAACCCTTTGAACCACCTACACCGCTATGTTTTCTCTCTCCTATGCAACCAGCAACTTATATACATGTACTTGTCGGTACCAGGATATCCTGTAACCTCTCAAACCTCAGACTGGCTGTTTTGTCATTCCTCTGCAATTAAGTAAGCTTCCTTGTAACAGCGCCACGATGCCTAAGGGCTGCTTTGTGCGCTTTATAAATGTAAAAAATGAAATAAATATCCAGCCAAAAACTGGGATTGTATCCACCCGAGCCCCAAATGCTGGGCAGGGTTTTTAAATTGAAAAAAATCTCGGGACCCCGGGACAGAGGTGCAAATACCCGGACAGCCCCGGCACAACTGGGACGTCTGGTCATCCTTCACAGGCTGTGTTCAGAGAAATTATAAACTTTAAACATTTTTTGCTGAAATGAGAACAAATGATTGCAAAACAAGACGTAATCGTAACTCGTCTATCAAGTTAACATTGTGAAAGGCTGCAGAAGTTATTTACTGTGTAAATGATAACTTATATTTCTTTTTTTAAAAAGCGAGGCAGCAACATTTAAAACAAATGACAAATTAATGGTGCCCTTGGTCCTATACCAACCAAGACCATCTCATCGAAATCAGAAGCTTAATTAATATGGTAGATTGAAGATAATTAAAGAAGACTACAATTCCCAGACCGCTGTACACATTGTACTTTGCCCACTGTATTCAAGTTTTCTGGTGGAATGCACTAGAGTGCTGCTAGCAGCGTTTTCTCAAATTTTTAACTGGTGCTGCGCTTCGGTTCACACACATACACCCTTCTCGCCTGAGCAGGCAGTCAGAGCTCGGTTGGCAGCTTTTAACCAGTTTGGGTCTCAACAAAGGCAAGCAATTGGAAACTTAATGGAAAAATTCACTTTTGTATCTCTTTGCAAAAAATCAGCTAGGGTCTTTGAAGGGACAGACTAAAAGCAGCAAACCGCCAACACAGTAACAGTCCACATGCATCCGCACCACACGCAGAAGGGAAACGAGCGGGGACACAGCTGCCCGAGTCCTCCAAAAGCAGAGAAAGGGTGAACGCAACCCGACTTAACTTCAGCTCTGAATGCCAGGGCACAGCTCAGGCTCAGCATCAGAAGGACCCGGTGGCATAGCTGAGGGCAGGGCTGCTCTGCCTCTAGGCAGTGTGGCGTCTTATCCCTAGAGAAGGGACTTGCACTTTCATCAGCTGACAGGACAGGGAAGCACCATATTTGGACTGTACAGTCACAGAGATATCGACACTCAGGATGGCAGACTCAAGTAGAAATAGAAAAGGGAGCCTGTCCCACAAAAACCTGCGCCTTACAGAGTGCTTCCTTACAGACAGTCATCCAAGATGACTGTGACCATGGAAGAGCTCAGAGCTAAAAGAGTTCCCGAGATGGGTAGGAATGGGTGGGATTAGCCATAGGAATTAGCATGGCTAGGGGCAGGGACGGGAGAGATCAATAACCAAACACCAAAATACACTGTGTGTCCCTCCTCAAATGTCTTTCATGTGTGCCCCTTGTCACAAGCCCTTCATCCTATGTACACATGATCAGTATTTGAATGCAATAGTTTGGGCTATTAGGTGTTGCAGGCAACACCTAATAGTCCAAACTAAATATACCCTCAGCCCCTACCACGCTGAGATGCCGTGTTGCGCTGAATGCGCTCTGATCCACAGTCATCTACAGCTACAAGTAAGGATCATCACCCCTAATACCTTTGCTCCTGGTATTATTCTTATCTAGCACAACTCTGATGTGCTTTGCGCTACGTTCTGCACACTGCGTGCAATTCCAAGATGGCCACCAATTTCGTCTCGTCAACGGAGACCACCGCTTCCTGAGAAAAGCTCTGATTGGCTTTGAATTATATTTATTGCTGGATGCACGACCGGAGGCGGAAGCCGACCGCATCCATTGAAGGGCTGCATTTTAAAGGGCCTGTCTGTGGCTGTCCGCGGATGGTCACAGGATCAAGCAAGTCCCTATCCCATTTCATTGTGAGTACACCTTGACTTTATAGTCCTGCGCATTACAGCCAAGACCCGAGTCTTAAACATCTCACGGCGCCTGCCGGAGCACACTGACTTTCTGTGACTTTATTTGTGTCGCCCGTGATACCTTCTAGGGTTTAACGAGTGTTGATATTCTGCACCGACTACCGTTAATGATACTATGTCATTCATATCTGAAATCTCCAATGCCACGGTAAATACAACGTTGGGCCTACCTCTCTGCCCTGGTGATATCGCGCTACCTATAGCAGCAAAGTTTTTTGTTTTTCAAGTGTACATGATCTACACATCCTCAACTATCCCATATAGCTCACAGCAGTATTGTCACATTTAGACTGTGTGTAAAGTATCAAGTCAGGGATTTATTAGTAGCTCAGTCGCTCTGAGATTGTGTGAAAATACTGTTAGTACCTGCCGTTACTAAAACCTACTTTAGCCGGTAATAGCAATATTGCATTAAGTTGTGTGAAAAATTATTCAGTGGCCTGCCAATTTTAAACTTATCTTAGCCTACTTTAGCACCAATGCATTTACGTTGTGGAAAAATACTGCATCAGCGATCTACCAATGCTAACCCTATATTAGTCTGCTGTAGCAAAAGTGCTTCTACACTCTGTGAAAAATGTAGTCAAAACTGAACCTAATCTAGCCTGTAGCAGCCAAATGGCATCTAGATTGAGTGATAACACTGTGTTAGTGTGCCTTTCCATTGATACCAGCCCTCCTTCACGAGCCTAATACACATATAGTGACTACCCTAGTTTATTGCCGCAGCGATAACTATAGCTTGCCAGTCATGGTACTGATACTGCAACTTATTCTCAATATACAACTCTGGTTAACTACCATCATGTTTCCTTTCTGCATTGTTCAAAATAGCATCCCTTGCTCTGGAAACGCTTTTATAGCATACAAGAATGGTCTGTCCAAACCAGCCTGACCGTGACACTTTCCAATCACGTGTCGCATGCCCTCCCTACCTAAATCACCACCATTTCCATTTCCATTTTTAGAATCGCTATAGGCAAGGAAGCAGCTGACCCCATCCCCGTCCCCATTGGGGTGCCTCAAGGCTCCTGCCTTTCACCCACCCTCTACAATGCATACACTAAGCTCCTATTCTCAGCCCTAGATGATATGGGTGTCATCTACACCAACTTTGTGGATGACACCCAGATCCTCATCCCGCTCTCAGGAAATTACTCCCAAGACACCCTACACATCAATAAAATATATGCAATCATTCAAAACTGGATGGCACTAAATAGCCTCTGTCTCAACGATGAGAAGACCTAAATTCTGATAGTGGGCTCTCAAACTATCATTAGTACACTCCACTCTGACTATGTATCCATCAACATTGATGGCACCACCATACCAGTCTCTAAACAAGTAAAAACCTTAGGCGTATACTTGGATGCCAATGCTCCATGACTAAACACATCAGCAATCTTTCATCCACCACAGCATACACAGCGAAATTAATTTCACTAAGCAGGCAATTCCTCACCCCCATTAACTGTGTCACTTTGGTCAGAGCACTGATTCTTTTGCAACTTGATTATTGTAATGTCTTACTACTAGGTACCTCCAAATCTAACTCTAAAAAATTACAACTGATACAAAACAAAGCCCTAAGAGCAGCTCTAGGCATCAGAAAATCAGACCATATATCTAATATCAGGAAAGACCACCACTGGCTTCCCCGGCAGAAAGAATCGTATTCAAGACACTCTGCATAACCCACAAATGCCTACAGGACACAGCTCCTAAGTATTTAAAAAAAGCCATTAAAAAAAGTCTTCACTAGAATACTAAGGTCCAATAACCTTCATATTCTTGAGATACCTTGCTACAAAAATACCAAAGCAGGAGGCAGTAGCTTCCGATACTTAGCCCCCAAACATTGGAACTCCCGCCCCAACATCATGAAAGAAGAAGGCTCCTTCACTGGATTCAAAAAGTCACTCAAAACTTGGCTTTTCAAATAGTAGAAAGGACACAGTTATTAGTGGGCCAGAACATGCTGCAAGTAACCCGTATCGTACAATTGTATGTGTAACGATTTGTAATTCTGTCCTGAAAAACTGCATTGTGTAATATGTGAATTTTTGTATGTAACATGCTAACATTGCGCTGTAAACTCGCTGTGATACCCGCGGGACTGGGCGTGTAACAAATGTAATAAATAAATATATAAATAAGTTGCGATATCACTGTAATATGATATACATTTCATACAAGAATGAATCAGCATATGTAGCGTGAATATCAGTGTGAATAGGCCCATATTTCCAAATGACTGTGAATGTAAGCAGACGTCCAACACAACAGCATGGGCTATTGTACATCACTCGGCTAAAATGTAAACAGAGCAAATTAAAGAGGTCTAAACACCAAAGCGCAGACATCCAGTGCCTGCCAAGTGTCTGGCCACAGACTCGAAACAGCAACTGACAAACCCACGTCCAACCAGGAAAATGGTGGTCTAGAGGGATGTCCAGAGCTGTGCCAGTGGTTATGAATGATTTGAAATCTTCCAGCCATCACCTTTCTGTTTTGCTTATTTTGCAAGTAACCCACCGTTTGTTTTAGTTAGATGGGAGATAGAGGGGAAGGGTGTGTTTCAGATCACAGTAATTGCAGCAGCACTAATAACAGGAGCAGCAGCTCCACAACATCACTCCTAGAAAAGCCTGCTGGGCCTACAGACCTAGGATACTCCTCACTGATGATGCCCAATGAGGCTGAAACATGTCTAGAGATGCTTGTGGTCTCGTGCAGAAGTGATGTGACTAGCAATTCGAGCTGGACTGCCCTTTTTGAGGTGGGACGAAGCCTGATTTGCATATGGTCTTTCCCCTCATGTTGTGGCTTGGCAAGCTGAAAAACGATTGTCTGGAGGGTTGCCCAGAGCGGTATCAGGTAATAATGTCCCCATACATAATGTCCCCATACATAAGGTCGCCCGAAAAAGCCTTTGGCAACATTATATGTGGTGACATTATGTATGGGGACGGGTTGCAGGGATCACCCCTACAAAAGCCTAATGGGCCTACAGACCTAGGGTACTCCTCACTGATGACGCCTAATGAGGCTGAAACATGTCTGGGGATGCTTGTGGTCTCATGCAAAAGGGATGTGACCTAGCAGTTCCGGCCGAACTGCACCTTTTGGGGTGCGAACAAGCATGATTTACATATGGTCTTTCCCCTTCTGTTGTGGTTTGGCAGGCTGAAAGACGATAGTCTGCAGGGTTGCCTAGAACTGTGCCAGTGGTGATGAATGATTTTAAACCTGCCAGCCATCACCTTTCTGTTTTGCTTATTTGGTGAGTAACCCACTGTTTTTCTTTTTTTGTTAGATGGGCGACAGAGGGGAAGGATGTCTTGCAGGTCACAGTAATTGCAGTTTTCTTTTAAATTTTGAAATGTAAACAGCAGCAGCAGCTCCATGACATCACCCCTAGAAAGGGTCCAGTTCATTATTTTCGTTGGTCTTTTATATCTTGCGTAAAGCCAACCTCCTCCAGATTCTAAGTACTGGAAAAGGAACTGAACCCATGTTGCACTGCATCCTCGTGTTCCCAAAGCAAGTGGTTTCCCCTGAGCTATCCTTCCAAAGCTATATATGCTTTGCCTGAGGAAGCAACAGATGGTTTACTTCAAAGACTGAGGGCAACTTCATGTAAATGATCTCACCATGTGTCTATCTACAGTGTGCCTGCAATGCAGGTCTGGAAGATCTGGGTCAGGTCACACAGTGCCCAGGGAGGATTGGTGGCACAAGCCACTGGGTCACACCCCTCTCATCACAGGCCCAGTGGCTCACTGGATGTGCCAAGCAGACAACGAAAAACACTGATGAGATTTGCATTCATGCTTTGCTGTCACTGAGTATTGCAGGCTGCTCTTACCCATTCCCAGCTGGCTAGACCTATCCCCATGCCCTTCCTGCTGCCACTGTACTGGGTATGAGCTCCACAGACAGCCCTGCCTCGGATCCCAACCCTTCAGGAATTCTTCAGTAATAGACTGCCAACCTGTTAGTGATGGTGGCTTCATGGTGTTTCCTGCATCCCCGTTATTTGTCCAGCTAACGAGATCTAGATTGCAGGTGAAAAAAGCTGTGGCACATTTAGCTGCATTTACAACCGCCTTTTTCAGGAGCAACACAGACATCTGCTCTTGGCACTGCATCTTTGTACAGTGGCCCTGGGGTCGCAAGGACAGGCATATGATATGATATGATATGGCATTTATAGCGCGCCTAAACACCAGTGTTTCTAGGGGTAGCAGAGGGGGAAGGCAGGGGCAGCAGCTGCTAACCCTGGCAACTGCCAAATGTTGTCCCTGCAGACAAGTGCGATTTCATTTAAATAATTTGGATTGAAAAAGCAATGTGAAGTCTAACTACTATTTGTAGACTGGGAGCAATCGAGGAAAATATTACAGATAATTTCTCCTAAATTATCTGCAACATATTCATATTCTGTGCCACTATATGCAACTGGCAACTCAAACACCACGGAGGCTGCATATTCACACCGCCACGCAATAATTGTGTTGCTGCACTATCACAACTTTATTGGAAGGGCAACTTCCATGGGAGGGAACATTCAGAAAGGTGTGTTTGTAAGGGCTTCTCCGTTTTGGGGATCTTCCTTATAATGACCTTTAACAAATATTGGTCCCACTATATGCCACAGTCCCTGGCTATTTCCAAGGGTTATGACTAGGACTATAAGAATGAAAGGCATAATGGAGAACTGGTAGGTTTACCTTCTCCTCTGCGGATAGTCCTGATATTCACAACGTCAGGAAGTATCCCCTTACCTCGGCTGAGCAGATAGCTTTTAGGATTATGTGTCCCAGAGAGCTTCCCATATTGTGTTCTTGCTGGCATGATAGTTTGATGTGTTTCACAAATTCACAAGCATTTTTCTCCCATTAGGCAGATCCTCTTTCCCTCACAATGTAAAGGTTTTGAACCTCGGGAAGATTTGCTGATTAGGGGAATAGTGTTACAAGCAAAATAATGTTTTGTTTCCCTGCATGGGATGAACCTTACATTTATAAACTTTAGAAATCGCGTACTATGAAACTCAAACATGATGTTAAATGGTCCATCTTTACTGAATATCTCTCCTTTCATCATATGTCAACTCATGGTTCGTGAATAGCTTTTGTTTTAATGCTCCAAATATGTGATTACATGTATACTCCTACTACCGATACCCAACTCTGTATGCTTTGAATATCTCGCCCCTTCCCTTGTCCCTTTGTCTCTCTCGTTTTGGTTTGTCCTCCCCATGTTTCGTCCATTCATAATTATAACATGCCGATTAGATCATCCTTCTGGCCTATCACTATATTTATGTTGCATTGATGTGATACCTTGTTTCTGGTAATCTTACCTTCTCATGTTAAACCTATCAAAAAGATTGATCTAATCATTTGTTTCACTGTTATTACTATTAAATGATTAATCAAAATGATTAAACAAACAAAAAAGAAATTGCGTGCCTGCCATCACATATCTGCATGCTAGTAGCCTGGATTTTTTACCAAAGACATTTTCATGGTCTGTCTTGGGGGTGCCGAGATGTACCCCAGCAAGTGCTAGGTGTGAGGAAGTCAGCATCCGACCAGAAACCACTCAGGCGGGAATTGTGATCAATGGCAAAGACATGATAGATTGTTCTAAAACAGCCATGAATCTGAACATCGAAAATGTTTCTACACAGGCTGGGGCCCCACAGGCTAAGGGGCTGGCAGGTGTGGCAGAAACCTGGGATTCACCCAAGGTGATTCCATCGAGCAGGGGGTCTGCACCCTTTGGCTCTCAAGGTGTTTTGGACTGCAAGTCCCAGCAGCAATAGCCTGAATAGTTGACGGTGAGGGATCACAGTATTTGTACTCCAAACCATCTGGAGAGCTGCATGTTGCAGGCCCCTGGTCTTGCAGGAGCTATAACTGGGCTAAGGTTAAGAACAGAATCCGGCTAGAATATGATAGGGAATGGACAGTCAGGAAATGGATGGCCTCTAATAAGTGAAGCACTTTAAATTCAACTTGAAAATCGCGTTGAAACTGAACATAATCTTTCCAAAATGAAATCTCCTGCTTTCCTGAACCAGTAATCTCTGTGCAATTTAATGCATTAATGTTGGCGGATAGGTTCAACAAATAGACGGGTGCAAAGTTTGGCTTATTGACACAACTCTTAGATCAGTGGTCTGCAACCAGTGACTCCTCAGATGTTTTTGACTACCATTCCCATGATTCATCACCATTTCTTTTGCTGGCAAAGGCAGATAGGTATTGTAGTTCAAAACATATGGCAAGCCAAAAGGTTCTGGTCCCTGTCCTAGATGGAAGGGGTCAAGGATATAATTCACATTGAATTTGTTTGCACCAAATAGTTGCTGCTGAATGAGTCATTGCTCTTGGAACATAACATTACATCATACACTTATGTCATACAGCAAGTTAAAGAAGCCCAATGTATAGAGTTAAACTATGAATTTTTCATGATTTACAAAAGACGCTCACCCTCTCCATGCCCAGAATTTCAGTAATTGAATGAATAGTGTAAATGATAATGATTTGTTATTTATACAGCACTTTTGCCAAAGCGCTTTACAGGGAAAATGTTGACATACAATTATCATCCAACCGAAGTTGGTACTCATTTATCGACCTCGGGCGGATGAAAGGCTGAATTGGCCTTTCCAGATTTCGAACCTGCGACCTGCATATTACAAACAGTTTGCAGCAGGGAGCACTCAACCCATTGAGCTATCTTACCGACATGTCCTGCTCACCGGTTTATTCCTTTTGCTTGAAGTGTGCAGTATTCTGATATTGTCCAGAAGTCTCTTTCATAAAAAGATGCTTTACTATTTCTTGTATCTGCTGTTAATGGATTTATGTATCTATTGATGGTGGAATGTGATCACATGAAGTACTACTACCAGACCGGTGACCTCTGGCAGCTGGAAGGCTATGTCCAAAGGTTATGAATCTAGAGAAGATCCGATAGCACAGAGCTAGGGAGCTAGTGTTACAGGGGAGTAAAGTTATCTCTTCCAGGATGAGATTTCCCAAAACCTTTAGAAAGCTTTCAGCCTATGAATGGCACCTACATTCAAGAGCTAGTGATTCTGGTAAGCAATGTTTCTTAATCGGCGTAAGCTTTCCCTGAACCTTTAGGAACAGCTTGACCTTTGGGGTCCATATTCCTAGGTTATGAATAAGACGTGTGTGAGAGCTAGCGTTACAGGTAAGTAACTTACCTTTTGAAATCTCTTGACAGTCAGGCACCTATTTCTGAAAGCTAGAAATCTACAGAGCGGCGCCCACACTGGAGAACTAGTGTTCAAGGTCAGCAGCGTGTCTTCACTTCCCAAAGTAGTGGCAGTGTGGCGACTTCTGTGGATGGTGCTTGGAATGGACAGTTCTAAGGCAATAAGTAGAGTCGCAATCGCCATACTTATAATGTGGGCAGCTCAGCCATGCGTTCAGTGTCTCATAAACTACTTTCCTTGATACAGATCCGAATACTGAAGCAAGGATGTCATCACAACTGGAGGACGCCATGCAGGCTCTCATCACCATCTTCCACAAGTACTCTGGCCGTGAAGGCGACAAGTTCAAGCTGAGCAAGAAGGAGCTGAAGGACCTGATCCACAACGAGCTTGGAGGGTTCCTAGAGGTAGGTGTCAACGTTGCACTTCAGTGGTGCCAGCCACCTAGGTTATGAACTTCAGCAGGGTGGGCGTCTGCACTGCTCGGTATGGGTTTACAATCTTGCAAAAGCACCCGAGTGGCTCGCGTTAGCACTATGTGCTTTCTAAGCCATGTTCTATTATTTGTCTTTTATACTGCACACATCACCGCCATAGGGGTCTTGAAGCCCTAGCCATGTCCATGGAGAGGCCAACGGTGACCCCCGGCCAGGGTGGCAGCTAGACCCTGCCAATTCTTTTTCCCCGCCTCCATCTATTTCCTTTCCACCCTCTACCCTTTCCATTTCCCCCCCTGCATGAAATCTTGGTCTGTACTTCTAATCTCTCTTTTACCCATCATATCTCCCTTACGTCCCGGTTCTCCCATTTTCATTTGCACAACATTTGCAAAGTTTGCTCTTTTCTCACCTTATATGCAACCAAACTGCTTATTTCCTCTCTTATTTTTTCTCAACTTTTCTATTGCTCTACTACACTTTTTGTCCTCCCCTCATCTCGTCTGACTCCCTTGAAATCTATTTATCATTCTTCTGTTCGTCTACTTTGCCTTCTCTCCTATCGGGAGTCTATTTCAGCATCACTTGCCTTTCTTGGCTGGCTACCTTTTCACTCTCAACTTAAATTTCATTTTCTTTGCCTCATCTTCAAATCTCTCTATGGTTTAGCCCCCAATTACCTAGATACTCTCCTGTCCTTTTATACCCCTTCTCGTTCTCTTCGTTTTTTGTGTCTATTCCAGCTGTCAGTTCATTGTCCACCCTGTGCTCAGTCTCACTTTCACTCTTTCCAGCATCTTGCTCCTCTCCACTAGAACACTCTTCCACTTCCTATCCGTTCTAATACTTTTTTTTCTCTTTTCAAGGTCTCTTTAAAAAAGCATCTTCTTCTCTGTCCTTGACTGTCTGTTTTCAGATTTCAGATTTGAATTCCCTCATCTTTTCATATTTTTTGTACTGTTGTTTTAATATTCTATGCAGCACTTTGGATAAAAGCGCTTTATAAGTTCTAATAAAATACAAAATCAAAATACAGTGGTCTGGAAGCTGAAAAGGACAATTTCCTAGGAGAGCAGGCAAGGGAAAGAGAGGGAAAAGTCAGCAGAGAGACAAATTTACAAACCTAACTCACAACCACTAGAGAAATAAAAACATGAGAGTTAATGATAGTGGGTGATCGTGATTGTTGGGAGGAATGTGTCTTTTTTGGGTTTTGACTAGGAGGAATTGTAACAAAAGTATGGCCGACAGCATCCCTTATTGGCCGGCATAACTTCCACGTTGGCCATTACTAGTGTGGCGGTGGTGTTATGTTAAGTCATGCTGTTTGTGCGTGATGGCCTTGAGGTGTACTCAAGAGGGCCCAGTAGTTCTGCGGGGCTACTAACCAGATAATCATATTAGACCCCCTCCTGCTAACAGCCAGAGTGGGTTCTGGTGAAGCAGAGACCGCAGGCAGAAGTGTCAGAGCCAGGAACTGGCTGCATGGAGAATGAATGTTGGGGACACAGAGGTTGAGTTTGACAAAAGGATCTCCCGCACCCCGAGCCATACCAGATTGACCTCTGGTGGAGAAGAAAGAACAAGTGTTGCTCTTGCATATAGTGAACTGGTAAATAAGCCACTGTAATGCAGTTTGAGAGAATGAAATTAGAGGTACAGTTATCAAACCATGGATGGCAGCCGAGATGTCTTAACAGCACCATGGTCCCCATGGTCCCAGTACTGTGGCCTGCCCTTTAAATAAAATATTGATGGACCAATCATCACATGCCATTCCCCCTCCTAGTCCTCTCCATCCAATCAAACATCCTGACTCTTTCATTAAGTCTACACATACCTCTTAGAAGCCCCAAACAAATGTGCTGACAACACTTGAAATGCAGGGGTACTGTTCTGTGGTTCACCAGACACTAATCCCAAACATGGCGGACAGGCCATCTGGTGAGTTGTAGATGGTGCGGATCAGAAACCTATGGTGAAATTATGCTTTATGTATTATGCGTTTTCCATATGCTCATGTAAGCAGTCTGCCGTGCCTACAACTCTCCAAGGGGTCCTGTGCATATGTGTTTTCCCACAGCAGAGAAGACCAGTTGACCCTTTAGAACACCCTATGTTCCACTAATGGGACCCCAAAGGGTTACTGGCAGGACCCAATGGATGCCTGCATAATGTATGCTGGGATGTAGTCTCAGCAGGGAAGCTATGTCCAGAAATCCAGCCTCACCTTGATTTGATTTGAATGACATCTGTAGAACGCAACATTCGCCCAAAGGCATCTTGGTGCTATTAGTGGGAACAGATAGTTGTTTTATTAAAAAAGAAAAGTCTTCAAGGCCAGATGATTTACTGAACAGCTGAGAGGGCAAGGAAAGGCATGTCAAAGACCTGCCACAGCCACAGAAAAGGAGCGGCCCCCAATACCACTGTATTTCACTGCAGGGATACATAATAAACAGGCATCGGCAGAGCACAAAGCACGACCTGGGATATAGGGCCAAAACCCAGCCTGTAAGTACTCTGCACCTAATCCAAAGGAAGCCTGATGAACCAAGCACAGAGATTTAAAATGAATGCGCTTGTGCACCGGGAGCCAATGTAATTTGACCAAAACAGGAGAGATATGAAAGCAGCGTGGAGTAGAAGTTGCCAGCCGCACAGCAGAGTTCTGGAGGACCTGCAGATGCTGTATCACATAGGCTGTTTGGGCAAGAAAAAGAGAATGACAATTGTCGATAGACAAAGACACAAGTGCAAAGATCAGCGGGGCACGAAGATGAGCTGGGATGAAAAGAAGAACCCAGCGAAGAAGCTTGAGTTGAAAATGGCCGCCTCACTGACAGACAGCACTGACCCAGGGTTCCATAGAAAGAGAAGCAGAAAGCAGACAGCTTTACCCCAAGGTCTTTAACAATGTGGACAGGTTTTGGAAAGGGGTCAAGAGACAGAGGCCAAACATCAGTGGTCCAGAAAGAAGAAACAGTGGGAGGTCCACCACCACCACCTCAGTCTTTTCTCTGTTCAACGTGAGCCAGTTGTTCTGCATCCATTCCCCCACGGCCTCCAGACATGCACGAAATCTGGCCGCCGACTCTGGGATAGACAAGTCAAGGCAGACCAGCATCTGCGTATCGTCTGCATAGGAATAGCAGAGGAAGCCATGGGAGAAGATCAATTTGGTCAGGGGTTGAAAGTAGACATTAAATAAGACTGGGCAAATGGCAGACCCTTGGGGAACATCACAGGTGAGGCCCGTCGCCCCAGAAGAAAAAGGAGGAAGACAAAGAGTTTGGCAACGGTTAGAAATGAGTCAAATATAGCCAGAACGGTGGGCGAGAGGCCGTTACCCACGATACAATCCAGTAAGACCCTATGATCGATAGTATCAAGGGCAACAGATAAATCAAGCAGCAGTAACGCGCTGATGTCACCCTTGTGAAGGGTCCGTGCCAGATCGCCAACAACCGAGACCAGGACACACTCTGTGCCGCGGCCCAGGTTGAAATCAGACTGAGAAGAGTGGAAAAAAGAAGAAGCTTCAAGAAAGGTGGTGAGAAAAGAAGAGACTTATGATTCCAAGAGCTTCATAGAAAAAGGAAGAGGAGAGATAGGCCGAAAGTTGGCAGGGATCAGAGGGTCCAACGAGGGGTTATTCAATAAAGGGTTAACAGTGGCATGTTTGAGAGAGACTGGGATCATCCCTGTAGAAAAAGAGAAGTTGACCGCTTTGGTCAAGAAGTGAATAAGATGTGGAGCAATAGTCTTAATAATGCCAAGAGGGATCAGGTCCCGGGGAGAGGAGGACTTAAGATTAGAGATCATAGTTGCGACATCCATAGAAGAAAAGGTAGGGAAGATAGACCAAGAGGCCGCAGTAGGGGAAGACGTAGGAGGCAAGGAGGGACAGACCCACAAGGGGGCCTAGCACTGCTATCAGCCCTGATAGTCTTAGTGTTATCCTCAAAAAGAAGCTAGAGAGTCATAGAGATCCTGCGAAGCAGGAACTAGGACCTGAGCTAAGGAAGAGAGGGCATGTACGATCCTAATAGGTCCTTAGAGCAGTTATGGGAGGTTTCAATCAAAGAAGCATGGTGAGACTGTTTAGCATTAGTAATAGCACGGTGATACAGCAACGTGGCCTGTGACAAAAAGCAAGTTTCACCGTGGGGGTATAAGATAGTTTCCGTTTGCGTTCAAGCTGTCTGCGCTGAAGGTGCAGAGCACCCAGATCTTCAGTAAACCATGGCTGAGAGGGCTCACATGAAAACCTCAGCCTCTTTGAGGGGGGTTGGGGGGGGGGCAAGTTGACTTGCTGCTACCAGAAGGGTATATGATAGTAGATCAAAATCTACATGAGAGGTTTCGGAGTGGCGGGCGCAAATAAGTGCAGCAATGGTGTCCGTTTGCACAGAACGCCAGCCCCACCGAAAAGTGACAGAAGGGCAAGGTGCCAAACTTGGAGTACTAATGCCCCCGAGAAATGGGGGAGTAAAATGGTCTGTCCATGCTACGGGAAAAGCTGGAAACACCATGACCCCAGCCTCTGGGGCAAAGGTGAGGTCAAGGGTATTACCCAGTCTGTGCGTGACGCCAGACACAAGTTGCAGAAGAGAGAGACATGTCCTTCATAGAGGCCCGAAAGCTTAGGACTTTAGAAGCACTAACATCATTGATTCAAAATAAGGAGGTGCGCATGCCTAGATTGAATATCAGCAGCAAAATCCAAAAAAGCAGCAGCAAACGGGGAATCAGTGGCAGGAGGTGGATAGACAATCAAGAAGTGAAAACAGAAATGGAGAGGCGCCCAACATAGCCTCCATTTTAAACTTGTGATTAATGGTGAGGAGGGATCCAGTGTAGTCCGAACGAAAAATAACTGCAATTCCACCCCCAAACTGGGGGTGAAGGGTGAGCGATTACAATGCAACATTTTAAAATAAAGTGCGCTCAGGGTCACCCCGTTATCTTTACCACAAGATGGGGTGTTTGCAGTCATCCGGGGATATTTCAGGCACTGGGGCCTACTCTGCTGTGCTGTGTCCTCTACTAATGGCACCCCCTCTTTCCTCCTTGCCTTCAGTGCATTCAGATGCCCTGACAGCAATGGAAAGCGCTATCCGAACCCTCCTACCATCTGTTCAGGGAAAAAGCTCAAGACACACTTGTTCAACTAACCCTTTACACCACACTTACCTATTGTTCTCATCATGCCCGTAACTAGCACCCAGATGCCCGAGGGCTTTGCACGCTTCTGCAAATGGAAAAATAAATAAATACAAGCAAACAACCTAACACTGACAGTTGAATGTGCAACCTTCGCCTACAGGCTACTTCAGCAGTCCTTCGATCGGATGTAAACCGGCCTTTTGCCCTAGGTGCCCACCCAGGGAATGCTCCGTTTGGAAGCAGGCCCTCGGCAGCACTTGTGGACCTGGACATGCCACCAAAATCAGTGTTATATTAGGTTGGATTGTGTTCTGTTATGGTACGTAATGTGAATTTCCATAACACTAAAACCCTAATGGGGAAACCAAGTATTTATTGGTGAGCGGGTGGAGCAGGCCAGGCTTATGTCGGTTTCGGAATCCTGGTGTATTAAAGTTTTGAGGGCAAAGACCCGCACGTCTTGTGCTGGATTCTGAAGGCTGGCTCTGTGGGCTCATTGGGGGCATGAGCGCCCAAGTCAACTCAAAAGGGATTAGGTTCAGTTTTAATAGTGGGGTTAAAGGAAGGCGAAAGTGTACATGTTTGCTGCATTTACACTTAAATATGTGTCTCAGTTGGGTCCCGGGTCAGAGACACCAGAAGTGGTTAAACTTGAGCAGTGTTCCCCTAGAATTGCCATAGATCCTGCCTTATTTTTTCGACTAGAGATGAGGTGCTGACAGCATGCTCCATTTTGATGCTGCGGATCAGATATGTAAACACTCTACCTTGACCTAAGAGTGCAAATCACTCCTAGGCAGACATGTACAATTGGTGACCAGTGGAAATACTCCCAAAGAGCAAAAGACTCTGCTTTATTATAAAATAAAAAAAGAAGTCACATCATGTGGCTGCAGTTCCCTCCAGTGACCCAAAGGCTAAATTAAGAGACAGTGTACTACCAGATGCATCAGCTGGGGGACCTTTGCACATGATTAAGGCCCCGATTCCTGAAAAAGTGCACAAATATCCTGCAACGCACACGCACCGAGAACGTCACTGCACGGGCCTGTGCGAGACATTTTTCTGCACGCTCTGTATATTCATGAAATTGTTCGTGCAAAGTAACCATATACGCAAGTCGTGGCCGGAACGCCTCCGACATGCCCCCATGCAAATCAAAAACAGCCAGAAACAGCCACCTTTGCATGCTCTCTTCAAAACAGGGCGTGGGGTCCCTCGCAAGCAGGCCTGCAGCTCGGGGACCGTGCGCAGGATCCCCCGTAACTGTTAGTGGCACCCTGACAACATGCATACAGTTTATCGTAACTCTGGTAAAACTCTGAAAATCTGAGTGCGAAACCCCATAAACTGTTCCTGCACCCTGCTACACTGCGTATGAGCACCCCTAACTTAGATCCGAATACCGTCTGTGTGCACGCACTCCTAAATCTGGCACCCAATCTCACCTTTGCACAGTGATTCCTATGCGCAAGTGTATGTACCGCTGCCTTTGGGTGGCAGATACTATGAGGGCTTTGTGAGGGCATTTCCCTTCTGGGAGGTTGCGCTGTCGGATCCCTGAATACGTATTGTTCCACGCAATAGTGGGCGAGTGATGGACTGCCTGGAGGACGTCCCCCGTAACACCCACTTTTTTTAATGTTCTTCCCCATTTCTGATGTTCTGCCCCCTTCCCTGCCCGCTGCGCAAGCCACGCCCATGCTCTGCGTGGTGGCTCGTGCGAGGCACTTGGCCACTCGCAAGGGCGTGGTGGGCTGCCGCGAAATCCAGACAAGTCTAAGGAAATTCTTGCGCATTCGATTCCATAGATCGGCGAGCGGGATTACGCACGCAGTTTGGCACGCAAGTTCCGTATTTTCTGTGCAAATAATTTCATGAATCGGGGCCCAAGGCTACTTTCTTGTGCCGCACAATGGGAAAAGGGCTGTTTTTACAATTGGAAAGTGTTTCGGCACTTCTCATTGAACACTTCACCACAATGTTGAGGGTGTTTGGTAAATATCTGATTCCTTACAATACACAGGAGCCAAACCATGACCTCCCCTCGATATCTGGTGTGCCGGTCCCTCTCATGCAGGAGAGTCCCCGGGTGCAGAGAGGTCAACACATTTGAAGCCATAACACGGAAATAGAAAAAAGCCAATAGGCTGCAAGTCACCTTTGGCCAACAAATGTCAAGCAATGTAATGCCAGCCTGAATTACAACGTGTGTCAATCTGCCAGTAGATTCCTGCTCACCTACCTGTATTGCAGCAGTGCACTAAAAACCAGAGGACCATAAACGATCAGTCACCAGATAATATGTGTGAACTATTTGCGGCAGTGGCCCTGGGAGGATAGCTCAGCGGCAACGTGCTTGCCTTGGAAACAAGACGACACAAAGCAACACAGGGACGATCCCTGGGTCTGCACTATGAAACCTCTTGGTATTAAGCGCGTTATAAATATGCAATTAAGACTAAGTGATTGGGAACGGTCAGGAGTGGTTGTTCTTTGTGAAGTTAAAGCATAATTCTCGATTTTAGCACCGGATATCAGTTACAGGCTAAACTGAAATCCGTTTCAACTCAATTGGCTGCAACCCTTGAAAAACGTGTCGCAGGTTGCTTCCTTACTACTCCGTCCTACGCCGGAGTCACAGTTCCACTACTTTTTTGGGTACACTCCTAGCATTATGTAAGCGGCACATGCCGTGTGCTCAGGGAGCACCAGTTGATTACCTGGGAAGTTATAGGGAAGCTGAGCTCTGCCGCGCGTGGGCACTAGTGCAGGGGCCCTGACTGCCTCTCCTTTTGTCTCACATGCACAATCAAGCGTCAAGCACAATGTGCATTGCAGGCATTTTCCCCCTCACACATGCACGCTTTACTGTGCAATAGAAATGGCGGACGCAACACAAATGTTTGATGTGCAGGTGCAGCAACTTGCACACGCGTGGGAAGAACGGTACCGGCAGGGGCATGTTAGATTGACATTTTATTGCACACGCACACAGCACATAAAAACATGGCAAAGCAACGCAGGGGCATGAGCAATAGTAGCTAGTACTTAGTGTATGCATTACCGAAGAGGAGTGATGCCATCTTCTTACAGGTAAATAGTGCTGTCACTGTATTAGGCAACATGTGCACCGTCTCTCTATAGGGTTTGCAGCTCTTTCTTGTGTTCTACTTAATTGACAGAAGGGCACTATATAAAGCCATTTGACTTCATCTTACCTTATGTATAGAACTGTAGAATCTTGTGTTGTCTATGATGCCAATCGGAGCCGCGGGTGCAAAGAACCTCGTGGTTGATACCTACCCAATTACAAAGGCATGCTGGATTCGGCACCCCTGTGCACCTTTCCCACCCTCTGAGCTGTGCTTATGGGCCACCAGTGCAGAGGATGGGAAAATGGAATCCCCTCTTCTCCAAAAGCACTTTGAAGTGCCTGAAAGCGACATGGAGCACTATCCTCAGAAGCTATCTACGTATGCAATGGCGTCAGAAAGTTCGGGGATAATGCTAAATGGGATGCTTCCACAAACATGCTGGGTGGGTCCTGGGGTCCCCCACCAGAGTTCTTGACACCACAGTGGGGTAGGGCAAGTCTTGAATAGACAGTCAGAGAACGGGCAAGCACATACTGAATGACAGGAATGCTCGTCAGAAGGCGCTGTCCCGACACATCAGAGTGAATGCAAAAGTGAATACTGAACCCCAGAAATCATAAACATGACACCCGAATAGAAATTAGAACAGCGTTTAGTGCGGCTTTTAGTTTGCACACAACAACACAAAGAGATGACACTAGAAAATAGCGGGCAGAAATGCATTCATATACACAGATGGGATTACAAAGCAGCAAATGGGGTTTCACATTTCACAGTGCAAGATCTATTTACATTACAAAATGAACGCTCACATTTCTTCCATTTTAGCAGCTGCCAAGCATATGATTTTCAACCTTTTTCGTTTCTGCAATTATGAACACTTTGTACATTGTAGGACTTAAAATGACCTCAAGAGTTTCTTTTTCGACACAATAGATCTCCTTTTTTTCTGCAAAATAGCTCTTGGGGGCTCCGACCCTGCATGTGGTAGTCAAGCTCTCTTTCTCTGTGCTCCCCTGTGACGCAGCCTGGAGCTAAGCAAGCTGGCTCCTGTGGGATTTGATAAAGAATACAACACACTGAATGGCCTTGGACTAGAATGTATGGGCAAACTGTGGGTGCTTTTCAACTTAATCTCCTGATTGGGAGGTTAAACCAGGGTTTTCATCAAAATGACACTTTATGCATATTGTACAGGACTCATGCACTAGCCTTCCACCTCCCAAAACAAACTGTAGGCTAAGCCGACCCACAATCCTGTGCAAGCGTACTGAATACAAATGAGCTTTATCAGTCCAGGAAGTGATTTACAAACACACAATTCAGCAGTAGAGTAAATATATTTACAGCATATTTAATCTTGAGAGGGTTGAAAAAGAAATAAATGCAGGATGAACAGTTCCAAACCTCAAGGAAACTGTCTACAACTCCCAAAACAGGGGCATACATACATTCAATGGCAAAAGGGATGGCCCTTTAGATGTGGTTAGAGGTACTGCACTTAAACTACATTTTTAAAATACATCTAACAATGGAAGTCAATGGAAAAGTGAGCACTGCACCACCTTTTAACATCTGAGGTTACTGCACCAGGGTTGAGCAATGCACTTATTTCCAAACACTGGCGTATGCAACGGGTACACCAGGCAAGGCAGCTGACAACCCAGAGGGACTGCAAAAAGTAGAGGTTGCCCAGGAACTGGGAAGTACTGACCAGTTTATTTTGATGGCAGTAGCTCTCATGTGTAGCTGGGGTACTCGCATGAAGTCCAAGGACCACCACCCCTACCGTAAATCCCAGCAATTGGAGGGCGAAAAGCAGAAAGGGACCAAAGAGGAGATCACTTAGCCTGTCAGGGGAACAGACCACCAACACCATGGAGGATAGGCCTCAGGCAGGTCTGAACGGAGAACACAGGCTGGCAGAGTCTCGCCAGAACAGTGCCAGGGTAAAAGCCACACCCAAGCCCAGGGGCTTCGGCTAATATGGCCACTGGCCAGTACCGCTTATTAAAAAGCGGTAGCAACATCAGATCTGCACATAAAAGCATACAAATAAAGAGTCAACTGACTAACACACATTACAATACTCTTAATACTAAAATGATATAAGGAAGTGAACAATTAAGTCATATGATGTTTTCTGAGCTTCTGAGCCCTGAGTTTTCTGAGCTTCTAAGCTCTATCTGAAACCCTGCAGTTAGTCACAGGTGGGATATCTCTTTCTGAGGAGGGCGGTGAGAAGAAGCCTGGAACCTTCTTATAGGGATTGGAAGAGTGAAAAAAACAAAATAACATTTTACAACTGTTCTACAAACTGAAAAGGCTGATATTACAGGAACTAGGAAACAGGTGGGCTGGGCAGCAACGCTGGAGCACTGGAATATTCCTGCCAATTGAAGTTAATTCGTTTATAGAACAGAATGAGAGCCCATGAGAGATACTGTCTGTCCACAGGAATCTGCTCAATTTAAAAGGGCATTTTACATAACAGTCGTCCTTCCAGTCCAAAGCTGTCCTACAATGCATATTTGATCAGTCATTTCAGTTCAAAAAGATTACCTATACCTGGGACAGGCCTCGTCTATCTACAGGTTACACAGGGAAATGGGTGACTGTCCACACATTCACTTCCACAGAGTCTGGGGGCCAGCAGACCACTGTCCTAGGGACCAGGTACCAGCCTTAGAAACGGCCTCTACTTGGGGAGCGTTACATATGCATGTATTCAAAGGCAGGTTTACTTATGAAACACTTGAGGCTCGGAGGGTGGAGATTGCAAACCGCCTGCTCTTGCGCTCTGTAGTAACAAGGCACACCTGCTGGGAAGATGCCCTCAACAATGAATGCTTTAATGAGCCGTGGGAGGAATTCATGCAGATGAGAGTCTCCAGAATAGAGAACCAGGAACTGGAAGTTTTGTTAGGGTTCTATGTTGTCCCCCCATACCCTGTTCCCTGCCACTACCACCCCACCCTACAACCCTACACCACTACACCCTCTAACGCACAACACACATATACTAAATGACGTCCCCATGAAGTAAGGATGTTAAAGTAAATGACAACAAAGTAATTTAGGCCGCCAAACAAAATATTCGCTAGGTGAGTCTGCTGGCACTGTATAACCCCAGGAAGTTCAATGTCCACTAGGGAATGGATTAGAGGCCTAGAAGTTTGGTGTACTGTGTAGACAAAACATAAACGTACGTGGGAGCTTTGCTCTAACTCGCCTTGTGTTCATATCTTTCAGACACAGAAGGACATGAGCAGCGTAGATAACGTCTTGAAGGAGCTGGATGAAAATGGCGACGGTGAGGTGGACTTCCAGGAGTTCGTCATCATGGTGGCCACGCTGACTGTAGCCTGCAACACCTTCTTTTCTGAAGAGGACGAGGATTGAGAAGGCAACAACCCAAGGCAGCCGGCGGCTCTTGGGCCTTGCCCACCCAGTAGACCCCCATGTTGCTGGTTACAGGGATGCCATGTCCTAAAGGGAAGTCTGGAGAGTTTCCTGCAGGCCAGTGCGCCTGACATTCCAAGAAGGCTGGGGCAGAGTCAGTCACACAGCAGGCCTTGCCTAGTGTGACTGAACCTGACCCACCCTATCAACACTTCTGAATTAACAGCCTGTTGTTATATCTCCTAATTTCCCTACAGGGCTGCTGAGGGCCACTAGGGCCCCTCTGAGCCTCCCCACACCCAATGGTTGTACAGAAGATAGGTTAAGCAGAATGGGGCAACAGTTGGTGGCACCTGAAGCATTTCCCCAAGCACATGCCTATGATGATGATTGTGTGAAATGAAAACTTACATCAAATTAAATATTAATTATTATCCAGCACTTTGTGTTTGTATGTTTTACACCCTTTTAGGGTTAGCCAAACTGAACATTTACAGAGTAAAGTATTATTAAGTCGGTGCTTCTGTTAGGTCTCACCCTCTCAGTAACCACAACCTGCCTTTACGATAATTATACTAATTTTACTAACTGCTCAGCTATAATCCTCAGTGTAGGCTAAGTTTAGTCAGAGCATTGCGAGAATCAGTGTGAACTTCATTCCGGCAACGAAAAAAAATGGCACAGCACAAAGTGCGTATCTCACACACACACAGTTTAGGCACAAATCGTAGCAAAAACCCAACATTTCCAAACACACAGAACAGAAACAGGACAAACACTAGCAGGCCCAACTTACTAAATCAGACACAGTATGGTAGGGGAAACACAAGATTCCCTCGTACAGAGTAGATCAATGGTGGTAGCACCCTCATCACAGGGCTCCCAGCTGCACACCTAGCCCCCCTCAAAGCAGACCACCAAGGTGAGGCTCGCCTCAACACCACCTCTAGGAAATCTGACCGGATCACTCTCACAGTGTGCAAATGACACAGGCTCCCAACCAGGCTAGGAACTGGTTCAAGGTAACCGCCACTGGTGCGCTGGCCTCTCTGACGACCAAACTAAAGACACCAGCCGGCACATAGTTATTTCACAGTAAGACCATCAGCATACCTGAAACTAGACTGACTTGCAAGGTGAAAACTAGGAAACAGTATGAGACATGCTACGCTCAGGTCCTGGGGAACTCCATTGCACTGGCAATCTGGACACCTGGCTCGTCCAACAACACCTCGGTGTAACCGAGAGGATAGCTCAGGGGCAACTTATTTGTCTTGGAAGCAAGACAACGTAGAGCAACAAAGGTTCAAATCCCGCTCTGCGCTTAGAGACTGGTCTCACGTGTTATAAAAGATGAATTAATTCACCTTGATTTTGGTTTTCTTGTGCACTGTTTACTTGCTAAATTCTCGCTACCAACATTTTGCTCTGCCCTGTACATCATAATGTTGCTCATGAGCTATGCTTGCTCTATGAAAATATATAACACAAATAAACACGGTTGCCCTCCTCCATGGTAGAAACATCCCTGAGCTTCCATCTCACACGGAACACATGTTGCCCAAGTTGTAGCAGTGCAGTCTTCTCTTTCATGACAAAACAAGCACAGCACAGACAGCAGAAGTGCAAGCTTCATTCACACAGAATCAGGTACAGCATGGGCAGCAGTGATGGAAGCTTCCCTAACAGAGACCGCATACAGCCCAAGGAGAAGCAGTGACAGCTTCTCTCCCACAAACAGTTCTCAGTACAGTACAGGCAGCATAATGCAGTATGGGTAGCAGTGGTGCAAGCTTCCATAACAAAGAACACATATAGCGAAGAGAGTATGTCACTGGATTCCAAACTTACTGGCTCTGCTAATGAACTGGTCTCGGCCTTGCTCTCTTGGAATGTAGCCGGCCTATGCCACCGCCATTTTAATGACACTGATTTCAACGTTTCTGTGAATGGTTTTCATATTTTATGCATTGGGAAACATGGTACTGCTTGGATATTGGCAGATCCCACAGGGCTCCAACAGAGCGGGCACCCAACTGACGTCATACCTACAATGACATTCTACGTCTGCTGATTTAACTAACAACAGCTGCTTTAAGATCACTTTGCTGATCATAGAGCGAAATAGTGCTCTGTTATGCGATATGTATATTTTGCATCCTAGACAGGGTAGAAATGTTAAACTTAATGCTGATTGAAATCGATAGGGTGTACCATAACAGAGGGAATAATTCCAGAACCGTCTTTCAATGAACGGGCCGAATGTGATGTGCAATACTATTTCCACGTTCCCTTTTCCATAAATGCACATCAATTCCTGGGTTCCAGTTGGATGCTACTGACTTGGCTTTTAGACATCAAAGCACAGGCAGAGGCACAAGAATTCTGATCATCATACTCTGTGGTGCAATTATTCTGATGCAATTATCAACCTGACCCAAATTATTAGGGGCATGTTCTCCTGGCCACTGAATTAATTCATTAAAATTAATTCTTTAAAATGGCACATGAACTCTTATTGGCAAGCATCATGTCTGAACATTTTGCTACTCACATCAGTAAGGATAAGTGATATTTTTATTGTAATACACCTGAGTGTTTTTTCCCCAGTGGCATAGGACAATTTCCGCATTGTCTCTGAGCAGTGTTGACAAATGAATAGCCACAGCTAAACCTATTGTTTGTATTGAGTAAATAATGTTTTTTTTGTGCATATATGTATTTGCCTCTTAGGTTAATGGCAGCAATGCTCAGAGGTGCAACAGATGAATTGCCTTCCTCCGTAACTAGCTGCCCCTGTACTGCTATTCACTGTTATCAGTTAAACAAAATGCAAGGCGGTGCTAGGGGCACTTCACACAGAAAACATGGAAAGCAACAGAAGGTTTCCATGACTCTTACTAGAGTTTCCCATACTTTAGTGCAAATAAATGCATTGCATTTACTGTACTGCCGAAGTGTCCGTCTTCACGCCCATGAGTCTGCAAACACACATTTATTTTGCAGTGCAAACAAGATTGTTTGCAACATCTCGCACCCTACTATTGTTGGGTAGAATTATAAAAGAGCTTGTACCAGTTATCATTTTGTTTGTTAAGCTTTCCCAAAATGAAGTTTTCAAGTGGGAAGGCCTATTTTCAGTGCAAAGCTCTTCCGTTCAGCTGGCAATTGTCTCCTTGGGTGGTCACTCATGTGTTGGCTCCAATGACTGCATTCCTGGATGATTGCCCAATGATAGGTTCTTCTCATATCCAACAGGGGGAGGATTTGGGGTATTGACACAGTCTCTTCAATATTTTGAGTTTATGATCAATTGGAAGCAGCCACATTGATAACCCACTCATTACCTCACCTTTGTTGGGGCTCGATTTCAAGAAAAAACAGGTCAGGTATTCTTTCCAGAAGAAAGTCCATACAGATTGAAGATGGCTCTTCCGTGTCTTCTGGTACATATCTCTGTGCCAGTTGAGCTCTAGCTACACACATTTAGGGTAACATTTAATTTCATTTCTTTTTGTCATTTGTACAGCGCCTTTTACCATGGGTATGGTCCCAACACGTTGGTTGGTTGAAAGTCCTCGAATGGACCGAAATCTGAAGTATGGGAAAATTAGGAGGTGCAATTACCGTGGGTGCATAATGGCCATTAAAGGTTACGGGGGATTGGCTGAGTCCCTACTAGCTACCCATGTCTAATTTGCATGGAGGGAGAGGAGTACCCTAGAGAAATAAGCTAGGTGTGTTTGTAAGAGGAGAGTCAGTCATCTGTGTAGCTACAGTTTAAATTTTTTGTCGTGAAAGGTAGTTACATTCTTATGGCAGAAGTGTCGTGCAAAGTGTCATTTGAGTTGTAAGTGAAAGCAGATCAGTGCAGGAGTGTGGGCGCACCGTTGGCTAATTCCAAACCAAAAGTGCGGATTGCGAGAGGAAACATGCATTGGTTATAATAAAATGAAAGCCTGGAATTGGTACATACATCAAAATAGTAAAACATCTGGGTTGATGAATTATGGTGCATATATTCTCCATGCTTCTAGCTATCATTAAGTGGCTACATTCAAGATTCCACTTAAACGTAAAGGCAGCATTCTGCCAACACCTGCATCTCCTGTAGTGGAACACATTCTACAATTGCCTAGAATCTATAACATGGTCGCCCTCAACGACTTGACCAAGTGCAGCACCCTGGTCAACTGCATAACCCTTCCAAGTGAAATACAATGGCTATCACCAGAGATTCTCTTGTGCAAAGGCTACTATGTATGCAATACAATGGTTACCCTCACAAAATCCTCAGAGAGCAACACCAGGTCACCCTCCTGACTAATCCCAAGTGCAGCACAATGACCAACCCAACCGCACAGGTCTTCTAAGTGACTTCCTCCTCGGAGCCTGTGTCAGCCAATTCCAGGATGCAGACCCGACTTCATCAGCAGTCACTTCAGATGGCCACGCCTCCCACGTCCACAAGAGGTATGTGATTGCTGGAAAAAAAGGACATTATTTCGACAGAAATTTGCTGCTTTGTAATGTCCTGGAAATAAGGGAAGGAAAACAAAAAGTATTTAATTTCCACTTTTGTGCGCAATATGCTCTGGATCACCGAGCACCCCTGAGGTCTGAGCCATATTAGGAGGCCTTCTCTCCCAGCCTCGTGGCCAGGCTCATGTTTTCTACTGACTATGGTGGACCTGTAGGCTTTAGCCGGCCTACCCCCTCAAAGGCCCACTTTCCAAGGCCCAGTTTGTCCCTGTCTGTGCCAGTACGTGCCGGGGCCTTTCGTATTTGTTGGCTCTTCAATCCGCTTGCCGCTAGAACGCATTTCTCCATTCATTACCTATGCCTGTTGATCTCATCGCCTGCCGCACCATCAGCTGACACTAGTGGCTTCTCCAGCCCTAGATTCCCACCCCTAAGATCTATCAAGACAATAACTCTTGATTGGCCCCACATTCAACAGTGACTTTGCTTTGTGCCATCACCCACTATTACTCCATTATCTTCCTACGAACTCCCTTGTTATAACCCTGCTGTATATTTAAATACTGTGCATCCCACCAACTCGCTTCTGCCTTGCCTATCTGTAGCCTTGATAATTATGACTTCTTGCATATCGCACGCCTTATGCTACCTACCTTGACAATGCTGGTCTGCTACCGCTGCCCCTAGCCATGTGCTACCATCCTAAATTGCCCTCCTACTTTCTTTGTGCCTCCTTTGTCAACTTTTTCAACCGCTCCCACCTGGTCTCACTGAAAAGACATGTCGGCATCAGCTCCTCTGCCAGCCAATCAGCGATATCTGACTTTCTTAACCACCACCCAAACTAATATCGCCTGTTACCTACCTGCATCTGCATGTTTTAATGTAGCTCCCCGTACCATGAGTTGAGGCTTTCCAATCTGTGCACCCAAATTGATGTTGCTTGTTACCTACATGCAACTGCATGTTTTTATGTAGCTCACCGCACTAGGAGGTGAGTGAGGCTTTCCGATCTGCGCACCCTAATTTATATTGCTTGTTACCTACCTGCAACGGCATGTTTTGATGTAGTGCCCCAAACCATGAGGTGAGGCTTTACAATCTGTGCACCCAAATTGATGTCGCTTGTTACCAACCTACAACTGCATGTTTTGATGTAGCTCCCCGCACCATGAGGTGAGTCTTCCCAATCAGTGCACCTAAACGTATGTCGCTGTTTACCTACTTGCAAATGAATGTCTCAACACAGGACGCCGACCACGAGGTGAGGTTCTCCTCGCAGTTGGCCTGTTACTAATGGGAGATATCTCTGCAAGCTATTAATTCTGCTAACTAATCATGCAATGACCGTAACCTGCTATCTCTGCAAGTAACCAATGTAAGCAACCTTCTTAAGCTAAAAGCGCCTAGATGCCTCTGGGCTTTGGGAGCTAAACAAATGTCGAAAATAAATACATGTTGGCTATCCTAATGGATATTCACAGGGCAGAAAACCTTGGCTACACTTATAAATCATCTAAGAGCAGAAACAATGGCCACCTTTCTAATGATGTGGTTAAACATGTTGGCCACCCTCAGAAATGCCTCCACTGTGATACATTGCCAAACATCCACAATTCATCTAAATGCAATACATTGCCCACCCCCAAAATACATCTAAGTGCAATACTTTGCCTACCGCCAAAATACATCTAAGTGCAATTCATTTCCTATCCCAAAATACATCTAAGTGCAATACGTTGCCCAGCGCAAAAATCCATCTAAGTGCAATACATTACCTACCCCTAAAATAAATCTAAGTGCAATACATTGCCCTGCCCCAAAATCCATCTGAGTGCAATACATGCCCAAAATTCATCTAAGTGCAATACATTGCCCACCCCCCAAATACATCTAAGTGAAATATGTTGCCTAACCCCAAAAACATCTTAGTGCAACACATTTCCTATCTAGCAAATAAATGTAAGTGTTACCCACAGGCCCGCCCCCAAAATGCCTCAAGTGCAACACAACGTCTGCCCTTCCAAAAAACATCTATCAGGCCATCTAAGGAATGCAGCAAGTAATCTACACAATGTACTGATTTGAAAGTAGTAATGAAGGAGTGGCAGGTAATTGAGTACGTTCCACCTTACCTTAGTTGTTGCTGTAGGGTGCTATGCCAGGTGTCCATGTGTGAACAGGTGCAAACAGGGATGGGAGAGGCACTTTGCCATCCGCCCTTAGCCGGCTGCCCAGGCAACGCTGCCCTGTGGGCCTCCGTGAAGAGTCCTGCTTCCTAATGCAGGCAGCCAATCGCAGGAGGGGTGGATGGGAGAGGGGCGGGAAGGGGGCGGGAGCTGTGGGGAATGGGCTTGGGTGGGTAGAAAGAAAGGAGAAAGAAAAAAATCAAAATGGCAGGAAAGACCTAGGAGAGTCAGAAAGGCCTACTTAGCCTACAGCTAGCGCCCGAGATTAGCAGAGCAGGGCCCACAATATTCTCAGGAGAATAAACATCTGAATTCCCCTTTCAGATGGGAGTGAGGCAGGTGTGTGCATTAGCCCCCTTACTTTTTTTAATCTTTATACCAATGATTTGGTGAATTAATTGAAAAATATTAGATTCTCAAATATAAGTTGGGGTGGGCACTGGGATGGGCCAACCTATCCTGTATGGTTATATGCAGATAGTGGTGGCTGGTGTATTTGATTGGAGGAGCATAACAATTTTCCACAAAACTGCATAAGTAACCTAGTGCAGCGAGGAAGCCTGAATAAACCAAGGAGAGGAGGTGGTGTTCTCCATCACAAACATTTTGAATGGGTAGTTGTGTTGCAGAATATGTTAGTCCTGCTGCCTGAGACAAAAAGAATCATTCAGGGGATAAGTGAAAATAGCACACTGGAAACCTGCCTATAGAAACATGGGGCAAAATGTATTGAAATCAAGAAAGGTTGATTAAGCAATACAAATTTGGATTTTGGATTTTGAACCAAGGTGAAATAGCAACTCATTACGATGACGGTAGTAAGCCGCTGGTACTACCAGCTGGTTGCCGCTGTCCTTGCAACAACGAATTTGTCCACCACTTGATATCCCAGTACCACCAAGACATTATAAGTCCCGACGGCCCAGGATATCAGGTGGCGGATTCGGAAAGTCCCCATTTCCACTCCATGGGAATGGGTTCACGGAAGCACTGGCACTGTTAACGGTGCAGGTGCTTCCGTGACAACTCAGCGGGAGGGTGCTGTTGCGCCCAGCAGGTAAGACCTGCTGGGTGTGATGGCCCCTACCCGCAGAGTCAGTGTGTGGAGGTCTGGAAAGGGTGCTGGTACATTGCTACTGTCACCCTTATTTGCAGACCGCCACACTCCTAATGAAGCCCCCTGTCCTAAATCTGTCTCAGACAAATTCTGTACTGCCTAAAGTATTGTGGAAATCTATGAAACATAAACATATCCCCCTAAGGAATGTTCATGTGATATTGGGCCACAAACAAATATATCAATGAAGCATAGACATGAAATTTAGACAAGTTTACCAGAATTGAACTGCTATCCATTTCAGTCGCAAGGGCTTTGGCCAACCAGGAAATATTTAGTAGATTAAGAATGTGGTCTACAGGACAGAAGTGTTTGTATATTCTGCCTTGAAAAAGCCTATTTTGGGCGAAACAGATACAGTCAGCATCTTGTCATTTTTACTAACACACTTAAAGTGCATGAATTTTGTGTTTCATTGACTGGACTTTCCATGGCTATAAGATCATTTTCTATTGTATATAAGATATGTAATTAAACAAAGTAGATTACAGCGATTATTTTTAAGCTCTAGAAGTTTTGTTTGGAATAAGAGGAGCGCATGTCCAAGAGATACTCTCACTTCCATGTATTGAAGGTAAACCTGAAAGTTCAGCCGGCTATATTGTGGTATTCAATTTGGGTTTAGAAAGGTCTTCAACTAAGAACGTTATGTGATTTAATCAAAAGTGAGGTAGCCAAACTGATTCCCTAGCTGTCTTAGATTAAGATTTATCTAACCAACTAGGCCTCGCAATGTGGTTTACAAACCTGAATTAAGTTTCAAGAAACTATAAAGTTTGAGGTAGCTATCTGTGTGAACCGACCATCAGAGAAGTGTATGTTTTGAGAAAGGTACAGTACAACTATTACCGCATTGAAACTACAACAGGGGTTTAAGTAATTACATGTTTTAGTATGTCATTTTGACCAAATCCAGACTTAATATATTGCCACTAAAGGACATTAAAAGATTAGAAAGATGCTCCAGCAGAAACAGCGTTATGCACTTGCGCTTTTAACTGCTAGAGGCTCTACTGCACTTTATTATTCCATCCCAAATAAACTGTAATTAGAAGTGGACGCTGCTTAGTTTTAGACCTTGTCGACCTGCACTGACCTCTTTTATTATTGAGAGTGTTGTGTTCTGCAGTTTAAGTGTGTTCGTTTAGGTGATTTTATATTTCATTTGTGAATTCAAGTGATTTTATGAGGATCTTTATGTCAATACTGTTTAATAGATGAATGGTTTTAGTTTGTTTTGATTTTCTCGAATTAAACTGTAAAGACTAATTGAATAAACTCAATCAATATTCAATGTAGTTTTAAATCCTAGGACACCCAAGGAGGAAATGCCTGCCATTAGGACTTCTTGGGACTGCTGCAGGTCTAGATGTGCTTTTAGCATTATAGATCAGTGGCTAAACCCCTTCAGTAAATAATCTCATTAAGACACTAGGATAAGTGGGAGTGCAGGCACCCCTAACCATATTCCTTGGGCCTGATCTCACCTCCATTCGGTAGGGGAACATAGCCGCAGACTTTGGGATCTCAAAGCAAGAACTTCAAGGAGCACAGGGACAGAGGCCAGCAAGGAGGGTATTCTGAGGCGGCTTCCAATGGACAATTTCAATTTGGTGAATGGTGCTGCTTTTTCATCACAGGACTTAATTATTAGCCGAAAATTGTTTCTTAGAGAGAAGGAATGTCTTGCCTTTAAGTAGTTTATAGAAGCAGTATTTTACTATTAGTTCACCCTCATATCCAATTATGCGCCATTAGTATGGCGTTCTCTGCATAAGTACAGGATATTGAGGCAGTTCCTAATCATCCGTCCCTTCTGCATCTTTAGGGTCTATGGAAGTGGG
Organism: Ambystoma mexicanum; assembly: GCF_040938575.1. Taxonomy (NCBI): domain Eukaryota; kingdom Metazoa; phylum Chordata; class Amphibia; order Caudata; family Ambystomatidae; genus Ambystoma; species Ambystoma mexicanum. Next base: position 768,036,666 of record NC_090921.1, read on the forward strand.
ACGAAACACCAGAATGCAGACTTTAGGTCTCGCTCCTCCACTCCTTCCTGGCATGAAAGGGAGATGGGAAAGTTAAGGAGCGGTAAGGAAGTGCTGATTGCACATCAAAGGAATAAGTGAATCTTTTCCCCCTCGACATCTGTTTCGAACTTGCAACAGGAGCAGAAAAAGGAGGAAGATGCTCAACAAAGGGTTCCCAAAAGGAGGCAGGGACAGGCAAGCACAGGCTCTGATGTGGCTCATGGAGATGCCACAGAGTGAGGTGGTTGGTTCTAGAGCTGACTGAGCCTCTGGGGACTTTCCTGCTCTAATGGAGCAGTAGAGGACATTGATCTGGACTTCCTTTTAAAGTAGGTTAGACCAAAACTGTACTGAAAAGGCCGCTCTGACACCATCGGCCTCATTACGAATTAGGCGTTAAGGGGTTAACGGCGCCGTAAACGGCGCCGACCCTTAACGCCTGATTCCGAGGTCCCTTTGCGCCATTGTGATTTTAACGCCTGCTTTTTGCAGGCGTTAAAATCCATGGCGCTAAGGGACCATGGTGCTAATTACGCCACCGTAATTTACGGTGGCGTAATTAGCGCCTTCCCCACTCCCATTATGCCCTATGGGGCAAAAATGGGAATGGGGAAGGGTAAAATGGGAAATGGGGATTTACCGCCCCACTCACCTTGGAATGGGGCGGTAAATCCGCCATCCACCATGGTGTAAACGTAGTTTACACCATGGTGGTAGGGTACGACCCAGGCGGTAACTTACCGCCTGGGTTGTAATGAGGCCCATGTCTCCCCAGAGATGTCCCTCATGCCATTCTCGTGCTCCTTATGCCGGTCCACTTTCCCCTCCCACAAAGGTCTGTACGGCATCTGGTTCCTGGCGTATCCCATTGCAGCGATCTCCCAAAGACATCAGCGACTCCCAGTGCTGTCCCCCGAACAGTGATACATTTGGATGCGACCAGAGTACTTATCGATAGCCCAAAGGATATTCCAGATGTATTGCGGGGGATTGTTAGGCTATGCAAAGTAAAGAAGATGGACTAACAGAACAATTCCAAACTATGCTCAGATGAAATGGAGGAAGCCTGTGCCCCTGCTGCAGTCTGTTACTGGGCAAGATAACTGAGATAAAGGCTCATGATAAAAGCAAGATATTACCACTCCCATCCTGAGTGTGGGAGAATGATGTCTCGTTTTAGTAACAGATGCAGGGGAGTTGCACATTTCTAAAATTTAAATCTTGCTGTAATGCGTGTCATTTATGTTGCTGTGCAAGTATGGACAAGCCCCTAAGCGAGACATTCAGGGTCAGTGTGATGCAGAGCCTGGAAGACGGTCAAAGGCCTCTACAAGGCCTGGTTTCTGGGTTCAGCGTGCCTCTCCAGAATGGGATCTTTTCACATGTTCGACAGACATTTGCTCAATGAGTCTGATCATTAGTAAATGTCAAACCTTTTTTGCTTCCATTGCTATGCATAACATAGATGGTATCACTGCACCTTGCATAATGATCCTTTGGCGATATGGTCGAAATAAACTGATTGACCAGCAATGCTACTGAACCAATCGAAATGGCAAATGAAGCTGCGGACAACTGGAGGAAGTTAGATGACTTCAAAAGGATCATAGTACATGCATGTTCCATATGATGACTCTCAGTACTGTCACACACTGATTAACCATTTACCATGTCTACCAGGGTTTTCATTAAGTCAAAGAAGCTTTTTTTTTTAGTTCTGGCTGGAAAGAGTGGACTCTTTTGAAGCACTAGCACGAGCTTCTGCTTACTCCATTGCAGCTCAGCATTGTTGCCCCAATTGGAGTGAGGGCGTTGCACAGTCTTCAATGTTTGGAGTGAGGGTGACAAAGTGCAAGACTGGGAGCTAAATTACACTGTATGCTGTTTCCCAGTCTCAGACACTGTCGGGGTAGATCTCGGAAGCACTTGGTCCGTCTGAGCAGGCTGCAGGTATTACCTCGGGTGGGTAGTGTGATGCTCGGGGAGTCTCCATGAGTCCATTGCTGGCAGATCTCCAGACCTACCTTGCATGCTCTACCAGAGTACAGAGGGTGGCGCACCCTGCCCAATGGAAAACAAGCAGCCCTCAGCATGTGTTAAACAGCTTGCTTAGCAAGGCACAGCCAGCAAGTGGCTCGCACCTGGACACCTCATGGTGAATCATAGCTGGCCTTGATTTATTCCTGGACTCAGACTATGGTTGCCTGTGTTCCTGTGTAGAGGGGGCCGCAGTCTGAAATTTGGAGTGAGACAATACTGTTTCTGGCAGAGCCAAAACTGATTAGCACAATGTCACCGATGGATACAAAATGGAATGGAATTTCAAGCACTTTGGCAAATCACTATTTTACAGTTGCCCCTTGGTTAAATAGTGCGATATAGGGTCGCTTTTTCTGTGACTAGCTCTGCTACATTATCATACATCATTGAAGGAGCCCTTAGGAACAGTCTATATTGTAACCCAAAGCCCCCCTTAAGGCTCGTGCAGTGTCCCGTGTATAGTGACACGTAGTATGTCTGCCATGCCTTCAATAAAAGGAGCGGACGGCTTCCCGTGCGCCAGGCAATGCTATCCGTCCCTGCCTCTGTGTCTTCATGCTGCGCGGTGCCAGCGCAGCCACAGAGGCAGAGGGCCTGACACTACAGCCCTTCATCACAGCGGGCCGGCAACCCCGGCCCCATAGCGGGGGCATCCCAGTGCCGCGCCTCCTCCTCCTCCCACACCTTGTCCAGAGCCGGCCTGCCCCTGTCCAGCCACCTACCCCCACCCCACCTGTGCCCGGTAAGGATGCATTCCAGGAAATAACCACACAACAGAATTCTTTAAAAGTTGGAAAACATAATGCCACAGCAGCTTTATTTGCATAAAGTCAAGGAGTTATCTTACAGGCGATCCGTGAATTAACCACACCACAGGTTCTTCTACGCTGTGTGAGGCTTCCTAGGTATTTCTCCCTCCTGACCCCACCCCCACTGTCTGCGTCGGGTGGACGCTTCCGGTTGAGCCCGGCCCTTGCTGCGCTGCCAGCTTCTCTCTACCCATGGCCATTCGATTCGTTGCTTGTATTTCCTTCATGACACTTCCCCCCCTTGCTCTAAGGTACCTGTTTCTGATTCTCCGACACCTTCCCGGTGTCCTATTAGCCCAGTTTCTAGCTAAACTGACAAAACCATTCCGGTGCCCAAACACGTACGTTCCTATACAGACACCACTTTTCCGGTGCCCAAATATCACAGTTATTACCTATACAGACACAACTAGGTGCCCAACTCTCACGATCCTGCTTATACAGACATCACTTTTGCGATGTCCAGCTTTCCTAGTGCACATTTCTACTCTACTCTGAGCTCCCGTCCCCTTTGGGCTAACTTCTTCACCTGTTCCTTCCACCACAACTTCAGCCGCCCAAGTATTCCCATATCGCCTTACTGTCCCAGAGTGCTGCGCTTATCCTAATGTTCCATACTCCCTATACCCTCCCCTAGGCCCCCCTCAGAGATCTTGCCCCGGGTCCCCCCCTCCGTCAGGTTCCGTAATCCCTGGTCCTTCCCCTCCATTTCTCCGGCTCGCTCCTCCCCTCTCCCGGTTCCCTTCTCTTCCTTTCGGCCGCCCCCTTTTTCTCTGCCTACATTCCTTAGGATCCCCTCTCCCCCAAACTACCGCCCCCACTGACCTCGATGTGTCGTTCTCTCAATTTCCCCAAGAACCCCCGTCTGTTTGCCCCCCTCCTTCCTTCCGTTATCCCTCCACCCCCCCTGTTTCTTTGGCAACCCTACCAGTGCCAACATACCTCATCTTGCTCCCCTCCAACTTCCCCTGTAGACCTTTGTTTTTACCTTGTTTCCAAATTTTTTCTTTCCACCCCCCCCCGCATTTTGGGGTTGGAATGGCTTCCAAGCCCCCTACACCCTCTGCTTTTTTCCCCAGGGCCTCCCCCGAGTCTGTTACTCTTGGGCGCCGTAGGATCTAAGCTGTTGGCTGAGCATTCCCCTTTTGGCCTGCCAGTACTTTGCTAAAGGAACCGCAATGTAACTCTGCTGGGCGACCTGGAATACAAAAGACAAGACAAGTTAGTGCAAACTTTGGAATTCCAACATCGATCGCTCAGGATACCGCGAGGGAGAGAGCGATGCTTGTTTGTCCTGGCTTTTATAGAACCTCCCTCTCACTTGTTCCCTGCCCCCCTTCCATTTCCTGGGTTGCCCCTCCCATTCCCCGGGGCAGGCCCTTCCCTCTTTTTGGCCCCGCACCCACCTTCGTAGGAGGGGAGAAGGTTGGCTGGGCAACCCCCACTTAGGGGTGGCGTGAGCCATGCCTCCTGCGTTGGCACATTCGCCCGGCATAGCAGGGGCATATCAGTGCCGCACCTCCCCCTCCTCCCACACCTTGTCCTGGGCCGGCCTACCCCTGTCCGGCCACCTATCCCCACCCCACCTGTACCCGGTAAGGATGCATTCCAGGAAATAACCACACAACACAATTCTTTAAAAGTTGGAAAACATAATGTCACAGCAGCTTTATTTGCATAAAGTCAAGGAGTTATCTTACAGGCGATCTGTGAATTAACCACACCACAGGTTCTTCTACGCTGTGTGAGGCTTCCTAGGTATTTCTCCCCCCTCCCCCCACTCCCACCCCCACCGTCTGCATCGGGTGGATGCTTCCGATTGAGCCCGGCCCTTGCTGCGCTGCCAGCTTCTCTCTACCTATGGCCATTCGATTTGTTGCTTGTGTTGCCTTTCATGACACTTCCCCCTTCCTCTAAGGTACCTGTTTCTAATTCCCTGACACCTTCCCGGTGTCCTATTAGCCCAGTTTCTAGCTAAACTGACACAACCATTCCGGTGCCCAAACACCTAGGTTCCTATACAGACACCACTTTTCCGGTGCCCAAATATCACAGTTATTACCTATACAGACACAACCAGGTGCCCAACTCTCACGATCCTGCCTATACAGGCATTACTTTTGCGATGTCCAGCTTTCCTAGTGCACATTTCTACTCTACTCTGAGCTCCCGTCCCCTTTGGGCTAACTTCTTAACCTGTTCCTTCCACCACAACTTCAGCCCCCCCAAGTATTCCCATATCGCCTTACTGTCCCAGAGGGCTGCGCTTATCCTAATGTTCCATACTCCCTATACACTCCCCTAGGCCCCCCTCAGAGATCTTGCCCCGGGTCCACCCCTCCGTCAGGTTCCGTAATCCCTAGTCCTTCCCCTCCATTTATCCGGCTCGCTCCTCCCCTCTCCCGGTTCCCTTCTCTTGCTTCTGGCCACCCCCTTTTTCTCTGCCTACAGTTCCTTAGGATCCCCTCTCCCCCAAATTACCGCCCCCACTGACCTCGATGTGTCGTTCTCTCAATTTCCCCAAGAACCCATGTCTGTTCGCCCCCCCTTCCTTCCGTTATCCCTCCACCCCCCCTGTTTCTTTGGCAACCCTACCAGTGCCAACATACCTCATCTTGCTCCCCTCCAACTTCCCCTGTAGACCTTTGTTTTTACCTTGTTTCCAAATTTTTTCTTTCCACCCCCCCCGCGCATTTTTGGGTTGGAATGCCCCCTACACCCTCCCCTTTTTTCCCCAGGGCCTCCCCAGAGTCTGTTACTCTTGGGCGCCGTAGGATCTAAGCTGTTGGCTGAGCATTCCCCTATTGGCCTGCCAGTACTTTGCTAAAGGGACCGCAATGTAACTCCGCTGGGCGACCTGGAATACAAAAGACAAGACAAGTTAGTGCAAACTTTGGAATTAGGGTGGGTGGGTGGGAATTCCAACATCGATCGCTCAGGATACCGCGAGGGAGAGAGCGATGCTTGTTTGTCCTGGCTTTTATAGAACCTCCCTCTCACTTGTTCCCTGCCCCCCTTCCATTTCCTGGGTTGCCCCTCCCATTCCCCGGGGCAGGCCCTTCCCTCTTTTTGGCCCCGCCCCACCTTTGTAGGAGGGGAGAAGGTTGGCTGGGCAACCCCCACTAAGGGGCGGCGCCAGCCATGCCTCCTGCGTTGGCACGTTCGCCCGGCATAGCAGGGGCATATCAGTGCCGCGCCTCCCCCTCCTCCCACACCTTGTCCTGGGCCGGCCTGCCCCTGTCCGGCCACCTACCCCCACCCCACCTGTACCCGGTAAGGATGCATTCCAGGAAATAACCACACAACACAATTCTTTAAAAGTTGGAAAACATAATGCCACAGCAGCTTTATTTGCATAAAGTCATGGAGTTCTCTTACAGGCGATCTGTGAATTAACCACACCACAGGTTCTTCTGCGCTGTGTGAGGCTTCCTAGGTATTTCTCCCCCCTCCACCCACTCCCACCCCACCGTCTGCGTGGGGTAGACGCTTCCGATTGAGCCCGGCCCTTGCTGTGCTGCCAACTTCTCTCTACCTATGGCCATTCGATTCGTTGCTTGTGTTGCCTTTCATGACACTTCCCCCCTTCCTCTAAGGTACCTGTTTCTAATTCCCCGACACCTTCCCGGTGTCCTATTAGCTCAGTTTCTAGCTAAACTGACACAACCATTCCGGTGCCCAAACACCTAGGTTCCTATACAGACACCACTTTTCCGGTGCCCAAATATCACAGTTATTACCTATACAGACCCAACCAGGTGCCCAACTCTCACGATCCTGCCTATACAGGCATCACTTTTGCGATGTCCAGCTTTCCTAGTGCATATTTCTACTCTACTCTGAGCTCCCATCCCCTTTGGGCTAACTTCTTAACCTGTTCCTTCCACCACAACTTCAGCCCCCTAAGTATTCCCATATCACCTTACTGTCCCAGAGGGCTGCACTTATTCTAAGGTTCCATACTCCCTATACCCTCCCCTAGGCCCCCCTCAGAGATCTTGCCCCGGGTCCCCCACCCCCTCCGTCAGGTTCCGTAATCCCTAGTCCTTCCCCTCCATTTCTCCGGCTCGCTCCTCCCCTCTCCCGGTTCCCTTCTCTTGCTTTCGGCCGCCCCCTTTTTCTCCACCTACAGTTCCCTGGGATCCCTTCTCCCCCAAACTCCTGCCCCCACTGAACTCGATGTGTCGTTCTCTCAATTTCCCCAAGAACCCCTGTCTGTTTGCCCCCCCTCCTTCCTTCTGTTATCCCTCCACCCCCCTGTTTCTTTGGCAACCCTACCAGTGCCAACATACCTCATCTTGCTCCCCCCAACTTCCCTTGTAGACCTTAGTTTTTACCTTGTTTGCAATTTTTTTCTGTCCAACCCCCCGCATTTTGGGGTTGGAATGGCTTCCAAGCCCCCTACACGCTCCCCCTTTTTCACCAGGGCCTCCCCCAAGTCTGTTACTCTTGGGCGCCGTAGGATCTAAGTTGTTGGATGAGCATTCCCCTATGGGCCTGCCAATACTTTGCTAAAGGGATCGACCTGTGATCCCTCCAAGACTCTCTGCTGGTTGACGGCGGCAGAGAGTTCCACCTGCCTGAACAGGTCGCTACAATCCTGCCCTTCCGCTTGCTCCCCTTCATTCCGCTGCTCCTTGATGAGGGGGGGTGGGCTGAACCCCCCCGCACCACCCCGTTTCGTGCCCTTGTTTGCCCCCAACCTATGTGCAACCTGCATTTGTCAAGGCGTCCCTCCATTCCATGGTCATGAGTGCAGTACCCACCTGGGACAGGTGTATCCTATCCCCCCCGAAGTAACCCGGTACTTTCAGGGTGATGAGTGGGTGGCGTATCCATCCCATCCCTCTTCTTTTTAAGAAGCCCCCATCCTTGAGTTTGCCTTTCTCCTTGCCGTCTCCATTGCCCCATGGCGCAGCGCACCCCTCCATTCTTGCCTGGTGATCATTTGGGACCACATGACTTCGGGGCCCCGAAAACCCCCCCCCAATTCTCGTGAGGAGCGCTCTGAAAAGTTCTGTCAACTCCCTTCTACCTTTTGCCAACAAGTCATTGCCCCCAATGTGGAGCAACAAAATGTTGGGTGGCGGATGATGCTGTGCCGCCTGTTCCAATGTGCTCCATCGCTGGTGGCTTTGTAGACCAGCCTTAGTGATCCAAATAATCTGGGTGTTTAGTAGGCCCAGGTTACCGTCCCTAGATGCCATTCTCGCTCTATCCGCTGCTCTGGACACAAAAGAATGTCCCACGACCCATACCTGGTTGGCCTCTGTGAAGACAGGAAATGTTTTTTGCATCATTTGAGGTGGGGGAGTGCCCTGTGTGCCTTTTTCCCCTTGCCACGCCTACACCCCCAACCTTGCCTATCGGACGTACAGTTTGAATTTGTCCGAGTCCCACCTCCCAATCTTTTTTACCATTTTGTCCCCCAGACCCTCCCTGCTTGCTGTTGTCGCTGCCCCTATGCGGAATGAATGAGTGGAGAATTTGGTCAGGTCGGCGCCGGCTTTTGCCAGGGTTGCGGCTAATACCCTTCTGAACTGAAACTGTGTGAGGGGCGTTCCGTCCTTGTGTATAAATAAGTACGCTGACCCCCCTCCTCTGTCCGCTAGGTAGGCGGCCATGGTTGCCACCGAGCAGAAGGCCTCTTGTCCTAGTTTGGCCAACGCCAGCTCGCAGCCTTTGCCGACCTGGTCTGTCTTTGATACCCTTATACTGACATGCAATACCTCGTCCACTATTGCCACATCGCCCACTACAAGGGCCCTGTGGTCGAGGTCTCCCTTAGCTCTGGCTATAAGTTTGCTGACCCTCAGAGCCCCGAAGAAAGCTAGCGCAAAGCATGCTTTAAACATGATGCATTTGTGCTATGAGTGGCAGACCACTGCCGTGGCTGACATGATTTTCTTTAGCAGATCGAAGTCGATGGGTCTCCTCTCTATCTTTGTACTAGGGGCACCCCTGTCCCTGTCCCATCCTTTTAGAGCCGCCCTTACTAGAAAACCCTTGGTCGGATCATGGCGCCCTGCTAGCTGACTGTAAAATGCCACTGCGCTGAGGTGCGCCGCTAGCCAAGATCTTGATTTGCCCGCCCCCTCGGCCCATAGCACGAAACCGTCCACTTTCTCCTCCTCGCTAGTCTCCCCCAAGTTTTTGTGTTCTCCAAGAAAGTGTTAAAATTGGTACTGTATCTGGCTCTTGTGCTTCCCGCCAGTGACCTTGCCACTAGCTGTCGCATTCCTTCACCCAACTCACTAGCTGCCATAGTTGGTCGTTGAGTGGAGTCATGGTTGGCAAGGCTTGCGGGTGCACTTTCTGGAATCGTGCCATCTGCGAACGAGAAAGAGCTTCGGCTGCTGTGTTATAAACCCCGGGGATGTGGCGCACTTTCATGGCTGTATTCATGATTAAACATTTACGTACCAAATGGTGCAACAAACACAGTGTGGCGGGGCAACGTGCTGAGTGTGAGTTGACCGCCTTGACCAGTGCCATGTTGTCGGACCAAACCAATAGGCGTTTGTTTGCCAGTTCGTGTGACCAGATATGCAGAGCTCGCACCACCGGAAATAATTCCAAGACATTTATTTTTTTGGTCAGTCCATTCCTGTTCCATGCATTCCGCCAATCTCCCCTACACCATTCCCTCCCCAAGTTGGCCCCAAACCCCAACCGTCCTGCGGCGTCGGTGAACAGCTGCAGTTGTGAGCACGCCGTCCAGGGTGACTGCCACATGCACACCCCGTTGAATTCCCTCAAAAATGCCGGCCAAACCTTCAGGTCCTCCCTCATACCTGCGATCATGCTTACTTTGTGCCACCCCTTTGCTGCGCCCCCAGTTGCGGCCACTAATCGCCTTGCAAAAACCCTTCCCGCCAGTATGACCCTGCAAAGTTAAACTTGCCCACTAGCGATTGAAGGCTCTTTACGGAAAGCCTGTCGCCTGATAATGCCTCGTTGATGTCGGAAATGCATTCAACTATCTTCTCTGTGGGCAGGCGGCAGGTCCCTGATTCCGTGTCTTTTTCAACCCCCAAGTAGGTTAACCTAGTGCCTGGTCCTTGCGTCTTCTCCCCCGCTAATGGTACCCCCAGTTCTTCGGCTAGTGCAATGAATTTGTGTAACAGTGAGGAGCACACATCGGAGTCACGCTTGCCCACGAACAGGAAATCATCTAGGTAATGCGTTCTTCCCCCCCTGCTTTCCAGCTCGTTCAATGCCCATTCCAGGAAGGAGCTCTAGGCCTTGAAGTATGCACATGAAATGCTACACCCCATAGGCATGCATTTGTCTACATACACATGACCCTGAAATTGAAAACCCAGTAGGAAGAAGCTCTCTGGATGCACAGGAAGTAACCTGAAAGCTGCCTCGATGTCCACTTTTGCCAGCAGTGCCCCTCTTCCCGCTGCTCTGGCGAGGCAAACCGCCTGGTCAAAGGATGCGTAAGACACTGAGCAGTCCGCCTCATCCAACCAATCATTCACTGAATCCCCTTTCGGGTGAGATAGGTTGTGTATGAGGCAAAATTTGCCTTTCTCTTTTTTCGGTACTACCCCTAATGGTGAAATTATCAGGTCCTTCAGCGGTGCCATCTGGTATGGACCCGCTATCCTACCCAGTGCCAGTACTTTAGCAATTTTGTCCCGGACCACTTCTGGCCACTCATTCGTGGATTCTAGGTTATTTGCTGTTCTGGCTCCTTTGGGGCCTTTGTAGGGAATCTGAAACCCCATTGTGAAGCCCCCGGCCAAAAGATCCCTCTCCTGAGCCAGAGGGTATCGTGATAACCAAGGGAGCAGTTTGGGAACCCTGATAGGCGAAATACCTTTATCGCTGAGTAAGTGACCCCCCCCCACGTGACCTCCCCCACCTCGGTCCCTGTTGATCAGGTGTTACCGTAAGTACTCCGCTCGTGTGTCCCAACCGGCACGTGCACCCCCGTCCAGTCTCTTCCTGAAGCACCAGATACGTAGCCACCATGAAGAAAATAATCATTTATTATAGTTTTACAGCATGATATTCTTCGACATGTACATGTGTGAATAAGAATAATGAAACAAGAGGGGCCGTGATGCCTAAAACCCCCCCCTGGCAAGCCTTATGGTGCCGGCTTCCTTTGATCGTTTGCCAGGCCCCCCCCCCTGCAACTCCTTGCTGAATGGCCATATGATCCGCACGTGGAGCATGCATGCTTGAACCTGCAGTTGGAGCCCCAGTTGAATTGTCCTTCGTTAAAAAACCTGCAATTGAGCTGGCCCTTGCCGTTGGAGTGGTTTGCCACCCCCCCTCCTCCAGTCCTAGGAGCCCCTTGTGGTTGCCTGGCCCCAGTCTGGCCGCCCCGGCAGTGGCATGGAGTTCCTGTTGCCCCATGCGGTTTTCTCGCCCTTTCCTTCTCTAGCTGTTCCCGGTTTTGCAACCGTGAATGTCGTGGTGGCCCCCGCACCCCCTGATGAAAAGCCCCCGCCGCCCTCCAACTGTGCTGTATGGTTGGCGTGCCCTCCCGCTAGGATAATTGTGCCGTCCGGCTGTTTTATGGTGCCCCTGGTGGAAACCAGCCAGTCCTCCACTGATTTATGATTCCACTTGAGGTCTGGATCGTGTTCCATCCGTAAACGGAAACGCTGGTCCCTCAGCATCCATTAATTTCCTCCTAGTTGGTTGTGTTCTTGAATCACGCATGCCCTGTAATCTTTTAAAGCCAGCCCTAGGGTCGGCTCATTAAGACAGATGGTTTGGGCCAAACATTTGAACGCTGCCAACCAGTTGACCAGTGTTTCTGCCAGTCTCACCCTTTCCTGGCCTTCACTGTCTCCCTCCCCCTGTCTCCTGCAGGGTGTCCTGTCCTTTCATTTCATGCTTGAGGAGGGAAAGTATATCTATGAATTTCCCTGCCCATATCTGGTTCCTTACCTATTCTGGAAGGAGCCAAGTAGAGTAGTCGTCCCAGATTGCGGCAGGAAATTTTGTGCTCTTCCTTGATTCCCCTGCCTCCTTTACTAAGGCCCCCTGCGAGCCCGCCACGTTCCCTAGCACTGCGTTGTTAGCCGTTTTACTGTTGCTCGCCCCTGATCCCTCCCCCGCCAAACGTTGCTTGCCCCGCCAGTGACTGCCCCCACGTTGGTAGTCACCGGGAGCCCTGTCCTACCCTTTGCTTCTTGTAGTGCCATCACAGCCCTTGCAATTTTTTCGATTATGTCTGACTCACCCTCTTTGTTTGTGAGCGCGGCGTTTGGATCAAACCCTCCCTCAATGGTCAGGGGGGTGACCAAATTGGCAGGTGCTTTGGCCACGAGAGTCTGGGGGAGCGGCATGCTCGGCGGGGCCTTTGAGTTGCAGGGGGGAACCGGGGGTGGCGCACCTATGCGTGCCTTCACGGCAGCTAGCTCCTCCTCCAGATCCCTTTTTGTCTTTTTCTGGTGCGGGCCCCCGCTTGTTTTAGCCGTTCTTTTGCGACCAGTGAACACTTCGTGCCCTCCTCCTGGCAGCGGTAAATCCGCCCAGCTGGCAAGTTCGTGGTGAGAGGGGTCCTTGAGGTCATTGGTAGCTTTGTCTGCTTCCGGGTTGGCCCCCGGTGATCTGTTCACGCTAGCCCGTGATGGGTCCCCCATCCTGGTCATGGCCGCCTGCCACCCAATTACCTCCGCTAGAGCGGCATATTCTGCCCATGATTGGGCATCCATGAAACACCCTGCCGACGACGATCCTGCAACTCCTTCGTCTGTTAGCCCCTCTTCTAGTGCTACGATCTCAACGCCATCCAATACCGGGTTAACCATGGTTGCCTGAAGCGACATGGTGATCTATTGGAAACAAAATTTTTGTTTTTGCGTCCCTTACATTGTGTTAATGCCTTATTTTGTCGCCGCCTATTGGTCTACATGGCACATTGTACTGTTTTGCTCACTGCCGCCAGATGTCCCCTATTCTCCTCCCATTGGACCCTATAACCTGACCAAACTTGGGAGACGCATCCCCCGCTTGCATTGTGCTGTAGGCCCAACGTGTTCCCACCTGTTGATGTAGTTGACCGCCTAACCCACCCTGCAACTTTCCCTTTCGTGGTCATTAGCATAATATTATTATGCATTGATACCCCTTCCTCCCACTGTACAACGTGTTCCCCGTTTCAGGCCCCCCTTGCTTTAATTCCGACATCGCATAGCCCCTTGCGCGTAGCCACATGGTTCCCCCATGCAAATTTAAACCCAGTTCCAAACGATGGCATTGCACCCCCTACCCAGAACTGTCCGCAGTCGAAGCCCCACTAAGGCCCGCTCAATCCAAGGTGTTTGGAAAAGGATTCCAGTATTCCAACGTCGATCGTTCAGGATACCGCGAGGGAGAGAGAGCAATGCTTGTTTGTCCTGGCTTTTATAGGACCTCCCTCTCACTTGTTCCCTGCTCCCCTTCCATTTCCTGGGTTGCCCCTCCCATTCCCCGGGGCAGGCCCTTCCCTCTTTTTGGCCCCCCCACCTTCGTAGGAGGGGGAGGAGGTTGGCTGGGCAACCCCCACTAAGGGGCGGCGCCCGCCATGCCTCCTGCGTTGGCGTGTTCGCCCGCCATAACATCTGGCGACAAAGGGTTTTTTACTGAGCCCGATGTGCCGTCCAGCCGTGCTGGAGCTCGCCATTGTGAGTGTCCGCCTTGTGGTGTGCATTGGCTGGTTGGGTCGGACGCGACGACCGTTGGTCTCCCTGACGAGATTGCACTTTAGGCGGGCTCCTGCCCCAGAGTCCTCGGTGTGTGCCGCAATGGAAAAAGAAGGGAGCCGGAACACGCTCCCACCTGGGGAGAGAGGCGGGGCAAGGACCGCTGCCGCTTCACTGCTACATTGTGCTCCTGCCTGCGGGAGAAAGGCGTAGCAAACACTGCTGCTGCAACAATGGCGTACTGCTCCTGCCTGGGGGAGAGAAGCACCACAAGGACCGCCACTGCATTGATGTACAGTGAACTTCTGACTGGGGGAGAAAAAAGGCACAGTATAGACCGCCCCCACAGTAACTTTTACCCAAGTTCCCCAACTACCAGACCGTGCCTGATAACCAGAAGTCAAAGTGGGAGGGAACTAAAGGGTACGACGTTCCCTTACTTCTCAGTGAACTCTGTTATAATTCCCTTACTTTATGTGACCTGGAGCACCGTTCCAGGATGGTAGGAAAGGAACTTAAAAAAAATAATGTTTCCCAGCTGGAGGATTTAAACCTACTGCTCTCCCCGTAACAATCCTGTGTTAAACCGCATTGTGCTATCTCACAAGAGCTGGCTAACCATTGTTTAATTCAGTGAATGGTGAAACCCATTCCCAAGCAGTCAGGCAGCAATCTGGGAATTGGTTTTGACGCAGAGGTGCTTGTGTAGGCACAGAGGTTTTTGCAGGTAATGGGATTGGTGTGTCAGTGTCATTTGAGAGATGCGAATGGTGGGTGGCTGGAGGAGGACCCTGCATAAAGCTGCATGCTAAGGGGTACAATGACACTCTAATAGTGGTCATTTCAATTCATAATGTTCTCTTCAGTCTTGCGAGAACTGGTTTAAAAAAACAGCCTGGTGTATGGTCAAGGGGAGAAAAGGAAGGACACAGGTTGGGGTTTTGAATTTGGGGGATGGGAGTGTGGGGTATGATGGTGGGTATTTGGGAGCAAAGGGAGCAGAAAAGGTGGTGGGCAAGGGTCCGGGGCAGAGGGAACATTGTTACACTACTTTATATTGTACACTTTGACCAATGCTGATAACAGTTGGCCATACCAACGAGGACCTGTCTGAAGGCAGGCCAATGCTGCTGGAGAGGACAGAACATTTTCCTCCACTGACTTGCCTATCCTTATGGCCCGGCTGTGCAGCATGGGCCAGGAGCAGGTGAGTCTATGCTTCCATCACCACTTGGACCTTGACCATCCTTGAGACCCCTCTGAGCAGCTTGGGCCTGCAAGCTTCATTGGATACCATCTCGACCTGGTATAGAAACTGGCGAATAGAACTCAAAACCAGCAATACAACTGCAACACTGTTCACCAGAAAGAAGATCAAGGAGCACCCGCACATGAGCCTCCATGGGAAGACCATCAAGTGGGAGAGCAGCAGCCACTACCTTGGTGTGACCCTGAACAGCAAACTTAACTGGGGAAGCCATGTTGAGAATACTCAGCAGAAGGCAACAGGAAAGATGGCAGCACTGTACCCACTCCTGAATACCAAGTCCATGCCCCTCCAGAAAAAGATCAACGTCTGCAAGGCGATCATCAGACCTACCCTGATGTATGCCTCCCCAGCCTGGATGACCTGCCATGAGCGGCACCGGAAGAGTCTTCAGATAGTCCAGAACAAGGCCCTGCGGATATCGTCTGGAGCTCCAATCTTCACAAGGATAGCTGACCTTCACAGGGAACTGGACATCGAGATGCTGTACGAACATCTAGCGACGTTGAGTAGGAACTTCTGCCAAGGACTGGATCAGAACCTGAACCCTCTGATCAGAAGACTCATTGCCACCACTGCAAACCCCTTTGACCGCTACCTGCGGCCCATCACAGCGAAGACCCTGTGAAACCAATCCTACTGTGACAAGTCCACACAAACCAAGAAGAATCCTAACCCACGACTACATACTCAACCTGAGAAGATGAGTAATGAGGCTCAAGCCTCAGTATCCCAAAATCACAGCTGATGGATAAAATCTATCAGGAAGAAGAAGACAGACAGCCGTGCGCCAGTCAATGCTATCCGACCCTGTCTCTGTGTCTTCATGCTGCATGGCGCCAGCGCCACCACAGAGGTAGATGGCCTGACACTAGAGCCCTTCATCACAGCGGGCAGGCAACCGCAGCCCCATAACATGTATGTTGGCAGTATGAAATTGAAGCTGCCCAGTGGAATGCCAGTGGATATTACTAATCCAAAGCTATGCAGTCATCTCCTTTATGGGGTCTATATCGTCATAGACGGAGCAAGGGCCTTTGCTTCCCAAGGCCAACGATAATTGTACCTCCCGTTCTCACATACATACCCTGATTATTGCGCCCCCTCCCCCACTTCTTCACGTATATGCAGCACACCTCACATGGCATATGGACATCCTCACTGCGTGTTTCAAATTGCCTGTACATGTGAGGGTACATTTAAATATCACACACCACTCTGAGACTCAGGCATTATTAGAAATGAAAATATCAGGTAACAAGATATAAAGGCCATTTATGACACCCCCCGTCCCCACATACACATAGATATACACGGGCAAGTGCACAAAGATAATGCATTGGTGGGTGCAAAGTAGGCTTCACTCATACAAAGAAGAATAGGCAACAGAGCACATGCAGCAACAACCCACACTTTTTTTTATTTTTTTTTTATTTTTATTTTATGGCTGTATTAAAACAACCTTTCAATAAACATATAATACATTTTTAGAAATACATTTGAATTACACATTTTTACAAAATTTCAAAATTCATCATAGGCAATAATAAAAGGAACGATTGTGCACTAATAACTATCTAGCCCATTGCCTTTTAGAACAATTCATTTAAGAAGCCAGTTGTTGCTAGTCTGATTGCCATTCGTCTTGCACCAAAAATGTTTAGCCATAATTCCTCAGGGTCAGTAATGGTCTGCTCTTTAAAACAATGCAAGAAGTATTTACAGCGCATGGTAGACAATGCTGGACAAAAAGCGATGACATGCTTCAGAGTTTCAATAGAGGTACAGTCTTTACAAAACCGGCAAACATTCTCATTGATATCTAATAATTTCCATCTGACTAATATATCTTTGGTATGCCAAAGATTAAGGCGGAAGCGCATATAATCGTTTCTAAATTTAGGAGATGGATATTTAATAATATATAATTCAGTGGCTCTGAACCTCTTTTGGCCAAACTGAGCTATATTCCAATCTTTGAGATGATAGCATTTGTCCAGAGTATATATCCAATCTCTTTGGTACAATTTTATTTTAGCCCGGTTTGGATTATGGATCAAAGTATCAAGGGAAATATCAGCATCAATGAGAATATTTAATGCGGTATTAATCCATTTCTTTGGGTACCGATGATCAGAGGAAGTTAGATATTGTCCCAGAATATAAGAGATGTCCGTATGTTGCAAAGATATTATGCACTTTCTCAAAAATGTTATCAGTTTCCACGCAACAGCACTAAATAAAGACAATAACCCTAGTTCAAATCTGAGAATGGCAATAGAGACACATGTAGGAAGATTAAAAAGTGAGCGC
The DNA here is from genome assembly GCF_040938575.1 of Ambystoma mexicanum. NCBI lineage: Eukaryota > Metazoa > Chordata > Amphibia > Caudata > Ambystomatidae > Ambystoma > Ambystoma mexicanum. Next base: position 768,053,768 of record NC_090921.1, read on the forward strand.
CAATACCTGCCTTCCATCTTGTCCCAAAAAGATTGTGATAGCATCGGGGCAGATTCAGATCCGTATATAATGATAGGTTTGACCTTCATAGTATAAAATGCTAATATATGATTACATGTACATTTTCCAAATTTATATAGTATAACCTTAGATTGAGAAATCAGAGCATTTAGTTTTGATTCAAGATCTAATTGGAATACTTTATCATTTTCGTTGCAACCAATCATCGTGCCCAAATATCGGTATGATGATGTAATCAAAATTGGGTCACAGTTAATAGACCAATTAAATTGAGAATGTTTGGTCATTTTGAGATTATGACACATCATAATTTGGGTTTTAGTTAGATTGACGGTCAAGGCATTTTCTACAGTATCTCGGTCAACCCATTGATCAACCTTTGCAATCCAGCTGGAGTTTTTGAAAGCAAGATGAGGTCATCTGCGTAAAAAATCCAGGGTATCTGCTCAGAGCCTAGTTTGGGTGCATCGGAATTTATGTTCTTAAATTTATCACCCATATCTAGGATAAATAGATTGAATATTGTAGCCGCAAGAATGCACCCTTGCTTCAGTCCTCGGAATGTTAGGAGGGGAGGTGTCAATAAACCATCAAGGGTTAAGCGAATACAAACTGACGTATTTTCATGCAGAAGAGCAATGAGTTTGACCAATGATTGCGGGCAACTCATTGATGACAATTTATGTAGCATCAAATGGCGATCTATAGAATCAAATGCCTCCTTAAAATCCACAAAGGATATATAAAGGGGCTGCTCTTGTTGATTGCAGAGGGCTTTAATTGATGTTAAGGTAACAATATTAATGGCCGTTCCCTTACCTGCAACAAAGCCTGTTTGGAACCTATCTCGCATATTTGATGATTTGATCCATTGATTAAGATCTCTTAGAATTAAGGAGGCAAATATTTTGCCCGGGACGTCCAGCAGGGCGATAGGCCTGTAATTGGCAGGATCATGTCTAGCGCCCTTTTTGTAAATAGGGACAACCAGTGAAGTACACCACGAGCAAGGGATCTTTTGAGTGGTTATAATTTGCGAGAAGATTTCAAATAGGATCGGGGCCCATAGGTCCGGAAACTGTTTCAACATAGCATTAGAGAGCCCGTCCGGGCCAGGGGCACGCGATCTACTGGCCTTATGGATGTAATAAAGGATGTCATCAATAGTAAAAGCAATCGAAAAGAGGCCCTCTAGGTTAACAGGTGGTATATGATTGGCAGACGGTGGTAGCGCGTAAAGACGGGAAAAGTGGGCTTGCCAAGCTGCAGGAGCAACATCATTAATCTACATTTGACACTGTGAGGTTTTATAGGTTCCAGTTATTAGGGACCAACACCCTGCAGAGTTTTTTGTTAGAACTTTAGCCAACATTGATTCACCATCTTTCTGGAACAGAGTCGATCGGTAAGATCTTCTCCAGTTCCTATATTGAGTCTTGATAGTTTTACACGCAGCCCACCGCTGGTCAACGGGTAAGGACATAGCCAGTTTTTTTTTTTCCTAAAGAAAGTTTTTCCCTTCTGCATATTTATATCAAAACAATGTAGAGCATTTGCAGATCTCGGTAACCTTTGTGTTGTAGCAAACTGGTGTATTAGTTTTGAATAGTCACAATCACCATTATTTTGATTTCGGGAGATCATACAAGAGGTTTTAAATATCTCCGTAAAATGCAGAAGCTTAGGTCTAGACCACCGTAATCGATTCCGAGCAGAGTTAGCCTCAAATGTACCCTTCATAGTGATATACTTAGGGGAATAGATAATCTCATCACTATATAGCCAGTTTAGGTTCAACATTTTGTGGTCACTGTCAGAGGTTACCAGGACCTCGAACCCTTTTAATAGGTTGAATAAGTCATGGCTAACATATATAAAATCAATGATTGCCGTAGAATTACCTCTTTTCCAAGTAGGGTGGGAGGACAGTCTTCTGGAAAGGACCCATTCACCATAAGCATATCTTTCGATTGAATAAACATATTCCAACACCGCAAACGATCATCCAAAGATGTTTTGGGTTTGTTTAGACAATGCAAATTCAAATCTCCTGCTAAGATAACATGGCACTGCTTGGGATGTCGATATATCTTCTCCCATATATTTTCTAAAGCTCTCAAATATGAATCCATTGAAAAGGCTGCAGGATTCCAGTATGTATTAATTATGAAATAATGAACTTCTGCGATGGTTAATTGCACAAATTGAATATATGGAGTGGGAGCTTCATATGATATGATCGACATAGTCAGAGAGGTTTTCATCAGAAACAACAACCCTGACATGGGTCGACCTTTCACAGCGGAAATTGCGGGATTTAAAATAGAATGATAACCATCCCAAGACAGACAATGCAGAAGCCATGTTTCCTGTAGCAGGATAATATCATATTTTCTAAGTTTAGTAGAGGGTGTAGAAAAAAGATGGCGAAAACCTCTAGTATTCCAACTCAGAAACGAGATCTGTTTGCAGGAAGTTGGTTTATCTTTGAGAAGTGGAACATTGGCATTTGCACGGCTGCTTAATCTGTAAAGCATTAAAATTCATTTTAGAAGATTCACTAATTAGTTGTTCATTAGCATACGGGACGATCTTTGACGTGTCTCTTATATTATCAATCAAGAGTTCAAAACCCATGTCCCACAGCACGGATCGGGCGGCCCATAGGGTGTTTAGCACTACTCTTGAGCGCATCTAGATTCGTGCTGTAGAAAGATCATGACTTGATGGGAATTCCACTTGTTCGATATCACTTGAATTGATATCCTCAAGAGCATAAATACCACTAAAGATAGCCAATACACAAGAGCGATTTAAATAATAGGCTGGGAACGGTGTAGATCTACATTTAATTACTAGTGAGTGAAGATTACTTTTTATATCTGATTTTTTCTGGCCAGACTGATTTTTATCAGTATTAATAGTGGGCGCGGTTAAAGGCAGAGCCCGTTCCATCACAGAAGTCTGTATTTGCTTTTCATTGAGAATAGTGGTAGATAAATGCTGCTTTATTGGTCTTTCATTACATAGGGCAACACTTCTATTCTCAGCTGGTAGGTGTTTCAGCATATATTGCTCTATAGCTGAGGATATAATATAATCCAAAGTGGGGGGCATTGTTGTGAAATTACAGGGGCCTGGTTTATTCTCAGACATCATAAGTGGAGGGGACAAATCTTGAGGTACTGTCTTCGATGGAAGATTACAGGGGCTGATTTATTCTCAGACATCATAAGTGGAGGGGACAAATCTTGAGGTACTGTCTTCGATGGAAGATTACAGGGGCCTGATTTATTCTCAGACATCATGAGTACAGGGGGCAAATCTTGAGGTACTGTCTTCATAATGAATGGGTGGAACAGTTGGGGAGCGTAGCTTTTTGTGGTAACGTAATAGAACCATCTTTCAAGTTATTAACGTCAGTAGTGTTCGTTTCGATGGGAGGCGGGTTAATGGATTTAGCATTCAAATAAAGATCTATCTCTTTGCGTAGCTCAGCTCGTTTTATACACAATTCAGTAGCCTCTAATACTTTTGTTTGTACAGTATTAATTTGACTCTGTGAGTTAGGTAGAATCTTGGGCTTATTCTCTATCAAAGCCACGATATTATTTAAGGGAGAATATTCTGCCAGTTCTTTCTCAGCAGAGAGCTCTTTTGATTTATTTTCAGCAGTAAGTTTGGCATATTTATTTTGAACTGCTTTAGCCGCCATAATGATTTTATTATTTTGTTTTGTATTTTGTTTTGTAGGTAACTTCAGCCCCTTAAAAAAGGATTTTGCAATAGATATGGGGATGTGTTGTTTGGGGCGGTTTTTAGTTTTTTTCCCCATGGGCTTCATATCCAAAGCCCATTGGATTTGGGTTGGAATGATCCCGAAAAGATTGTAAATGGTTCTCTAAGAGGCTGAAGGCTGGCTCCAATGTTGTTTGCTGGACCAGAAGTCGATAACTGGCATGCAGGAACATCGTTCTTAACAGGGGAGCAGATTTCCTGAATTATTTGCGGAAAAAAGGGGAGGCCTGTAGCGCCCAAAGGCGCCAGGATTACAGTAGGAGACTGTACTTTTTCAGACGGGTTGGGGGTAGCTCCTATGTTTGTTTTTTGGCGTTGTAAAAGTAACCGAGATTGTCATCTGGTTAGCTTCATAAGTTGTTTCTCTTGTTTTTGAAGTTTGTCGTTTAAAGTTTCATATAGTTTAAATAAAGAAGATATTGCTAAATTCATCGCATGCAGGGTGGTTTCAACTAATATTGACGAAGAAAGTGATGCAGTGGAGGAAGGTAGCTGAGAAAGAGGGAGAGGATCAAGTTGAGCATCAAGAATAGGGGCAGTTTGAGGCCTCCGCGGAGTAGGAGCTGTATAAGAGGAAACTGACCTTGATTTCTCATCATCCGAATAGATGAGAGAAACTTCGGGTAATTCATAGTTAGTGTCGGATTCCAAATTATCCTCATTGAAGGGTGAGTTAGAGTGTAATTCAATAACGACTTGGTCCCTCATAGAGCCATCATGTAAAGATACAGCAGTAGGTTTAGTGGATGTATCCGATTCAAGGAGCACACTTGAAAGAGGTAAAGGTACAGAAGGGGCTGAGCCTAGTCCAGTAGTGAGTTTACTAGAGAAGCCCAGGTTCTGAGCCTGAGGCGTCTTCACAGTCAATTGTAAAAGCGGTGGCTTATTATTAGCACAAGAAGTTATATCTAAGTTAGTAGAAGGAGCTGACATGGCGGCTAATAACCGGGGGCTTCTTTTCGGTAGAAATTATATCTCACTACCTTTCAACATTGTAACATCAGAGACAAAACATAATGGGTTATAAGCTGTCGAAGGGATAAAATTATTGATAGTAACACAATTAGAAGACAAGATGCTATTAGGTACCTGTACATCTTTGGGTAAAGGGCAAAACATCTGTTGAATATCACGGGAAACAACTTTCGGCTTAGTTCTATCAGTTTTAGGATGACGTGGGCGCGAAGAAGAGCGCGGCCGTGGAGTACTTCCCATTTGCTTACGTTTCTGATTTACTGGAGGTGGAGAGGACGGTGCCGAATCCAGCATGTTTGATCTCAGGAAGTAAACACAACGTCGCATTTATATCACAACTATTAAACAGTTATATTCGTACACAATAGAAAAATAGAAATCTATTATTAGTTAAAAAGGTAGTAAAGTTAAAAACACAAAGTACGTAGATTAAGAATCAAGCGTAGAGGCAATGCCCACTGCACGCTGCACAGCTAACAGCCAACAGTCACTTAGGAATCACTTGTGAAGCGCGCGCTGAAGCGCCTTCACAAGGTAGTTGAAGGTTTGCTGGGAAAAAATGGGCGGGTGTAGGTGGAGCCAAAACACTCTAAAACGAAATACAAATAGATTAGCCGTAAGCGGCACACAGACGAAAAGTTCAAAAAGTTCAAAAATTCATTGTGAAAATTTGTCACGGGTGGGGGTGGTCAGGCGTACCATATGGTCCAATAGCAATCTGGCAGGCACGGTCGCAGTCGCTGAAGCGAAGACCATGAAAGAAAGGAGCCGGCAGCACCACAGCCCAACGCAGCCAACAGTCACTTAGGAATCACCCACACTTCATGCACAGACAAGCAGTGATTAAAGCTCCCCTCACAAAAAAGGGTAGGGAGAGCACTGGTAGGCTGGTAGCAACTGTAACAAACATTGGCAAAGACAATAGTTTTGGCGTTTACTGCTGTTCTTTGCATTTTGCATTTATAGGCCACAGGATGCAAGAAGGAGAGGGCAAGGTTTCAAAGGGTGATGCAATAAAGGACGTGGGTGTGCACGAGAAAGAGAAGGAAGCCGATTAGAGCAAGGGGGAAACAATTGAGAGAGGCTGCCATCAAAGAGGAGTACGAGGAAATGTGAACGAGAAAAGTTGAGAGTGCGAGGGTAAGAAATAAAGCAAGAGCGTGACAAGGATGAGAGAGGGTAGCGAGTGGGGGGGTGTGGTGCGTGGGTGGATTGTAGAGAGGTTTTGGCAGGTGGCTTGGAGAGGGTGGGGCTAGGGAGGATGGATGGGGCAGAGATTGGAGGTTTGATGCAAGTTTGGGGGTAAAGAGGGTGGGGGTATGATGGATGAGGTAGAGAGAGAGGGGGTATGGTGCAGGTGCATGGGTATTTGGTAGGGTGGATGATTGGGAAAAGAGAGTGGGGTAGGGTGGGTAGAGAGTGGGAGTAAGGTGGGTGGGGGTAGAGAGTGGGGTGCAGTGGGTGCGGGTAGAAAGTGGATGTAGGGCGGGTTTGGGGGGTAGAGTGAGGGTTGAAATAGTGCTGGTAGGGTGAGTGTAGGTAGAGAGAGTGGGGGTAGGATGGGAGTAAGGTGGGTGAGGGTAGAGGGTCGGGGTACTGTGGGTAGAGGTAGAGAGTGGAGGTAGGGTGGGTGTGGGGAGTAGAGAGAGTGAGGGAATGTGTGGGGTTAGAGAGAGTGAGGGAGAGTGGATGGGGTAGAGAGTGTGAGGGAGGGTGGGTGGGGGTAGAGAGTGTGAGGGAGGGTGGGTGGGGGTAGAGAGTGTGAGGGAGGGTGGGTGGGGGTAGAGAGAGTGAGGGACGGTGGGTGTGGGTAGAGAGAGTGGCTGTAGAGTGTGTGAATGAGGTAGAGAGAATGGAGGAAGGGTGCATGTTTGGGGTAGAGAGAGTGGGAGTAGGATGGTGGGGTAGAGAAAGTGGTGGCACAGTGGGTGGGGTAGAGAGAGTGAATGTAGGCTGGGTGGGGGTAGAGAGAGTGGAGGTTGGGTGGAGGTAGGGTGGGTGGGGGTAGAGAGTGGAGGTAGGGTGGGTGGGTGTAGAGAGTGGAGGCAGGGTGGGTGGGTGTAGAGAGCAGAGGCAGGGTGGGTGGTCGGTGTACAGAGTGGAGGCAGGGCATGAGGGTGGGAGCAGAGAGTGGAGGAAGGGTGGGTGGGTGGTTGCAGAGAGTGGAGGAAGGGTGGGTGGGTGGTTGCAGAGAGTGGAGGAAGGGTGGGTGCAGAGAGTGGAGGAAGGGTGGAGGAAGGGTGGGTGGGTGGTTGCAGAGAGTGGAGGAAGGGTGGGTGGGTGGTTGCAGAGAGTGGAGGAAGGGTGGGTGGGTGGATGCAGATAGTGGAGGAAGGGTTTGCAGAGAGTGGAGGAAGGGTGGGTGGGTGGGTGCAGAGAGTGGAGGAAGGGTGGGTGGGTGGGTGCAGAGAGTGGAGGAAGGGTGGGTGGGTGGGTGCAGAGAGTGGAGGAAGGGTGGGTGGGTGGGTGCAGAGAGTGGAGGAAGGGTGGGTGGGTGGGTGCAGAGAGTGGAGGTAGGGTGGGTGGGTGGGTGCAGAGAGTGGAGGTAGGGTGGGTGGGTGGGTGCAGAGAGTGGAGGTAGGGTGGGTGGGTGGGTGCAGAGAGTGGAGGTAGGGTGGGTGGGTGGGTGCAGAGAGTGGAGGTAGGGTGGGTGGGTGGTTGCAGAGAGTGGAGGTAGGGTTGGTGGGTGGGTACAGAGAGTGGAGGTAGGGTGGGTGGGTGGGTGCAGAGAGTGGAGCTAGGGTGGTTGGGTGTGTGGAGAGAGTGGAGCTAGGGTAGGTGGGTGGGTGGGTGGGTGGGTGCAGAGAGTGGAGGTAGGGTGGGTGGGTGGGTGCAGAGAGTGGAGGTAGGGTGGGTGGGTGGGTGCAGAGAGTGGAGGTAGGGTGGGTGGGTGGGTGCAGAGAGTGGAGGTAGGGTGGGTGGGTGGGTGCAGAGAGTGGAGGTAGGGTGGGTGGGTGGGTGCAGAGAGTGGAGGTAGGGTGGGTGGGTGGGTGCAGAGAGTGGAGGTTGGGTGGGTGGGTGGGTGCAGAGAGTGGAGGTAGGGTGGGTGGGTGGGTGCAGAGAGTGGAGGTAGGGTGGGTGGGTGGGTGCAGAGAGTGGAGGTAGGGTGGGTGGGTGGGTGCAGAGAGTGGAGGTAGGGTGGGTGGGTGGGTGCAGAGAGTGGAGGTAGGGTGGGTGGGTGGGTGCAGAGAGTGGAGGTAGGGTGGGTGGGTGGGTGCAGAGAGTGGAGGCAGGGTGGGTGGGTGGGTGCAGAGAGTGGAGGCATTGCAAAGAGTGGAGGTAGGGTGGGTGGGTGTCTGCAGAGCGTGGAGGTAGGGTGGGTGTAGAGAGTGGAGGGAGGGTGGATGGGTGTAGAGATTGGAGGTAGAGTGGGCAGGTGGGTGTAGAGAGTGGAGATAGGGAGGGTGGATAGTGGAGTTTTTTGGATAGAGTGGAGGTAGGGTCGGTGTAGAGAGTGGAAGTTGGGTGGGTGGGAGTGAAGGTAGGGTGGGTGGGGGAAGAGAGGGGAGTTTCAGAGAGGGTGAGGGTGGTTGAGGGTAGAGATGGTGGGGATTGGGTGGATGAGGGTACAGGGTGGGATAGAGAGCAAGTGTACGGTGGCTTGGGGTAGAGAGTGCTGGTAGAGGGTGAAATGAGTTGAGAGGGTGGACAGAAGTAAAGATGGAGGGGGTTTGATGATCGGGTAAGCATGGGTGAGGTTAGACAGAGTGAGGGTGGGGTGGGTGGCTAATGGTGTTGGTTAGGGCAAAATTATGAAGAGCCAAGCACCCTCGGAATGGCTTGTGAAAAGTAGCCCAAAGTAGCCCAACCAAAACCCAACCAGAACACGTAATGGGATCTGTAGGTGTAAAGAGAGTGGGTGTTGGGTGGATGGAGGTGGACTGCACTTGACATATGATGCTGGTAAGATAGCTCAGTGGGTTGAGTGATTGCTGTCGCAATCTGTATGTAATCTGCAAGTCCCTGCAAGAACAACTAATTTTATATTCTTTCGAGATTGATAAATGAAGAACAGCTTTGGTTGGGCGATAATTGTATGTAACATTTTCTTTGAACAGAGCTTTGGCGAAAGTGCTATATAAATAACAAACACTAATATTATCAATTAAATGACAGCCAAAATCCATTTGCCAATGCCTGGTTTTATATAGTTTTAAATCTGTTAGAAATAAAATTGAAACTGAATATCCTTAAAAATAAGTCGCAAGGGAGGAGAGTGTTTACAAAGCAAAGAAGACAGCTTGATTAAAAAATAAATGAATTATTTTGTGTTAGATGCTATTCTGTTCTGGAAAACACCCCCACTGTGTCGCTTTTTAATATATTCCAGTGAAATTGCACAAGATTTGTTCATACCATGGACTTACTCATGTGTGGTTAAACGTGACAAGAGTAGCAGAAAAACTGGGTGGAACCACACAGTTATCCAGACGCTCACTCACTGCTCTTTTAGAGAAGCGGCAATAGTTGTTTGAAATATCGTTCTTAGTATGCTGTCCAAATGTACATTCTTTGGTAATAAACTACTGAAAAAAGGAGTTAACGAAGCTCAAGGCACATTGCATTAAAAATGGTGTTTAATTAAGCAATATGATCCGAGCGGCGGGGGCATTACCGACTCAGGTAATGTCCCGGGGCCCATAGTTATAGGCCCGAGCGAAGCTGTTTGTTTGCACCAGGGGGTTGTAAGAAGTAAGGTATGTATTTTCTGAGAGGCTGTAACACAATGTCCATGTTAGCTACAATCGCTCTACCGGGTGGTCTCCTAGGGTCCTTGTGGATCTTGGGCAGCAAGTAGAAGTTAGGGCTTCTTGGATGCAAGGTCTTCAGGAACTTGTGTGTATGATGATTAATCCGCCCCGAAGTCTTCAGCTTTCAGTAGCAGGTCCTCAAGGTTCTCCATTATGGCAACAGCGGGGTCGTCATTCAGTGGTGCATAAACGTTGGTATCACTACGTTTTCTCCTGCACTAAGTATCATAGTCAATTTCATTCATAATAACTAGGGCTCCCCCTTTATCATTGGGCCGGATGGTAATGTTCTTGTCACTGTAAAGGCTTCTGATAAGTGTGATTTCATGTGGTTTGAGATTATTATAATGAGGACGTTTGAAACTGATGGCTTCAAGGTCTTTAATGACCAGTTTATGAAAGATTTCCAGCTTTATTTCAAAGAACATTTCAAAGAATTGAACTCAACTACCTTTTCGTTGTTGCCCACCTTATTCCCTTAGACTAAAAGTGACAGGAGACCACGTCCAATTACTTGCATTCTGATAGCATCTCTACCTGTGTGCCCGGAAACTGCTAGACTTGTTTAAGCATGACCATGGCACACGCGCTGCCATAGCCAGTCCTTAAATTTAGTGACTCGATCCCCTTTACTGGCACCACATGCCTTGACATCCTGGGCTGAAATTATGTGTGCCAAAGGGTGTTTACTTTGACAACCTAGTGCTTGCTTGAATAACGTGATGATGATCCACGTTGCTGATCAATGGAACCGGAGGCAAGAGGGACCAGCCGGTCACCTTGGCCTATATAGAGACACCACACAGCTGTTAATGGCCTCCTGCATGAGCACATGGTGCCTACAAACCAAAGCAGCAGACGGTATAGCAAATGTATTGTATTTCCGTAAATGGAAAGAATACGTATCCGTCATAACCGACCGCTGTTTTTGGTTGTTGCCACGCCATACACTACGGTGCCAGCATGGGAGAGCCACACAATAACTGCTCTCTTCTCTTCCTTGTCAGTGGCGTCGCTACGGGGGAGGCCTGGGGGGGCCGGGGCCCTCCCTGTGAAACCCTGTGCCCCCCCTATACCCCCACACCTAAGACGAGCAGTGACCATGTTCTCCCCCTAAATTTGTCTGTGCCCCCCTACTTTTGTCTTTGGCCCCCTCTGTGTCCCTCCTAAATTTGATTCCTGGCAACGCCACTGTTCCTTGTATATGGGAGGCAGCAGGCTCACTGCAGACTGTCCACACCCCTCCCATTTACTGTATTCTCCCCCAACTAGCACCCAGATCGGATACATTTAAAAGGAAGGGCCTTTGCATTATGATTGTGAAAAGCGTGTAGCCCAGCAGTCACATCAATCAAGCAGCACCACCAGGAGAAACATGTATTTCGGGATCTCGATACGCAGCATGGCACCCCAAGCAAGTTATCATTCTGCACAGTCTTGCCCAAAAAATGTCCATGTGTTGCAGAGGATACATTTTGACTTTTTACAGAGTTCTCAAGACACAATTGCCCACAAAAAGTGAGATTTGATAGCTTGGGACCAAAAACGAATGAATTCCAAAGTGCAAGTCTGGTCTGAACTGGAATTCTTGCTAAATCGCCCAGGGGGCTAGGGAGGTGCATGGAATAGTTATGAAGACAGTTCAGTAGATGTGGCAGGAGTCAGCGAACAAACAACAGCCACCGCAGGAAGCATGATCCGATTCCTGCGCCCTTCTTTCAGCAACACAGGCAAACTCTCATTGGCAGTGAGAAATGGTTGAAACAAGTGTGGGTTCGGGTGTTGAACTAAAGTTTGAATTACGTCTGTCTGACAGAGTAGCTTGCAAGACACATTTGCCTTTCCCCGGTCATCGGCGCAGCAATATGGTCAAATGTTTTTTTTGTTCTTATTTGATCCATCTTGAAATATACAGTTCACTGTTATTATGTGCTTAGACGTAGGTGTTAAGTAAATGATTGAACCGGTAGACTTGGATGCAGACAGCAAGCCTTCTTTATTTCTACTCCCATCTGCTCCACATGCTGTCCTCGACTCCAAACACACGACCATCAGAGCTTTTGAGCAAGCCCGGCTCCAGCTAGCAAATAAATGCGCTCCCGTGGCTGGGACTGGAAAACGCAGGAAACAAAATGGCTTACTTAGAGAAACAAACACACACACTGGACAGCCAATCAGGTGCTCCTTACATCAAAAACACTGACTAATCCCCACAGGTCACTAGATGTACATTTTCAGTGCCATTTTAAACCAAAACATACTATTCCACTACCTTGTTTATTTTTTATTAATCAAATAAAGTAACTTAACTTGAAAGCAGCAATAAATATATTTTAAAGCATCAATGAAGTCAAATATTTTTGAAATAACATGGCAGCTGCCATTTTGGAAGTAAAAATGGCTGTCAAATTCACCACACAGTAGAAATTCAGCCAACGAGTGCAAAAAGAGGTGTGGTTGGAGGGAAAATGGTTGGAAATGGGATGAAAATCCTATAGATTTCACTTAGAAATGGGCGTTAAATGGATGGGACGCATATCCAAACTACATAACTGCATCCTCATATGTCACCTGCATTGAAAAGCATTACAAACCTACATTCGGGGACCCTATTTCAAGCTCTCATGTTAAAGCTCTTATTTTAATGACAATGGTTTCAGCTTTATGGGTTGCGCTTTCAGCACCACCTAATAGCCAAAACTAAAAATGCTCTCCCACCCATAGAACAAGTGCAGCATAGATAGCAGCATGCTCTGATTACTTACCGATAATCTTCATTACTCCTAGTCCTACTCTTCCTCGTCACAGTACTTACTTCATGAGGCACCTGCCTCCGACACAGGCCCTTCTTCTATTTCTTTAAATCTCTATAACTCCTCCCCCACATCCATGTCACTCAGTTTCATATTACCAAGACGGAGCATGGGACCTTCCCCGGAGGGAGGGTGAGGAGGGACGTCAGTACTGTGACGAGGAAGAGTAGGACTAGGAGTAATGAAGATTACCGGTAAGTAATCAGAGCATTACCTCCACGTCCACTCTTCCTCGTCCCAGTACTTACTTCATGAGGTATACCAAAGCAGCAACGGGGAAAAGGTCCCAATGAGACACAGAGCCAAAAACAGTGCAGCAAAACACCCACAATAACTCTTAAATCACATCCCCACAGACAAAACTCCGACCACAAAGGAACCAACCCCCGAGTGGGAGAAACTCAACCCATAGCGGTTGATGAAAATGCCTAGACCAGCCAAGGCGGCAGCCATACAAATCTCTTGCAGAGAAAAACCCTCCTTGCATCGGCCCAGGAAGCCGCCAAACCCCTGGCAGACCGCCCACGATTGTGCGCAGGCACAGGCAGGCCAGAAGCCACATAGGCCCTAGAGATCACAACCCGGAACCACCGGAAAATGGAAACCACAGATGCGTTATGCCCAGCCCCAGCCGGACCACAAGCAATCAGAAGACTATCAGATTGGTGGAAAAAGCAAACCAAGCCAAATACTCCAACGCGTCCCGTCGGACATCAATGTTAAGCCGAGCCACCTCCTCAGGCGTTCTTGGATCATGAAAGAAGTCAGGGAGAACCAGACCCTGAGAGGTGTGAAAACCGAGAGACAACTGAAGGGAGAAACATCGGACCACACCCCGGCACCACCGAGTCTGGCAGCACCCTCAGGAAAGGAGCGTGACATAAGAGAGCCCCAATCTCCCCAAGCCTACGGGCAGAAGTGAGGGCAATAAGAAAAGCAGATTTCAGTGTAAGATGTTTGATATCAATCTCGGAAATGGGCTCAAAAGGAGGCCCGTGAAGGAACCGTAATACAAGAGGGAGATCCCAAGAGGAAAGCCCTTTATCAGCACAAGGATGGGAAGAAGAAAAACCCTGGCTCAATTTCCCCACCAACACCTCCCCATCCAAGTGACCGTCATAGTCCCCCAAAAGTAATTTCATGGAGGCCTACTGAGAGCGAAGCCTGGAAAAACTGCCAGCCCCCTGTCAAAACCCTTCCTGGAGGAACTGAAGGATAGCAGAGGCCAGAACGCAGGGGAGGGTTCCCAGACCGCCCATACCAGCCTCGGAAATGGCCCCAGTGTCTGCCTAACACCTTCAGAGTGGAGGGTCTAAGAGCATCCATTTGGACCCAACTACAGGATCTGAGAACCCCTGAGATATCAACCTAGACTGAGCAATAGCCACACCGCCCATTGCATCTGATGGAATTCCAACCGCAGATCCCCTTGAAGGGGACACGGCCACCTCGGAACCAGCCAAGGTTCCTAGGACCGAAGCTCCAACAGAGAGGGGAGCCAACTCCGGCAGGACCAGAACGGAGCTAACAACAACACAGTCACCCTGGACACTCTGATGCGCCAAACCACCCAGGGCAGAAGGGGAATAGGCGGAAAGGCATAAAGGAAAACCCCAAGGCCACTGTACAGAGAGGGCGTCCATCCCCCAATCCCCTCAGCCTGAAACCTAGAGCAGAAGAGGGGAACTTCTGCTGAGGCCGGGGATGCAAACAGGTCTAGAACCAGGGACCCTAATCTGACACAGGTCACGGCAAAGACCTGGGCCAACAGGACCAGTTCCGCAGAGGAGTGAAAACCGGCGTCTGAGAAGATCCGCTTGAACATTGTCCACCCTTCTGATACGTGAGGCCACCAGAGACACCAGATGAGAGTCCTCCCAGGTGCCTATCAGCGCTGCCAGAGCATTCAAGGAGTGGCCGGAACCCCTTTTGCAGTTGACATATGCCAAGGCCGTCGTATTGTCCGATCGGACCAAAAACCGCCGACCGTCCAGCAACTCCTCGAAGTACACCAGAGCTTGGACAATGGCACAACTCTTGCCAATTGGATGATCGCCGGCTCTCCCCAGATCTCACAACCCTTGAGCTGAGAGGACCCCCAATGTAGACCCTTTCTGCTGGTGTTGGTAGTAGGAGAGGCCACAGGAGGAAGGACCATGCACACCTCAGCCTGTAGACCTGAAACCCCCCGCCACCATAGCAGGGACACTCGCAGCTCTGGGGACACTGAAAACAAAACTACGAAAGCTGAGATGTCGGGAGCCAGTGGGAGAGAGTATAAGACACCAGGAGACGTAACCGAAGACGGGCTCAAGGAACTGGAAAACATGCAAGACGCCACGTGCCCCGTAACTTCAGCAACAGGCGAGCCGAGACATACTGCCTTCTGAGAACCCAGCCCAGAACAGCCAGCAAGCGCCCCCCCTGCACAACATCCAGAGTACGCTCTCCCCAGACGTCCGGACAAGCAGTGCAGGGTCTTGAGACCCATAAGCAGGTGACACATCCTAGAAGGCATAGGGACCAGGAACACCCGCAAGTAGAAAACTTGACCCTGAACAGGGAGAGGAACGGGCAAGGCGGTAACCCACAACAACCGTTCGGAGAGAACGGATCCCATGGCCAACTACTTGGACCGTGAGCTGGGTACCAAAGTCCTAACCATGCAAACCTGGACAGGAGGAGACAGGAACGGCAACTGATACCCCCTCCAGAAGGAGCCCATTACCCAGGAAGCCGAACCCCACCGGTCCCATACACCTCTGAGAAGATAGAGACGAGGAGCCAGGGAAAACCGCCAGTCACTGCACTTGCACCAAAGGGAAATCACAGGACGTTGAAACAGGCCTGCGCCACAATATAACAGCATGCTTGTCAGCCCACAAAAAGATCTGACCTATCAAAAGGAAGATACTGGACAGCCCAGAAGTCCAGCAGACTATGGCCCCCTCAGCTGACAGAGGAGCCACCAGGCTGGCGTCAAAAGGGCAGAGTACTGTCACAAAGCGGGGCAAAGCAATCCATCCCGGATAGCCGACATCAAAGGCAACCCCCTACCTGAGGTATGCCTATACTGGAAAACCCACTGAAGTGACATCCCCCTCCACCGGCACCAGGGGCTCTGAGAACCCCTCTAAGCACAGACATGTGCCACCATGTGCCCTATCACTTCCCACAAGTCTGAGAGGAGGCGTGAAAGCAACACGTCGGCACCGGAGGACCTAGGCCCTAAGAGAAGAGACACTGGGAACCCCCTGCATGGCCGTTACTTCCATGATGCATTTTCCATAATCCGATGCCGGACAAGGGAAAAGCAAATCAACTCCTTCGACTTTCCCTCGCGTAGTTTAGAGGAAGAGGACAGGCAAGGAGTCTGCGTCCATAGCTAGCACAGACCCAAACACACCACTAACACGCCACATGACTGAGAGGTGGCTTGAGCCCTGTATCCAGTAGCTGGTAGCCCCATGCTCTAGATCGTTCCAATGCGTCGGTCTAGGAAGGTTGAAGGACCGAGTCAGCACCGCTGATACTCGAACCCGAAGTGTAGACTATGCCAGGCCGGTACCCTTCCGGCCGCTTGCAGACGTGTCCAAATCTGCGCCGTATTCACAGGCAGCACGCAAGGAATGCAGCCAACATCCGGTGCATCCTGGGCTGTGTGCGTCTGAGGAGCGGGTGGTATGTGACATGCCTGTGACAGTACAGAGCCCCCACACATTCAAATACTCTGTCACAGACACCCCACGACAAGAAGCAGAGAGGCCTCACAACAAAAAGGGAAGGCTATCCCATACTGCCAAGTGCTTGCCATCATTTCCAATAAAGATGTGTACACAGAGCACGAGGTAACGGCCTTTCGAAGGAGTCAAGATGGCCATACCAGCAAGAGAGGGGAAAACATCAAGCACAGTCCTCCCCTCTCCTTACCTTCCCCCAGATAATGCAGCTAACATCCGGTGCATCCTGGGCCGTGTGTCTCTGAGGAGCGGGTGGTATGTGACATGCCTGCGACAGAACAGAGCCCCCGCACTTTCAAATACTCTGTCATAGTCACCCCACGACAAGAAGCAGAGAGGCCTCACAACAAAAAGGAAGGCTTAGCCCATACTGCCAAGTGCTTGCCATCATTTCCAATAAAGATGTGCACACAAGGCACGAGGAAAACGGCATGTTGAAGGAGTCAAGATGGCCATACCAGCAGGAGAGGGGAAAAATATCAAGCACAGTCCTCCCCTCTCCTTACCTTCCCCCAGATAATGCAGCTAACATCCGGTGCATCCTGTGCTGTGTGTGTCTGAGGAGCGGGTGGTATGTGACATGCCTGCGACAGAACAGAGCCCCCGCACTCCCAAAGGCTCTCTGCCACTGTCACCCCACGACAAGAAGCAGAGAGGCCTCACAACAAAAGGGAAGGCTAGACCATACTGCCAAGTCGAATCAAGACGGCCAAAACAGGAGGAGAGGGGAAAAACATCAAGCCCAGTCCTCCCCTCTCCTTACCTTCCCGGGGCCGTGCAGGACCCGGGACACAATGCTCACGCTGCGGTCCGGAGCCCAGCAAAGAACCGAGCGAGGCAATCCAGCTCAACTTTGACCCCAAGCCCCGCAGGGGGCCCAGGAGCAGCGCCGCACCTGAGGGAGCCAAGGGCCCCGCCACACAGCCCCCCCCCCCCAGGGGGCCAGCAATCGGTGCTCCCTGGTGCCCCGCAACGGGGAGAAAAAGTCCAACCTGCCGGAGGCAGGAAAAATTAAACTGAGTGACATGGATGTGGGGGAGGAGTTATAGAGATTTAAAGAAATAGAAGAAGGTCCTGTGTCAGAGGCAGGTGTCTCATGAAGTAAGTACTGGGACGAGGAAGAGTGGACGTGGAGGTAAACCTTCCCTTACACACTGAGCAGGTACAGAGCAAGCACCAGCTGGGGAATTCTCCCTCGCGCCGAGAGCAAGTACAGCAAAAGCAGCATGAAGCCAGTGGGTAGGCACAACCAGTGGTAGAAGTGTGCCAAAAAAGTAGTGGCAATGTGACTCCAGCGGGGTACGGGGTAGGTGAAAGGGAGCACAGTGCACCACCTGTATAAGAGCAGGGGCATCACTGGGGTGTTCTGGGGGGTGGGGGCTATAGCCCCAGGACTTTTCTTTGTAGCCCCGGTTAGAAGCTCAGGGGCTACAAGCAAAAGGCTAGTCCGAGTGCTTTCAGATATCTCTACCCGTGCAGCTTAACGTACACTTTTTGTACCTGAAAAACGAGGGGAAATAAGGATGGCGTCCCCTAGTGATGAAGAGCAAGGCTTACAAATACTGCTGCCAGTGTGTGAATCAGTGGCAACTGCTCACCTTGGAAGCAAGACAGCACGGAACAACACAGGTTTGATCCCCGGGTCCGCGGTTCGATCCCCAGATCATCGCTTAGAAACCTCTGGGTATTAAGCGTGTTATAAATAATCTGTCATATCATATATTCCAATGAGTTGTGAATTCAGATATGACTGATTACAGGCTGGAGCATAATGTAACATGTTTGCTAATATATGACGCAGTCACTTTTTTATGCAGGATGTGCGAATTGTTTCGAGCAACGTGAGCTATTTTGGAAACCAAATACAATCCCAAATTGCAGTTGTGGAAGCATACACTTGTAAAATATTAGAGATCACATTCTTAACTAAAAAATATTTCACTAATCAATTGTAATGTACACCGAATGCAGAATAAGGTTGAGTGTACTGCTACCAGAAAGTTATTGATTTGCAACAAGGAAATATGTAAATGGGCAATTTTTGGTGTAATAGTTGAAGTTTAAAAATCACATCACTTAAGATAAACGTCAGACATTCTGAAGATGTCCAATGCATGATGGTGTCTGTGAGGAAGGGGTGCGGGAGGGGGGTCCCAATGCAGTAGCAAAGGTTATCTCTTATCAACACCTCCGAATCTCTAAGGTTAGATTGTTTGCAGAGACTAGCAACACCTTCAGGCAGAACATGTGTACTGTTTTAGCATGATATCACTTTAAAACAATCCCATTCCATCTTCCCTGTGCCCGTAAAAAGTACTGCAAATGGCATTAACGAGGAAGGGCTAAGTGTAAAAACAGCCATGTTCAACTAGAGACCACTGAAGAAAATGAAATCAAAATAGCACAAGTTTTGAAAAAGAGCGCCAGGAAGCAGCTGCACGGAGACACGAAGGCGCTTTAGAAAGGAAATAAATTAATCACACTTGTTTTTTTTGCAGTTTACAGATATAGTTCTCAGAGTCCCAGTCAGTATTCGTACTATATTATTTGGCCCAGGTGCTGAAGAGCAAGGGTTGGTTTTGTTCCCAAAGCCATCTGTGAGCCTTGGGCTACTGCTTCACCCTGGGTATTCCGCCAAGATGGACTGATTTCAGTGCACTTGGCCTTGCAGAATGCTACAAACGCCCACCCAAATAGCACAGATGAATAAAAGACAGATCGATACCCTTTGTAAGGGCCTAATGTTACCCACATAGTAATCTAATGAGATGGGGTGAGTTAACAAGAGAAAGGCAGGTAGGCGGGCAAGCATGGGAATATACCAGGTATCGAGAGGGGGCAAGAGAGAACGAGAACAGGTACAATAATAATTCAAGAGTACAAAAGAGAGAGAAAGGGGTGGATTGCCAAGGGGTGCGACACATGGAGAGAAAGATAACACTTTCCCATGCGCAATTATGGTCTTTGAGATACTGACAGAGGGGTGCGATCCAAACACGAGCAATATAGATGCATGGATGAAGATGGATAGATAGATAGATAGATAGATAGATAGATAGATAGATAGATAGATAGATAGATAGATAGATAGACAGACAGACAGACAGGTAGGTAGATGGACAGACAGATAGACAGACAGATAGATAGACAGACAGATAGATAGATTTAATTTAGTAGAAGATAAGCAAGACTTAGGTCAAGATAGGTAGATGGATAGACAGACAGCACGGGGCAATGATAGAGAATATTCTTAGTTCATGATAGACAGAAAGCATGAGGGCAATGATTTAGAAAATGTTTAGTTCAGGATAGACAGTAAGCATGAGGGCAATGATTTAGAAGATTTTTAGTTCAGGATAGACAGAAAGCATGAGGTCAATGATAGAGAACATTCTTAGTTCAGGATAGACAGAAATCATGGGGGCAATAATGGAGAAGATTTTTAGTTCCGGATAGACAGAAAGCATGAGGGCAATGATAGAGAAGATTCTTAGTTCCGGATAGAGAGAAAGCATGGGGGTAATGATAGAGAAGATTCTTAGTTCAGGATAGACAGAAAGCATGGTGGCAATGATAGAGAAGATTTCTCGTTCAGGACAGACAGAAAGCATGAGGGCAATGATAGAGAAGATTTTTAATTCAGGATAGACAGAAAGCATGGCGGCAATGATAGAGAAGATTTTTAGTTCAGGATATACAGAAAGCATGAGGGCAATGATTTAGAAGATTTTTAGTTCAGGATAGACAGATAGATCCACTGATATGCAGACTGATAGACCAGCAACTTAAAGGAAAGATAGGGAAGATATGTACTTCTAGATAGTCAGATAGAGATCAACATGGAGTCAAAGACAGGGAGACTTTTAGGTTGGTTAAAAAGCTATGGTGGAATTAGAAATGCTTTTCATTTGTTAGTTATGCTATTTTATAATGGGTATTTGTAGCACGCCTGCTTGCCGCTGGCCGCAGCTTACTACCAGTACAGTATTTGGTAGCCCTTTAGATCACTGAGAAACATATGTACTTTTCTGGTTATTTTGGAAAAATCATGCTGAAATGTGTGATTTTTACAGGGTATTTTCATAAATGTTCTCACAGGGGGAGAACCCCAACGTACCTCTCTAGTCAAGTTCAGGCTCACTCGCTACGGTCGCTGCATTGTATAATTACATTAATTATGTCTCACCACTCTTTACGCCCACTAGCTACCCCCTATCAGTTTGTCAGCCCAACAACCAGTTGAGGGACTACAAGAAATGGCGAAAGCAACACTACCACATGTAGAAATTATTTAGCCAAAAAACCTTGCTCAAATTGTAAATCTTAGAGGAGACTACTCCACAGAATTAATGTGGCATTCTCAACATTCTTATAATTGTTTTGATCTATTGTATGTTACTGTAAATATGTTTTAGCAACCATTTTATGCTGCATTTATGTTCCTTCTTTCTTTGTTTACGGAATTTTGGCACTGAGAACTGAAAGTGAAACATAGTTATACCTCATTTTTTATCCACACTGAATATATGTGTCACTGTACATTTTTGCTACTGCATCACACACTTGGATTATATAAATTGTTTTTTCAACACACTTGTGCTATATATGGTTTTTTGTCTTCTGTTTGGCACACACAGAGCTCACATTACAGACTTTGACCAACACAAAGAGATGTGACGAGTTCCTCATTAGTCCCCTTGTCTAATATTTTGTGATGATTCAAACAAGGACAAGGCAGGAACAAGTTTGCGCCCCCAAATGTGTAAGGAGGGCCTTTTATTTCAAATTCTTACAATGGGAAAGGGGACAACCTTTTTCTTTGTTGGCATATTCAGCCCAACAACCAGCAGCAAGTGACTGAAGGGCTGATGTTGCAAACAGGTAGCTCTCCAGCTGCTACTTAAATACAATTTCTCAATCCACAGCAAGTCTTTGGCTGTCCTGCCCAAAGGCTTTTCTTTGTCCTATATAACCTCATAAAGTATGGAGTGGCAGTATAACTTACATGTTAGCGCAGTATTTTCAAAATGAGTATGAGCAGTATAGTATGCAATATCAACACTCGAAAGCACAGCACATGCTTTCATATGATATAGTTATGCGACGTCTAAACTTGCCATAGGCTCTAGCCCTGGATCTTTAACAAATCTAACAATGCCCCTGTATAAGAGGTTGTGGAAAGGCCAGGTTGAAAGCCCGTTTGGTGGAGCAGGCAAACGAAGGGGCTCCTGTGTATTGTTTTTTCACCAATTTCTCTCAGCTGGTGAGTCAGTTTGACCATTTATTGATGGCCTTTGTGTAATCAATCGATTGTTTCTACTTACTGACCTTAACTCTGCTGGAACCCACACTTAACACACCTTCCTGAACAGCAGCTGCTTCGACAGGGGACCGCCACCAGAAGCATGTGTGCTGCCAGGAATAAAGTGTGGTAATTTATTAAATGCCTTTAACCCAAGACTGAAACTCTTATTTCGTTTGGTCTGACAGAGTCCAAGTGACCAATAGTCTGTGGTAACAGGAGTGCATTACAGTAGTCCAAGTGACTGGCCACTTAGGTTCCTACTATAACTGCTCACTAGTCCAGTGGCATGAAGGGGCAAAATCCCATGTAGCCACCTAATGTTAAAATAAACTCATGTGGAAATTGCCTGGACCTTTATCAACAATAACCTGTAAGTATTTAACATGAGATAAAAATGTCACATGTTTTCCAAAAATCGGGGAGTGATGGGGTGTCACTAACGATCATTTCATAGGGGCTCATTTTCCTTGAGCCTCAACATAAATAGAAGGCATAAAAGTCCTGAGTAAACCTTTTATGCATTTAATTTACATTAGAGCTCATTTTAATTCAGTTGAATGGCAGAGGGGTGGGGCGGATCGCGAGTTATGATTCTGCCTCACCCTCCTTAACCCCCATGCAAATTCTCCAGCATTTGCACCAGCATGCACTAAATGCTGTGACAATTCATGGGATCACATCGCTTGTTCCCATGGGGGAGCCTTTCCCTGTGAGGCCACGGAAGTGAGGCTGCTACCCAACAGTCCCCATGGGAGTTGTGGAAAGCAGGACCTCAAAGGGGGAGACTCCCCTCATGGGGATAAGGACTCTCATTCCATGAAGGAACTGTCTGACCCCTTTTCCCTTGGGACAAAGCCTTCATCAGAAATGACTGAAAACGCTACTGTCTTTTATGTCAAGGTTTCTTCCGTCTTTGATCTATGAATCAATATGACCAAGATGACGAAGAACCAAAGAGGCCTGCATTGTAATAACTGACTGCCTTGGCATAGTACTGAGAAGAGTTGGCCCCCAGGAGGCATACAAATCATTTCAACAACTGTTCATAGCACTGAGAAGAGTTGGCCCCAAGGAGGCATAAAGATCGTCTCAACAACTGGCCATAGTACTTAGAAGAGTTGGCCTCAAGGAGGCCTGAAGATCACATGAACAACAACAAAGCGGAACTCAGGCTTTAGGCTGGGGAGGATACAGCACCAGGAAATAAAGACTGAGAAATGACTAGGAAGAAGAGAGAGCAGCCGGTGTAAAGCCAGCCCAGCCTGAGAAATTCAAACCTGTGAACGTGAAGCTGCAAGGATGCTGATCCCTAGTGGCAAGGACATCTGTAATAACTGGAAAATGAAGCATCTGCGTAGCATGAAGGTACGTTTATTCATTACAATGAAGCCGTGTGCACCACCTGCATCCGCCGCCCTAGTCCGCACACTCTCAACAGACTCTCACTTCCCACGCATTCCGACACGAACGTCCCAGCACTTCCAAACATAACATTATATGCGGGCGGGTGGAAGCAAGCACCAGCAAGCGTCATGGAAACATGCCATGCATCTTACAACACAACCCACTCCCCATTAATAACGAACAATAAAATAAGAGAACAAGAAAGACAAAGCATTTGGAGAAATAAAACATAATAAACAACAAGAGAAACATGACAATGCATAGTCTCCAAAATATTGATTAAAAAAACACACTTGCAAAATCCTAATTCATGATATAATCTTTGGACCACGCAGGACATTTCCTGGTTCTGGTCCTCTGCTCTACACCACCACCACCCTCCAAACTTCCATCCATGTGCGCACGCTCCAACCTTCTATCCATACGCACTTCCTCGTCAAACAACTCAACAGCTTTCCTTCTCTCATTCCTAGCCAAACCCCCTCCCTCACATATGACTCCAAAGCATCCCCTTGCCATCTCCACTTGCTGATGCAATCTAGATTCCAAATGGCTCCAACTTGGACTCTGACAGTGCGTTTGAATACCTCTACCACCTCCACTGGGTCTGAATATATAGACTCTCCTTTTCTGACAACTCTCCCCTTCTTTATCCTGACAAAAATCATCCAGAATAATGTTCAATCTAACCTTACCATCATGTCCAGCATCCTCTCTGATGTTCCCCTCCACCCTCCTATGATTAACCCACTGAGGATTGAACAACGTGTTAGGCACCCTGCCCCTCATCATCTCAAACGGTTCCTTGCCAGTGTCTCTATTGATTGCAATCCTACTGCTCCATAGTTTTTCCCAAAGGACTTCTTCAACTTTCATATTGTTCCTTAACGCCTGTTCTATGGTTTCCATGACCACCCTATTGCACCTTTCCACCATGCCATTTGTCTGGGGATAGTAATACTCCAAAAACCTCCACTCAATCCCCATGCGTTTAGCAAAATCTCTTATCTCCTTGCTCTTGAATTGGACACCATTGTCACTTATCATCGTTCTAGGGTAACCCTCTCTCCTAAAAACCTGTAACATAAACTTGATGCCTCACTCGTATCTATTTTATTCACCAAATTGACCTCCATTCATTTGGAGTAATAATCTACCAATACCACAACAACCTTTTCTCATTAGCCAAATTCTCATAGGATCCCACAATGTCAATGCCGACTCTCTCCCATGGTTGTTCAGCAATAAGTATGCTTATCGGTGCACTTTTGAAAATCTTACAACTTTTGTCACAGTTTTGACAAGGCCAACAATTCCTTACAAACCTCTCCACCATAATATCAATTTAAGGCCACCAATATTTAGCATGCACGCTGTTTTTTGTGCCCGAAACACCAGGATGCCCCTGATGAGCCTTACTTACCAATTCTTCCCGCAAACTTTGGGGCGGAACCAACTTATCCCCTCTCAACAAACCATCTTCTAACGAGCATTCATCTTTAACCTCCAAACATTTCAAACAATTCTCCTCCACTGCCCTCCTATCTGGACAACCACTTCTGGTGTACTCCATAAACTTGACCAATGTCTGATCCATCATGAGTTCCTGCAACCATTCTTCTCTTGATGTCACCTCAATTACCACAGCTACCCCTTCTATATCCTCTAATTGACGAACATCTGTCACATCCAACAGCAACCTCGGCAAAAATCTGCAACCTGGTTCCTCTTGCCTGGAACATATTTGACTACATGATGATAATCTTGGAGCTTCAGACATAAACAAGCTAACCAAGGAGACACCTTGCACATGCCACGTACAGAAAGCACTTCTAGCAGAGGTTTGTGATCCGTATGTACTATGAATTTGTTCCCCCACAGGTACTTTCTGAAATAGTTGGTCGCCCAAACACAAGCTAACATTTCTCTCTCTATTACGGAATACCTACTTTCAGTGTCTGCAACTGCCCTAGATGCATGACATATTATTTTCTCCTGTCCATCTCTGACAATTGTGATAAAACAGCTCCTAATCCAATGCCACTTGCATCCACCGTGAGTTTTGTTTGTCTCCCGAAGACAAAACCACCCAATTCAATGGATTCACACATACCCCTTTTGATGCAATCAGCTGAATTCTTGCACTCATAGTTCCAACTGAATTTGACATCCTTTTTCAGCAACCTTCTTAAAGGCTCAGTCATACTGCCAAAGTTTCCTACAAACTTATTATAATATTCGCGTAGCCCTAGAAATTATCTCAATTCATCCTTTGTTTTGTGATCAGGAGATTCCTTGATCGCTTTCATGTCTTCCAATTTTGGTTTACAACCTTTGCCATTGACAACGTGTCCCAAATATTCCACTTCTGCCATCCTGAATTTACATTTACTCTGTTCCACTTTCAGCCCATTCTCACTCAGTCTAGACAATATCTCACGCATCCTTCCATCATGCTCACTTGCACCCTTCCCAAACACAATAATGTCATCCTGATAGACCAAAGTTCCTTCGAGTCGTTTTAGCACATGCAACATAACTCTCTGTATATAGTCTCTACAATCTTCTGTCAAGCGTATCTGTTGGTAGGCACTGGATAAATCCAAAGTGGTGAACGTGTCCGCCCCAGCAATACAGTTCAGCATTTCTGATATGATCGGCAATGGGTACATATCTTCCACAATGTTCCTGTTTACGTCCCTTTGTGAGCAACATTTTTAATAAACCTAAACTGGACTGAAATACATCTTCGGGGTTACTCTCATGCTTACTTGTGCATTCACTGCTGCTTTTCACATACGACTCACTCTCACATGGGTCTAATCTTATCCGCAAAGCTGCCTGGTCCCTCCAACCAAGCACATGTACTCCCTTTTCTGCTATATATACTTTCACTTGAGTCTGGCGATCACTAAATTGGACAACACTGCTGAACCAACCCGTAATGTGGATTCTCGATCCTTTGAACACTTCAGGGTTATTGATGTCCAGTGGCCGCAGCTTTGACTTGAGCCCTTTGTGAGTGAGCCTCTCCCATGTCTTGCGTGTGATGATGGTATATGGAGAACAGCTGTCTACCATGACCAAAATCTTCCAGTTATCCACTATGATCTCACATCGTGGGCACTTCAATTCCCCTCCTGGCGGTTTTCGAACAACTACTACCCTCTTTTCATCCGAGTCTTCATCTTCTTGCACCACAGACACTCTCTTCTTGTGCCTGCACGTTACTGCAAAGTGTCCTTTTGTTCCACAGCTACTACATTTCTGTCCTATTGCGGGGCAATTTCTTGAGTTGGCATAATGTCCAGATCTGCTGCAGTTAAAACATCTGTCCCCATCTCTAGTTTGTGGGTAATACGCCTTTTCCTCATTCTTTCTCCAAAGTCTTCTGGGATTGCCCTTTACTTCTCTGTAAACCGATCCTTTACACTTGTAATCCCTACTGTTGCAATCATCTGTTCGTTCCCTGTCTTTCCTGATCCACACAGCATTTAAGGCTACTTGTTCCTCCAGGTCTTGTGCTGGTTTGATGTTGCACTGTGCATTGCTCTGAGTGGCCTCCAATTTCTTGTTCTTCATTTCTTTGTAGCATAGCAGGGTATGCTCCACTCTTTTAGCTATAGCGATGGCCTCAGGCAACAAAGGATTCCCTACCATGCAAAGTCTATCCTGTATTAATGAGTCTTTTGTGTGAATGATTATCTGATCCCTGATCAATTCATCTAAAGTAATGCCTGTACCAAATCGACATGTTCGGGCCAACGTCCTTAGAGCCGATACGTACTACTGGATTCTTGTTCCTTTTGTGCCCTGGTATAAAAGTTATTTATATTAATGGGCACATTAACTTCAGGGGCATAATGCGTGTCTAACTGTCTCAGAGCCCTCTCATGCTCAGCTGTGTCTCCTGCCTCATCCGCTGATAGCTCCGGTAATTCTCTGTATTTCCTTTGAACCTCCAATCCCAGTAATAATGACTTCTTCTTCTGAGATGTCAGCCCTTCATGCTCAACTGTCTTAATATAATTGATCCAAAATTCCTTCCATTCAGGCCGTACCACGGCTGGTTAGCCCGGGCTTGGTAAGAAGCTTGCAGTTGGCTGTATAGAAATGCCTTGCATTGGATTCTTTCCTCCAAATATCCAATTTGTTCTGTGTCTGCTTTGTCAGTATTTGTTCTGTCTACAGAACACTGTCCCTCCACCATTAAAAGCAAACATTTTTATTCTTCTGTACTGCGATGAAGAGGAGCCTGATCAGCTCCTAACTGTGAAGATCGTTGCCTGACTCTTCATCAGGGGACAAAATGGAGTCAGGTCACATGACGCTGTTGGGCTCTCTTTTCTAACCGTCCTATGAAATCCTCTGTTAGCGTCCTCACGTCGTCTATATTTAGATACAACAATAAATGCTGCACGGCTGTGCCTTAATGCTTGTTTTGCTCGTTCTTGCTGTGCGCAATATCTACCCAGTATTCATCAGCAACGTCTGCACAGGGAATATGATTCACTCCCCCAGAGCTCCATATTTCTTGAGTATTGCGCAGTTTCGTCTGATCACCGGGCTATCCTTGTCACCAAGTGTAATAACTAGAAAATGAAGCATCTGCGTGGCATGAAGGTAAGTTTATTAGTTCCAATGAAGCCTGGCGCACCAATGCATCTGCCGCCCTGGTCCGCACACTCGCAACTGACTCTCACTTCCCACGAATTCCGACACAAACACCCCAGCACTTCCAAACATAACATTCTATGTGGGCGGATGCAAGCAAGCATCAGCAAGCGTCATGGAAACATGTCATGCAGCTTACAACAACATTGAATACTAGTCAACAGAGCACGATGTTGGAAGCCAACCTCCTGACCAACCAAAGAGACAGAGAGAGAGAAACCAGCAGTGATGTGACCTTGAGGAGGTGAACTGTGTGGTCCTGCAATTGCGCTGGAGCCACGTGCTCCAAGTCTCAGTGCAGCCGCAAAGACAAAGCAGAGAGTGGAGTGAAGAAAGCAGGAGATGCCAAAAGTACTTGAGTCAGCCCAACACTCCAGGAAGAACTGGCGACACAATCCCGACATACTACACGTAACACGTAACAGGAGCAGCGGGAGACCCAGTAGGGGTTTGGGGCAGCTCCAGAGTCCAGAGAAGCTCAGAAGTGATCTCCCTCATCATGGTAGTGATACCCTGAGAACCAAGAGTCAAGAGAAACTCAGGAGCAATCTCCTTTGTCACAGTTGTGATACTCAGAGAATCAAGAGTCATGAGAAACTCAGGAGTAATCTCCCTTGTCCTAAAAGCAATATCTCAAGAATCAGAAGTGCATCGGGATGAATCTCCCTCGTCACAGTGATAATCCAAATAGGATTAGGGAGTCGAGAGTAGAGTACTATCTGGAGGTAATCTTCAGAACATTGTAAGACTGGGAAGAATTTTGGTACTGTAAAGCAAGCTTTCAAAAGCACTTGGGAAGAAGCAAAGAGGCTTTTGAGGACTATTGCTGAAGAAGATTCCAAGACAGCTGTGAGGGATCAGAAATGAAAGCCGGACACAAAGTTGTCATGTTTTCGCTTAAAGACTTTTATTAATATAAACGGGTTGGGCAAATGTAGCTCTGACCCTGCTCTAAGAGGGATGTCCCTACCTTTAACCAGAAATGAAAGGTCTGACTTTGTCCGGATTTTCAGAAATCAGAAGCTGTCCTTGTGTCCAAACGTTCTATCCTGACCCTCAAAACAAACTAAATAATGAGAAGTGAGAAGGGAAATGTCTTTAACCTGCTATTTGCAAAAAGTGTTCATAAATGAAAATATATCAACTCCAACACAAACTTTCTCCAAGGTAACAAAACCTTGTTTCCAGAGGGTGGTTCCCTTCCCCTGGATTCTTAAATGGGATGACAATGGCCCTCATTACAAGTCAGGCGTTAAGGGGCTAACGGCGCCGTAAAGAGCATCGGCGCCGTTAAACCCTTAACGCCTGATTCACACTTTAATGCCTGCTATTTGCAGGCGTTAAAGTCCAAGGCGCTAAGCGACCTTGGTGCTAATTAAGGCACCATAATTTACGGTGCCGTAATTAGCGCCTTCCCCATCCCCATTATGCCCTATGGGGCAAAAATGGGAATGGGGAAGGGCAAATGGTGAATGGGGAATTACCGCCCCACTCACCTTGGAATGGGGCGGTAATTCCGCCATCCACCATGGTGGAATCCAGCATGGACCATGGTGCTAATAGCACCATGGTCCACCGCCTGACTTGTAATGAGGGCCAATGTCTCTTGGTCTAACAGTTGTTTGTGTCTTTCCTTGGCCCACAATAATCCTGTTAGGTTCAAAGATGTTCAACTTTGTGGTTTCAACTGTCCTTTCTTGGGACTTCTCTGTAGATTTGCATTTGCATGGTATGCTCCCCTGCCAGGAGTTCTCGTGCTCCCACCTGCCTGGTATACTCCCTTTTCAGGACTTCTCATATGCTTGCACTTTGCCTGTCTTACTGGCCTGCAAGGACTTCTTATTTCCATATATGTGTGACAGTCTCTCTTTACATTCACAATTATATATCTATTCATTAATTCAGTATTTCTAGTGCTTTCAATGTTCACTTTCAGTTTTCTCCATATCGACATTTTATGCACTTATATATAGTTAGAGGGTTGCACTTATATTCTGTCTTGTTCACTTTCAAACAATTGTTTTATGGTTTTTGTTTCTGTGGCATTACAAAATTCAAATTGTGTTTGGCACGGTCCCTGAAACACCCCTGGGTCCTGTGAAGGCATCATGAAGCAAGACACAGAGAACAGATTCATGTTTCTTAATAAAAAAGGACTTTATTTTATATATCAGGATGGCGTAAGGCCTAACCTGCCCTATACTAAGGTGGGATTTCTCTTCCTAAAGAAACTAAGAACAGTCTGTGTCAGTAAGTTCAACTTAAAAGTCTGTCTCTGTCCAAAACCTATACTTGCCCTCACAACTTAAGATATATAACGTGTAGGAATGTCGGCACCAGAAGAAACAGAGTTCAAAAAGAAAGTTCTGAGCTTCTTCCAGCTCTTGTCTTGTTTCAACTTCCCGTTCCCCAAGATCAAATAGTTCCACAAAAAAACTCAGGGTTTCCCTTCCCCGAGTGCAACACAGTTCCAGGATATCTCGGATTTCCCTACCCCAGGTTCAAAACCGTTCCAGAATCTCTCAGGGTTCCCTTCCCCAAGTTCAACACAGTTCAAGTCTCTTGATTTTCAACAATGCTTCCAACTTCACTATATAATCCTTTTAGACTCTGTAACAGTTAGCACAGATGCTTTCGTTCATTTCGCCACTTATACCACACAGCCTTTGTCTATTTCCCAAGTCGGGCTAGTCGGTCTTGGTGCTGTTGATGTACCACACGGTCCACTCATTACAGGTCACGCAACTGAAAACCCTTGGCACTTTGTGATGTTCTTGGTTTTCATTGGCCAACACAGGTTTTCCACCTTGTACCAGTGTCAGTACTAAACATGTGCTGTGGTTTCACCTTGGCAGTCTTTTGGCTTTGCCACAACTTGCATTCACTTCATTCTGTGGTGTATATCCTCTTCCACCACCTTGCTTTCACATTGCTCATTCAAGTTCAGCAACTTCACTTTCACACTTGCTTTTCAGTTAGTTCATTAAGTATTCATTGCAGGCTTGCACTTTGTTCATAAATGATTCTTAGCAGGTTTCACTAGTTTCACAATAGCGCATCATTCACATTCCACCCGCGCTGTAATTTCACATTAATTCCATATATTCTCTTCAGTTCAGTATTCAATATATGCGGTTCTATTTCCCAAAACACTTGGTAACTTGTTCATGATTTACTGTTCTTTCATTTGGGTTCCAAAGCCCAATCTTAGAAGCTTTCGTTCAATTGCTAACTTTAATAGTCCAATTCCCACCCCTGGAGTGCCCTGGTACAAGTGTTCCTGGTCTTGCTTTTACCGGGGCTGGTCTGCTCCTCCGGGCATCTTCCTTCAGTTCTCTGTCTTCCTCTTCACTCCCGGGTATGTGTCGAGAGCTCCAGCGAGCAGCGCTCGCTATCAGGAAACCCTCTTATAGCGTTTCACAGGAGTTGGGAGGTTTCTGTGTCCCCAGCTCCAGCTGGGAACATGCAGCTGAGGTAATTTCTGGGGCTCTGGTACTCACACGGCTCACTCAGGTCATGGTACCACCCCATGGCAACACACGGCGCCTCCTCTGCCAGTCCTGCTCGAGCCTGCTCCTAGCCTCGCAGCTGCCACCTTGTCTACAGGCAGGTTCCCCCTTCCAGTCTTCTGGGCCTTCCTTTTAAGCACCTGTGGCCTTTCAATGGGTTGCAGGTGCCTGATCACAATACTAACAATTAAATGGACATGCCTGGCCTTCCGTAGGCATCTTCTTCGCCTTAGTACCATAGTGGTAACATTAACTAGAAGTGTGCATTACTCCTAGTTGCCTCTTCCTTGCCCTAGCCTTAAAAGCATATGATTGTGGGACAGTGGGTGTCTGTGGAAGTGAAAAGGAGTTACAATACCTTATGAAGGCAGGGCAAGGGCAGGTCTCCTTCTCATATGGCACTAACCATTGCACTTGCCACCTGCCGGCTGCACTTTCACTTATTGCTTATTTATTCCATTATCCCATGTACTGCACTGTCCCCTCCCCCTGCACTTTCCCCCTTCCCATGCACTTGCGCAATCTCAATGACACCTGGCCTAGTAGGATCGCTGTCTGTTTTCCCTCTGTTCCCGCCCTTTGCCTCACCGCGCCTTGAAACACTTGTGTATAGGCGTGTTATTAATGCCATATCATATTATAGGGGGATACCATGTCTCACCTGAAGACATCCTCCCCCCCACTCCCCACGGTCCCTCCACCCAAGTGATCCTCCCTCTCTTATCCACCCCTAGGGTCAGGAGTCAAAAGCAATGGCCTTTCCCTGGCCACCTGAACAGAAGATTCAAGGGGAGTAGATGGGGGGATGCCCTCAGATCCCTCACAATCCCCACTTCGCTTGGGTTGACTCACTGGGTCTTCCTGTCATCTTCCGTCCCGGCGATGCATACGCGGCACCGCTCTGCCACTTGCCTTCTACTCTGGACTGTCTTGACTTCTCTCAACCTTCTCCCGTAGCTCCACTCCTGCAGGCCTGCTCGGCTTCAGGACTCAGTGAGAGTAATGCTGCTTCCTCCAGCTGCCGAACACCCAGGAATCGTCTCGTGGTTCCTGGCATTTCTGCAACCCTTTCTTTGCTGGTGAGCCCCTTGGCTCCACCACGCATACCGACTCGTGCCTCCAGCTTTCGCACACCTCCAAGGAAGATGCAACGTCTTCTCCTGTGCAGCTTCTGCTGAGAGGCTCAGCCCTCTCACACCAGTAAAGTCCTTTGGACTTCTGCCCATACACTTCAATGGGCATCCCCCACTTGGCAAACAAACATTATGGTGTTCCCCCCTTAGTGAGGGAGACTGAAGTCTCCTCTGGGTTGTGGCACTTTGCTGATGCCCAGGGGTCCCCCTTCCTCCTGAAGAGGGCAGACTGGCTTCCTTGACACCTCCAGTGCTTTCCAGCTGCACACAGGCAGTTGGGAGGCAAGAGTACCCCATTTCTTCTCTGGGCACAGCAATATTCAACCTTCCTTCTCCAGCACAGGATTTCTGTAGCCAGGTCCTCCAGGGACCTCACCCACTTCCTGAGTCTTTTCTCCTTTTTTATATTGGCTTTGGTCAATAGGATTTGGGGAAGGACTAGACTGCTGACAGTGGGAAGTGATTATCATCAGGGCCATCTTAAACACGTTGGGGGCCCGGGGCACGGACACCTTTGAAGGCCCCCCTCCTTTGGGGGCCCCCTCCATCAAGCCACATTAATTAAGGTATCCAGAATATCCAGGCATGCCCCCGTCATTGCGATCACAACACATAGCTTGACATGTTACCTCGCAGCTATTAAAATAGCCAACGGTATTCCCTTTCAGTGCCCTTACCCTCTTCATTCTTGCTGTAATAAGAATGATAAAGAAGAAGCATTTTAAGGCCAACATTAGCAGTCCACAACACGGCTACATGCATTCTAGCATAGGTACAGGCCATTTTTCATCATTAGCAGTAACGAGGAAGGTACACCAGTACATGATTCAGGACACAGATCATATGTAAAAGGCACACATAATCCAGAATAGGCAGACTCAGATTAGCTCCCTCACAGAATGTAAAAATGCTCAAGCGTGGATACAGAAGACCAATTAGAAGCAAAGAGAAAGATACACCTACCATAGAATAGATAGTGGATGAAGATTAGAAGCTACGAGGAAGATACACGCATTCAGACAGATTGAGATTAGAAAAGGGACATGGTTTTCAAGAAGGGTTGCCATTACAGAGCAAAGAAACAACTGGCTGTGGTGTGCAATATATCAATGCTCACTATTAGTATAGAGGAAGCAACACTATAGCCAGTTAAACCATGTGTGAAGCTGTTGTGACGCTCATACCATGAGAACAAAATGACTCAGAAGGGTGACAATTATGAATGGTTTAGAGACTGACAATTGTGACATATTAGGCAGTGCAATATTAAATGAGATGCCCAGGATTACACAGTGCTTAAAAGGTGAAGATGGGATCTGCTCCCATTCTGCAATTTCTGCACTTTACCACTTGCTTTTCTAGTACGTACCATGAACTAAAATAATCCCATTTTAGAGATCTGATTTAGAAAGTAGACCAACCACATAACTTAAAATGACAATTTTAAAAGCAAAATGTTATAGAAGCTCATTATGCAGAATGGGAAGGATTCTAGATTCATTGTCTGGCTCATCAAGGGAAGTACATAGGTGGCAGCATACTATTTGATGTGATCCTAAAAGATTACATCTGGGTTTCTCTTTTGTATTTTAATGCTTTAAATTGGCCCATACCACAGGCTTGTGAAATTATTTAGAAACATACACAAAAACCTTTCGGTTGTACAAAAATGCAAACT
The DNA here is from genome assembly GCF_040938575.1 of Ambystoma mexicanum. NCBI lineage: Eukaryota > Metazoa > Chordata > Amphibia > Caudata > Ambystomatidae > Ambystoma > Ambystoma mexicanum. Next base: position 768,087,569 of record NC_090921.1, read on the forward strand.
GTTTTTTTTTGTGCCAAATGAGCAGACCTTAAGATATGCTTGCCAGAGGCTTGCAATAGTGATCCGCTCTCTTCTGTCTAGGACCTTTTTCCGCTGAAAGGACCTACATAAAAAGTAAGATCAGGTAATGAATGGGCTAAACAATGCCCACAATATGTGAAAAGGAAACCTTTTCAAGGAAGACAGTACAGTAATGTCAGTGAAATAAGTTGATTCGTCCAGGATCACTGTATCGTCTGCCGGGTAAACCAGGATAGAAGCATGAACGCTTTGGTTCCACAGTCTTTAATTTGCATACCTAATCACTTCTCTGATTAACACTTTATTGGGCCTCATTACAAGTGTGCCGGTCCGGTAACAACGGGGCCGGTAGGCTTACCGGCACCATTGTTACTGGACCGGCACACTATGAGTCTGCGGGCGGGTGCTGTCCCGTCCGCCAGGGTTAGACCAGGCGGGTGGAACGGTACCCGCCCGCAGACTTTCATGGAAGAACCAGCACTGTTGCGCACTCAAATGGGAATGGGGATTTACATTTTCTGGCGCCTGACTTCACGGACCGCCGGGGTTGTAATGCCCCGGTGTTTCAGTGAAGTCAGGCACCAGAAAAGTTTGCAAGTCCGGTGGTACCGGCCGGTTTTACCGGCACGGTTACTGGCAGACTTGTAATGAGGCCTATAGTCTTTATTTGAGGTACCTGCCTAGGTTTTACAAGCCTCCATCTGCAGAAATCAATTTCTAGACCTTCACCATAGTGATGCTAAATCCGTATATATTTTTTTTTTTTAGCAACCACAGTTACAGGTACACTGCTGAAAATAGCACCTGTTGCACCACAAAACAAAGTACACATACCTGCAGATTTATCAACTTCAAACATAGAAAAGGCTGAGTTGGCCTTGCTGGAATTCAGTATTATAATCTTGCATATTAACACAAATCTCTGCAATTAGTGCTCAGCACACTGTGCTATCTTCTAAACCGATGCAGCACTCACATTTATCAGTATGCATTTCAACTTTGGCTATTGCACATGATCATTATTATTCCCATAGAAAGGTGAGATTGCTATAGGAGTTGTAGTGAACACACAAACTATGTGTGGGACAGTGAACACAGAAAGCATTACAGGATGAATTGATCAGAGCAGAAACTATTTGTTGCAACAGACCGGCAATAGGTTCAGAGCCTCAGCAACACGCCATAAAATATCTTGATGTGTGCTATTTAAGTTTTGTAAACAATGGTCACTAATATCTTTAGATTAGATACCCTTGTGGGGGCCCCCTCCAAGGCGGGGGCCCGGGGCAAGTGCCCCTTTTGCCCTCCCATAAAGACGTCACTCATCATCATTACTCCTCTCCTCTTCCTCATGCCTGTGCCATAGGGATTGTAGGAACAGAAGTCCCTTTCTGAGAATACTGTAAAAAAGTTAGCAATAGGTTTTAAAGGCAAACTATGTTTAGAAGAAGAATATGTGGAGCTGGGAAAAGTGTCTTTCATAATTGTACAAGGCCGGTTAGTCGAGAGTTGGCTTTTGGGATATGACCTAAGATTTCCACTACTCATCATGGGTAGAAGAGGGAAGACGCCACAATGGGCCATTAGATTGTTGCAAATGGGGGATTAATTCTGAATGGGGAAAGGGGGACTACTGCGTCTCACCCGTCAGGAAATCTCACAGGAGGTTGTTTCCCACATGTGATCCTCCCTCATACAGCTGCCCCCAGGTTCAGGATCAGGTAGCGGCTGCCGTCCCCTGGCCACTTGGGAGAAGGTCACTGCCAAGAAAACAGTGATGAGTCCATTGGATTCCTAACACAGCGCTCAAGTCTGTGAAAGATGGATCAGGAGAAGGGAGCCAGTCTCCTGACCACGATTTCTTTGTTGAATCAGAAGCTAATTGAAATGAATGCTGGTGAAGAGATAAAGAATAAGCCAGTGTACTAGGAGAAGATAGTCTTTCTCCTGGTATTATATACAATTGGATGCTGACCCCTTTTTGTAGATTATTGGTAGGGTAAGAGTAGGTTTTGGACACAGGATGGTCATTTTTCATTTGAGTAAAAATCCTGGTGGGAAAACACACATTGTTATTGGTTTAGGCAGGGAAAACCCTTTAAATCTATGGAGAGGCATGTTCTTTGCTTACAATCTTAATAAAGTTTGTTGAAACAGTCCACCCCTTTGTCCGACTCCTTGCTCCACCTCACCACATATCTTGCACACAGTCCAACTGTTGCTACTGCCGAGCCTATCAGTTTTGATTTACACAGTAGCAGTGACATTACCATTGCTGTAGGTGAACGTAAATTAGTTCCCACTGGCCTAATTGTATCGCCCTCAAAAGGCATCTATTTAAGATTAGTGTTGAAGCCTGGATTGGCTTAGAAGTATGGCCTGGGTGTCATGGCCGGCGTTATAGATTCCAAATACCAAGGTGACATCAAGATACGGATCCATAATAATGGGAAGCAGGCCTATCATGTGAAAGTGGGCGAGAAAATCGCACAGGGGTTCTTGGAAAATGTGATATTTTTCATTCCATTTGAAGTTCAGGCGCAAGATCTTACTGCGAGGGGCAAAAGGGTTTGGGGAAGCTGATATAGATCCACCAGATAGATTAAAAACCTGCTTTAAGAAGTAGAGGTTTCCCTGACTTATTCTTTGCACAACGCAATGAACCAATTTTAAACAGAAGCCTTTTCAAAGGTCATTGAGGAAGCTGAAGGTAGAGCACTGTGGTGACCTTTCTTTTTCATTAAGCTTGGGCTTCTGTATCGAGGGGATATGACGCCCAAGTGTATATCTAGAACAAAGCTCGTAATACCTTGCAGCAAAAGGTGAGTGCTTTTAAAAATGTCTCATTTGCATTTGACATCTGGACATCTAGGAATTAGTAAAGCCCACGGACAGGTAATTGGCCGATTTTATTGATCAGGAGTCCATGCAGGTGTGAACAATTTTGGCAATGTGCCTTATGCTAAAAGACAACTATACAAACAGTGCCACCATCTCTCTTACAACCTCTTTCTATTATTGAGGTACCCTTCTCTAAGATTGAAATGGATATCATAGGACCTTTGTAACCTTCGAAATAGGGCAATAAATACATCTTAGTTATCTTAGAATATGCTACCAATTATCCGGAAGCCTTTCCCCTTAAAAATAATACATTGCGACAGATCCTGAAGCATCTGATTCACTTCCTGTTCAGTGTGGAGTTTCCTCTTGAGATTCAAAGAGGTCAAGCTAGCACATTCATGTCGAAATTAATGGCGGAAGTCAAGGAGATACTCCAGATAAAAACATTGCGCACCTCTGTTTATTATTCGCAAATGGATGGATTAGTGAAGCGTTTTAACCAGACTTTGAATGAAAAACATTTTTAAAAAGCTTGCTGAGGCCGATGGGCGCAATTGGGATACAATGATCCCCTGGGCACTTTTTGCCAATATGAATATCACCACAGGCTTCCTTGTGTTTCTCCTCCTTTTGAACTTATTTATGGGCGTGACCCAAGGAATGTATTGCACATGCTCAGAGAGACCTGAGAGGAGAGGGAGGAAGTGGCCCTTACTATTTCCCAAACTGCCCAGTGTTTGAAAGAACACATGACTATTGTAAGGGAGATAGTCAATGAATATCTAGAAAAAGCTCAGGAAAACCCGAAGGCTCAATATAATCAGAAGGCTATACATCGCTCTTCTTCATTAGGACAAAAAGTGCTTGTTCTTTTGCCCACTTCAGAGCAAAAACTGCATTCAAAGTGGTATGGGCCTTATGACATTTTGGAGTAAAAAGGGCTGTATAATTATCTTGTAGCCCAACCTGTTCGAAGAGCAAAGAGCCAGGTATACCACATAATCCTCATGAAAGAGTGAAGGGTGGATCCAGTTGAAACAACCTCAGTGACAATGGCTGCACATTTAACTGAGGAAGTGCCAAAAAGCAACTTAGTCTCCCCCAATTTAACACCTCAGCAACAAGAGGACATTCAGGAACTATTATTACAGTTCTCGGGTGCCTTTACTACTGAACCAGGGAGGTTTTAAGTTGTTAATGCACCACATTCGGACTCCCCCAGGAAAGGTGGTAAATCTGATGCCATATCGCATTCCAAGAAATGCCATCTGGCTTACTCAGCCATGAAATATCTTGCTTTGTTTGTTGGAAACGGGTTGGTGCAGCCACAGTTAGAAAAAGTAAGAGCTGTACAAAATACCACTGCCCATAAAATGAAGAAAGATCTTTGTGCGTTTGTGGGCCTCACACAGTATTATCGTAGACTTCTCCCTAGATATCCCATGATAGCATCTTATCTAATGGATACATTGAAGAATGTGAAACTGTAAAGGTTACAGTGGGGAAAACAAGACCAGACCAGCTTGGACACACTAAAGCACATACTCTGTAGTGAGTCAGTATTGAAGGCTCCTAATTTCAGAAAGGAATTTATACTATAGTACAGACCTACTAAAGTGGGTCTTGGAGCACTCATTTCCCAAGAATATAATGGGGTGGAACATCCTGTGCTATATGTACGCCGAAAGTATTTTCCTTGCGTGAAAAATGATGCCACTATTAAGTTGGAGGATCTTGCCATCAAGTGGGACATGGTGTATTTAAAATACTATTTAACCGGTCACTAACTTGGCTAAGCTTGCAGAAAGATACTAACCCTTGCATAATTACATGGTTTTTAGACCTACAACCCTTTTGCTTTTCCATTGAACATAGGAAGGGAAAGGAACAGGGGAATGTAGATTTCCTTTCTCGGTTTCCGATATCTGAGGATGGGTGAGCCAATTCCATTAGGGGAAAGGTTATGTGACGGTTCATGGGATCACAACACTTCTCTGCAGGGGGGTGCCCTTCGCTTTGAGGCTAAGAAGGTGAGGCTGCTACCAAATAGTCCCCCTACGGGTTGTAGAAAGCGAGACCTCACAGGGAGAGCCTCCCCTCATGGGGATAAGGACCCCTGTTCCATGAAGGAACTCCCTGACCTCTTTTCCATTGGGACCAAGCCCTCATCAATAATTCCTAAAAAACACTACTGTCTGTTATGGCAAGGCTTCTTCCGTCTTTGATCCACGTATAAATATGACCCAGACTAAGAAGAACCAAAGAGATCTGCAGAGTAATAACAGACTGCCTCGATGTAGTACTGAGAAGAGTTGGCCCCAAGGAGGCATAAAGATCATTTCAATAACTGATCATAGTACTGAGAAGAATTGTCCCCAAGGAGGCATAAAGATAATCTCAACCACTGATCATAGTACTGAAAAGAGTTGGCCTCAAGGAGGCCTAAAATCACATCAACAACAACAAAGAAGGAATGGATTTACGCTGGGGAAAATCCAGTCCCAGGAAATAAAGACTGAGAAAGGACTAGAAAGAGAGAGCAGCAGGCATGAGGCCAGCCCAGCCTGGGAAATTAAAACCTGGGAACGTAAAGTTGCAAGGACGCTGATCCCCAGTGGTGAAGGTATCGAGGAACGATCAGCAGAGCACGATGTTGGAAGCCAAGCTCCTGACCAACCGAAGAGACAGAGAGAAACCAGTGGTGGTGTGACCTTGAGGAGTGGACCGTGCAGTCCTGCACCGGTGCCGAAGCCATGTGATCTAAGTCACTGTGGAGCTTCAAGGATGAAGCAGGGAGTGCAGTGAAGAAAGCAGGAGACACCAACGCTATTAGAGTCAGCCAAACACCCCATGAAAAACTAGAGATGTAGTCCCGAAATACTGCAGGTAACAGGAACAGCGGAAGACCCAGTAGGGGTTTGGGGCAGGTCCAGAGGTCAGAGAAGCTCGTGAATGATCAGCCTCATCACAGTAGTGATACCCAGAGACTCAGTCATCAGAAACTCAGGAGTAATCTACCTCATCACAGTAGTGATACCCAGAGAACTGAGAGTCAAGAAAAACTCTGCAGTAATCTCCCTCATCAAAGTAGTGATACTCAGAGAACCAAGAGTTAAGAAAAGCTCCAGAGTAATCTCCCTCATTACAATAGTAATAACCAGGAAACCGAGAGTCAAGAGAACATCAGGAATAATCTCCCTCATCATAGTAGTGATATCTCAGGATTCAAGAATCAGAAGTGCATGGGGAGGAATCTCCCTCGTCTAAGTGATAATCTAAGTAGGATTAAAGAAGGAGATTACACAACAAGTACTATCGGGAGGTAATCTTCAGAACAATGTAAGATTGGGAAGAATTATTAAAACTGTAAAGCGCGCATTCAAAAGCCCTTGGGAGGTAGTAATGAGACTTTTGAGGACTATTACTAAAGAATCTTCAAAGATAGCCCTCAAGACTGTGAAAGGTGGATCAGGTTCTCCTGACAGTCATTCTCCTGGAGTCATTCTCCTGACCACGCTTTCTTTGCTGAATCAGAAGCTAAAGCAAAGCAAAAGATTGCTGAAGAAGCCATAAAGTCAGTCAGTTTACCAGGAGAAGGGAGTCAATATCCTAGTATTATATACAGTTAGATGCTGAACCCTTTTTGTAGATTACTGGTAGGGTAAGTGTAGGTTTTGGACAGAGGATGGACATTTTTCATCTGAGTAAAAATCCTGACAACGAGCACCCGCGTTGTTATTGGTTTAGGCATGGACAACCCTTTAGAGACAGAGAGAGGTAAGTTCTTTGCTTTAAATCTTAATAGGTGCCAAAGCTGGGGAGCCCAGAGCACAATTTATAAACGTTTACAAAGAGGCGAACATAAAGATGATTGGGAATGACCATTCTAAAACAGGAATCTCACAAACTTAAAACAAAAGTGTTCATTTTTATTTATTTTTAAAAAATAATTGTTTCTTCTTTTTGGCCCCAAATCTCCCTCATCTTGTTTCCCAATGCTGCCAGACACGCATATAAGTCTCCAAAACTGAAGGGCAAACTAGTCGCAATAGGGACATTTGTGTTTAGAAAATAGGGCATTCATAGAAAATGAGCGAAAGGTTTTCAAAGGGTGGGTTTAAGATTTTGGCAAACCTGCCTTTAAATCTGTGCCTACAATGATCCTGCTTCATTGGCACATAGGGGAACGCTGGCCTTTTATCATGGACAGTGTTTGTGGACAGTGAATTGCATCGTGACAAGCGCTTCACATTTTGTGCCCCATCAATCTTACCTGAGCTGCCAGGCTGGTCTCTGAAAACAATCTGTAACTGGATGCAGGACTGGCCTCCAGACCCCTCAGTTTTTCCTGGCAGTGCACTGCTACCAAGGCTTGGGAACAGGCCAGAACTGGCCTGAGTTGCTGCCTGCCTTTTCTTCCCCAGTTGTGTAGCGTGGTCCACCCCAAAGAAGACCAACCACAACAAGTGAGAGCCCAGCAGACAGCGCCATCCTGAGCCGGTTCTTTGTGATTTTCACAAAATAAATATTTTCGCATCTCGTATTGCTCTTAGATTTTCACACATTCTCCTTTAGCTTCCTGACCCTCGCTAGCAACCCCCCAGGGGAGCAAACTGTTGAAGGCCGGTGGGCAGGGACATTCCATTAAAAGTATAGGAACATTTAGGCAGATTGCTCTTTCCAGGGGGTGCCCATGCCCTCGAAGCACCGCATATTCGGCGGGCCTGACCCTCACCACCTCCTAAGTCTCTGGGTGACACCCCAGGAAGATCCCTGCCCCACACCCTGGGTCCCCGGTCATTTCATCCTGGGGGCACTCCTTGAAATTCCTGCCACTCCTCCCTGTTTCACCCCCCCTCCCTCCTGTCTACCTGCACTTCCTAGTCCACCAGACTCATTCTAGACTCCGCCCTCTTCCCATTCCTCCTCCATCACTGGCCCAGCCCATCTTGTCTCTTTCATTTCCTGGTATTGCGCAATGTACTCTTTGCACTAGTCATGCTCAGAACATCCGTTGCGTAAGGCAGGATGTACTCACATGAGCCACCTGCAAAGCACTAGGGCAGATGAGATGTCGAGCGCTGGTGCCTGGGATGGCTGACACTTATGTGAAGTCCTCCTGCATGACCCAAGTCAGCAGGCCTGACCACCCTCCACCAACACCACCACTAAGCACGGAGGTCAGTGCTTGCAACTTGAGGAAAGATGTGAACTTTGTCTAAGGAGTTGGGGGGGTGGTGAGTGTCCCACTTCTTGTTCAGTTGTAAAAGCATGCTCGCTGTAAGCGAATTAAGATGGTCGCCGATCCTCCACCACAGGATGTGGTGTTCCAGGCAAATGCCTTAACTTGCCTAGTGCTACCTTTCGTTCTGTCACCAGGAGTGTGCAAGACTGCAAAGAAAATGGAGACAAACTGGAAATCCTAGAGAACTTGGGTACTTGGTGAAGTTACCAGATCTGAGATTGCTGGAGATGTCTACATGCGTAATTAAGCTCTTGATCCCATACAGCAGAGGCACCTGGGAGGCGGGGCAAGTGTGCAAGTGGACACTAAAGGTTTTGGGTGAAAGACTGGGATGCATCCATGTACCGGAGAGCATGTGCACGGTTGGTAGCTATCTTGTGGCGGCAACCAGAATGCAGCGTACGTTGCCCAGTCTAATAAGAATGTATGTTCTTATATATCACTCCATGCCAGATTCCTCCCACTTCAAAACCCTGTATTAACAGGGGTTATTATTACCCATTGCATGGGGCTTGTTTTATCAACTGCACCTTGCTTGTGCATTATCCACCTGGACAGGGAAGATGGGAGGCTGGATTCAAGCAAGGAAGTTCTTTTGATTCTCTGTGTACCAGTATGATGGGGCATTTAGAAATGTCCCCGAGAGACTCACTCCTGAGCCAATGAGCAAAGACTACCTACCTCAGGAGCGGATTTAGCACTTGATTGTCAGACAAAGGGCAAGCGAGCCCTGCTGTGTCCAGGTGACACCTTCCCAATCTCTTCACACCAGCCACAAAACACACAAATACATCCCTCCATGCTGCCAGTTAAGCACAGAGAAATAGCACTAGACATGTTTTAGGGTTCATGGGAGCCCATGTTAATATAAATGGGGCCCTCCCTTACCAACAGTTAGAAGGGGTGGGCACACTCTGTGGCACCTTTGGATTGCTTAAATAAGAATGGAAAAAAATGAATGCTATTTACTCTCATGGGGCAGACACTCAGAGGGGAGCTGAAACACTGAACTGTCACTGCAAAGATAGTAATTGCTCTGTTAGCAAGGTGCTAACGCAGATGAAAACAGAATTAAAAAGCTGATAACTCTGCTGGATGCTCCCAAAGCCAGTCTGTAACCTGCTGCAAAGCGGACATTTGAAGTCTTCAGTTAAGGTGAACGAAGCCAGCAAAGGGCAACCGAAGGGCAACCTGTAACATGCACGCAAGGCAAAGTGCTCATTAAATGCCATGAAAGTAAGAAATATGTTGCTGTGTAGTAGCCAAGGACAGCTGCTGCCCCCGTCACCCCTTCCCGGGCCCCACCACTCCCTTCTCAGAGGCTCTTGAACACATACACAGAACAAAATCACAACATTGTGCGACTGTTGGGTACATAAAGCACTGATTCTAATTTGTCTTCCGGACCTGTCCAGCAAAAGATATGCAGGACCCTAATTTGCACAATATTCATTGACATGATCGGAAGCAACATCGCAGTATATAACATTACAAGCAGTGTCATCAGTCTTCAGTACTCTAGGACCCCATTGGTAAACACATTAAAATACGTTTTCACTTTTAAGCCAAGAGAATAATGTGCTGTGCAATATATAAATATTCACTATTATTAATATGCAACAAATCAATAGTTTAGTACACCAGGGTTTTTCTTCATAGGAAAAATTGCAAACTCAATCACTTCTAGTGACACCCAATGTCAGCTAATCAGGCACAGTGAGATTAAATGATTTGCCCAGGCTCACACATATCATTAAAGTGGTGAAATCAGTATGTGGACCCAGGCTGTGATTTAAGCACTTGACTACATATGTTCCTAGTGATAGGTTACAAATATATGTTATGGTTGAGTTTCCAAAAACAAAATAACTAGTTTTCTATGAATGCATTGAAAAGTAGACAAATTATATAAGAAACCCACCTGACATTATATACATTCTTATAGAAATAGTTGAAGCAAAAAGTCATATCTAGCTTTATTTTTCCCAACCCGAACGCATGATTGAGGTAGCAGCCTGTAAAGGAATGTGGACCTAAAAAGAATATAATTTGGTTTTAAGAGGTTATTCACAGTGAAAGCAAATTCAATATAAGGTAATCTGCTAGAGCCATTATTTTGCACAGCCTGCAGCGTTATACTCCCCTCCCATTTATTATCACCCACCAATTGCACATTCTAAGGGACAACAGTCCTTACCCAGGTGCCCCTGAGTCTGGGTCATCAACCTCTAATCAGTTTATTGAAATGAGGTTCACACAAAGCTGTACCCGAGGGTGCTGGGGTAATAGTTGGTAAGGCGCTGTGCTTCCCTGCGCTTTTAACTGTCACAAGAAAAGTGTGAGCTGGGAAGACTTTGGACAGCTGATCTTGCTTCAGAGGAGAAAAGTCAGGCTTTATTGCTGTCCCGCAATGGCAGTGTGCCAGACGCAGGGCATGGTCTATGAAGTTGGGAGAGCTCCGCACAATACGGGATTGTGGGCCATCCTACAGCACAACCAGCCCTGTTCCCCGAACTTGGTTTCATCAGGGCTTGTTTAGCTGCCAACTTGGTATAAGGTGAACATGGACAACTCGCACAAAGGGGATTTTTGTCAACCAAGTGGATCCTTTTGGCCCATTTCAAAACAACTTTATCTAAGTGGCTGCATTTTACTTGTTACCCAGATCATTTATCTTTTGCTACTGTGACTGTTGCAGGGAACCCATGGTGGCAACAGTAAAGACAGACACAGTGATCACAGTTCAAGGGTGTTTATTGAACTATAAATGCAGCCTGGAAAAACCCCTAGCCTAAACCTAAATCTAAGATGGGAGCAAGCGTCAACCATCAAATAAAAAAAAAGGCAGTCATAGTGGTGTTGTGTCAAAATAAAAGGGCCTATACTAAGAAAAACTTCTTGCCAATTCCTTACAACTAATTACAGAAAGAGTGTGGGATAGGATATCAAAAATAAAGGAAACAGTGTTCAAATAATAAGTCAGGATGTGATTGCCTTGAGATCTCCCTTCCCCAAGTTTTTTGCACGGGGCAAGGTGGGACTCTGGAGCACAGCACACGCTCGAGCTTTCTCAGCACGAGCCAACAGTTCCGTTCCAGCTGGCACAGCACACGCTTGAGCTTTCTCAGCACGAGTCAACAGTTCAGTTCCAGCGATCATGTTTTTCGATGGTAAAGTCTCTTTTCAATAAAAGTCTCTTTCCCTCGAGGGCCTGATGTTTTCTGCAACAAACAAACACAAAGTTCTGCTTCACTTATACTTGGGTGGCGGCTTCAACCCTGGGTTCCCCTCTTCTGGGCACAAACCCCTCAGCAATTGTATTCAACAAATTCACAAGACAGTTCCCCTTCTCAGTGAACTTTGGGTGATTGTTTTCCACCCTTGTATCTCCCTTGAATGGGCTCGGATACCAATTGACAAGGGGGTCACTTCCTTTCCCCTTGTCTTGCAATACTTCTTGCTTTCACAAATCCTAATGTCTTTTTAAACAGGCTTTCTGGCTTTCCCCCTCGTTGTCGGTCTCCCTCTGTCGGGTTCACTCTCGCCGACTTTTCAAATATACAGTTCATGTATTACTTTTCACAATGCAGGATTCACTTCCCTTAGCTTTCGTAATCATCTTCCAGTCAAAGACTTTCGACGGTACAGAGGATTTTACAAGACCCATGTATGACGACTTTGACCTCCTTTTTCGCCTCTTCCCAAGGGCTTCTGGTTACAGTAGCCCTGCTACCATTGGGTAATTGCCCAGAGTTTCCTGCCTGAGCACCCGCATAGTGCCGGCCTCCTCTGTCGATGGATTTCCCCCTCTTTAGCTTCTCAAAGTTCAAATTAGCCATTGACTACTTCTCATTTAACACAGTTCGGTTTCTTATCGATTCTACCCTCGACTTACCTGCTGTGATGAAACGCTTGCTTTTCTTTATCCTTGGAGTCAAGGTTGGTACCACCGAGACCGACGTCCTTCCCTGGCTTGGTTATTAGCGGACGAGGGTCTTGCGTACCATAGGCATCTTTTGCAACACACACTGGCCTTTGTTTGCGGTCTTATGTTTCCGTTTGCGGAGGTTGCACAGGCCTGGGTCGGAAAGGGCAAGGTCACTTCTCTCCTTGTCACGCCCTCGGTCTGCGCCGTCTTTCTCCTCCTCTTGAACTGCCATGCTGAGTTAGCGCTTACGTTGTGAAGACTGCTTTGCTCGTATCGTGCTCTTGTGCTCCACATTTTATCCCTATGGGGAAGGGAAGGGGCCGTCAGGTGTGTGTGATTCTGGTATTGGGACAAGTCAGGTAAACGGCCCTGGTGTTAGTCCATTTTCTTTCATGTTGTGCGAAAGTGTTCAAATGGAAAAGGGGTACAGTGTTTTGGAATGTCCTACGTGGTAGGATAGGGAAAAGGTGTTGAAAGAAGAAGGGGGATACCACGTCTCGCCCGTCGGTGTCTCACTCCCAAAGGACCCCACATCCAGGTGATCCTCCCTCACTGGTCCACCCCCAAGAACTGGATCCAATAGCGATGGCTGTGTCCTGGCCACCTCAATGACAGATCCCCAGGGAATAGATAGGGGGACACCTTCAGGTTTCTCACATACCCTTCCTCCATGCGATGTAGCCACATTTGTTTCACAGGGGACCCGGGAAAGAAAATCTACATTTCCTTGGAATTTTGCTTTTCGGTGTTCCACAGTGAAACAATAGGGTTATAGGTCTAGAAACCATTGCATGACCCTTCGGTTGGATTCTTTGCGTTGGATAATCCAAACGAGGGTCGAGTGGTCTCTAACGAGTGTGAACATTTGTCCTAATAGGTAATACCTAAGATGGATAATGGTCCACTTGGTCGCCAGGGCATCTAGTTCCAACCTGGAGTCATTATTTTCACATGAGAGCAACTTGCGGCTGGTGAACAAGATGGGATGTTCTAATCCATCGCAAACCTGGGATAGGATGGCTTCCAATGCTGTAAAGGAGGCATCTGTCTGTAGGACAAACTCCTTAGAGAAGTCGACTTCCTTTAGGATTGGGTTCTGACACAGTGTTTGCTTTAAGGTGTTATAACATATCTCATCCTCGTCATTCCAATGAAGTTTATGGGATTCGGCATTCTTAAGTTTGTCAGTCAGCCAGACTGTTTTGTCTGAAATGTTAGGGATAAATCATCAGTAGTACCCTATTAACCCGAGAAAAGCTCTAATATCTCATTTAGTTTTGGGAGTTGGTGTATCTAAAACAGCTTTTACCTTCTCATATTGTGGCTGTACATTTCAGTTCCCTACAAAGAAGCCAAGATATTTTACAACTGACTGGGCCAATCTGCACTTAGTTGGATTGGCAGTAATGCCAGCGTTTCTGAGGACTTTCATGATGGTATAAAGATGGAAGATATGGTCCTTCTAAGTCTTGCTATTAATTACAATATCGTCAATGTAAGCTCCACAGAAATCAAAATAGGGTTGAAGGATTTTATCCATGAGGCATTGGAAAGTGGCTGGTGCACTCTGTAGACCGAAAGGTAAGACATTAAATTGGAATAATCCTAGCAGCAATGAAAATGCAGTCTTTTCCTTATCTGGTCCATAGACAGGAACTTGCCAGTATCCCTTGGTTAAATTTAGGGTAGATAGAAAGGTGGCTGCTCAGAGATTATCAATCAGGTCATCAATACGTGGCATGGGATAGGCATCAAAGTCTGATATGGCATTAACTTGATGGAAGCCAATACCGAATCTCCAGGAACGGTCAGGTTTAGTTACCAGCATGATAGGAGAGGACAATGGGCTTGAGGATGGCTCAATAATGTTGACTTTTAACATTTTGTTGACTTCCTCGATCACTATCTACTTACGAGCTTCTGGGAGTCAATATAGTTTTAATTGTACCACTTTACCCTAAGTTGTTCTGATATAGTGGTATGTATTCTTTATCTCCCTGGTTTTTCAGAGAATACATTGAGAAATGAAATTACTACATCCTTTAAATCTATTTGGGGGAGAGTAGATAACTCGGAAGGAATTAAATCAAAGTTATCTATGTCTTCGGGAACCAGACAGGCTAGTACTTTGGCATGGGTGGCTGATGGGTTCTCTTTCCACTCTTTTAAGAGATTTACGTGATATAATTGGATTTTCTGTTTCCAATCTCGTTGGGCTACTCTACACGTGCAGGTTCCCGTTCTTTCTACAATTTCATAAAGTCTGTGCTATTTGGAGACTAGTCTGTTCTCTGAAGTTGGTAAGAAGACTAGTATTTTCTGTCCTATAGAGAATGATATTAAACTCACTTTTGCATCATAAGTGGCCTTTTGCTGGCTTTGAGCCTTTGCCATATAATTGCAAACTAAGTCTCGGACCAACTTCACGTGTTCTCGCATTCAGGTGGTGGTTTGTGAGATGGGATGTAACGCTCACCTGGTATCCACGGGGACGTCACTCAGCCTGTTCTGACCTCTTACGACCTCAAACCCTTCCCTGGAGTCTACTCGACTGGAGACTGGGTCTTTTTTTCTTGGAAAGTGTGCTCTCCGTCCTGCTTTCAGCGCAGGGGCGCGTTGATTGATGCGGGCTCCTTGCTGCCTAGTTACTTCACTGGCAAGAGTCCGACAGGTAAGTATAATGAGTCTTTTGAACAGTTCTCTAACTTTGTTCCTTTCCTTCCTTAGATGATGGCCGGCGTCCAGGGATGGCGATGTGCTGCTGAGATGAGTAGCGCTGAAGGTGAGTGAGAGCGTGATGTGCGATGCAACCCTTTTGTATTTGTATTGAACTGAGGTCTTTTTCTGTGTCTTTTAGGTACCGCAACGTTTTCAGCGTGGATGCCAGTTATGAAGAAGAAACGCGGTGAGTAAGCGCGGTATGCGGCGCCCTAGCTGTTTCCACACTAACCTGGAGTGTCTTTTCCCTCTTGCAGATGGATGAGAAGTTCCGGAGACAGATTTCCCCCAGAGCGGATGGGATTCAGGTAAGCGTTTGAAGCTCGTACAGTCTTTAAAAAATATGCAAAGATTTGATGGATGCTTACTAATGCCTTTTTTATGTTCTTTTCACTTTTCCCTAGGAAGCAGCGTGCCGGGATGGGAATGACACTGCCGAAGATGCCCGCAGAACAGAAGGAGCAATGAATGATGGGCAGAAGCGCCCCAAGGTAAGGCTGTTCCTAATGGTGTTCTTGTTCTTTCAGGAGCTGAGCGCAGAAGAAAGATGCAGGCTTGCTGGAGACCGATCCGAACACGGTAAGTGTCACGCTGCAGGTGCAGAAAACACAAAGCATGTTTCTCAGCCTGGGCATGGCTTAAATAGTCCCTGGGTATCCCAGGTGTCTCTGGGCTGAACCACACCCAAAAGACTAGACTGCACATGCAGTTCTGGGAACCGAAATATGTGGGGGCATCCATCTTGTCCCCATCAATGCACTACAAGTCCAATCCCCAATGTTATCCTATGGGAGTGAGTGAGTCTGGTTCCACAAGCGCCAAGTCTGACTCCAAGTGGGTCTTTGGAGGGATGGAGAGGCCCTTGAGGGACATGTAGGTGATCGTGGCCTGGCTCCAGCCTGACATCTTGGAGGGCTGGGGACATGAGGGGCAGGAATCATGACAGCACTCCCCCCAAGACCCCTCTCAAGATGGCTCTTCTGTCTGGTCCTGGTTTGTTTGGATGGTTTTGATGAAATCGTCTAAGCAAGCGAGGTGCATGGATGTACTCACAAGGCTCCCATGTCCTGTCTTGTGGACCATACCCCTTCCAGTCTACTAGGTAGTATAATTTGGATCTGACATACTTTGAATCCAGGATGTCCTTGACTTCGAATTCTGGCTCCCCGGCGACTACTACTGGCTGCGGTGGCGTTGCTACCCGGGTCCCAGGTTGAACAGGCTTAAGGAGAGACACATGGAACACAGGATGAATCTGCATGTTTGACGGCAAAGTCTGACTGCCACAGGATTTATCACAGAGTTGACGGTGAATGGACCCAGGTATCTTGGACGGAAAGTTTGGGTTCCTTTAATGGACACGTGTTTAGATGCCAGCCAGACTTTGTCTCCCACTTGGTAGTTGGGGGCCTTTGCTCGGTGTTGATCAGCAAACTTCTTTTGCCAATTCTTAGCTTGAAGTAGGTGTTCAGCTGCCCTTTTAAAGGTGTGAGAAATGGTCGAGTGCAAGGTTTTGACCGCTGGCATTTCCAGGGTTGTAGGAACGTCCAACTCAGAAGTACGTGGGTGCCTGCCATACATGGTATAAAAGGGTGTCTGCCCACTGCTGGTGTGTAGGGAATTATTATAAGCATATTCAGCTATCCAAAATAGGTCGAACCAGCTTCCTTCAGCTTGGTGTAACATACAACGCAGATACTGCTCGAGCGTCTGATTTGTCCTCTCAGTTTGACCATCCGTTTGGGGATGCTGACTGGTGGATATCCGGATGTCGGTCTGGGCCATAGAGCAGCATTTTCTCCAGAAGTTAGATACGAATTGACCTTGATCTGAGACCAAAACTGAAGGAAACCCATGGAGCCGTACGATGCCTTCAAGAAATACCTTCGCCAGAGTGGAAGCATTTGGGAGCCCCTTAAGAGGAATGAAATGTGCCATTTTTGAAAATAGGTCCACGACCACAAGAATAGTGTTAAACCCTTGACTGGGTGGTAAGTCAGTAATAAAATCGAGGGACAACGTGTGCCAGGGTGCTGGTGGGATTTCCAATGGTTGTAATAGCCCAGCCGGTTTCTGCTTGGATGACTTGTTTTGAGCACACACTCCACAAGATAGGATGAATTGGATAATGTCTTTACGCCACGTGGGCCACCAATCATTTCGTTTTACCTTGGATAGGGTATTAGCGATTCCGGGGTGGCCCTCGATCAAGGAATCATGATAACCGGACATGACTTGTTCTCGTAGTTCTTGGTTTGGTAAGAATAAACGATTCCTGAAATAGGGCAAATGATCTTTTATCATGTAATGTTCTTCTTGTGCACTCCACGCTTGTAATTGCTCCGGACTCATCAGGTTTTGGATTTCTTCATGTAATTCTTTCTGAGTTATGGTTGCTGTGATTCCTAGGAGCTTGTCACTCGGGATGATTGCTATTGGGTCAGGGGTCTGATACCCTTGCTCTTCCACCCCCATACGGGAAAGGGCATCGGCCTTCTCGTTTTTCACTCCTGGTCGAAATGTAATCACGTAGTCATATTCAGCAAAAAAAAGAGCCCAACGTAGTTGTCGTGAGGATTGAGCCTTTGCCGTTTTTAGGTACTGGAGGTTCAGGTGGTCAGTTATTACAGTGATTGTGTGTCTGGCGCCCAAGAGGTAGTGCCGCCATGCCTTAGAGGCTGACTTAATGGCCAGGTGTTCTTTGTCTGTGATAGCGTAATTGAGTTCAGGGGGTGTGAATTTACGCGACCAGAAGGCAACAGGGTGTAACTGGCCCGTTTCAGGGTCCTTTTGTGAGAGGACGGCTCCCATAGCCATGCTTGAGGCGTCCGTTTCCACCAAAAGTTTGGAGAAACCCCCGGGTAGACCCATTGTCTCGGGTGTCAATTCCCTTTTGGAGCCGATTTCGAAATTTGTGGATTTCTATTTAAGACCATTTATCCCCAGTATGAAAAGTTATGTTAAAGACACAACAGATGCCATCAATAGAATTGAGGGAAATACCTTTGATCCAAGGACGAATCTGTTAATGTGTCTAGACATACAAGCCTTATACACGAACATACCTCAATTGGCAACATTAGAGGTAGTGGAAGAGACTTTGCTGAATAGACAAGATCACTCTCCAGTCTCGAATTCCTTTATAAAATGGTGCACAGAAATGGCCCTTACGAACAACTTTTTTCAGTTTATGGGCCAGTTTTATAAACAAATTGAAGGGACGGCCATGGGGGCGGCAATGGCACCCAATGTGGCCAATTTGTATATAAACATGTTCGAAGAAACGGTGGTGTACACCGACCGAAACCCATTCCAAGAGAACATATTATGTTGGCTTCGGTATATAGATGACGTTTTCGTCATCTGGAAGGGGAGTGAAGAAGAATCTAGAAATTTTGTTTTATGGTTGAACTTACAGAATAGATATCTCAAATTCACCAGTAACATCAGCAATGAACTAATACATTATTTAGACATTTGTATTTATCATGAACAAGGTGTATTACTGATTAAACCTTTTACTAAGGAAACAGATAGGAATGCACTACTACATTACAATAGCCACCATGCGCAACACGTCAAGAACAATTTACCCTTTGGGCAATTTTTGCGGCTGAAGAAGAACAGCAGTACTAATGCCTCGTATGAAGATGGGGCTAATGTGCTTATTGACAAATTGGTAGACAGAGGATATCCTTCTTCTTTGGCGGCTAAGAGAGCTTTTAATAACAACCGAGAAGCCCTTTTGGACCAACAAATACGTAGAGATGCGGAAATTAGAGAGACCCCACTAGTATTTGTGAATACATTTAGTAACCTTTCATACAAAATCAAGGGTATTATTCAGAGGAATTGGAAGAAAATTATGACTAAAGAAATGAAAAGTCCCATTATAGCTTTTAAAAAAAGCACTACTGTGCGTGAGCTAGTTATGAGGAATGATGTTAAGACTAAGAAGAGAGGAGGTCAACAGACAAATTTGTGGGGCCTTTAGCCAGTCCAGGGTCATTATCCGTGTGGTAATTGTACCATGTGCCAGCAAACAAGGAAGACTACATCAGTTGATTTAGGCTTAGGGAAAATATGGCAAATGACAGAACACACAAACTGTGAAACAAGCAATGTCATTTATTTAATTAAATGTCCATGTCAACTTATGTACATTGGAAAGACAAATAGAAAATGTAAAACAAGGATGATCGAGCATAGAAGCTGCATTAGGAATAGAGTTGAACAAGCACCAATGGTAAAACATTTTATTGAAAAGAAACATACCAGTAATGAATTCGAATGGGTGATTCTGAAACAAGTTAAAGGGGAGTCACAATCACTGATCAATGGAAAGTTATTACAGTTGGAACAAAAACTTATTTTCTTATCTAGAAGCCATCTCCATGGTTTAAATGAAGGCGTGGAGTGGCACAATACTTAGACAGCTGTCTATGACTCGGTCTTCCTTTCTTTCCTTTGGATTTTTTGAACTTCGAATCTCGATTGATGTAATTAGTGAGATCATGTGGATCGCCGAATATATGCACATATTGGAGATTATGATATATGAGAAATAGGTACAGAAAGTATGTAATACATGTAGAAAATCCACCTTTTCTCAGAAGATATGGAGGATTGTGCCACAATGTTTCGAAGCAAGCCTATGCTTTTTCGAATTGAAACGTATTGGGAATAGAAATGGTTACCTGCGTCTCACATTTTTTGTTCAAGATGAAATTGCAGACATGGGGATATGTGGCGGTCAGCATGGTAGATAAATAGGCGATCGGGGACTTCATTTCCCAGCTGCAGGCACACGCACGTATTTCGCGGGGCGGGGTGACGTCATCGCTACGCGATGTGCGTTCACCGACCCGCGTGGGACGTGATGACGCCATCACGTGACCCGCGGTGACATGCGCGAGACTTATATTGCTCCCGGAGTTGTTTGCCGGTTGTTTTTTGAAACAAGTCGATGCTAAATTAAGAGCAGGACATCAGGAGATTACCAAGCCTGCGCTTTTGTACCAAGGGAAAGAGCGTGTAAAGCGCTTGTGACAGCACACTGGAGAGGGCAAACAGGATTTTACTGAGGACATCCAGCCCCAGTGGGAGTCATCAGTAAGTAATGGATGGTTTACCTAAACAAGATATACAGGAGATCTATATTATATGGGAGATCAGGGCGAGGGTGGCATAAGATTGGGGCAGATGTGAATCTTGCTTTGAGTTCCTGGAAAGCTTCCTCGGCTTCTGTTGTCCACTGGAAATGTTTGTTGCTTTTCCTTAGCAATGATGTGATGGGATGCATGATTTACGAAAATCCTGGGATGAACCGACGGTAGAAGTTTGCAAAACCCAGCACACTTTGAACCCCTTTGAATGAATTTGGGGATGACCATTTCAGGATAGCATCTACCTTGTGCACATCCATTCGGATTCCATTCGGGCTGAGAATAAAGCCCAGGAATTCCACCTCGGAGACATGGAATGAGCACTTTTCGAGCTTGGTGTAGAGCTGGTGTTGACGGAGTTTCTCCAAAATGGATCGGACGTGTTTAACGTGGTCCTGCTTTGATGCGGAATATACTAGAAATGCGTCAATGTACACTAGAGCACAGACATCAATCAATTCCCGTAGGACATCGTTCATGAAGTATTGAAATGCTGCAGGCACGTTGCAAAGGACAAAGGGCATTACTTGATAATCGTACAAGCCGTATTTGGTGTGAAAAGCGGTTTTCCATTCGTCCCCCTGTTTTACGCGAACAAGGTGATATGCCCCCCTCAGGTCTAGTTTTGTGTAGATTTTTGACTTGATCAAGCAATTCGGGGATCAGTGGCAAGGGGTAGCGTTTTTTTACGGTAATCTGGTTCAGTGCCCGATAGTCGATGCACGTTCTCAAGTCTCCCTCCTTTTTCGGTACGAAGAATAGAGGACTGGCTGCTGGAGACTTCGAGGGACGGATGAACCCGTTGGCCAGGTATTGGTCAAGATAGGCCTTCAGGTGCTGGTTTTCTGGTTCTTTGAGTCCGTAAATTCGGCCACAAGGGATTTGTGTGCCGGGGATCAGGTCGATTTGACGTTCGTATGGTCTATGCGGTGGCAGGGTATTAGCCTGTTCTTTCTGAAAGACATCTTGAAAGTCCTGGTATTCACTTGGTAAATTGCCGATTGCCACAGTCGCAAGCGTGGAGGTTTTGGTGTCTATTGGTTGTTTCTCTTGGCGATAACATGTGTGGGCGCAAGTCTCGGGGAAGGCCAATTCTTTTGCTCGCTAATTAATTTGAGGATTGTGAGCCACCAACCATGGCATTCCCAAAATCAACCGGAACTGTGGTACCTTAATGAGGTCGAAAACGATAGATTCTTGGTGTCCATCCTGGCACGGAAGGGTTAAAGCTGCAGTGCATTGGGATACTGGACCAGAAGCTATTTCAGTGCCGTCAACAGTGGTAACAGTGTCGGTGGTTGATTTAGGGCATAACGGAAGCCCCATCTTTGCCGCAAGATCCTGGTCGATGTAATTCCCAACGGCTCCACTCTCAATGTACGCTCTTACTGCGTGCATCCGAGATGGTTGTTGGTGATTGATCAAGACCACAAAATGGGAGGTCTGTAGTTCACTTTCTTCGCTCGACAAGTGGACCCCTACACTTGCCCGGCTGGGGAGTTTTCCGATTCCTTGATGGTATCTTCGTTGTCCATGGCCCCTACCGTCCACCTCGGTGGCTTCACAGGGCACTCTTTAAGGAAATGACCTGACCTTCCACAGTACAGACATAACTGCTGCTGTCTCCTTTTATCCCTTTCCGCTTTAGTCAAGGGGGTTCTGACCCCCCCATTTGCATTGGTTCTCCTGAACCTTCCGTTGTACGGGCAATATTGTCCTTTGAATGCACATACATAGGGCGAGGGTCCGGTCTGGTTCGATCTGCTCTTCGGTCCTGCAACCTATGATCCAGTTGAACAACAAGGTCAATGAATTCTGAGCAGTCTTTCGGGGGGTTCACTACTTGTGCGAGAACATCCTTGAGCTCCCCCCGCAACCCCAAATGAAATAACGTGGTTGTCTTTTCCACTGGCCATTCTGCTTCAACTACGAGTCTATTGAACGTGGCTGTGTATGTTAATAGGTCTTGATTCCCTTGGCGTAGGGACAGAAGTTCGTTGTCTAATGCCTGCCCATGAGTACGACGGGCGAACAGCTTTTCCATCTCCTGCTGAAAGCCCCTGAAGTCATGCAGCAAAGGATCGTCTTGGGCCACAAAGGGTACAGACCAGTCCGCTGCGCTACAACTCAGGTAGGATAGCACAAAAGCGACCCATGATTGGTCATTCGGAAAGGCCCCTGGTCTACAAAGGAAGTGCAGGCGGCACTGGTTCATGAACGTTGAGACCTCTTGGGATCCCCCGTAAATCATTCGGGCGGGGCCAAGGGAACTGCCCCAGGAAGGGTTATCTGAACGGCATTGGCTGATGGTGCTGCCACCGAGGGCACGCTTCCCAGCAATGGTGCATGCCCTGCTTGTGACTGGGGCAGTTGCCGGCTTAAATCATCAGTGCGTTCTTTGGCTACTATCAGCTCTCTCCTCAGGGTGTTGGTCTCCTGCCTGGCTGCATGTACTTCGGAACGTAGCTGCCCCAACATGTGGGCTAACTGGTCGGTTTCTGATGTTTCCATGCCGCCCAGGTGGATTTTGATGTGAGGCTTTGTGTTCTGTAACGCTCACCTGGTATCCACGAGGACGTCACTCAGCCTGTTCTGACCTCTTACGACCTCGAACCCTTCCCTGGAGTCTACTCGACTGGAGACTGGGCCTTGTTTTCTTGGAAAGTGTGCTCTCCGTCCTGCTTTCAGCACAGGGGCACATTGATTGATGCGGGCTCATTGCTGCCCAGTTACTTCACTGGCAAGAGTCCGACAGGTAAGTATAATGAATCTTTTGAACAGTTCTCTAACTTCATTCCTTTCCTTCCTTAGATGATGGCCAGCATCCGGTGATGGCAGCGTGCTGCTGAGATGAGTAGCACTGAAGGTGAGTGAGAGCGCGATGCGCGATGTGACCCTTTTGTATTTGTACTGAACTGAGGTATTTTTCTGTGTCTTTTAGGTGCCGCGACGTTTTCAGCGTGGATGCCGGTTATGAAGAAGAAATGCGGTGAGTAAGTGCGGTATGCGGCGCCCTATATGTTTCTACGCTAACCTGGAGTGTCTTTTCCCTCTTGCAGATGGATGAGAAGTGCCGGAGACAGAGTTCCCCCAAAGCGGCTGGGATTCAGTTAAGCGTTTGAAGCTCGTACAGTCTTTAAAAAATAAGTGAAGATTTGCTGAATGCTTATTAATGCCTTTTTTCTGTTCTTTTCACTTTTCCTTAGGAAGTGGCGTGCCGGGATGGGAATGACACCGCCGAAGATGCCTGCAGAACAGAAGGAGCAATGAATGATGGGCAGAAGCACCGCAAGGTAAGGCTGTTCCTAACCGTGTTCTTGTTCTTGCAGGAGCTGAGCTACTGGAGACTGATCCAAACACGGTGAGTGTCACGCTGAAGGTGCAGAAAACACAAAGCATGTTTCTCAGCCCGGGCGTGGCTTAAATAGTCTCTACGTATCCCAGGTGTCTCTGGGCTGGACCACACGCAAAAGACTTGACTGCACATGCAGTTCTGGGAACCGAAATATGTGGGTCATCCATCTTGTGAGGGGGATGCACTACAAGTCCAATCCCCAATGTTATCCTATGAGAGTGAGTGAGTCTGGTGCCACAAGCGCCAAGTCTGACTCCAAGTGGGTCCTTGGAGGGATGGAGAGGCCCTTGAGGGCCATGTAGGTGATTGTGGCCTGGCTCCAGCCTGACATCTTGGAGGGCTGGGGACATGAGGGGCAGGAATCATGACATGTGAATAAGGGCCTTCTCTCGTTCTTCCCAGGTTTCCTGGAGCATGTCAAGTACATCTCTCGGTTCTCTTCCATAGAGCAATTCAAAGGGAGAGAAAGCTGTGGAGACTTGGGCGGGTTATCCTCATGGCAAATAGTGCCCATGGGATTATGCGATCCCAGTCATTTCTGTCCTTGTCTACCAGTTTTCAGAGAATTAGTTTTAAGGGCTTATTGAATCTTTCCACCAAGCCATCGGTTTGGGGATGGTACACAAAAGTTTGCAAGGTGGTAATGTGGAGTAACTCTTTGACTTCAGCCATAAGTTTACTCATTTTTTAGCCCTGGTCCATTAGTATACCCTTGTGGAAACCGACTCTGGAGAAATAAAGTAGAAGATGTTTAAAGTTCTGCTGGGTGGTATTATATTGCATTGGGAATGCCTCAGGATATCGGGTCGCATAATCCACGATCACAAGTGCATATTTATTGCCCAATCTTGAGGTTTCTAGTGGTTTTTTATGTCCATACCAATTCTGGAAAATGGGACTTCTATAATCAGCCCGGGTTTCCGAGGAACAGGTAATGGAATCTGCGTACTGGTCTTTTAATACATTTTGCACATTTGTATCAAGTCTTTTACATCAGGGTGGATGCCTGGTCAGTAAAGATTTCCACTTATGTGTGCCTGGGTTTTAGAGTATCCTAAATGTCCCCCGGTAAGGTGGGAATGCGCGACTTCCAGTACAACCTTTCTATGGCTTTTGGGTATTACCAATTGCGTTTTTACTATACCCTCTGGTGAGGTTTCTTTTCTATAAAGCAGTCCTTGTTTTATAAAGAAAAAGGACTCCCTTTCTCTAAGCCTTCTTCTTCTGGTATTGCTTGTAAAAATGCTTCAGCGAGAACTGGATCATTTCTCTGGGCAAAAGGCCAAGTCTGGATAGATGGTGGGTTCCTCTCCCTTCCTTTCTTCGACATCAATTGACTCATCAGCTCACCCAAAACCTAAGTTACCTCTTTCTGCTGTATCTGGTTCATTTTCTTTAAACTGAGGAAATAGAGCTCTTTCCAAAATCCCCTGGCCAATTTGATCTCCCTGACCTACCTCAAAAGAGATCTCACCATGGTTTTGTAAGAGAACCTTCACATCTCCCCTAAAGTCGGGATCAATAACGCCTGCTAAGACGTCTATCCCAAATCTTTTGGGGCTAATCGAATGTAACACCCTGGAGGCGGTATCAAAACCAAGTATGTAGGAATAATTCCACTTTTCCCAGGAGGAATGGAGCACAGCACACGCTCGAGCTTTCTCAGCACGAGCAGACAGTTCAGTTCCCGCGATCAGGTTCTTTGATGGTAAAGTCTCTTTTCAATAATAGTCTCTTTCCCTCGAGGGCCTGATGTTTTCTACAACAAACAAACACAAAGTTCTGCTTAACGTATACTTTGGGTGATGGCTTCACCCCTCGGTCCCCCTCTTCGGGGCGCAAACCCCTCAGAAATTGAATTCAACAAATTCACAAGACAGTTACCCTTCTCAGTGAACATTGGGTGATAGTTGTCCACCCCTGGATCTCCCGCGACCTGGTTCACATCTCAGTTGCCAAGAGGGGCACTTCCTTACCCCTTGTCTTGCAGTACTTCTTGCTATCACAAATCTTAATGTCTTTTTAAACAGGCTTTCAGGCTTTTCCCCTCGTTGTCGGTCTCCCTCTGCCGAGGGGTTACTCTCACTGACTTTTCCAATGTACGGTTCTTGTATTACTTTTCACCATGCAGGATTCACTTCCCTTAGCTTTCACAATCATCTGCCGGCCAAAGACTTTTGAAGGTACAGAGGATTTTACAAGACCCGTGTATGACCATTTTGACCTCCTTTTCACCTCTTCCCAAGGGCTTATGGTTACAGTAGTCTTTCTACCATTGGGTAATCACCCAGAGTTTCCTGGCTGAGCACCCATGTGGTGCCGGCCTCCTCAGTTGCTGGTTTTCCCCCTCTTTAGCTTCTCAAAGTTCAAATTAGCCGTTGGCTACTTTTCATTTAACACAGTTCGGTTTCTTATTGATTCTCCCGACTTTGACTCACCGGCTGTGATCCTTGGAGTCAAAGTTGGTACCGCCGAGACCGACGTCCTTCCCCAGCTTGGTTATCAGCAGAGGAGGGTCTTGCATACCATAGACATCTGCTGCAACACACAGTGGTCTTTGTTCACGGTCCTATGTTTCCATTTACAGAGGTTTCACAGGCCTGGCTCGGAAAGGGCAAGGTCACTTCTCTCCTTGTCACCCCCCAGTCTGCGCCGTCTTTCTCCTCTTCTTGAACTGCCGTGCTGAGTTAGCTCTTATGTCGTGCGGACTGCCTTGCTCATATCGTGCTCTTGTGCTCCACCTTTTTTCCCTGTGGGTAAGGGAAAGGGCCGTCAGGTGTGTGTGATTCTGGTCTATTACCTGACTTTGCCTGACCCTGGTATTGGGACACGTCAGGTAAACAGTCCTGGTGTTGGTCGTTGTTTTTCTTGTTGTGCGAAAGTATTTGTGTGGATAAAGGGGGGGGCAGTGTTTTGGAATGTCCTACATGGTAAGATGGGGTTGTGATCCTCCCTCACTGGTCCAACCCCAAGAACTGTATCCAATAGCGATGGTCATGTCCTGGCCACCTGGATGACAGATCCCCATGGACTAGCTAGGAGAGACACCTCCAGGTTTTTCACACTGTGTATAGGTGGGCAGCTAGGGCAAGTACCTGCTGACATTGCATCACAAATATGTTCCTTTTTTACTCCTTTCCCTCCTGCTTCCTTTTTCTCCAATACAGCATTCTTTTTCCCCCTCTATTTTCCTCACAATTTCCTCTCTTCTATCCTACTCTTTCCTGCTCTTTTGAACACTATGTCGTCCCCTGTTCTCGCCTCATTCCCTTAATCCTCCTGCCTTTTCTTTCTCCATTTCTGACCAAGGTTCTTTGTTATAAAGGTCCTGCTCTCTACATCGCTCCACATCACACACCATTTTCCTACATTGCGGCCTCTCCACTCCCCAACCCTCACTCACTCACCTCCCTTATCTCCCTTTCTCCTGCCCTCCCTCACTCTTCATTTCACCCTGACTCTGTAGACCTCCATTATTCTCCATTCTCATTACACTCCTGAATCCCCTGCTCTCTATTTCTCCTACCTTTAATCTTCTTTACCCTGCATTTCCCTTCACTCTTGTGCCTGATTAACTATTGCCCCATTTCCCCTGCTCTCTTTCATTCTCTGTACCCATTCACCCTTTTGCCCTCATCTGGCTCTGTTTAATTACCTTACCTCCTGCCTTCCCTTACTCTCAATCTCTCCCTCGCTCTTCTGCCCCTCTTCATTCTCCACTCTCCTGTCCCATCAGTGTTCCTGTTACCTGTTCCTTCTCTACTTATCTTCCCCACTATCCTGCCCTTATTCCCTCTCCATGTCCAATCAGTGCCCTGTGGAGCTGGATGAAATTTGGAGGTGTTGGGGTGGAGTTAAGTGTTCTTTCAGGTGCCACAAGCGGGAGAGGAGTGGAACAGCACTGGAAGATTTGTACCAGCAAAGGATTGTGAATGAGTTTGGGGAATACTATGAATGGGGGTGTATGAGCATGAACTGGAGAGCAAGTGTTTCCGGAAATTAAGGGGAATGTAATACGTTTGTCATAAATTGTACACAGAAGAAGCAATATATACATGTTTCATAAATCACTGAAACCATAACACTACCATATATATTTAATAAATAGATTCAAATGTTTTTGCACATAATGGTGTGCCAGAATTCCATGCAAGTGATTCCCTATAATAACATTGTGTTATGTATACCTGCCTGAGTACCATAGCAGAAAGACATGCGCTTTCCTCCTCGGTGGGCTACACATGACAAGCTTGCTGCTCTGTCCCTGTGACTCCGATTGGTGGCACCCTGCCTCCAGTTCCCAAAGTCGAGGGGACACACGAGTGGACGGAGACCCCACACTTTTTTTCAGAGGACACCTTAATATGCACATTTCTGGTGACACCACATTCAATTGGTATGTTAATGAGTCCCCCAGCTATATTTTAGGACTTGAGCCCTGCCTGCCTCTGTGATTTGGGCAAAGAGGTGAAGAGTAAGGGTCCGGAGGGAGAACAGAATCAGATATTTTAGAAGGCACGTAGCACAGCAGGCACGTTAAACAGTTGTTTATTAGGACCCTTTTGGGAGAGGTTGGAGGACTGTCTAGAGGATGCCAGGAAAAAACATAAAATGCTAAGGTTCTTGGCAAACCATGTCAGGGTGGAGGGATAACAGAGCCAGTGAAAGAGGTTCCCAAACTATAGAATCTAATGTCCTAATGTCCAATGACCAATCCCCATTCCAATCTATGAAATTCCAGGGTGTCTACACCCAGGAAAGAGTCCTTCACTGCACCCAAAGTCTCGGAGTGATTTTGAGGGCCCCCAGCACACGTCTTTACTTGGTTTCTGCCAATGGTTTCACCCATGCGCAATCCTCCACATCTTTGTAGATGAGTGATGTACTCCTTGTCGTGTCCCCAAGACCTGCAACGTTCACCTGCTTGCCCTATTAGTTCTTCTGGGTAGGATTTTCTTCTCCCCTACCTGTGTTTTTTTCAGGCTACAGTCATCATAACCTCCAGCCCCCTGTAACCCCTGCAGCAGAAGCCCACTGCTACAGGCTATAGTACAACACTTCACAATCGCTCTGGTGAGCAGGAGGTTCTCTCACTCTTGCTCTTTAAGGTTCTCTGACTCCTGCCACCGTTTAGGTCATGGCCTGCAGCAGGTCCATTGCTCTTCTCTCCTGACAACGTGAACCTTCTTACAGACAGCTGCACTTTTTCGAACTGTCAGCCCCCAGGTTCTTGGACGCATATGCGATATTGCTCCATGGAATGATAGCGACGAACGATTTGAAAATACTGACATGGACTCCATCATGGACGAGCCGGACAGTAGTCAACAGATGCACAGTTTCACGGACTGGAATTGATTTTTGGAAATCCTGTGTTTTCACGTTTCTAATGAATTCATCACCCAAGATTCAATTATAAGAGAGAACCTGTGCAGCCATCAAATAGCAGAGAGTCATTATCCTTGCTACAGTGCAGCGTTGGACCTAGTCACAGCGGATAAATAGAGACTGTCTACTCTTCGCTGCAGATGGATGCCTCTAATTGAACACCGCCAAGCAAACTGCCTAGATAAAACAGATAAACTTTTTGCCAAATCGATTCAACATACACCAAAGTGATCCAAAATGAAGATTTCTCTTTATGTCCTGATGAGAGCGTTGGTTGAAAAATTGCATGATATACCATTCCCGAAACTTGAGTCGACATGATAACAGCTGAAGTTTCATTTTAGGATCTCGATTGTTTTGGTTTACATAAATGAGTGTGACAATTGAATATATTAGAACAACTATACAATATATGCCAGTATCACATTAAATATTGATGCATTTATGTGATAACCAACAACATTTTGCATTGAAGGTCTAGTGGTTGGACCTGTTGGTCTTTTGACAAACTGTTATTATTGCGTTCTTTGCACAAGTATGACTGATTTCTGAATGCGTATGAATGTGATTGATATGGATGAGTCGGTATGTGAGATCACAGGATGGTGTGTTGTATTTATATGATGGGATTGTTCAAGCTTTGATTACATTGTATTTTCCTATCAAGGTTTTAATGATTGTTGTTTTTTGTATTCTGTCTTTATATATGATGATGATGTCTATAAGAAAATAATCAGAAGAAAATAAGAAGAAACTGTAAAAATCAATCAATTTTTTTAATTCATTTTTATGAGAAGGTATTGAAGTTGAAAAGTTATAAATCATGTGAATGCGAGGAGAGTCTGCACATGTCCTCATGGCATGTGTACTTATTGTGGCCTTCTTACAGTGTGGCCTGTTGGGCTTCGCCACCCTAGTTTCGCAGGTCTTCTGGAGTGCAGCCTAGTTATTTAATTTTATTTGAGAATGTATAATGCACCAACTTGCAGTAAAGCAGATTCAGAGTTCAAGGAGAGAAGTGGGATACATGGTATAGGCGGAACATCCAAATAATTATTACAGTGTGAGCAAGCCCCCGTAGTCATAATTATATACAAAAAAATAATTTGGTACAAACTTTGGGATTAAAGCAAGATTAATGTTAACAATTGTTAAACCAATATTTTGTGATTATTCATCAAACGCTTCTTTCGGCATGGGGTTTGGCAGTCTCTTAAACCTTTTCTGGAAGGAGTCAGCTCTGTCTTCACTGGGCAGTTTGTTCAATTGGATGTTCTTGCTACTGGGAGGGTGCAGCCTCCACGCACACTACTCCTGAACATTGGGGTGGTGATTAGGTTATTGTTAGTTGATGTCAAGTTCTTATTTGGTTTATAGTGACAGAGGACTGATTCCAAGTACCCCTGATGTGTGGTCATGCAGATTGTATGGCAACTGCACAACGTTTTGAAGGTTATTCTCTGTTGGCTTGGCCCCTTCGGTGTCCGGACATTTCGTCGAAAGACATTTCGGCGAAAGACATTTGGTCGATGGAATTTGGTCGAAAACCAAATGGTCGCATTTTTTTTTTATTTATATATATATATTTTAGGTTTTAGTTTAGGGAAAAAATGTTTTTTTAGAAAAAAAGGGGGTTGGGGGGACCCCCCCCCCAAAAAAAAAAAAGGTGAAAATAACAAAATAAAAAATTCGACCATTTGGTTTTCGACCAAATGGGTTCGACCAAATGTCCTGTCGACCATTTTTTTTCGACGAAATGTCTGGTAACCGGCCCCTTCCACTTCTACCCATCTCCTGCACCACTTACTGAAATCACACCAGCTTCATTGAACACCTTCCTGACTTCCTCAAAATATTGTGGCGTCCTCCTTTTTTAAATATATTTAGGCTTGGCCATTAATTGTTTCCATGAGATTGTTTGTTGGTGGGGCAGTTTTCCCATTAGTGTCTGGCAAAGTGATTGGCTTTTGACCTAATGATTCCACCTCCTCTCTCCATGTGCATGTCCTCTGCCTTTACTTATACTAAGGTATGGTGCATGTCCTAATAATCCATTTTGGCCCTGGCCTTGCCCTCCGCCACCCAAGGTTTCAGAAAGCCATCTTGGAATCAGGCATCAGTGTCATTGTGGTTGGGTAATGCCGCACACCAGCTGGAAATACTGCAGGTAAGCTTGTTATCTAGCCTATACTTAGTCCATCTGCTCTCCCCTTCTGCCATATACTTCTAATGGGCTTGCGCTCCCTGGTCCGCGCTGGGGCTTGCACACCCATGGTGCGCTTGTTACAGATTTCCATTCCATAAGTGGGTCCACAGTTGGGGTCCAGCGTTCCCTGCACATTCATGATTTGTTCACAGCAAATTTGACCTAGGGTTCATCGTCTCACAGTTTATTCTCTTTCATGTCATTGGCCTCATAGGACGGTGCTAATGAGCACCCTCCATCACGCCTCATCAATACTTCCTATAGGTTGCCGCTAACACTATGCAGGCGGTGACTGCAAGACATGGGAGCGAGGTCCAGGGAGGAGACTAGCCGAGCTGTTGGGGTTCCTCAAGTTACCACCTCCAGTGGCCGGATGGCGCGGCTGGTGGCTTACCCTGGCCCCGTGAGTCTCTTAAACCCTCTCCATGCCATCCCCAGAGGTGACTGTCAGACCCTACTAGAAAGAAAATTCAGAAACCTTATAGTTTGACACTGTTGGAATAGTACTCAAGGGGGAGTTTTTAGACAAAATGTGAGGTAAATTGTGCATTTTAAAGAATATTATTCAGCAACACTTGGTAAAACTACTAGGCTCATAGTGAAATAACTCATCAAACTGCCCCACTTTGACCAAAGAAACTGGGCCACGCCAACATTTTGCGTTTTTGGTTAGGCCTTGGGCCTATTGCCCTATAGGTCAGCCCTAGCGTGATTTGACACTTCCAGCAAACCTTACTTTAGCTAGTTAGACGATAGGAACATTCCTTTCTATTATAAAACAACTCCTAGTTCCCATACGCACTGGCCCGGACAGAGAGGGAATCCCTCTGACCCCGGAAGAAGCTCTGCGACCCCAGTGGATTAAGTACCAAAACACTTTATAGTTTGACCGCTTGGCCGGTTCCAAGTGGGAAACCCAAGCACAGTTTAATATTATTAAAAACAACCTCTGCAATTGGTCTTTGTGTGTCACATTTGGTCGATTCACCACATAGTCTATATCCCATCTGTGGTGCTGCCCGATGACGGGCGCGCACGCGGCGGCGTGACGTTGCACGCCGTCGCGTGCAGTTTAAATAAACGGGGCGTTCCCGGCCGCATCAGAGCGACCGGGAAGCCCGAACCAAGACAGACGTGTCGGTCCATGTTCTTGGGGCAGGGGCTTGCGGCGAAGCGCGCGGGGGGCGCCAGTCACCCTCAACAGTGGCGACGAGGATGGGATAACGATACCCGGGCCCGGCGGTGACATTGTGAACAATTTTTCTCACCGGAACGAGGTCGAAGGACAGACTTCGTTTCATGCCGCGGGTAGTGCGTTTGCCCACGCGGCTGGCGGCCATTTTGTACAATGGCTGTGGGACTTCAAGGAGCTCCGGTTTGGGCCCTGAAACGACCCCAGGCCTAATTTTTGGACACTTTAGTAGCTAACAGCTACATCTACACGGAGGTGTGCATGTTTGGTGCATTAACTTAATTTTGGGTTTACTACGTCAAGTGGAAGCTAGGAGAAGGCCTATCTTGACTGGGCCTGCTGCATCCAGTCACTATCCTGCTACTAATTTTTGGAAAACCGAAAGGCATCCTGCTTTTTCGTCCCCTTCATCATCATCCTGGTGAACCTGTCTGTCTTTATCCTCTTCATCATCACAGAGGTGGCAGGACTCACTGCATCCTGGGGTAGTCCATGCTGAGAGTCACTGTGGGCTGAAGACTTTAGTTGCGGCCCCGATCAGCCTCATGGGGGTGCCTGTGCGCTCAAGCTCATGAGTGACACCGAAGACCAGGACGGAGCACACGGTGTGGCGGCACAGTTTCATCCTCGTGCACCAGTGGCCCCACAGGGTTTTCTACCCCCGATGCAGCAACCAGTAGCTCCAGGAGACGGTCAGGCGGCGGTTCCCGCCCTTCAGCCCCCAGTTCAACCTGCTGTTGCTTCGGGTGCTCAGCTGGCAGCGCCTGCCATGGCACAGGTGCGTGCACATGCTGCCCTGCAGCCCATCCCCGAATTTGATGTGTCGGGCCCACCATCCAGCCTGGGGCCCCGATGGAGAAGGTGGGTGGACCGCCTGGACATGTATTTCAGGGCTGCGCAAGTAGTGGATGATGACACCAAGCTGGCCACGATGTTGTACTCGGCAGGGCCCTCTGTCCAGGAGATTTTCGAATCATTGCCACAAGGGAATGGAACCTATGATCATGCAAAGGCCGTCCTCCAGGCATACTTTTTACCCCTGGCCAACGCGGACTATGAGCGATTCGTGATGCTCTCTGCCAAGCAAAAGGATGATGAAACTCTAGACACGTTCTACGGGCGCCTGAGGCGTCTGTCACTCGCCTGCGCCTGGGGCGATGCGGAGGACATGATCAGGACCATGCTCATCCAGGCGTGCTCTTCAGGCAAGCTCAGGCGCCAAGTGCTGAGGGAGCCGGGAATAACGCTCCAGCGCATCCTTGAGCTGGGAAGGAGCCACGAGGTGTCAGAGGCGAGAGCGGCAAGAATGGAGGCCGGGTCACGCCCCATAAAGAATGAAGAGATCTGCGCGATGTGGCGAGGGGGAAGAGGTGCTAGGAGGTATGGCGGTGGCACACGGGACAGAGCTGGGAGGGCAGGAGAGATTTGCCAAAAATGCGGATACGACCTGCCTCACCCAGCGGAGTGCCCTGCAGCTGGAAAGACATGTGGACGATGCGGCCTGCCAGACCACTTCTCAAGGGTGTGTAGGGCGGCTTTGCCGGTGCTGGTGCCAAGGGGTCAGGGCCGAGCAATCGCCACTCGCCAGGGTCGGCCATCCAATGTTGCCCAGGTAGACCAGGGCGAGGAAGAAGCTCAGGCGGAAGAAGCAGAGGAGGAAGATGAAGAGAACATTTTCTTCGTATCAAGTGTGGACCTCCTAAGAGGCAGACATCGATGACAACCCAGATGCGTGGTTGAGGTGAACCAGTCTCCGGTCCCTGTACTCGTGGACACAGGGGCATCGGTGAACGTCATGGCCCGAGAACATTACAACGCCATGGATCGGCCGCCCAGGCTGGTCACGCCAAAGGCCCGCATCTTTGCGTTTGGTGGCGTGGAGCCCATCCCTCTGGACGGGGCCTTTGTGGCAAAAGTGGAACACGATGGCTCCCACATCACAGCCCGCTTCTACGTGACGCCAGTGAGTAAGAACACCTTGCTAAGTTGTGCAGCGGCGGAGGCTCTCGGCATTGTAAGCTTCGCGTACTCCGTCTACCTGGAGGACATTAATGACTTGCTAGAGAAGCATCAG
Organism: Ambystoma mexicanum; assembly: GCF_040938575.1. Taxonomy (NCBI): domain Eukaryota; kingdom Metazoa; phylum Chordata; class Amphibia; order Caudata; family Ambystomatidae; genus Ambystoma; species Ambystoma mexicanum. The sequence continues at coordinate 768,121,705 of NC_090921.1, forward strand.
GCCCTATTCAAGGGGATTGGACAGATGGTCGAAGAGCCGGTACGGCTGCACATAGACGAGTCGGTACAGCCGGTGGCCCTAAAACATCGGAGAGTACCTTTCCACCTCCGTGAGCAGGTAGATAAAGAACTGGACAGCCTCGTCGATCTAGATATCATCGAGAAGGTGGAGGGACCGACTCCCTGGGTGTCCCCCATAGTGGTGGCAAGGAAACTCAAACAACCGGGTGCAGTCAGAATCTGCGTAGACATGAGAATCCCCAACAGGGCCATCAGGAGAGAGAGGCACCTCACACCGACACTGGATGACATCATTGCGGAGGTGCAGGGTGCTAGATTCTTCTCGAAGCTAGACCTCAGGGCCGGATATCACCAGGTTGTCCTACACCCCGACTCAAGGTACATTACCACCTTCACCACGCACCGGGGACTGTATCGCTACAAGAGATTGAGTTTTGGGGTGTCCTCGGCCGCGGAAGTATTCCAGAATATCATTCGGGGTGCCCTGGCCGACCTGGAGGGCGTCCTAAACATAAGCGACGACATTCTGGTCTTCGCGAGGACCGAGGTGGCCCACCTGAGGCATCTGGCGAAAACCTTCGAGAGGCTGCAGTCGCTGGGACTCACACTACATAAGGAGAAGTGCGAATTTCTGCGCCCCTCCCTGGAGTTCTTCGGGTTTGTGTTCATGGAAGGGCGGGTGTCGCCTGACCCCAGGAAGGTACTGGACATACAGAAGGCCCAACCACCGGAATCTGTGTCGGAGGTGCGAAGCTTTTTGGGCATGGTCACTTACTGTGGCTGGTTCATCAAGAACCTGGCGTCCAGATCTGAGCCCCTCCGAGCCCTGACAAGGAAGGACACTGTCTGGATTTGGGGTCCGCTGGAACAGGCGGCCCTCGATGACATTAGGGGCGCCCTCACGGCCGAGGACACGATGTCATTCTTCGATCCTGCCCTACCATCGGAAATCATCGTCGATGCTAGCCCATTCGGCCTGGGGGCAGTGCTGACTCAGATTGACCGTGATGGCGGCGTCCGGCCAGTGGCATATGCCAGCAAGGCGCTGTCAGACGCCGAACAGCGCTACTCGCAGATTGAGCGCGAGGCTCTGGCTGTGCTATGGGGATGCCACCATTTCCGGCTCTATGTACTTGGACGCCCGGTGACGGTGGTCACCGACCACAAACCGCTGCTGCCGATCCTAGCGGGGTCGTCATCCAAACCGCCGGCACACATTGAGAGGTGGATGCTGGCTCTTCTAGAGTATGGGGTGACCCTGGTCTACCGGCCAGGGGTAAACAACGCGGCTGACTATCTGTCCAGACACCCCGGGCCGCCTGGAGAAGGAGTTTGTGACGTCTGTGAGCAGGAAGCGGAGGAGCATGTTCAGGTCGTGGTGGAAGCTGCCACGCCGAATGCCATGCCTCTCCAGGAGCTGGAGGCTGCGGCGGCACAGGATGAGTGCTTCAGAGTATTGAGGCAGTCCATGCAGCAGGGCTCCTGGAAGTCTGCGCTTGAGGCCCTGGCGGGACGCACTCAGGAGGCCCGGTCGGCTCTTGAACAACTGTGGAAAGTGCGTGAGGAACTGTCCTTCTCGACGTCGGGCCTGCTGCTTCGGGGCGACCGGATTGTAGTTCCCCAATCCAAGGTGGGTGAGGTGAATTGCCCAAGGCCAGGGGCAGTCCCTACACAGGGCCCTGTACCAGTTCTTGAGAGTGTACCGCACCACGCCACATGCGTCCACGGGAGTGGCCCCGGCAGAAGCAATGTTCAGGAGATGCCCGCGAGGGCTATTGCTGGAGGTCGGAGAACGGGAACCTGCGGTCATTGACGATCAATGGGTCGAGATGGACCGGCAAGCAAGGACGGACCAGGAAAACGTGGGGAGGGGGCTTCGCCCCCAACAGCTGGAGCCGGGCGATGAGGTACTCATTCGCAATCGGCACCTGCATGGGAAACTCTCCTTGCCATATGAGCCTGAGCCGCTGGATGTCGTGGCCGTCCGGGGCTCCATGGTGACGGCGTCGGATGGACGGTCGGAAGTGACGAGGAACGTGAGTTTCTTTAAAAAGATCAGAGACCCCAGGACTGACCCACCTCCTGATCCGGACCTGGAAGGAGCCCTGGAGCCCGAGGGAGATCCACCCTGCATGCCGGAGTCTCTGATGCGAAGTCCGCAGGCGGACCGATCACCCGTGCCGGAGGCGAGCAGGAGGTACCCCCAGAGGGCTGGGCGAGGGAAACCGGCTCGCCTCACCGATTATGTGCTGGGACAATTGGCTGAGGATACAGACGTGAGAAAGCATAGTTAAGGGGACCCGGGTGGATGCTAATAAAGGGGTGCTCCTGGGACATAGTTTGTGTGAGTTGTTTGTGTTGTCCCGTCATGATCATGACTTGTTTCCGTTCCAATGTTTTACAGTGTGCAGTGAAGAGTTAATGAGGATTGTTGGTTCTCCCCGAAAAAGGAGGAGTGTGGCGCTGCCCGATGACGGGCGCGCACGCGGCGGCGTGACGTTGCACGCCGCCGCATGCAGTTTAAATAAACGGGGCGTTCCCGGCCGCATCAGAGCGACCGGGAAGCCCGAACCAAGACAGACGTGTCGGTCCATGTTCTTGGGGCCGGGGCTTGCGGCGAAGCGCGCGGGGGGCGCCAGTCACCCTCAACACCATCGATATGTAAAAGTATGGTTTATTTCATAAAGTTCGTCATGCTTCCTAAATTAGTATTTACAATGTTGCATTCCTCGTATTTGACATTGTACTGGGATTAATTTGGTAATCTGTCGGTAGTTTGACGAATTCTCTGTGGTGTCCATTTCTTCGCTCAAGGTGAATCGTATTAATTTTGCCAAACATATTTCCATGAAGCATTGTTCTGTTTCGTCGGTGCTTTGATGTGTGGTATGGTGCTTTGATGTGTGGTATGGTGCTTTGTGGCGCAGCTTTAACTATGCAGAAATCATCGTACATTGCTGTAGAAATGAAGATGGATAGGGAGGAGGTGCAGTCCAAAATTACATTTGTGGACCTGGGAATGCTGGGATTAATTTCAGGCTTCCCCATTTGATAAAATTACTTGATCCCTGGGAATGTACTTGTACTGTGCCTAATTTTCGGTCGGTGTTAAAAAAAAAACATCGCAGGCCTGCAGACTGTGACCGAAGCAGTCGCCAATGCGACACATTTTCCAAAAATCGGACTGTTTTAAGGCAGGGCGCCACTGGCATCAGGTAACATTTCAGTGCTGTTATTTTTTACTGGTTTGCAGCTGTGGAGAAAATAAACAACTGATCTCGGCTTCCATGGACGTCTTGATGCCACTAGAGGGCGATCCTAAACAAGTTATGCTGCAGACCGGCTTTTTTTTTCTTTTTTCAGTGAGCTAGATGCAAGATCTCGCGTTTGGTCAGTAATTCGGGTGTGAACAAGAATTCATGTTATCTTATTAGAATCTTCTATAAGTTAACAAAAAAAAAATCTGCTTCAATGAGGGCCCTCCCTACCAACCTTCTCTTCATTCACCCCTATTTTCCAGGCCGATTTCTGCATCCTACTAGACTTAGCCGACGCTCAGGCTCGCCTGGAGATCCTTGCCCATCCCACCTTCTAAAAAAGATCCTTATCACCTGTGCAGGCAGCGTCGCCCGCTTCATCAATAATAACTCCCTCTCATCTGGCACCTTCCTAGAGGCCTTCAAAGCCTCTCATGTCAAATCGATAACTGAAAAAACCTAGCCTCTACCCACTCTCCTCGTCAATCTACCACCCAAACTTCAACACCTGCTTCATACAAGCAACTTGGCCTCTTCACAGAAGCTAATAGACTCTGCGACCCAGCCCAATCAGGGTTGCAACCCCTCTGTGGAACGGAATCCCACTAGTCGGTTTCTGGGACGCCCTAAAAAGAGCTGCCGATTCAGAAGGATGTGCTTCACTCATCCCCCTCGATCTCTCCACGGCCTTTGACACCATTAACCACACAATTCTCAAGAACAGGCTCCTCACCCTAGGCATCAAATATTCTGCCCTCAATTGGATCACCTCATTCATTTCTAATCATTCACAAATCATTCTCCTCCCACCTTTCTCCTCCGGCTCTCACCCCATTACAAAAGGGGTCCCACAAGGAGCCTCCCTTTCACCTCTCCTTTTCAACATCTACCTAAGCCCACTGCCGGCTCTCATCTGCTCTCATGTCTCGGGAGGATAGCTCAGAGGTAAAGTGCTCTCCTTGGAAGCAAGACGACACGGAGCAACACAGGTTCGATCCCCTGGTCTGCGCTTAAAAACCTCTTGGTATTAAGCGCCTTATAGATAACCAATCATGTCATATCATACCTTACCTGCTACAATTAGGCATACAACAGCCATTTTCCAAATTCCCAAGACTCCAGCTGCCCCACTTCCCGACTTTGCCTCTTGCCTCTCGAATACCAACCTATGGATGAAGACCAACCGCCTTATACTCAACACCTTATACTCAACCCGAGTAAATCAGAAATCCTAATATGCAGCAAAATGGCTCTCATTACCCAACCTATACCGGAGCCACAAACCCTGGGATCCCCACCTGCTGCCTCCAGCTCCATTAAAAATCTTGGATCCACTATCGACGCAGGCCTATCTCTCTCCACATCAACCCCATATACAGAACTTCCCACTTCCACTTAAGCATCCTAAAGCGAATCTTTTCCTATCTCTCCTAACCTCAACGAGTCGCCGCAATACTGGCCATCATCATCTCCTGCCTAGAGTACGCCAATTCCCTCTATCTCGGCGTCCCAGCATGCCAGCTGTGGACACTGCAATGAATCCAAACTCAGCAGCCTGACTGCTCCTTCCCCTCTCACCAAGAGGACATATCACCCATGCTATCAGAGTACTACACTGGCTCCCTATCAGCCTAAGAGCGACCTTCAATGCCATGTGCATCACACACCAAGCCCTCCACAATACAGGACCAGAGTTTCTACAGAACAAAATCATCCACTGCCAACCGGGCAAAAACCTCTGATTGGGTTCAGCTCTCCTCCTCGCTATCCCCCATACAACTCCACTAGAGTTGGCGGCTCAGCCTTCTCTATCCTAGCTCCCACCATTCGGAACATTCTTCCTCTGCACATACGCCACACCGAGGATTACCTTTCTTTTTAAAAAGACCTCAAAACCTGGCTATGTGCTGCATTATCCTGAAACCCGTCCCTAACCTTTCAATTCCCAATCCAAGCACATGAACATTTACCACCAGGCAGTGCTGGGCATTTTCACGGCGGCGTCGACCTCGCAGCACCTGGCGGCGCCTGCCATTTTTAGGCCAGCCCATACGACACAATATCAAACACTGATCATTACCTTGGTTCCCACAAGCACCACCAGCTGAAACACAGGCCTTCATCTTGTTTTTCACACTATGAAATGTCACAGGATTGATTAGTCACTACACCTGCCACGTATGGGGAGTACAGGCAAATTGCACTCAAAGTGGTTGAGAACAACAGCACTATTGCACTCTGAAAGATTGGGATGTACAGCGGGTGTTGTCGTGGGAGGACTTGTGTGCCAAGGCTCGCGCAAGAAGGTCAAGTGAGGGTATCTCGTGTATTACTCTGGGAAGGCAATCAAAAACTAGTCCGGAATCGCACTGGAAGGTTTTGAGGGATGGGCAGGTATCATGCATAGATGAAGTATGGGATGGGCCACCCATAGTAAAGGTAACAATTGAGAAGGTTCAGTACACGCACAAAACATGGGGAGATTTGGCATGCTATCCACCTGGAAAAGCTGGTAAGTATAGCCCCTACTCCTCTGGTTTCAATTTCTTGAAGCTTAGATTGTCACTGTCACTAACAGTTTTATCGCAGCTGCAATAATCGACAGAGGAACCCACTACCTGATTGGGTGCACATACAACAAATCACCACCGAATCTGCCTGGTACGTATAATGCAGCACACATCAGATTACAGTAATGACTATGACAAATTTGGCCAGGCTGGCCACATAATTATCCACCTACTTAGACCAGACTACGCCTCAACACCTCAGATATCAGTATGCAGCAAAGACCTACGACACATTCGGGCACACTGAACACAGCGAGTGTAGCACCCACGCCATCCCCTGACTTCTGTCAGCACCCAGCCACATGCCTGACCTCATGGGTTTCTCTCTACCAGAGCCTGGCCAGCCCTGTTAAGCCTTATTTGGCCAAATGCACAAACGCATAACCTCTGATACCCTGGACCTCGATCCCCGAGAGAGTTCCCACCACCAACGCACTGAGAATATAATAATGGTAAAAGGTGCTATATAAATGAGCTACATAAATGACAACTACAATACAATGTCAGCTCAAATTGATGTTTCTACTGGATCCAGTTAGTCACTGTTGTTTTTTGAAAATGTAGTGTTTGGTAGATTCACATACAAAAGACATGAATAGTTAGCAATCTCCCAATGATTCAAAGAAGGCACAGAGCTCTGTGCTTCATTTTTGGTGTGAGAAGCATTGCATGACCGTACCATACAGTGGGATGACAATAGTGATCTGCATCCTTCTCGTTACGGAACTCTGAAGACAACGCAGACTAAATGCAAAGCTTTCCTGAGGCCCAGAGGTCTAAAAAAAGATTTGCCTTCACCAAATAAACAAGGTAACAGCCAGTTAATGTTCACTGCAATAAAAGGAAACCACCTGACCAAGTATCCCCGTCTGCAAAGGTGAGCCACAGAGCAAAGAAAAAAGTCTCCTTTTATACCTTTCAGTATCTTAGAAGTAGCCTAATAAATAAAGCAAATTTTAATCCTCAGGCCCTTGTACATAGTTCTCTTATCAGGGAGAGAACTGTCTCCCGTACACATCTTCGCTTCATTTGGCCTCATGTATCAGCACTCAGTTTATGGGCGCTGCCGCTTCTAATTACAATGCATTATGGGCCCTCACACCTACTAGTGCCAAAAATCATTACTTTCCTCACGATGTGTTAGAAATGCCAGCAGGGGAGGACTGGCAACTTTTGGCCTGGGGCGTGAGTGCAATTTTCTGATCCATGGGGCAGTGGCCCAAGCCCTCAAGCTCAAGCCCCCAAAGGACAGGGACGATAGCTCATCTTGGAAGCAAGACAAACAGAGCAACGCAAGTTCGAATCCCAGCCCGTGCTTAGTAACTGGTCTCTGGTATTAAGCATGTTACAAAAAAATCATTAATTAATGTGCAATACCCTCCACTCCACCACCCACACAATCTCAAGGATTTATAGTGGTAATAGTAGTAGTGGTATCTTCATCAGTTCAGATTTCCCATTAAGCAACATACAATACTTCTAAAATATATCAAACTATCAATCCTGTTAATAACCAGTTACTCTTTTAGCAACATTGAACACATAGAAGAAATCAATTCTCATACAGATTGAAATAAAACAAACAGTTGCACCTAGAAGTTTGGTACAGATAGAATAGATAAAATATCAACATCAGGCGGATACAATTACGGGGCCGACATCGAGCTAGAAATTCCTGATGAACGAGTGCTTCCATAACATACTCAAATAAATGGAAAATGAAGCTCTCATCGCTATAATTCATTATTTTCTGTAATGCTTCTTGATGGGTTCAAATTTCAGGCAATAAAAAAAAATGAATTTCAGCCACTTCTTCTGTAGAACACACTATTCCTTACAGGTTAACAAAATATGCCCAGATCTTTGTCTACTCCCATTCCACAATTGCATTTCTAAGACGAGGAGCCCCCTTTCCAGTTGCCTCCAGCATTTAGTGGCAGCACGTTGAGCCCAAGCATCAAAATGCTTCTCCTGCAATCCTGTGATTTGATCTCACATATTTCCTCCCTACATCGAAAGACAGCCCAGTCGCTTTATACAGCTATAGTGAGGATAAAGTACCCACCTTTTCCCTACTCATTTCCTATCCTTGCAAAGGGCTTTGTGGATTATCCCCTTTCTAGTCTTTCTGAAATCTGTTAGAAGTCCTTTCTTCGTTTCAGGGCAACCCCACCTAGATAAAAGATTGCAGCCCTCTTTGTACCAGGCATATTTCCTTTTTACTTCCGAGTTTACTATCTCAGCCAATACATTTTGGATATTTGGGCTTTTTAAAGCTAAAACATGCGTCTTTGAAAAGAACATACCCAGCCTCAAGTTCACCAGGGTGACTATGTAAGGAAGGGACTATTCCAACCTAATTGCACTGTTAGGCACACCCAGTGTATAGTGGCTATTATTGCCATTTCTTTCCTTTTTATGTAACATATCTTTCAGTTATGTGTGTGGTTTATCAAAGATCTGGGACCCAGGGAAACTCCCCCATAAATGGTTTCACCAGAATCATTTAATTTGGTGATATGGGAAAGCCAGGATTTAACCCCAGGTTTCCTCGAGTCCCAGTTTGCAATTCGACAACAGGCTACTGTGAAGGAATCATGAAGCAAGACACAGACAATGGATTCAAAGTTCAAACAAAATGGTTTATTAACTGAAATGTCAGGAAGGGAGAAGGCCTACCTTGCCCTATACTAAGGTGGGATATCCCTACCTGAACAAAACTAAGGAAAGTCTGACTCAAAGAGTTCAACTTAAAAGTCTGTCTGTGTCCAAAACCTATTCTTGCCCTCAAAGCTAAACAACTTTTAGGGATGTCAATGAAAGAAATAGTGATCAACATAGAGTTCTTAGCTTCCTTTTCAGCTCCCCTTCCCCAGGTTCAAGAACGCTCAACAAAAGTCTCAAGATTACCCTTTCTCAAGTTTAAACACTTCCACAATTCCTTGGGGTTCCCTTCCCCAAGTTCAAGGCAACACAGTTCAACACAAAAAGGATCTTGAGGGCTCTGTCCACAAGACAGCTTTATAGTTCACCAAGTCTTAAGGTTCCCTTCCCCAAGACTCAAATGTATCAACTTATACATGGTTTCCATCTTCAAGGTTCACCACATTTTCAGGTCAACTTTACACTCCTTTGGCTTTGTACTGACAGATCACAAAAAATGATCCTGCTTGCTTTGATTCACAAAGTCTTTGACTTTCACAATTCAGGGCTCCCTGGTGTAGGAGCAGTTGTCAGACAACATGTTCCCCCCACCACAGGCCACGCAACCAGGATCCCCCTAGGCTCTTCGGCCCACAGAGGTTCTTCTGTAGGTGCCCCTTTGTACATATTCACATTCACTTAGCTCCTTGTATTGGCCTCTTGATTTATCTGTATGTTCACACTCTCCTGGCTTTTCCTGGTTAATCTCTTGGCTTTCCCATCAGGTTTCACATGTCTTATGCCAGTCTTTAGCCTTGCCACACAGTTTCCATTCATCCAATTTACTTTGAGGTAGTCTTATGTTTTCTCCACCTTTCTGTCGCACTCGCTCACGCTTGTGCCCTTATGTCATATGTCGCACTTTCATATACTTCTTAGGGCTCTTTGTCAATACATTTTGCCCCTCAGTCTTTTGACAATGTTCATACTTTATTGGTTTTAGTCAATGCTTGTTTTCTCCTCTTATACGTTCTTTCCTTAAAGGATTTCCTTCCCATGCATTCTTATAACTTTCCTTATATGTATTCTCAAATGCCTTATGGTTCACAACACTCCGTAAGGCTTACGAGTGTTGTTTATATTTTGTAACAGAGTGGGAAATTCAAAAATGCTTTTCCATACAAGTTCATTCACACGCAAGCAGTCCTGAACTGCGGTCCAACTTGCTTTCCTGCGTGGTCGAGGAGGGAGCACTCCACGGCCATAACCGCACAATGGACTCAGCGGGTATGTCTGGCTCTCCACCTCCGTACGGCGCTTTTCCCTCGATCGCTCTATCTCTGGATTTCTTTCTCTGTGTCTTCCTTGTTGGGAGGCAGTTTCCTTCGCCACTTGTCGGCACCAGGGAAAGGAGGTGCTTTTTTTGCTCCCAAGCTGTCTCTTGCACCTGCCAGCCTTCATGGCTTCTCCATGCGCAGGTCTCCGTCTCAGAACTATGGCAGTCTCCCGGGACAACCTCTTACCTCAGCGTCCCTTTCCCGCTGCACAGATCAGGTCTCCTGCTCTCTCACGTCCCTCTGCGTACGGCTTCTTGGGGTGCACCAGCTTGTTTCCTTGGTTTCTCACTCCTTCCTTGCTCGTTTTGATCTGCACCTGAGGGAGATATTTGTCCCACCTAGCATTACCCGGGTGCAGGTCCTTTTCCTTCCATCTTTGAATAGGGTACTGTTGGTACTCAACGTCCATGTTCCTCATCCCAGTACCAAAGTGGTTTTTCATCCTCTTCTTCCACCCAGTACCAAAGTGGTGTTCTGAACTTTAATTGTGAAGGGGAGGATAGGGGAGGGGTCTTCGTTAAACTACAAAGACCGGGGGAGGTTTAGGTTGACTCTCAGTGGGAAAAGGGGGATACCATGTCTCATAGTTTTAAGAGCCAGACACACACTGGCACGTCAGACCCATAGTTGCCTTCCTGCCTCTCCAACCCTCAACACCCATAGCTATGCATGGCACCCTGTCTCTCCTATAATACCCACAACATAAGAACCTTACTTGGCATTCTGCCTCCACATCAGTACTCATTAATATTTATTTATGGAGTAACCCTGTACTGAAGATTTATTTTCTTTTTTATATTTATTGTATACAGTTTACAAAAGAAACCTTTACAGCATTAATATCTAATAAATTACATGACATGAAAAAAAGAAAAATACATTATTACATCTTTTTATAACAAAACAAAAAAATCATGTTCTTAAAAAGACACTTGTATACTGAGCTATTTACATATCTCAATTCATCGTAATTAGCGTTGTAACACCAAATGCATGGATTCATATATTACAAAAAGCTGTCTATTAAGACATACATTTTTGTTAATATTTTCAATTCAAATGACTTGGATAATAAAATGAGGTATAGGTCTCAGCTCATGAGGTTATATCAATTTCATAATATCATAAAATCAACATTAATAAAAACAGGTATTAAAACCATTAAATTCCACCCATTGGATCAGTGATACAAGGCAAAAAGAATCGTAGTGGCAAATAGCAACAGTATTTCAGCCCAACTGGGTCTCAAAACAAGGAGCAGCTGCGTTATTTCCTACAAGTCACAAGTATTAAAACCATTAAAATCCACCCATTTAATCAATGATACAAGGCAAAAAAGATCATAACAACAATTAGTACCCAGCGCAGGCTTTTTTCAATACAACAAATGCACTGATTGTTGCATTTGCAAGCCTTACCTCATGGTAAGCCCGCTCACGTCCCTGTGCGTCCCTCATGATTCTTTATTTTGTCTTTCAGGCCACCATGGAAAGGGTGAAGAGACCACAAGTAGTCCCTTCTCTCTGTTCCAATGTTGGGCGTTTTTTCGGTGAACTCTTTTTTTCAATGTACGTGAATGGCCACCATGGAAAGAGAGAAGAGACTACGTGAACAAATTCCCAACATTGGAACAGGGAGAAGGGACTACACGTAGTCCCTTCTCCCTTTCCATGGCAGCCATTTTCTTTGCTTACTATGGCCACCGTGGAAAGAAAAAATGGACAGCGTTTTTCAGTCCACGGCGGGCATTTTTGTATACATGTTTTACTTTTTTTTCCAGTTGTGAAACGCTACGCGTCTCGCATCCAGGAAATCAAACCATTAGTACCCCGGTCTTACGGGCCGGGGTACTAATGGCAATATGCCACTCGACTGCGGGCCACTACCACATAGGGCCAGTAACTATGGGCCCCAGGGTCATTACCTTATGCGGTAATGGCCGCCGGTCTCGGGGCATATTGCCAAAATAGCAGCAGTATTCCAGCCCCGAATAGGGTTCGTAACAGATGCAGGTGCATTATTTCCTGTATTTCTCGGTTAAGAAGATGAGTGGTAGGAGAACCAACTATACAATATCCCGGTCATTATACAAGTTCAAGGATTCAATAAATGACACAATCGCCAGACCCTCTGGGGTGTTCTGGATGTTAATACATCAGGACCATACATAGTCGTCATCCCCCCTAACTCCCCATTTAGCAAATTTTGCCATATGGATAGATCTTTTATCGATTAATGCCGGGCATGAAAGTAACAGGTGCTTCAAAGTTTCAGTTTCACTCTTTGTCTCACAAAATCGGCAGAAGGAATCTTCCAAACGAATCAATTTCTTGCGTAATAAAACTTCCCTGGTTGGCAAAATGTTGAAGCGTAGTTTTAAGAGAATCGTCCTGTAATATTGATTTGGAAACTGCAAGAGAAGAGGGGAGATAACCCCGCATCTCGTATGATCCCACTGTAGGTGACTCAGAGAGGGGTAGGAGTGCAGTTTATCTGTGGTAGTAATCCAGTTTAGTTCACATAGCAATCGCTTAACCCTATCAGGATTAGTTATCATTGTCTCTCTATCCATATCAAGGTCATGTAGTGAGTGGTCACAAATATCCTGAATTACTCCCAAAACCTGACAAAAAAAATGCCCCAAACCGCACACCCGAATCAGCATAGAGCAAATTCAACAGTGGGGCAATGAAACTACGGAATAGGGATCTCAGTCTCCGTCTCACCCGGCCCTCCATGGATGCTTTTCCCAATTCGTATCTGATTGCTGCATTGGAATATTATTAGGTAGCTTAAGTGTCCATCTCCATATCCTTCCCTCCAGTGTTTCCCAAAATGTCACTAGCTCACAATAGTGTAGCTCCATCCCATATATCAATTTTGGCACAACTTTTCCTTCATATGAGCGGATCGAAGATTTAATAGAGAAACGTACACATTTTTTATTCAACTTTACCATTTGGTTAGTTAATGCTAGGGCTTTTTGTTTGAGGAAAGAACGAAGTCCACAGCCCGAGGGCTGGTCCCTTAGGGGGAACCCCAAACAGAGGACATTTGATGTGCACTCTACAGGCACCCCCTGCATACTCCAACTCTGCCTTTTACTTTTCTGTCCCCTCAACAGCACCAAAATACGAGTCTTCCTAGGATTGACAATCAGTCAATTTTCTGATGTGAAGTTAGCAAATGTATTCATTAAGCATTGAAGGCCTACTTTGGTACAGTCGAGAAGTAGAAAGTTGTCCGCATGCACCAACCAAGGAAGGCGCAGTTCTCCCAGTTTCGGGGTTGCAGTCCTACTCCTGCCAAATAGTCTCCAATGTAGGATACATACAAATTAAAGAGACACAGTGTAAGAGAGCACTCCTGTCTCAGGCCCACCCGGGTTTGAATCCTACTGGACAAATTCCCCTCAAGATTAAGTCTCACACGGATTCCTGCATTGTCATAGAGGGCCATAATAAACCTCAAACGGCCTCCCGCAAGCCCCCAATTCGCAAGTTTGGTGCACAAGTGGCTCTGAATAACCCTGTCAAAGGCTGTCGACAGATCAATCGAAGCCACATAGATTTCTTCAACATATTTTCCACAGGCTGACTCCTGTAGCGCCCTCATGACCAATCCATTCAAATTCGTGGAATTACATGCTCAAAACCCCGCCGGGAATTTATTTGTTTGATGTGATGTGGTCATCCACTCATTCAAATGTGATAGCAGAATGGAGGCAAACATTTTACAGTCAGCATCAATTAATACTATGGGATGGTAATTTTTAGCCTGAACTCTCTCACCGCTTTTAAAAATTGCGACGACGTAGACAGTATGCCAAGAGATTGGAATAACACAATTGTTCAAGGTATTCTTAAAAAGCATGGTGAGGATCTGAACCCAATCAAAAGAGTGGCCCTTAAAGGTGTTATTGGTCAAGCAGTTCGGTCCTGCCGCCCTGGAGGATTTAGCATTTTTGATAAGCCTTAACACCATCTCATATTCAATAATAGGCTCCCATTCTATACCACCATATGGGTGTAGGTCGCTAAAATCTTCAGTCCAACCCCAGGGGTGTCCCCATATAGTTCAGAGAAAAAAATCAACCCATTGGGATTCAGAGACCGCGTTCAATTGCCTAACAATAGTAGTGAGCTCTGGGTCATTGATCATTGCCCAAAATGTTCTTAAATCTCTTTTAGCTAGGGTACGCAGAATATCTTCAGCGTCCTTTTGCAGTATTTCTGCCTTTCTGTATCTACAGTAGTTTTTGTACTTTGTTTCACCAATTTGATTCCGGTATTTTTTTGTATTTGAGCCCAACCAGAGCTGCATAGAAGCTTTCACACAGGCTAGCTGATGGTTAAAAATATGTCTGTGTTCATGAATAGGGGCACCTAACCTCATATTAGGGGTGGCCTGTCAATCAAACAGCTCAGGAAATTTTCTAATTCGGTGGGATGAAGACATAGAGTTTCCATCCCAGGCAGCTAGTACTCATGCAGGTTCATTGTTAAGGATCCCAATATTCCAGGAGGTTCATCTAATCCCTTTTCCCTGTCCCACTGTTCTGACAATTATGAGATCCCCCTTTAACTGTCTTATTTACTAGTATATTGAAATCCACTTTCAGAACACTGTGGTCACTGCACAGATTGGGAAAGATCTTAATGACCATATGAAGATTAGAGGAGATTACATCTGCAAATATATAATCTATAGTTGAGGAACTATCTCCTCAATGCCAAGTTGGTATTGTTGAACTAGCAGCATCCAATCCTCCATTCCTCCATTCGGGCAGACCAAACCCATTGACTCAAATTATATTTTCCACTGTATCTCCCAATGGTGCTTGTGGTTTCCCTTAATCAGACCTGGAAGGGTCTCCCACAGATCATTATCATCATTCGACAGATGGCAATCCGAATTAAGGTCACCTGCCAGTATGACTCTGCCATTAGGGACAACTCCTTGACAGTCCTGAATTAGGTTAGTGATTGTTTCCAAAAATACACCGAGATCAGCTATTCCCTTATGCCAATAAACATTAATAAGAAGAATTTAAAGGTTATTCACTGAAGAGGAAATTTTAACGGCCAGTATCCCCAGTGGGAGGTCAGGCACTGCCCTAAATGAAAATCCTAGTGTCCCCTTGATTGCGATCAAAAGGCCCACCGAAGGCCTCCATCCCCTAGTGTATTTTGCAAGTTGGGGAAATACCTTGCACCCATCTATCCAGAGATTAACCAGATGCCATGTTTGTTGTAAAAAAAAATACAGTTGCTTTCTTTCAACAAGGTGACAGTTGGGGGATTGGATAACAGGTGGAAGTTCCCCCTAGTATTCCATGACAACAGCTTCAAATCAATATCCTCCTCTGTCAACCCTTTAGACAGAGCAGTTGTGATTTGGGTCCAATCTTCGCTCTTTTTATTAGACCCTCTGTACTGATACATCGCTTCCCACCATAGTTATGATTGCCTTTTAAGGGTTGCTGCTCAACCTATGATCATTTAACTTCAACCCCTTAAAGTGTCGGCTTCAGCCATAACAAGATTCATTACCAGCTGGGACTCCGAGTAAATATTACGTTTCTCCCATGGATCTCGATCTGGGAATTGGATCCTATTAAGATCACAGGAGGATAGGAGACTCAGGTTCAGGATTGCCACAAAGATTTTAAGGATGTTTCCCCGATTAAGACACACTTACATATTCGAGCCCCAAAGGCTCGTCATCTATATGTTTGTGTTACTTGAGGTTCCCTTCTGAAGTTCATATTTATACGATCCAATGGGCCTTATTACGGGTCCGGTAGTAACTGTGCCAGTGATACTGGCAGGTTGCCACCAGACCCATAAATATTTACCCACGCCTGACTTCCCGGTAACACCGGGGGATTACAACCCCGGCGGAGTGGAATGTCAGGCACCGGCAAATCGTAAGTCTCCATTCCCATAGACTCCTACGGAATGGGGACCACAGAAGCACCGGCACCGTTGTTAACTGTGCCGGTGCTTCTGTGAAAACTCTGCTGGTGAGTGCCGTCCCGCCCATCAGGTCTGACCTGCCTGGTGGCAGAGTTGTAGTGTGCCGGTCCGGAAACAACAGTGCCGGTAAGCTTACCGACACTGTTGTTTGACACATTTATAATGAGGCCCAATGTCCCCTTGGTGCCATTTTTACAGCCATGCATGGATTGAACTTGACCCTCACTTCCCTTGGCCCCCTCAGGATACTCTGGGATCCCCTTATTTCCGGACCCTGAGGTTTTTATCTCAATAGCTAAAGGGATCTATATGGTTGTCATAAGCGACAAGGTTCTGTGTTGTGTTTGGTACATACATTTGCCCCAGGAATGTACCCTGCTCTTGGAACTATACAGCAGCCTTTCCTAATGCACCCATATTGCCACCTCTGAGAAGGTAACCTCATCCGTTATCGGAACAGGCAGGGAATAAGCAAGCTAGGGGGGAACGTTTTATCAAGCAATCGCTTAGCAGTCTCGCTTTCTTTGGTCAGACCCCTCCTCGACCAAGGCAACAACCGTCCTAAGGGGTTAAGACGTGACTATTGGTTTGTTTATAGCTAATGCACGATTCCCACCTGAGGGGGTTCCATGACCAGCCAAAACAAAATTCCCACCTGCTGCCATATTCCCTAGGATGGTTTCAGATCCAATCCTCTTTCCATCATCGGGTTCTGCCCATGTGTTTACCCGTGGATCAGTCTGGATACCAATTTCAACCCTTATTGATTGTATCCCATTTTCTGCAGTCTTTTCCACTGGTTCATGTCTCCTATGGGCTGGCTGCCTTTCCCCAAAACTTATAGCACACTCTCCCAATTCGGGTGATCTCTCCTCAACACTTTCTTCTAAAACGGGTGTCATGACACTCTATAAACCTTTGATTTTATTGCCTTTTTTAAGCAAAGACTACGGTATAGTGAGGTACTGGAGGTATTTACATGAGGAAATGCTCTGTTCTTTAATATTTTTAACATTTGTAGATTTCTTGGCCTTTTACCCTTTTTCATTAAAATTATATGCATCTGTTTTCTTATTGGTCTCATCTGCAGTTATATCTATGATGTCAAGTTCAACCTTGCAGGCATCTTGGTCAGGAGCAGATCTACCAGCTGAATAGCATAGCCTAACCTCAGTTCCTACCGTACATTCACCATCATCTGTCAGTAAACTCCCCGAACAACATACGTCAGAAGGCAATACTGCGGCTGCATCCTGAGTCTCTACTGGCCCACAAGGCTTTTCAGGACCTTCTGATCTGTTATCTATTTCTGTTGGTCCAACCCTCAGAACATACTCAGTCACCGGGGATATTCTTTGTTGCGATACCAACCCACAGCTTTTTTCAATTCTCGCCAGTCTATTATATATTTCTGCCAAGAGTTTGGTATGTGCTCTGACTTCAATCCAGATATTATTGTAAAGGTTCACAAAAGAGCTCAGAACCATATTCAAGGCTGATACAGTAGGTTGAGTTAGGCGGATTCTATCATCCGCTTTCCTTAGAGTGTGATGGACTGGGGCATCTTCAGAGTATTCATCATTAACCTCTGGAATGAGGCCCCTTTCTCTAAGCCAATTCTGTTTTTTTGATATATTCGTCTATAAAATTAGTTCCGCAGGAGACCCTACATATGATGCCTCACAGGTCTGCTGCACCACGCTATAGGAGAGAGAATCAACATTTTCACATCCATTCTCCTCTACAGCAAGGTCAGCAAACCTTATGATGCTGAGATCATGGAGTACATTGTCTCTAGGCTTCCCCGCTACATCATCCATCGCAGAATGGTCCAATCTAGCAATCCTCCTTATAGGAATTATAGATTTAATTGCAGTGCTGGTATATGTTCTTTTCTCAAAATAGTTCATAATTTTCTGTCCCACAATAGGGGAGAAGGGAATGGATTTCTTCTGATTTAGTTTTTTCCCCACAGTGCGTGCCTTCGGGGTTATATATACGTCCTCATGAGTAGATATGCATCCTCTAGCCAAGCCCACAGAGGAACCATTGAGGAGTGTTAATTGTTTCGATCTTTTAACTGGGATCTTACCCTTCAATGTTGTGTGGTCCTCTCTCATAGTGGGGATATCATGGACAATACCATCATCCTTTTGCACAGCAAATCCCACCCTATTAGAGGCATTAAGCCCCACATTATGGGTAAGCACTGCCGCCAATCGGCCTTCTTGATGGTCAACGGAGGTTTCCCTGTCCACCTTAGATACACTGCATTTACCGATATAACCCGCCGCCTCTGGTAAGGCTGGTGGCTCCAGATCAAGAACGGCAGACTCTAAATTATAGAGTGGGGCCGTCAGAGTAATATCACTATACCCAACATTATGGATCTGAGCTGTTACTATAGAGTCTTATTGGCGAACAGGACATAAAACATCAAGAGCCTGTTGATCGACTGGATAGTTTACAGCTGCCATTGGGCTTCTTCTACAGAGTTTATGGCCAAGGGTGATGCAGTAATAGGGTCATTATCAACAGCTATATCTTTTTTTTCATCAATTGTATCATCAATGTTCAATGAACCCCTAAGTCCCTTTTGTGGCATGTTAGTGGAAAATAGTCCACCTGGAAAGGTGGAGGGAGAGAGAGACCCAACAGAATAAGACTGCCAGGGAAGGGCAGGGCGAGTCCACTGACTGGACAAGGGCACAGTCTCAATAAGATATTACTAATTCATAAATTTACAGTTTCCAAGTATAAAAGGTGGAATTCAATTTCAATATAAATATATCTAAAAATCACAGGTTTCCTGGATTCATGAATTTACAGTATCTAATTATAAAGAATAAAATTCATTTGTAATATAAAATATCTAAAAGCTCATGGGATTCTCAGTGGAGTTTAAAATTCCAATTCTGCTATTTAAAGTGTAACAATGGTGCAATATCTCAATTTCCAAGTGCTAGAGAGAGTCAGAAAAGGTTTCAGCTCTGACTAAAATGATCACAAAAACACAAACGTGGGTGCGTATGCGAGCTGCATAGAAATCCACGTAGCACTTAGCTCACTTAGACTGAGTTTTTTTGGGTATCGGAAACTTCCCACAGACGCTCATGGGGAACTCAAAAATGCTTTCAACAGGACCGCTATGAGAAGCTCAAAGAGGCAGATCCAGCAGTCACTCCCCCAATGGGACACCAGTCAAATATAGAGAGTTATTGAACTTTAGCCTGCAGCCTGCCAAAAAAGAAAATTGTCAGCAGGTATATTTACAGGCCCAGGGGATCTCAAAGGACGAAGCCCGCAGTCACTTCCCTGTTAGGAACCCGCCGTAGACTGTTTGCTGGATTAAATGGCTCTTCAGTGATCTGAGAAGCGCACAGGTAAGAGTTGTCAACAAGTTTAAGTTCAGCCACAGGGGAGCTCAAAGGACGACGCCTGCAGTAACTCCCCTGTTTAGGACCCGTAATTGTTGACCAAACGGCATCTTGTAGGCCTGGGGTACACATGGGTGGAGCGTATGAGCTGATTCAAATTTCACCAACCGGGAAGCTCAAAGGACAAACCCGCAGTCATTGCCCTGTTAATCGCCCGTCAGAAAGTTAGCTCCTCGTTGGTAGCCAAAATGGACGCAGTTCAGTGTGCCACTGCTTAATTCCCAAAACACAGTCTAGTTTAGTAGTTTAGCATGCGGAAGTGAAGAGAGTGGCCGCTGCCTTGGTGCCTGGTAAAATGCAGGCTTTATTCGACAAAGCAGCTTGAGGGCACTTACTCGTGTTTTCAGAATTAGTTCAGTGTCTTCATGGCGTGCCAGATGTTATCGATCGTGTGTTGTTGCAGCGCATAGGCCAGGCACCAGACACCAGACACGCTGAGCCACACACTGTGCCACTCTCTGCGCCGGTGTGATCTATTGATAGGAAAGGCCCGCCTTCCAAGGAAAGTAATAACAGACTTCACAAGCTGTACATGGATTACAGTAGCTGATTCAGCTAGGAGCACTAGGTGACACCAGGCCCACTGAGCCTCACACCGCGCTACAGATTATAAACTAATACGAGAGAAACGTTCACTATAGGCACAGTGATTAAACTAGCGATTTGTTCAGTACCACAGAATGTGTCCATTGTGGAAGGCTTGTATGTGAGCCCTAGCTTCCTGGTGCCACAGTTTCAAATGTAAACAGCAGAGGAGGCTTCATATTCTCCTGGTCTGTCTTTAATATTAGAACCAACAAAGCACTTTCACCTCACATTGTTATTCTAGGGCTAAACTAGTCAACTGTTCAATAAATCTGGCTTTCAAAAGACCAAGGGCCTCATTACACGGTAAGCGGTAAGGGTTTACCGGTACCGGTAAGGGCACCGGTACCGATAAACCCTTACCGCCTTACTACGAGGTCCCTTTGCGGGACCGACCTTAAGGAACGGGCCCGCAAAGGGACCTTGGTGCTAATTACGCAGTACCGTAATTAGCTCCTTCCCCATTCCCATTGAGCCCTACGGGGGCAAAAATGGGAATGGGGAAGTGCCTTGGTGAATGGGGAATTACCGGCCCCGCTCACCTTGGAGTAGGGCGGTAATTCCGCCATCCAACAAGGCGGACACAGTAAAATACCGGCAGCAACCATGGCGCTAAGAGCGCCATGGTTACCGCCTACCGTGTAATGAGGCCCCAAGTCACATGATGAAGCATGATAAACATAAGTAGCTCCCTACACTTGTGCCTTCAGTGCCTGTTGGTTTAAATCAAATGGAAACGTACCCATTTCTGTTAGTCTCACTGAAAGTGGTTTTAATTAAGTAATTGCTTTGTGAATATTACATCATATTCATAAGTTACATCTATACCATGGATTTGACTAAGAATGGTCAGATCCTACGTAGTATACATTCTTTATGCGCCAACAATAACCTTTTGGCGCACGTGCCTTTCGTTTCACCAGTCCAATGGCTTCCTCTCGGCTAGTTTTACAGATTCCTGGTTTGTATTAGAAATCCTATTGGTCTTCTAGTAAAGTCCACATTAACTGTCTGTTGTGTTGATACAGGACACCCTTATTCAGAATGTGTATTCTTACTGTAGTGCAATTGGTCTCAGTTATGTGGGTTTTAACAAGTGTTTGTGTAAAGTTTCATGAATTACATGACAGTACATTTTAAAGAATGTAATGTGTAGAAAAGAGAGTGGAAAAAAGCAAAGATGGAATGTGAGAGTTGAAGCATGGTCTCATTCTTATGGCGCGCAGTATACATCAGATTTCTGTTGCTCACCTATTTACATTAATGCATTCCCATTTCTATGCAGTTCAAATCTACTGGTGACTTGTGCTTCCTGCGCAGTAAACTACCAATTAATGGTGTTAAATATTGGGCTACTGGAGAATTCTAAATGTGTTAAAGAATACTGGTGCTTCATTACGCATTGACCTAACTTAACGTATATATGCGAGAGTGTGAGCCATTTTAAAGTCAGAGACCCTAGGTTCCAGTGCCCTCCATGGTGAGCTAGGTATAGATGTGGTTGTGGGTGGATATCTCAACTGTGCCACCTCTGTTTAGCAATGGGCTGGTCCTCTGCCTAGGTCCTATTGGATGTGACAATTATCTCCGGTCTTAGTGACTGTATGAATGCCACCAACGCTTTGAAGTTACCTTCTTCTGTATTGGCAAAGAACGTTTCCGCGATGGACAGCAGATTTAGTTTGCGCTGCTGTCTAACCCTCGGCAGGTTTGGATTGACAATAATCTTGTGAAATAATCAGGATTAGAGAGTGAGGTATATTTGGTTGGCCCTGCAAGTCTCATCAGTGTTCTGTGTGTGTTGGTGGGATAGTTACCTATGTCATTCACTTCTTAGCAGGCGATTGCTTGTCCTCCTGGTTTAAATTGGCAAAATTCCTTGTTTCATTAAATTCCTTCATTGAATAAACACCCCATGGAGTTTTTGACTCACTATTTCATTTGGGTGTTCTGAAAAAAATAAAGATGATCATATTGAAGGTGAGAGGACCCCGGGGCTGCTGGTGAATTGTCCAACAGAGTCAATAAAGATACATCCCAGGAGGGAATAAGACCAAGACCAAGTGAGAGTGTGATTAAATGCTTTTTATCTAAAGTTAGGGCAAACAGAATCTACTCTGCTCACGCCGAGAGCGCTCTGCAGAAAACATGTTACATTTCATTTTTATACACATGATGACTTGTCAGCAAGGGGAGGCCTAGGGGGCACATATTTGATTGGGATTGGTCGCTAAGAGGAGGCACCTATGGGTGCTATATGGTCGGTGATTCCTGATTGGTCCACAGACACGTGACGAAGTGATGTGATATGTGGGGTCGAGAGCTCAGCTGGGTTCATCAGTTGGACATCCGATGGGTTGACACTTTGATATTCTATTGCTGGAACATTTGCCCTTGGGGCCACACATTCTCATCCATTCATACGTTTGACTAGTTCATCCGGCTGCAAGGCTGGCACTTTGCACGTGTGAAAACAAGGCATGCTTATTCATTACTGAACATCAATTATATGATTCTATCAAGGATATCACTCTCTCTTGCTCAGGACATACTTGAACACTAAGCGGGGGGTCGGGGTTGTAAGGTCAATGTATGGTCAGTGGTAATCATTCAATATTGACAAGGGGGAGGTTAGAGTATATGGTTGCTGTTACTGGATTACAAAAAATACATTTCATCTTTAGACATGCACTTCCTCAGAGGGGCTTAGGTGACTAAGGGCCTCATTACACGGAAGACGGTAAGAGTTAACGGCCACCGGTAATGGTACCGGTGACCGTTAACCCTTACCGCCTTACTATGAGGTCCCTTTGCGGGTTGGTACTTTAACGCCTGCTTTTTTGCAGGCGTTAAAAACCAACCCGCAAAGGGACCAGGGTGCTAATTACGGTACCGCAATTTGCATTACAACCGTAATTAGCACCTTTCACATTCCCATTATGCCCTATGGGACAAAAATGGGAATGGGGAAGGGCAATGGGGGAAGAGGGAATTACCACCCCGCCAACCTTGGAATAGGGCGGTAATTCCCCTTTCCTCCAAGGCGGTGCCGGTATTTTACCGGCATGGACCAAGGTGCTAATAGCACCTTGGTCCACCGCCTACCGTGTAATGAGGCCCAAAGTGTCCGAACAACATAACTCCTTATGAAGCCAGGACGATCGGGGATAGGCTTAGGCCCCCCTTTCCGGGCTTTTAGTCTTGCATCACGTATTACTTGGGGCCTGTATACTTACTCATAACGGGTTACTGCTTCATACAGTTTGGTTGGTTTATTAATTGAGTAAGATGCGTTTAGGACTTCTGCTAACTCCATACAATTTGGGCAATGTCACAACACTAAAAAAGGGGGTGGTGAGAGAGGAATAGCTGACAAATAATCACACAGCACGACTAGCTAAGTACGACTAATGGTTCATATGAGATTTTCTAACGATATGCATACAATTACATTCTACATTATCAACAGTGAGGTAGCATTGTGTTAGCTTGCATATATCTAAGGTTTGTTTACTTATTATGGGAGGACAATTAGTCGTGTACATATTTCAATGTTATAAGTCAACATACACTCTACCCTCAATATAACAGGTTAGCATAGGAACTTCTAATAGCACTCGTATATGTATTTACACTGCTTTACTCATTAGTTTGCTTAAGGTGTCAGCGGGTTCATATGAACTCCACACACAATGAGAGGACATCCTTTTGCACATGCAGGTCAGAAGGGAAAATACATTCACTGATTTAAGGGTCTTTTTCGTTGTTGACTCTGCTCTGGGGTACACAGGGATTAGTTTTTTATGGCCAGAGTCTGTGGGGTGCAGGGCAGGTTTACGGAGACAGATAGCCCTGGCTCTAGCCCTCTCCCCGTGAGCTGCATCTGAATCACTGGAGGGAGTTGGACTACAAGTGATACAGTGTGGATTTTGTTGCAATCCTGCTGTCAGCCTTCTCATGGGAACCAGGCAATTATGCGGACGGCAGAGAGGAGGTGGCGTGGGGAGGATTACGCTGGCTGTGCGCTTAACAGAGATGGCTGCAGGTTGGGGTGAAATATGAATGGCCTTCCGCTTATTTGCAAGATGGAGTCTGTATGTTACAAAATGGAGTCCTGCTTTAACTGTACACGGGTATGCATGGGAATATGGCAGCACTCATGGATGCATTCGTACAAAAGGGGTGATGGTTCCCAGAAGTCTTCAAGTCCAGGGCCCTGGCCCGGAGTAGCCAAAGGGGTGATGGTTCCCAGAGTGCCTCAAGTCCGGGGCCCTGGACCCGAAGCAGCCATGACTGGGCCTACCTGGGAAGCATAGGAATAACGGAGGGGGGGTCTTAAGTGTCCCCTACTTCCACTCAATATAATAGCTCCACTCATTCATATGAGCTTGCGAAATAGTGTTAGGGACACGCTAAGGGATCCCAAGCTTGTTAAGACTGAGTAAGGGGGGCAGGGCGTGAGGTTGCTGATCTTCCTTACCTTTGTTAGAACCTGTTTCCCGGCGTAGATTCTCTCCAATGCGGTGGCGGTGTTCCGCTCGGTCATTCTGCCGCTGCCATCTTGGAGGAGTCTATTTATAGCACTTCTGTGTTGTGTGACTGTGTGCGCAAACATGTCAGTTTTGTATAATTAATGGCCTGGCCGGTGGGGGATAATAAAATGACCATTTATTTGGGGTGCCAGTGGGCGTTCTGCCCTTGCATATTACTTAGTTTAATCTGGGTTATGATTATAACTATAAGAGTTTGGCTGTGATTAGACAGACTTGAAAGAAGTCTTGGTGGTACATGTTACTGTCAGTTTCTTAACCTCCTGGGCTAATTGATTGCCTGTTTGGTAGTGGTGCGGGGCGGGCGGACTGCATTAAGTAGTTTCTTTGTATGATTGGGGTTGAGATTTGACCCAAAAAAGTGTTTCCCTGACTAAGAAAACTTTAGTATTGTGGTAATGGCACCTTTTTTGGTTAGTTTCATAACCGTGCAGACGGCTCAATGGTAGCTAGTTCACTAAAAATGCATGCCGGCGTAGTTTACTAAAAAAAGAATACTTCCTAGGTGGAGGATATGGATCTTCAGTGTTGGAATCTCTGTGAAGAGTAGATTCCTGTGAGCGAACAAACAATTAACTAAGGGCAGTGTCCAATTTTTTGACTGATCTAGGCTGCACTATCAATTGGTGTTTGATTATGCTTATCATATGTTGTTCTTATATTATCTGTGGCTAGCAAGGGAAAAACCTCTAACCCATCAAATGGACACTCTGGCCATTTGATCTTCTTTTCTCATTGGTATATAAATCCAAATACATCAACCCTTGCCCATGCAAATGAACGATTCATTATTTGTGGTTGCGCTTATAGTTTGTCAATAAAGGGCACCGTGATGTGATCTAAATGTGAGTATATATGTTGAGTGGCCCCATTATTTTTCTTTTCTGCCATGTTGGTACTACTACCTCCATCTGCACAAGTCGTCCATTCATACAGCATATTATTATACTTCCAACATCAGTGAATCTATGATATGCGTATGTTCAGATCATCATTATATAAGAAAGTTAATACTGCAGTGGGGACTTCACAGCGTTGCACTCTGCTGTGCCTTTTGTTGTAAGTCTCCCGGGCTCCCCCGACGCGGGGGAGACTGGGAGACTTAAAGCGAAAGTATCGGCAATTAAAAATACTAAGCCGCACTCCGCGATTGACATGCAGCATTGTATTCATAATTGCTGTGCCTTTCCTTCTAAGTCTCCCGGGCTCCCCCGGCGCGGGGGAGCTTGGGGGACTTAAAGCGAAAGTACCATCAATTATAAATACTACACCACTAGCCAGCAGGCGGCGTAGTATTCATAAATGCTGTTACTTTTGTTTTAAGTTTGTGTTTCCCAGGCTCGGGAAACTGAAAATGAAAGTCGCTGCAGTTGTGATTACTTTGCCGGCCACTGGAAGAGTATTCATAATTGCTGTGACTTTGGTTTTAAGTTTCCCGTGCTCGGGAAACTTAAAAAGAAAGTCACAGAAATTATAAAGACGCAGCCGGCAAAGTATTTACAATCGCCATGATTTTCATTGTACGTTTTCTGAGCTCCCCTGGATTTGGGGAGCAGAGGAAACATAAAAAAGAAAGTCAGGGTAAATATTGATTATTGTAGCGGCCTCCACTCTTCATGTTAAGCTCTGCTCTCCAGCAGCAGCAAGCAAAAGCTCCCAGTAGGGGGCTTTTGATTGATTAGGGCAGCAAGAGCAGAGCTTAAAATGAACAGAGGCGGCTGCTTCGTTTCACAAAATGGAAGCCTCTATGTGAAAACTTTCAGCCTCATTTCATACAATTCTTACATAGGAACTTTTTTAAAAAATCATTTTTTATATATGTTTTATTATGGTCCATCTTTTTACACAATGACATTTTTGACCGAACTTCCCCTTTAATTAAAACCACTTTCATTGAGACTAACAGAAATGTGTATGTTTCCATTTGATTTAGACCAACAGGCACTGAGCACAAATGTGTGGGCAGATTCTTATGTTTTTCATGTTTATCTATTAGACTGTTCAGGTGTTACGCTCCTCTCCCCTGATGTTACTGACAATGCCACTCAGTTTTAAACTTAACTTATTCAATTGACAATAGGGTTGCAGCAGGGACACTTGACAACACCGATACACTTTCGGAGCACATGATAAAGCAACCTGAAAAAATATAAGAGAAGTCATAATTGAAGCAGATGTTCATAAAGCAATTATGCATCACTTCGTCAGAAAATAGAAAGTAGTTGAGCCATTGGTATAATCGGGTAAGGTGGCATGCATGTCAGGCACGTATCTCAGCCACAGTCGCTCAATCTACTGACCTATTTTTCCAGATTTGCACCTCTATCTCATTTACCTTATTTTCCTTACCCATTACCCTCTGGTGTCTTCCCTTTGCCCCATATCCTCAATGTCCCTTCACCCCTTCCTTAAAAGAAACAGGCAGACTTCTGTTCCCCTTTTGCTTGGTCACTTAACTCAATCCCCTTCCCTTACCTCTTACACACCCACTCCCCTTGCCTACACTGTTTAGTCATCAATTCCTTTTCACTAACCCCTTCCATTGTCCTGGATTTCGTGTAGATGATATTCCACCTTTATTTGCTAGTCTTCCCCTGCCAGACATGACAAGAAGCTGCGGTCGGGATCTTGCTGGTAATTGTGGCTATAGGGTCTGCACTTGGACAATGCAGGGCGAAAAACACCAAGGGGAATTGCCTTCCATTGTGCTCTCAAAATGTACTTACCTGGAAAGTCAACTGCATATTTCAGTTCATGGAAGCAGCAGGAACTGCAAGGGGAGTTGCCTGGGATTTGGTGATGGAGAGGGAGTAAGAGTGACCTATCATAAAACTCATCACATGCACCAAAAAAGGGACAGGCCCATTCTCAAAGTGCATCTGAATGAGCGCATCCTAGATACGCTCATTCATGTGCCCTTTTCCACCCCTTTGCACTTTTGCACATATCAGGAAAATTGAACTCATAAACTGTGTGCACTTGACAAATGTTCGAAAATGACTGTCTATCCACGGCATCTGCCAGAACAGATGCAGGGGGAAGGTCAAATCATGACCGTGTAATTTCTGATATTTTAAATGTAAAAACCGTGGTTTAAACCATGTAAGTCACACTTGCAATTCTTTTCTTTTTTCAAGCCTTTCACTAAGACAGACCCTTTGTAGGCCCATCTCGGTGAAATACCTTTGCAACAACCACATGGTTGCAGAGAGTCGGCCACACATTAGTGCGCTCCCAACTCTAATGTGTGCAAGGGGGCTGGATAGTGCATTTTTGCACCACTGTCCAGCCCCTCCTGAAATGCTCAGGTCACCTTTGAGAATAAGGTGACCTGAGCATTTCAGAAAGTAGCGCAAAATGAAACAAGAGCATTCTCTGTGCTCCTTTCATTTGTGCTACTTTGAGAATCTGGCCCATATTATTCTGGACAAGACAAATGAATTAAAACCTTGGTCATTCAGAGTTGGGTGGTAATGGTAAAACTAGAGGTTTTTGGTAAATACTACCGATTTACTGTTGCCCAATTCAGGGTTTGATCAAATACCACTGGCAGTATTCCATTGGAAGACAAGCAGCAGTATTTAAGGCAAACCTTCAAGTCAAAAATCAGCCTATTCTTTTCCTGCAGTTAAGAGGTGGAGGAAAAATCCTGACTTGCATCCAGTTTTTAAAAAACGTTTTTCCTGTACGGAAGTGAAGTGCAAACTTTTTAGTGCAGAGGTGGGCATTTCAAGCATTTCAAATTTCACCACACGTTGCCTTATTAATGTAAGAATTGACCCTTTTGTGCATACAAAAATGTACGTTAGTGGTATGAGCCACTACCGTACATAATCCATTTCCAATTTCACATTTAAGGTGGAAAGGCCTGAAAATATTTTTTCAAAAAAATGTTTACAAAATCCATTTACATTACACCATAGAAGGTGGTATTTAGAATATACCTCTGCCAGGTTCCAGAAATGGCCTGCCCACCAGTGGCAAAGTATGAATTGGACGGATTTTCAGAAATAGCTCCAGTGGTGTTTGATTAAAAAAATGTCCAACTCATGTATTTCAATTGTGCCCATGTACCACAAACAATCCAAAAGCCATTTCATCCACGGATGCTAGTCACAGTGCTATTGAACTCTTTTTGTAATTAACTCACCAGTGATTAATACATTCACCAGAGAATAGGGGAAGCATTCCTTCAGAATAAAACCGAGGGCAAACTCTAATATGATATGGAGCCTTACTTCCTTGGCAAGAAGAGCTGGGAGAGCTATGGAAGCCAAAAGGAGGGCCAATCCAGACGGTCTGGCCTAGCTCTAAGGGCCAAACATGGGCAGGGCCAAAATATTAGCTGTGGGAAGTGGGGGCCAGTGCACAGAGTGGATAGTGGTGCGGGGAGGTGGGTGATGACAGTCTCAGTGCATTTTGGGATGCAGTGGAGGAGCCGCCTGGGGAACGGAAGGAGAGAAAAGAGGTACTGAAGAGGGCGGGCGGTGTAAAGAAAACACTGGGGTGTTTTTGGATGGTGCAGGGGAGGGGGCTGGGGAAGGAAAGTGTGTAAGGGACAGCAATGATTTCTTTAGCCATCTTGGATTGGTGATATCACTTCCAGCGGCCATCTTTGATTGGTGACATCACTTTCTGTGGCCATCTTGGATCAGTGACATCACTTCCTGTGGCCATCTTGGATCAACCACATCTCCAGCTGAAGCCCACAAGAGGCTCCTCTGGGAACACCAATCAGGAAGAAATCGCCTCATCCCAGCAACACCAGGGACAATATCAGAGAGACCAACCACTGAAGGGCTAGGCAATCAGGTGACAAGAGTGCGTGTTATCCCTTCTGAACTCCCTAGCGGCGTCCATCCAGGAGCCTCCCAGTTAAGGGCGGAACAGTGAAGGGTGATGACCAGCTCTTCACCAGCCTCTTTGACTTAGAGCCTTTGCCTTTCTCCCAGTTGCACGTGAGTAGCCCAAGCTTCCTAATTACTGTACTCTCTGCACACTGTGCTACTCACCTATAATGCATTCACTCCTGCTACTCCTCACCTCTCCCTACGCTTTCTCCAATCACGCTACAACGTCCTCCTTTCCTATCCCTTTTATAAAACTTCCAACTCAAAACTCCCTCTACTCTCTCTTCCACCCCCTTCCAACAAACAAAGGTGATGAGCTAACCATATCTCCTGTAACACCTATCCACCTCACCTCTCTGACTCTGAGACTCAACTACTCTACTCTTTCTTAGCTCATCAACTGAGCATTGCACTCTGGTATGCTGAGTCTGTATGCAACAACACCTCCTTTATCACTGACTACTTTCGCTCTAGCTCTCCTCCCCTAGACCTTCTTGCTATCACTGAAACCTGGATTTCTCCATCTGGCACTGCCGCTCTGGCGGCCCCACATGACTCCAAACTATCCTTCACTCAGTCCCCTCAACTAACTGGCAGAGGCGGAAGCGTCAGACTCCTACTCTCTTCCTGCCTCAATGCTTCACACATTTTCAATGCCACATCCTCTCCTACCTCTTTTCAATTCACCATCTCTACTATTGCTCTGCCTCACTCGGTTCACATAATCTCCATCTATCGCCCTTCTGATCCCACAGGACCATTCTTTGATGTTCTTGGGCAACTCCTTAATTATCTTTCCACTAAACATCTCATTCTCTTAGATGACTTTAACCTTCCCTCTCCAACCACTTCTCAGAAGTCTGAACTTCAGTGTTTTCTTAGTGACCATACGCTCTACTCTATCCATAACCTACCTACCCACAATGGGGGAAACTCTTTGGATCTCTTATTCATGCCCACCTCTCTCTCAGCCACTAGTACAACGGTCCCACCATACATATCTGATCACTCAATTGTTTCCACCACCATCTCCTTTCCACCCTCTGACCTTTCCTCACCACTTTCTTCACCTATTACTGAAAGGACTGTAAACCTTCTGACATTCCCCCTTCTCCCTGACATACAGTTCTCACTCTCCTCCTTCACACCTGATGCCTCGTCCACCAACACTACCTTCTCCAGCTTGCAATCCCTACCATTCTCCGCTCACTTGCCACTGCTTACTTTCACCCATAAGTCTCAGCATCCTCAACCATGGGTCACCCCATTCAGACACTCTCACCGCACAAACATGCATCGGCTGCTGTGCAAATGGAGACATACCCACTCGCCTGAGTACCCGCAACTCTACCTTACCGCCCTGAACTCTCTCAAGTTCACTCTTGATTCATGAAAAGGGAATTCTTATTTTATTAATGCTTTTGCATAGTTCAGGCCTTTTGCATATCACAACATAAAATTACGATATATTAAAAGAAATAAAAGACAACATCAATCTGAACACCTAAAACATGATAAATCACTCAATTAAAATACAGCATTAATTATGATACATATTCAATAAAATAGATTATTATAAAACCTCACATCCTCTCAAGACAGTCTGGTTTTGGCTCTTATCCAAATATGATAAGCCGTAGCTAATGCAGTCAAAGGTTTGGCAGAGTAGATCATAGACAAGAACGGATCCGATTCATAACCCCCATGCTCCACGCTGAATCAATCAAATCCCTTATCGTAGAGTGTTTTTAAGCAAGGACATCCCATCAGGATATGTCTAAAAGACTCAATCTCAACCCCACAGATACGACAAAACCTCTGTAATCTAGGTTTCTTAGCCCAGGCCTCTGTAACCTTGCGTACTGGCAAAATGTTCAAACGCAAATATAAAATAAAGCACTGCAGGGGAAGACTACAATATTTGATAAGGTATGTGCAAGGTTTACGCCAGGCAAAACCCTGCTTTGCGAACTCAAGGTATAGCTTGCACAATGTCAGTGCATCAATTGTAGTTACTCGTTCCCACAGTAATGATCTTTTCCTTAGATCAAAGAGGAGGATACCAGGCTCAGACATAACCTCCATTTGAAGACCAATGACTTTTAGATGATTTGATACAATATTTATCAGGCTTTGATTAGCTGAAGTACCAGGTCTGAACTTATTTAAGAAGTGTAATGGTTTTGTTCCTATGCGAGCCTTTGCGCTTCCTATTTCAGCTGTCCTCACAGGTTCCCAGCTTAAGTAATGATTGTGAGGTACACACTTGTTGGTGTTTTTACATACAGTGTTTGCACTTTAATCCATTTGTTTTACATTCAACTCATAAACATAGTCCACCTAGTGCTTGTTTGAATTGTTTCACATTCATAATTAAGACACAAGTTACTTCACTTAGTATATGTCCTTCAGTTATTTGGTGTGACTTTTCTTGGTGAAAGATGTATCATTCTTAAAAAAGCATTTGTGCCTACATTACTTTGAACATGCTATTGTTTCGCCCTTCCTTGGGCTTTATCAAGGCACTTTATTTACTTGTTCAGTGTGTCAATTTGTGTAACATTTCACATTTAGTGTATACATTTCATAGTTGTGACACACACATGTTATTCTGCTTATACAAAAATAAAGATTTTTTTCTTTGTTGTTGTTCACCAGTGAGTAAACTTCTGTGGGTCTTGTGTACCAATTGTTGGTATCTTAGTTTGGGGTCCTGATTAGCGGTTCCTTTGAGTAGTTGCCTATAGTCCTTCCTCTGGTATTTGCCAGGTTTCCTGTTGCTGTTTATATCATGCCCTTTTGGGCTTTTGCTTTGCGTTTCGTCCCGTGCTTAGGTCCGCTTGTTCCTCCGATCTGTTGCCAAGTGCAGTAAATAATAGACCGACTGGTGAATATCGGTCCCTATTGAGCCATGCAGCCACTGACCTCCAACTAATTTTGGACAAGTTAGTTAATAAATAGACGTACCAACAGAAAGGAACCCAAACAGACTAAAACACGGGCAGAGCGCACAGACTGGTACTACTCACCAAAAGCAGAAAATACAGGTCTGAACTTGCCCTGGGCCCCAAGTAGCGGTGAAAATGTGTTTTAAAGTTTCACCTGACTTTACTTCAAGAATGTTCATTAGTAATTTGGTGCACCTCAACTTCCAGAGCGTAGCAAGCGATTTCAATCCGAGCTCCATTCTTAATGCCTTAACTGAGACCGATTTAGGCACCCCCAAAATAGGCCTCAGAAGTTTTCCCTCAATTTTGTTTAACCAATTAGCATTGACACCAATCATAGATTTAAACCGTACATCAAGGTCGGGATAGCCAATTTGGTGTATACCTCAAGGAGGCCTTCTACTGACTCTCCTTCCCTAGTTCTGATGTAATTTTTCAAAACCTGCCACTTGCGCAACAACTTTGTGGTCACAGGGCTCCCAACTGTGGTCACAAATGGTATCCCAGGAAATGGACAACCAAAATATGTATAGGTCTTAACCTGGCTCAATTTGGTCATGTCTAACCACCAATTGCGATTCACAATCTTCTTTCCCTTGCACTGCAGTTGCAAGATCTTAGTCTTCTGAAGATTAATTATCATACTGTTATCTTTTGCATATTGAGCAAGGGCGTCTATGAAGTGTTGGAGGCCCAGCGGATTGCGATAAAGTATTGCGGTGCCATCCAAATAACTTATAGAGGACATAGGTACACCCTCCAAACGAGGAGGAGGATTAGAACACACAAGCCAGGGACACGCCTATACCCACCACATAGAGATTAAAGAGCCTATTGGTGGCAACCAGAGAAGCAAACATTTCTTCCTGGGATAAACGCGCTGACACTGAGGTATCAGTATACAGAAGTTGTATGAAGAAAAGACGCTGCAGGTCTTTATGCCAAGCAGTCAGTTTATTCCAAAGATGTTCTCTGACCACTGAATCAAATGCGGCAGAGTAATCGACAAAACAGAGACAGAGAGCCCCATCCATTCCATTATATGTGTCAGACAAAAGTAACTGCAAGGCCCACATGGTTAATACTGTGGAACAACCTCTCCTGAAACCAAGTTGTTGCGGTTGGAGGAGATGTAGATTTTCTACCCGTGTTTCCAGTAGTTTTAGTAATATAGTGGCAAACACTTTATTATTTGAATCTGGTATAGCTAGCAAGCAATAATTTTGTGGGTCATTGTTAGGCCCTTTTTTATGTACCGCTATGAGGATTGATGATCGCCAGCTATCTGATATCATGCCACTATCCAATATTTCCATAACCATTACATGGAGAACCTCTGCCCAAAACTGAGGATTCCCTTTGATTAGAACGTTGGGTAGCCCATCCGTTGCCGGGGCTCGGGAGGATTTCATCCACATAATAATTGTGGCGAAGCTAGTACTGCTCATCCTATCGATTAAAATCTCGTCTTCTTGGCTTGGCTTAATGGCCATGCAACTACACGATTCACTATCCTAGTATGCCTCCATGATAAATTGCTACCACCGTTGTTCACGGATCCCAGATAATTCTTTTGGGGATTTACCAACCAAATGGGTTTGATACAGGGACCAACATTTACACAAATCATTGGTTTAAATAAGCCTAAAAAACTATTTCCAATTGGCAGTTATGACACTGCTTTTATATGCCCTAGTCAATTCTTAAATCGTGTTTTTGAAGTTGTCATTCAAATTTCTGCCTAGCAATTGCGATGGCATTGTTGTGCCTATTGATGGCCAAATCACACATTAAAGCTTTCTTCTTCTCATAAATTCCTATGTCAAATGGGTTAAACCCAGTACCATTCAGAAGGAAGACACGCCCAGGCCCGCCCACAAATACACAGCTGCACATGGGCAATGCGCTGTTCTTGGAAGCAAGACCACGGAGCGCAACAGAGGTTCAAATCACAGATCTGGGCTTAGAAACCGAACTCATGTATGGTATTAGGAGCATTATAAAAAAACAATTAAATAAAAAATAAAATAAATCTGCAACAGATATCCTAATTGTCCATTACAATTGATATATAGATCCTGCGGCTTCCAACGCAGCTCCTCAATATACTCACAGATTTTCCAGCTATTGATCTCTGTCCAAATAATATGATTACCTTGTGCGGATGTCTCAGCCCGACTCAACATTGGCCTATACCTTGTCTGTAAATTAATGTCAAACGTGGTCTTCAGCATTGCATGATCGCTTAACATAGTAGGATTAATCACATAATTAAATCAAAGGGAACGAAGAACATTAGTGACAAACATACAATCAAGGTTCAGAGAGGAATCACCTGCCTGCCTCGTGACAATGTCAATCAGAGAAACCTCCCCACTAGGTATTAGGGGCTCTAAATGGTAATGTAACAAATTGTTAACCCAGACTACCCCGCACTTGATTAGTTCATGTGCGTATAAGCTAGCTGCTACAGAATTTTTCTTAAGTGTAGATGTAGGTCCCAAGATGGTAAACCATGAGTATTAAAGTCCCCTGCGACCAGTATTTCACCCCCATGATGTAAATTACACCATTTAACAATAGTACTGTTAATGCTCTCCCTTAGATGATCGGACAAACGACCATCAGGAGGATCGTAGACGTTAACAATCCACGTAAGTACGTTGATAGATGGGAACTTAGCAATGGTAATCGGCATGCAGTTAGAGGGCTTCCCATCCATACTGAACCATTTAGCGCCCATTGTGGAGCATACACCAATTCAGTGACCCCCCCTTCGGGCGACCTCGAGGGTTAAGCAGAGCTTTCCGTGTGACTACAGTGTAACCATCCAGGTGAAGATCTGTACTGAGCCAGGTTTCTTGTAAAAGGAAAATGTCGGCTGAAATTAGGTCATCAACTTCAGCCAAGTGAGAAGAAAAAGAGTTTAGCCCTGAGAATTCCAGGATAGAAGAGAGCATTTCCATCCATACACCCGGTTTCATTGCTGGCAGTCAGCATGTACTGAGTGCCATGTGCAATTTTCCTTTGTCCCCGACTTTTTTGCTGTGATTGCACCCACCGCCATGCCAGACCTTTAGATTGATTGTGTCTTAGCTCTCCTGGTTCCCCCAAGCAGTTCCCAGGCTTGGTAGATTCACCATTCTGCCAGACTCCCTGACTTATCTGGGCAACAAATCCCAGAATACGTAAGTCCATAGCTGCAGAGAGTATTCTTTCCACCGCCACCAGAGAAACACAGAACACGATAGGCCAATTTGTTACGCTGTGGATAGTTGGCAACTCCACATATTCAATATTGCGGGTTCGTAAGATTTGTAGGC
Source organism: Ambystoma mexicanum (assembly GCF_040938575.1). Lineage (NCBI taxonomy): Eukaryota > Metazoa > Chordata > Amphibia > Caudata > Ambystomatidae > Ambystoma > Ambystoma mexicanum. Next base: position 768,157,203 of record NC_090921.1, read on the forward strand.
CCTTAATTTGTCTGAAAAAGGCCATTAGATTCTTCTAGACGAGAAATGGGCTTTCATTTGTAGGCTCTATTTCCTCAAATCGTAGTGCCCGTTGGCCTACATCATTTGTGGTTGTGTGCTCCTTCTTTCTCCTGCTGTGTACTGTTTGTAGGTCATTGCCCCCATAATTAGAGTTCATCATCACAGAAGGATTCGCGGTTGCAAGGGGATACAATTGAGGACCACGAGTGAGATAATCTCTAGGTTCCATTTCCATGTTATTAGCAAATATTGCATTCCTAATGGGGCCCTCAAAGTTGCCCCAGCCATAATTGGGTGTGGCTGGGAAAATTGCTGGGAAGGAATGAAAGACTGTGCAGAAGACACTGCTGCCATATGATACATATGTACCGGTTGGCTTGGTAAATAATGGCTGTTCCCAAACCACCCCAGACAGGGACGTCATTTAGAGGTTGCCAGGGGTGACACCTGCGACCCCTGTAGTCTCCCTTGCAACCCCTAAAAAAATTATTTTTAAAATGTAAAGTTTTTAAAATTACTAATATTGAGGCTCATGGGCTGTGGCCAGCAGCATATGAATCTTTGTTTCTGGAATGGATGGTTTTCTGATAGCTACAGCTGGTAAAATAGCTCAGTGGGTTGAGCGCTCGCTGCTCCAATGTGTGTCTGATCTGCAGGTTGGAGGTTCGACTCCCGACAAGGTCAACTCAGCCTTTCATCCTGTTGAGGTTAATAAATGAGTACCAACACAGGTTGAGTGATATTGTATGTATATTTGTTCCATATGAAGCGCTCAAGCGTAAGTGCTGTATAATAACATACTTTTATCGTTTGGTCTTGGACGTCTGCTTGCATTCACAGTAATTTGGTAATATGGGCCTATATGCACTGATATTAAAGATACATATGGTGATACATTCTTGTATGAAATGTATATCACTTTACAGTGATATCGTAGCCATATTTTTTTGTAGTGTACTTAGAAACAATGTTATGTGATGCCACTTTCTGTTTTGTGAAGGGGAAAGGTTGTGTTCCATCGCTTCCTGTGATGTCACTTGGGGGTGGGGTCAAATGACATCACTTCCTATGACGTCATCAGAGGTCACAGGCCATGTGATGTCACTTCCACTACCCCTGGCATTTTGGTGAATTGACGTCCCTGACCCCAGTCCTTGCGTTATTACTGGAGGAGCCAGATAAGTTACCCCTCGTGCTGGGTCGACTGGGGGATAACTTGCAATTGCGACTGTTGATGAGGTGGCTTATGATATTGAGTGGCATTTAAATGTGGCACCCCTTTTCCTGCTGGTCTTCCATGATAATTGGCGTATTAGCCGTTCTTGAAAGACCCTGCCCTTGTACTTGTAGTGTCGGATGTCGTTAGTTCTGGGAATTGCAGCCACGTGCCCAATGTTCCAGGTAGGTGCAGGCTCTGTTTATCCCTAGCTCTTCTGCTTCACTGACTCCGACTCTTCTTAGCCTTCTGGCACAGTCTTGACTTGTTCTTAAGACACTGTCCCCACGAGATCGTCTGTGGGGGACATGGAGGGCATGCGATAGATGGATCAGTACGTATTGTGGGTGCTCCCTTCTTTCCACCTGTGTGCTTTCTACGAGTAAAGATTTTGTTTGATACGTGACATTTTGTATGGCAGCTTTATGTTGAATAGTTAAAGCAGGTTGCTTTGGTTGAACAATAGTTACCACCAGTCGAGAATAGTTATCCCTAGCTCTTCTGCTTCACTGACTCCGACTCTTCTTAGCCTTCTGGCACAGTCTTGACTTGTTCTTAAGACACTGTCCCCACGAGATCGTCTGTGGGGGACATGGAGGGCATGCGATAGATGGATCAGTACGTATTGTGGGTGCTCCCTTCTTTCCACCTGTGTGCTTTCTACGAGTAAAGATTTTGTTTGATGCGTGACATTTTGTATGGCAGCTTTATGTTGAATAGTTAAAGCAGGTTGCTTTGGTTGAACAATAGTTACCACCAGTCGAGAAGCCTGTGACACTTAAATCCGTGGCATGGATGTCGATATGGTCAATGCTGTACAAAGCATGCTGTATTCTTCAATTTGGACTGTTTATTATCCTCATGGTTTGATAATAAAACAGTTGTAGGAGAGTTCGCACTATTGGCCAAAATAACATCAACAACTAACGCCAAGACGCTTTTGAGTTCATTCTGCTCGCTTGCAATAGTCAAACACAATCCAAAAATGACATCAATAGTAATTACAATAGAGCTAAGGGTAGGGGGAAAATACATCTCATGTGCTTCTAATACTTGTTTACTCGAGGACTCTGGGGTAGTTTGCGTACCGGCAGCAATCGCCATCTGATCAGGACTACCCGACAGATTAGTAGCAATAACACCAGATAGATCATTTGTCACCTTAGACTGGCTCACCCAAGCACTTCCGGTGCAAATTTAAACACACATTTAAGAGTGAATTATTGTTATCCATTGTCTTAATTAATGACAGTGATTCCTCAAAGTGATTAATATTAGCACCTTTTGTCATTTGCTGAGATTGCGACTTATTAGTGGGCTAAGTGATTTTTTGATCCTCCGTCGATTTATTTAACCTTCTATTTAAAACACGAGTGGCCGAGGGAGAGGGGGGCACCGTCACCCTCCATGGTCATAGTGGCTTTGCCCTGTTTGTTAGGTTTTACTTCAAGACTGGATTTACCGGCCAACTGCCCACGTTTAGCCAGATGCAGCCATTTTGTACGGCTACTCAATGGGTAGATGCAAGTAAAAGAAGATTTCATCCCATGCTGGTATGCACGGTAAATTTGTTAGCAGAACACGCCAACCGCACTGCCGATTGCCGATTGAATATTACCCATCTGTGGTAGGCAATGCTGTAGTCAAAGTGAGGTAGGAGGTGATCACTTACCCTGCACCCAGAGTTGCCACGGATCACCACGGACCACTCACCTCACCACTCTGCAGTATTGATTTTCATAATCATTGTCATATTGGAGTGCCACTGGAGCGTCACACCGTGCCACACCGCGCCCTGCAGAGTTTTTAACTTTTTAGTTTCAGCAGACCAAGGGATCCAGACATGGCAGAGCTCACAGTACGCAGGAGCCTCTACCCTCCACTCCTCTACAATGATAGAGGAAAGGACCTCCCAGCATCTCGACATATCAGTGTATCAAGCCACACCTCCAGCAACAACAATTGTAATTGCAGCAGGCTGCTCTAGGGAATTCTACCTAACCCTCCTTGACTCTCACGCCAACCATCCTCACCAGCTACAGCACACCCTAAACTCACGCCTCACTCCTCCTAAGTCTGACTATCAACTCCACCATCACAGGGAATGACCTCTCTGAATACTTCAGTGCAAAATTTTCAAAATTAGAGACTCTCCCCATACCTTCATCACTCTCCACCTACATTGTACACTCTGTCTACTCTACCATCATCCTCTGCCTCCATCTCCCACTTTAGTCACACTAATGCTGACAAAGTCCTATCTCTACTGATGAAGGCTAACCCATATTGTGCCCCATCAGACCTTCTGGCACCTCAGCTACTCAAGCCTACTGCCCCATTAGTGGCCTCTCCCCTCGCTGAGCTCTTCAACCTGTCCTTTGACTCTGCTTGCTTTCCCTCTGTTTTCAAAACAGCCACGGCCATCCCTCTCCTAAAAAAGCAAGGGGCTGACCCAAACCTACCGGCTAACTTTCACCCTGTATCTGTCCTTCCCCCGCTACTCTAAAGTGCTCAAAAGGGTTGTGCTTAACCGTCTTTCTTGAGCATCCACAACCTTTGAGAACCCCTACAAGCAGGTTTCCACTCCTGTCACTCCAAATAAACTTCTCTGTTATTTTATGTTATTTAAACTTGTAACAAGCACATTCACCTAAAGGGTGGCTTGGCGCGAGGAGTCTGGAATGGCTGATGGACCAACCAGAGCTAAAATAGCAGAGTTTTAAGAGAGCACTGAAACTGTAAGTGATTTTCAGTGCACCTAAGGGCAACCGGGAGGTTGTTCCACAATTTACTGGCAGCCACAGAAACGGCCCACCCTGAGATGATAGTAAACCCGATGGACCAGACATAGAGATTTAAACCTGATCCTTTTAGCCACTGGAAGCAAGTGGAGGGATTGTAATACTGGGCTAATATGAGTGCCATAGGGGGTAGAGGTAGCCACTCAGGCAGCGAGGTTCTGCAGCAGCTGCAACCGATGAATGAGGCCAATAGGCTGGGCCAAATATAGAGCATTGCAGTAGTCTAAGCTGCTCGTAACTGACATGGCTCCTACTGCTGGGTGCAAATGACTAGGTAAGAAAGGCAACACTTTACAGAGCACCTTCAACAAGAAGTGACCCGGTTTACAGACTGTACTCACCTGGGGAGCCATGGAAAGTGAAGATGAAAGGTAGACACCAAGATTCTTCTGAATGTGTCCAACTTCATCGCCTCTGCTAAGCACTCCAACCTATCCTCTATCCTAATGCTTCTTGACCTGTTTGCTGCCTATAACGCTGTCACTATGATCTCTTTAATACTATCTTTTTTCTTGGGATTCGCGATCAAGCCCTTGCCTGGATTGAATCCTACCTTGCACCTCACCAATTCTCTGTCTCCTGGAGCAATAACACCTCTGAACTCACTCCCCTAACTGTTGGTGTTCCAAAAGGCTCTATCTTGGGTCTGCTACTCTTTAGACTCTACACCTCTGCTCTTGGGGCACTAATCTCCTCTTTTGGGTTCTCGAACCAACCTTTTGCAAATGACACCCAAATCTTGTTCTCTTTTCCTGAAATCTCCATTGATCTCTCTATCAGCATGTCCAACTGGGTCTTCGCCATTAAATATTGGATGGCTTGGCACTCTCTAATGTTACACTCTACCAAAACAGAGATACTCTTCTTCCCTACCAAAAGCTCTTTCTCATATCTCCCTCTGCCAACACAGCACCTACCACTCTTCACTACTCTTTTTCAACTAGAAACCTAAGTGTTTTCTATGGCCCGTCTCCCACATTTCATCTCCAAAACTGGAACAGCAGCTCACCTCAACCTCCTTAATATTAGGAAATTCAGACACCTCCTTCCGCTCAATGCCGCCAAGCATCTCTTAACCACTCTTGTCTTCTCTAAACTAAGACTACTGTGCCAGCATCCTTTTTGGTCTTGCCAGCTATGCTTTCTGTCCTCTTGACAAGATCATTAACTTCGCTACCAAGCCTCTGTTTATGAACTTCCTCACTTCACACCTACTTCCTCATACAGTCACCAGACAGGATGTCTGACGATGCAAAACTGGGCCAGATTTACATTTCTCCTCCTGGTTCACAAATCTATGCATGGTAAGGTACCACTGTATCTATTCTCTTCTATTCAATTATGCAAGCCTTATCGTAATCTCTGTTTTGCCTCCTCGACTACCCCTGTGTTTCCTCTCGTTTCCGCTCTTCCTCTCTTCTTGCTCCACTTGCATGGAATTCTCTTCCCCTGGACATCCGAGAAACAGCCCACACAGATTTGTTTAAAACCAAACTAAATGCTAACCCCCGAGTTACCCTCTTTATTGACCTCTCATCAGCCTGCTAGCTAACATGTTTCCCTTAGCCTGCAGCCTACCTCTGTGCCTCACTTGTTCTGCCTCCACTCTAGCACTTCACCCACCATGGTCACATCCCAAGTACAGATGGCCATATTTCCTACCTGCACTTAAACATTTTCAATGTTTGTTGTACTTAATCTATGCATGTTCACGTATGTACTGTCCCCGGTGACTGTTCCATTTACTCCCCTCCACAACCTGGTCAGAATGTCCCTCACACTCACCCATTGTAAGAAGTTCACTGCTTCCTGTCAAACCTGATTTCTTTTCTACTGTATGTTCTTTGTGATCAAAAGAGTACTGTTGCTCCTATATATAAATAAATAAACATCCAAAAGAAATCGCTGGGGGGCTAGGAAAGAGGGATAGCGGTGCTCTAGACACAGCACCAGTGTATTTTTGCATAGGGCGCAGAAAGAGAAAAAGGAGATGGTGGCGCTGATGTGGAAGGGGCTGTGGGTAATGGAGGCTCCTAGGGAGGGGAAGAGTGCAGGGCAAGGGCTGGAGAAGAAATTGGTGGCACATATTATGAAGCAATGAACATGCTTTAAATCCGCTGCCAGTTCACTCTCAGCCATACCCTGTCATACCGAGAAGTGCAGTGTTCCTCATGTCCTGCCTCAGCTAATCAGTGAGTTGCAGAGTTCAGGACAGCTGTGCTCCTATACGTGTGGCCATTACGTCAGGAGTGCATTTTTAATTTTTTTAATTCATTCTGCGACATGAGGGAAGCAGGTGGTGCTCATGGTCAGCCCTTACTTTGGGCTGGCACTGACACAAATGTAAGTTCTGGCTAGAGCCAGAGCTTTGACCCTGGCCTGCCCAAGCCCCACCAGGCTCACCCAATTCTATTAGCAAGTAGGAGTCTTTGTCTCGGGAGGATAGCTCAGGGGCAACGTGCTCGCCTTGGAAGCAAGATGACACGGAGTAACACAGGTTAGATCCCCGGGTCTGCACCTAGAAACCTTTGGGTATTAAGCACGTTATAAATAACCTATCATATCATATCATAAACTGCTAATGATTGTGGCAGACAAATGGTACATTGTCCGCACTGGTGTCAACATTACCATCCAGAGTCACAGAATACGTTATTCAAGTGTGCATATTGCCGATGGGGAGCATACATGAACATACATTTGTGGCCTATACTCCTCTCCCTCTCACTCACTCATTTAGGAGACCCATGTTTGGGGGCAGCCAAGGTACAGATGAGTTTAAGCTTGCCTGGATTACTACTCTCTTTATAAAAACAGGCCTCAGCCCCCCTGGTACCAGCGAATTACTGGCCTAGCATGAATATACCTTTTTAATTGAAATTTAGATCGCGTTGCAAACATTCAGATTTCAGAGCACTTGAATAAACACAATATTTAAAATAAATGGCAGTCTGGCTTTAGGCAAGGGCATGGCACAGAAACAGCCTTTCTGGATTTAAAATCCAGGCTGTTGCAGGTAATGGACAAAGGATAAGCTACGTTCATTATGCTGTTTGACCCATCTGCGACTTTCGACCTGGTTGACCATCCATTATTGATCACCAGGTTGAAGGAAGTGGCCGCTTTCTCTGACAAGGCGACACTGTGTATCCAGTCATTCTTGAGTAACAGATCCGAGTGTGCAACAAGGATGCAGAGTCTGCACCAGCAACATTGCTTTTTGGGGTGCCACAGGGGACGTGCCTTCCCCCTTCACTGTATAATATCTTTACGGTACCTCTCTTCAACCTGCTGGAAGAGAAAGGCCTGGTTTATGAACTATGCAGACGACACATAATGTGCCATACCCCTATCTGGCATTCACGAATAGGATACCAAGAAGATTAACAAGATATATCAAGCGATACAGGCCTGGATGGTTGAAAGTGGCTTGGCCCTGAACAATGAAAAAACATAGCTGATGTTAGTAGGTACAGAAAAGAAAATCATGAAGATTGGAGCACAATACTTGCAGTCTCAGGTTGCTGAATGCAAGATTGCCACAAAAAGAAAGTTATGACTCTTGGGATATACTTACACCAGAACCTTAATATGCGTACTAAGTTAATAGTCTGGTCTCCACTTCTGCCTATTATATTAAGTTGCTGGCACAGCTACGACCATGTATCTCAACAATTAAATGCAAAGCGAGGGCCATTATCAGCGCTAAAATAGACTACGGTTGTAGTTTGATTGTGTAGATCTGTAAATGTGACTGCAAGGCTGCCAATAATACAGAATAGTGCAGTAAGAATTACGGCTGGCTTAAAAAAGAGGCACCATGCATCCAAAGCCAGGAGAGGATTACATTGGCTCCCTATTGAGGCCAAAATTGAATAGCGACTCCACATGATTACTCACAAATGTTTGGCAGTGTGCAGTGCTGTTTACCTGGCTGAAGCTTTGGAGAGTAAGCTGCACACACAAGATCTTAGGTCCAATAATCTCAATTTATTGAAGGTGCCTAGATGCAAATTTACACAGGTAGAAAAGGGAGCCTTCTTTGCTGCAGCACCGAAAGCCTGGAACACTACACCACCGGATCTGAGAGCAATGAAATCTACAGAATTGTTCAAGAAGAAGCTAAAAACACTTTTCAGATAATCACTTATGGGTTGTTTTTTTTTATTACACTTGCCATTGTGCCTTTATGGTTTACACTTGGTATCAGGCTCGGACTGGACTATATAGCAATAGGCCCATGGCCGAACCAAAAACACAAAATGCTGATGTAGGCCAGTTTTTTGGGTCAAAGTGAGCCACTTTTTCAGCTAATGTGGGCCAGTTTGAGGAGTTACTTCACTATACGGCTAATAGTTTTGGCCAGTGTTGCTGAATAAGTATTCTTTAAAATGCACAATTTGCATCTCACTTAATCAAAATAACTCCCCCATGGGGACTATTCAAACAGTGTCACAAAAGGAATGAAAAGACATTTGCAACTGTGGGCCACTTTTTCATGGTGATGACACTATTCTGTGACGCAGTGTCAGGGTAGCCGGGAAACTTGCCCACGGAGTGTAGACGAAGAATTCTACCCAACAATGTAACCCTGTGTATGGAGTCAAAATACCATACGAGGGATCTATTATTTGGAAGAATGGACCCAAACATGAACTGCAGACCTAGAGCCGGAAAGGAAAAAGCAGGTTAACAAAAGCTTTTCACTTTTTAGGCAAGTAACAATGTATCCAAACAGGACTAACCTTAACCGAGCTTCTCACAAGTATAGAATAGCAAAAACCCTGGCTGGTCGAAATAGGTGGAATTAATTGATTAGCAAGGAGGTATGCAAATCTGGAGGGAACAAGGTACAAAGATACAGCAGTGAGGCTTTGGTATAATGAAAGGAAAGGGGAAGGACCAAGAGATCAGAAAGGATTAGAGGTGTCCTTACCGTGTTCCTGTTGATGATGAGCCTCTGGCGTGAAGAATAGATGAAATTATCACTCTTGAGGTAGTTCCGGAAGCAACACCAAGGAAAAGACTACTCCCATGCACAACGGAATGCCTAGTGGCCAGGAAGTCACTCGAAGAGCCCGTCGGAACATGGACGCTCCCAAAACACCCTCCAAGTACCAGGAAGTCTCTAGTCCGTACAAGGATGAAAGGGAGTGAGAGTCTTTCGGACTACCAGGTAGGGATCAGAGGCGGGGATCCCATCCAGAGAGCAGTTCGATGGAAGTCTAATGTGCAGGTAATCTTTAGAAGATGAAAGATGAAAACAATCCGTTTAACAATCCGGGTCGGCAATGTGATGGCAAGGAACAATCCAAAATAGAGTGGAGGAAGAAGTCCGAGGAGCGGTCCGGGTCGGCAACGTGGAAGACAAAGGTAAGCCAAAATCGAGAGGAGACAGAAATCCTTTTGTGCAGTCCGGGTTGGCAACTCAAGAGGTTAGTGAGACAGCAGTTCACAGAAAGCATAATAAAGTAAAAAGAACTGGAGAGACATAGGGTAACAAGGGTAGGAGTCACGTGCAGCAGAAGTTCAAGGACAAAGTAACAGGTCAGGAAACTAATAAACCAAACTTGAGTATTCGCTAGATACGTAGCGTATTTCAGCCAAAATCAGAAGCACTGGTCCAAAGTCAAGGCGGAGTTTAAATGGTCATGAAATCATGCGACAGAGCGTGCACGTGATGATGTATGCCTCATTGTTTACATCCTAGTTTCCACAGCAACCGCCATCGGAATGTAAACAGCGCTGTTTCTTTAAGACAGTGAAACCTGTAGTATAACGCTTTCCTGAATAGTGACAGGCAATACTTGGGAAGGTTTGGACACTCTATAAGACAACCTTCTGGGAATATGTGACGTACGGGTAGAGGAATCACTAGGGTTCCTGACACGCAGGCCATAACTGGCCCGCGTCAGCGGTTTGCGCTGACACAAAGCCTGTTTGGTCTGTTCGGGCTGATCGGCGGTCGGCGTGTCTGACGGTTAAAGTTCTGTACACCCCACCGGATTATAGACGGGTGGTGAAATTCCATTCTTTTTTCCCCACCTGATTGGTTATTGGAGTTTTTAACATGGGGCGCTGCTGTACTGATCTGATCTGTATCCACTGGATGTTTTGATGGGGTTACGTGATATTCTGGGTTTTATCAGTCTAAGGACTGTGAATAAACTTAGTTTATTGGGGAGTGAAAAAGATAGCAAATTGCCTAGCACAACTAACAGTGTCTCTATAAAATCCCCCAATTTTGGTCTGTATGGTGCTTTAATTAACGCAAGGTCTGCTATAAAAAAACGCTATAGGCCTGAATGACCTTTTGATCTCACTGCACCTAGATTGTCTTTTCATCACAGAGACATGGTTCCAAACCAACTCAGTATCAGTGCTCCACCTGCTTGTTCCCCCAGGTTTCTTGATTACATTTATGAATCGGGAGCATAAGAGAGGGGGTGGGAGTTGCTTCTGCTTTTAGATCGAAATACTACAATGGGAGGAACAGTCTCAGGTTATCAACTGTACTTTTTCAATCTCAGTAAGTGATTCCATATGGGTACTGCTTTTTTACTGACCAACAGGTCCAACTGGTGTTTTCTTTGAAAACTTGTAGACATTTCTTGCACCCGAGGAATTGCAGTGCTCAAAATTGTTGATTCTTGGGGATGTTAATTTATGGTGTAATTACTCTGGTAGTATAGACTAGCTAAGGCTGAATGAAATAATGACTGTACACGATCTATCATCTTTGATTTCCTCTGCTACACATAACTTGGGCCACTATTTGGACATTGTACTATATACAGGGTGGAAATTCTCCATTGAAAAAATATGCCATGGTTGTGATGTTTTCTATTATTCCTGACAATTTATACATTTAGAACAATATCCATTCAAACTTGGTGTTGTCCCGCAGTAAAACAGCCTTTGATGCTATCACTGGACCTCACATAGAAGAAGGTCTACTACCATTCACAGCTGGAAAAGACTGTGAAATATATTACCAGACTAATATCGCATCAATGAAGAATTGCTGTGATGCTAGGGCTCCTCTGAATCTAAAAAACAAAATAAAAATAAACTTAATGCCTGGTTTTCGGAAATCTTGAAAGAATTAAAGCAGAATTACAGAAGGGAAGAAATTATTTGGCGGAAAATCAATAACCCATCGTCTCACCATGATGCCAGAGAGGCACTGGCGACATGTAAACAAGGAATTGCCCAGGCAAAATCGCATTTTCTCCAAAATCAAATTTCCTCCTCAAAATATCCCTCTAAGGAGCTATTTACCACAATTAAGAAACTTTCCCCCCATTGTGTGCCTCATCTAAGTAAATTCCATCTTGTATTTTAGCTAATGAGTTTAATGTGTTTTTAATGACAAGGTTAATACTATTAATGGGAACATTGATTCTCAAACCATTAACACAATAATACCTTTCCCCGAGCATGATTGCTTAAATGTTCCCATTCCTACCTCATCCACTTTTTCCTTCTCACCAGTGAATTCAGAGGATATTGAAGCCCTGATTCTTACATTGAAGCCTACTAATCATGATTACGATCTTATTCCTGCTTACATGGCAGTAAACATGCATCTTCCCTTAAATATTTTTTGATGGACTTTGTGAACGCCTCCTTGACTCAGGGACTGGTGCCACAGGACCTAAAGAAATTGGTCCTTTAGCCTCTGCTAAAAAAAACAACATTAGATCATCAGATTTTGGGAAATGATCGGCCTATTGCAGGCCTACATTAGACAGCAGAAATGTTGGCAAACATAGTCACCACACAGCTGCAGACCTACTCGGAGGAAAATGCCACCTTAGACATCTTCCAGTCTGGTTTCAGACCCGGTCACAGGACTGAGACCGCCTTGGTGGCTGTGTGGTACGACATTTTGAGGGCCGCTGACGAAGGTGATTTGAGTATGTTGATCATGCTCGGCCTGTCAGCAGCCTTTGGCACAGTAGATTTTGGTTTACTACTGAAGAGACACTCAAAGGTCACCCGGGTTTTGGAGGATACTTTGAAATGGTTCTCTTCTTTACTGGAACATAGGACCCAAGTAGTGAAACGTGGAGACCTTTACACTGGTGACGTGTTAGTCCTTTGCAGAGTTCCACAGGGGTCCTTGCTGTGCCCTATACTGTGTAATGCCTATCGTCAGTCTTTGATGGACATCTTTTCCAGGTTTAATCTGGAGTATCATTCCTATGTGGATGATACGCAAATTTGCGTTAGATTGAAATCTGTTCCAGAAACAATAGACCTTGTCCTAGCTTATGCTAGTGCCATACAAAATTGGATGACTGAAATCAAGCTTTGGCTTAATCCTAATAAAACTGAGGTGATAGTGTTTGGCCCAAAAAATCTTTGCAAGGATTATCATGCCAAGTTTTCCTGTCCAGCCATCTTCACCACAGATATTACCTTTTCCAGTAAAGTAAAAAATCTTGGGGTTTACTGGCAAACATCATTGGACTATAATGTTCAGGTCTCAGATATAGTTAAAGCCGTTTTTTTACCAGTTTAGGTTATTGAAACCTATTTGACCATTTATCCCAGAACTGGATTGAGCAGTGTTCTTGGGAACCATGGTAAATTCCAGGCTTGATTACTGTGGGACTCTTCTTCTGGGAGCACCAGAAAGTCAACTACATCGCCTGCAGGTAGCCCAGAACGCTGCCATTAGATTGATTTATAATCTTCCAAAAAGGGCTTCTCTCTCCACATATCAGAGGAGATTGCACTGGCTTCCGGTCAAAAAGAGGATCGGATTTAGAACACTTTGTGTAATCTATAAATGTATTCAGGGAGCGGTACCTAAATACTTGATATCCAAGGTTCAGCTCTATCAGCCCCGTCAAGCATTGCGTTCATCCAGCCAAAATATGTTAGCAGTCTCCCTTTCTCATTATGCCACCGAGGGGGATCGTTGTTTTTCCATCAAAGGTCCTTGCCTCTGGAGCTCAATTCCAGCTGATTTACGGAACATTCCTTCCCTTGCAGTCTTCCGTTCTAAGCTGAAAATGTTCCAGTTCAAATGAATTGGGAATCCAGTGATTGGACCTTAAAATTGAGCCAGCATAATAACATCTGTGCCTAGATGCAGGATATGTGTTTGGTTCTGGAAGGATTTGCGCATTACAAATGTTTTTTTTTTTTTTTATTAAGTTTTCAAAAACCAAACAACACATTACAACTGTTTCAACACGCAAAAGCATCATTAGACAATCACATTTCCTTTAGAACTCCCCAACTCCCCCCCCCCCCCGTGAACTAGAGCCTATTCTCGTATATATTATGTTGGAGCATTATCGGGTGGCCCAATTCTTAAGTGGCCATCATCCGGGTTTTCTGTTTCCTTGTTACCCTGGTAGGGATCAGCCATAGAGGTTATCAATTGCCGCCAGGCCAGCAGGGGCCCTACTTCCTTCTCTCCCCCCCTGGTGACTGCTTCAAACCAAGCTACAGATTCACCTTCCGCCCACTTCAAGAGGTCCGCCCACCATAGTTCCACCCTAGGTCTATGGGCCTCCTTCCAGCCCATTGCGATCCTGCGCTTGGCCAAAACATAAGCCAAGTCCTTCATCTTGCTCATGTGTTTAGACTGCCTGGGTCTGGGGAAGAGCCCTAGCATGCATGACCAGGCCGATTCCACGTCTAGCACCACACCCCCACCAGCCAGCTTCATTTTAACCTCATCCCAGAACCTGAGCACCTCCGGGCAAGCCCAAAACATATGTAGCAGCCCTGCATCCACCTCCCCACACCTGGGGCATTGCTGCGCGGCTAGACCCCCAAACCTTGCAATCTTCCCGGGAGTCAGATAAACCCTGTGGGTAACGTACAGCTGAAGCTGCTGGAATCTCGCGTTCCGGGACACCTTTTTATGGTACCTCTGAGCCCATTCCCATTGCCCGTCTGTCATAGGTCCTCCCACCTCCTCTTCCCAATCCTGTCTTAGTTGGAGCAACTCCTTCCCCGCCCTCACCCGCAAGAGTTCATATATCCTTGAGATTTCGTGCCCGCCCTCCGACACATCGTACATGGTCTCCAGGGAGGCGTCAGGCTCCCCCGCTAGCGCTGTCTCAGGCCATCTTTCTCTAGTCTTTTTCATAAGCCTAGCCATATATCTCCGAGGGTGGCCAGGCCTACCTGTTCCCAGTATCTCCGGACCGATTCGAGTAGTTGAGAGTCACTCCCGCACAAGGCCACCTATGGGGCCTGCTGGGAGTACGGCTCCAGATCCCCCATCATCCTCCAAGTCCTCTGCCAAACTTCCCAGCCCAGCCTCAGCAGCCGCCCTCTGCCCACCATTCTATCTCTACGCAACCACACCACTTCCTTCAGAAAGTATGGGGCCGCATCACCGCGCAGGAGGAGCGCCTCTGCCGAGTTTTCCGTTGAGAGCCACCTTGCCACATACAGCAGCTGCCCCGCCAGTTAGTAGAGTTCAAAATTTGGCAAGCCTATGCCCCCCTTGTCATACGGGTTCTGAAGCTTCCACAGGGCCACCCTGTTCCTGGAATTACCCCATAAAAAACCCCTGCACACGCTATGAAGTTTCACAAATAGGCTTCTGGGTATCAGAAACGGGACATTCATGAAAAAGTGTAAAAGTCTAGGCAAGACCACCATCTTAAGCAAGGCCGCTCTCCCCATCATGGTCAGGGGCAGTCTGGCCCAAAACACCATGCTGTTCTTAATCCCCTCTATCGCTCGTTCTGTATTGTGTTTGTGTTCCACCTCTATTTTGTGGTATATGTTCACTCCCAAATACCTGAACGTCTCTGTCTGCCATGGAATTGGCAGGATGGGCAGCCTCTGCGACGGGACATTCCTGTATCTGCCCAGAGGGAACAGACAAGATTTTTTGGGATTCACCGATATGCCAGAAAGGGCAGCGTATCTATTCATTACCTCTAACACATACTGCAGATTTTCTTCCGGGTAACGCAAGTAAAGAAGCATGTCATCCGCATATAGAGATATCAGGTGCCTTCCACTAACTGTGCTTATGCCCACCTCCCCGTATTGGTAACGCAGGTATATTGCTAGCGGCTCTAAAGCTAGTATATATGGCATGGGCGACCAGGGGCACCCCTGTCTGGTCCCCCTGCTAAGTTGCCAGGTGTCTGAGATTATGGACCCCGTTTTGACTCTCGCCATCGGGGTGCTGTAAAGCAACTGGACCCACCTGAGGTATCCGGGTCCCATTCCAAATCCCTTCAGGACCGCCTTCAACCAGGGCCATCTCACCGAATCGAAAGCTTTGACTGCGTCCAATGACACTATGGCTAACTCGCCCGTATCTCCCTCAGTTTGGTCGATGATGTGGTGCAACCTCCTGTGGTTATCAGTAATGTTCCTGCCCGGAACGTATCCCGTCTGGTCAGGGTGTATCAGCTTTCCAATCACCCTCTTCAACCTGTTAGCCAGCACCGCAGTAAGTATTTTACTGTCCTGGTTGAGCATGGACAGCGGCCTATAAGACCCGCACTCCGCAGCCGGCTTACCCGGTTTCAGGAGTGGGATGATCACGGCCTCGCGGAGGGACAACGGGAGTTCCCCCTGCTCATAGGCCTCGTTGAACGTGGCAAGCAGTGGCTGGAGCAGCTCCCGCCTATATGTTTTGTAAAACTCACTAGGCAACCCGTCTGAACCGGGTGCCTTGCATGTGGGCAAGTTCTGAATCACCACCTCCAGCTCGTCCAAGGTAACTGATGCGTCTAATTCTGCGCGTTCTAGATCATCCAGGGTGGGCAACTCTATGTCCTCCAATGTGTCCAGTATCTCCTGACACATATCCTCCCCTGTGTCTTCGTACAAGTATCCATAAAACTTAAAGAACTCCTTATTCACCTCATCCTGGGTGTTGCGCATGCAACCCTCCTCATCCTTAACCTCACTGATCACCGAACGGGGGGTCTCACTCTTACACAGCCAGGCCAGCAACCTGCCCGGCTTGTCACCTCCTGCATGTATCCTCTCCGTATATTTCCTATGATTGAGTCTACACAGCCTATCCCAGAGTGCACTGCAGGTCATCTGTAGCTCTTTTATCTTAGTTCTCTTGTCGTGAGCGGTGTTCTCACGACGCGTGAGATCCTCCAGCTCCCTTTCCGCTGCTCGGAGTTCCTTTTCTAAACCCCCCTGGAGCCCTTTAGCCTTGGAGATGGCTACCCCACGCACCACCACCTTGAACGCTTCCCACAGAGTGCCCACAGAACGTACACTTCCCGTGTTTATATCAAAATATTCATCGATGGCATCCCGCAGACCCTCCCGGAACCCCTCGTCCTGCAGCGCCTCAGTCCTAAGCCTCCATGTTGGGATCTGCTGTCTTGGGGGCTGGTGTCTCCACTCTATCACCAAGGGTGAGTGGTCAGATAATACTCGGGCTTTATATTCCGCCCCCACCATGTCTCCCACAATCTCGGCCGTCACAAATATGTAATCTAGCCTAGTATGCAAGTCATATGGCGCTGCGTAGTGTGAATATTGCCTATCCTCAGGGTGCAACCTTCTCCACGCATCCTCTAGGCCTAGGTCTTTCAATAATGTTCCCAGCACTCTAGCTGCCGGCGCCTTTTTTCCTGTCCTGTCCATTGACCTATCCACACTGGGATTCAGGGTGCAATTAAAGTCTCCCCCCCACACCACCGTGCCCCCTGTCAGGGGGCCAAGTTTATTGTAGAGGGTCCTAAAGTAAGCTGCTGTGTCATTATTGGGGGCGTACACATTTACGATATGCACTTCCCTGTTTTCCAGGAGGCCCGTTACTACCACCATCCTACCCTCCGAGTCTACCGTAGAGCCAAGTACCCGGAACGGCACATGCGGTGCCACCCAGGTGATGACCCCTCTAGCATACGCCGAATACGCAGCACCCACAACAGCGCCCTTCCATTTCTTCTTAATCACCTCCAGCTTCTCCCTCGTGAGGTGGGTCTCTTGCAACAGGGCTATGTCTATGCGCATTCTCTTTAGATACAGCATCACCTTATTCCGTTTCAGGTAGCTGTTGAGGCCCCGTACATTCCAGGTCACAACTCTGAGATTACCCGACGCCATCTATTCGAACTACTCCCATCCCAACCCTCCCCTCAATGCTCCCGTTGCTTGTTTGTTTTCCGGCTCTTTTTCTACAATTTACAAACAAAACCCCCAAACACCACCGCACACAACCCAACCCCTCCCCCCACCCCACTCTCCCCATCCCACTAACTGCCCAGCTCCATCCCTGGATCTCAGGCATCCCCACTTTTGGCTCTCTCTTGGCAACCCCAGTTGAGAGCCCAGCGGGGTGTCACCTCACTAACAGTGACCTAACTAAACTTTAAATGGGGGTAAAAAGATCAGCCCCGGGAGGCTCCTACCTCGCAATCTCCGTGCACACAGCTCGTCCCCCACCAGCCAGAGCGTACCTGCTGTCCGGCTGCATCAATGACTATAATCAAGTCCCACATACCACGGTACCATCAGTTCCTCCACTTTACTTATCATGTCCAGCCCCGTCCTCTTTCTGAACGTTTGGCTCTTGGGGGCAGCTTTGCATGTCTAGCCACCCCATGGCGTCTTCTGGAGTATCAAAGAACAGCGTCTTGCTTTTGTGAAAAACCTTTAGCTTGGCCGGGTAGAGCAGCATATAGCTGTGGCCAGCTTCTCGCAACCTCGTCTTGACCGTTCCAAAGTTCATGCGGCTTCGCTGCACCTGCAGGGTGTAGTCTGGGTAAGCAGTTATACTCGCCGCCCCACGTTGTATTGTTCCCCCTTTACGGAAGTGTTCAAGGATTCTCTCGCAATCCCGGTAATTGAGAATCTTGGCGATCATTGGCCTGGGCGGGTTACCTGGCGGTGGCCTCCTTGTCAGGGCCCTGTGCGCCCTTTCCACAGCAAATCCTTGAGAGAGGGTTCCCCCGGCGATTTCCTGCAGTAGCATGTTTTCCACGTACTCCGTCGGGTTGTGACCCTCATCCCCTTCTGGCAATCCAATGATGCGAATATTATTCCTCCGAGCGCGCCCTTCCGCCTCCTCTGCTCTGCTTTCCAAATTGCCTACTCGTTGTGTCAGGGCATGTAGCTCCCGTTTGTGTGTAGCACAATCCGCAACTGTTGGGGCCATCTCTTTCTCCAAGGTCTCTGTGCGTTCCGCCAAAGTTCTAACGTCCTGCCTAAGTAGGTTCACGTCCTCCTGTACTGCCCCAACTTGGAGCTCCATCGCCGTTTTCAGTTCCGTCACCGCCAACTGAAGCTTGGATTCCCAAGCTGCCTTCAAGTCCGCAATCGCCTCGAGGACCTCCCGGTTCGTGCTCACAGCTGCCAATTCTCCTGCTGCGGTCTTGTCTTTGCTCCTGGCGCCCTCGGGGCCAGTCGGCGTTCTGGTATATTCATCCAGCGTGGGTTGCTTAGCCTTCGCTCTCAAGGGCTTGCTGGACATCTCAATGGTCGGTGTCTTCCGTGGAGTCTAGCCCTCCTCAGTCCACACCGCAGTACACTTCTGTGGTCTACTTAGGTCGTGGCCGTCGCTGCCTTCTGTTAACCCACCTGGGGCGAGTATCCCTCAGCACCCACAATGCCGGTCTTCTTTTCTGGTGGGAGCCGGCGTTGCACCGACTGGTCAGCAGGACCTATCCCTCCTGGTGGTGCTATATAGCAGTCTGCACCTCCAAGCCTTTAGTGCACTACTCATCCGCGATCACACAAATGGGTTGTTTAACCCTAGGAGCTGTGCTGGCTCCTGCTGCGTTTAAACCAGTCCGTGCCGCCTGTAGGAATACAGTTAATTGGTGCCTGCAGGCGCCCGGGCGCCACATTCACTGAGCAGCCTTTCCGCTGTACGCAACAATGTGCCAGCCTGTCCTCTTCAACTTCGTTCATCAGCTGTTTATGTCAGCAGCTGGAGCGTCTCACGCAGACCGCACCGAGTGCACCAGTGCCCTGCGGAGCGCCGCGCAACACGAGCTCCTCTTCCGATGCACTCGCACTCACACTCCCCAAGCGTATTGTCCGTGGTGTCGAGCGAACGCTCTCACAGTGATGCGGCGCGCCCCGCGGCGGGTGCGCAGCTTAATGAGCAGCCGCCTCCGCACGCTCCGGTCCGCTTTGTCAGCTCCGGAGCCCGCTGCTCAGATCTGAATGAGAGCCTCCATTCCGCTAGGCGTTGGTCCTTTGTTAGCCGCCATTTTGGGTCCCGATGGAAATGCAGCCCCAATCCGGAAAGCAAATTATTCCCTCTTAGAGCGCTCCGATTCCTTTGTAATTTTCAACAAGTACAGGGCTCGCATTCCGACATCCTCGCCTCCATTCGTGAATGCAGTGGGTTGTTTTTCTGCGTGCAATCGCCGGATCTATGTCCACGCCCTCCAAGTTTGTAGTATTTACTTAGTTTGCCCGTGCTGCCTTTTTGTTGAGGGGCCCCCTCCGCAGGTGCGCATACGTCCCAGCTCTCTGCGTGCAGTGGATTGCAGGCTCCGTGATCTCCTGCTAAGTACCGCTAAGGTGCTGGGGCGAGCACGGGTGTTGTGGGTGTCTCTATTGTTGCACCAGCGGCCGAACGCAACAATGTGTCCTCTCTGCCTTCTTTAGTTTCAGCCGGCTACAGCCGTGTGATCGAGATGTCTCCTAGCCCTCTGCGTCTTCAGGAGTCATTCCGCTTCTGTTGCGTGCAACAGTATCTCCTCGGTGTCAGGGCTAAGGGATTTCACCTCGTGTCACTCTCTCCACCTCCTGCACCCAGCTCACATCAGTATGCAAGGATTATGCCGTGCTGGCTTATGGTGCGCACAACAATGCGAGAACGCCACAGTCTGCCTTTCCATTCCAGTCACGCTTCGGGTTTCATGCACTCAGGGTGTTACACCGAATATTCCTCACTGAATCCTTTGTTCTGTGCCGCCATTTTGGATCGCCGTTCGCCTCGGGGCACTGTAACGTTTGCAATACTCACAACACAGCGTCCATGTGTCCTATGGGCATGTAACTTCGTCCTGGGGCGCGCCAGTTCTTCATAAAATACTTCCTGTTCTTACAGCTGTTATGGGCTCTTGCCAGTGCACACATTATACGGATCAATTTCGGATCGAAGGAGCTCCTCCGGGAAACGCGTCTCCTCACATGGCCAGTTAGCCACGCCCCCTGCGCATTACAAATGTTAAATCAATCAATCAATTGATGCCCGAGACAATTGTATGGCCCAGTCCGACCCAACTTGGTATCATTGTTTATTGTTTAATGTCTGTTCTGTTTGTCTAGTGCCCCTATGCCTCGGGCCACTTGGTGAGCGATACAAATGTATTAAAGTAAAAGTAAAGGACATCTTCAACATTGATGAAATCAAGACGAGTGCTTCATCCAGTCCACACAGAAGCTGAGCAGGCCTTGCAGTACTCGCTTCCTTTGATGCAGGCTGGTTGCTGAAGTATTTGATCTTGTTATTAATTTTTTTCTCCACAAATTGCAGCTCTGGCCCAGGGAATAACAGCCCAGGTAGCCTAGGGGGAAATTGTCCCCTTGCCCCCATCCCTGCATGTACCTGCAAAGAATGCACTTGTGGCGGTCTCTCAGACTGAGCAAATATTCAAAGACATTAAAGAAGACATTACACCAACTTATGCTTACAACCATGTGACCCTACGTACAGCGTTCATCATGGTAGACGACAGTGACTACCGTGTATTTTTTATAACTTTTGAATTCTCAAAACATCATATTCAGTGTACATATTCGAATTAGCATACCCCGTTTCGAAAAGACCAACAAGTAAAACATAATTTACAACAACTAGCTATGAAGTCAATACAGCGGGCTTTGCACTCAACACACAACCAACCAACCCATCGACTATAGTTGGGAAGAGGACGATTACACAGTGGAACGCACATCATCAGTGGCGTGCCGTGCTCTGGAGTGACCATAATGTCAGTATAGAAGGCTGTGGGCCAGACTGTGGGGCCGGCGAGTTTTTCAAGAACGGAATAAAAGGGCACCAAGTATCGTTTGGACGGAATGCGGAAAGGGAAAGCGTTCTCTCTACACTTTTTCACATTGGTTAACCCAAGTTATTCTGAAATCCAGGAGTGAATTATACGAGCAGAGGGAACGCGTGTCATACGAAAACAAGTGTGCAGATTATGCCAGAGCCAACAAACTAGACGAGTGCAACTTTTTTGTGAAACGTGGGTAATTTTCATGACCAACGTGCTCGAAAATCTCAGAAAACGTTACTTAGTAAAAATGTTAATACTGCAGTTTTTGCAAACTCGGTTAGGTGGCCCTGCAACGCTAAACATATCCATAGGTTGCACTCAGTCGGCTTTACAGAATGCAAATCCCTGACAGTTAGGGTGTATGGGGATCCGAACACACTGTTGGTGTTTGTGAGGAGGATTGTGGTAGGCCAAACCCCTTTCAATGACGTTACTAAAGTAAATCAGAATTTGACTTGGGTGGCTCCAGCCAGCTTCATCTATGCCAGTGGTCTTCAGCCATTTTTATGTGAGCCCTCCCCACCACCCCCACTTTAGAAAAAATATAAAATATTTCTGGGCCCCCTCACAAAATCCATAAAGGCATATATTTTATTAAATGCTTATATTTTCTACTAAAAACAGTCACCAAAATCCGGCTTTAAAGAGCTTTGCACCTCACCTGGGCATCTTTATGGCCCCCTTAGGGGGGGCAAGCCCCACAGTTTGAAGACTGATCTATGCCAAAGGAGACTTGCAACATCAGGCTGGTAATTTCAAAACGCGGAGTGGTAAAGAGTGGCAGTTGGAGCAGGAGAGTCTGCAGTCTTTTTTCACTTGCTACTTTGTTGCTGGCCGGTGTGAGCACGAAGGACGGGCTACCCATAAAACCCTCAACACATCGCGCAGTGACGTAAAATGGCGAAGAGTGACATTCAGGACAGCAGAGTCTGCTGTGTTTTTACACTTGCTACATTCTTGCTGGCCGGTGTGAGCACAATGGAGGGGCTTCCCATAAAACCCTCAGCACATCACGGAGCGACGCAGAGTGGTGAAAAAGGGCGGTCGGAGCAGAAGAGTCTGCAGCCCTTTTTCACTTGCTACTTTGTTGTTGGTTGGTGTGAGTATGAACGAGGGGATACCCAAAAAACCCTCAGCACACTGCAAAGTGGCGAAGAGTGGCCATCGGAGCAGTCTGAGCAGAAGTATAAGATGTTCACGTGAAAATGTGCTGTTTTTCTCTTACACAGTTACTGAAGGTAGCTGTACTTCAACTTTATTTTTCTTCATAACTACCCTTTAACACAAGACATTCTTACTGAGTGACAAGGCCGAAGCTGTTCTGCAAAGGCCTGGTGGAAAAGCCTAAGGCGCTCTCTGCAGCTCTGCTATGTGCCCCACCTCTCCAGGACGAAGGATTCGTGAGATACGCAATGCGAGGGACACCAGAGTATTGTCCCACCTTGGCCGTGTTTCGTGGCCCAGAATCTGAAGATCGGCCATGTAAAATGGCCTCTCCCGTTCCCATGACAACAGGAAACAACAACAATGCTGAAGTATTCACCGCTGCTGGGCCGGATTGGTCCAAACACCTTCCTGCCTGCTCCGGCTACACTATAAAGGGGGAGCGTCACAGCCAGCAGGCGAAGCCGTGCTGCAAAGGCCTGGTGGAAAGGCCTAAGGCGCTCTCTGCAGCTATGCTGCAAGCCCCAGCTCTCCAGGACAAAGCATCCAGGAGATATGCAACACGAGGGACACCGGAGTGTTCCCTCACCTTGGCCGTGTCGCGTGGCCCAGAATCTGAAGACTGGCAGTATAAAATGGCTGCCGCCGTTCCCATGACAACAGGAAACAACAATGCTGAAATATTCACCGCCGCTTGCCCGGATTGGTACAAACACATTCCTGCCTGCTCCATCTCCACTATAAAGGGGGAGCGTCACAGCCAGCAGACAAAGCTGTGCTGCGAAGGCCTGGTGGAAAGGCATAAGACACTCTCTGCAGCTTTCCGCTGCTCGCCGGTGACGCCGCATGCCACTAAACAGAGCTCCTACCTTGCGTTATCCAGAGGTAAGCCACTGTTCGCCTCTCGAGCCATTGGCTGTCCCCGGGTCTCTTCGCATGCTGTTACCCCTTCTGCGCTACACCACCAGGGCCGCTCTGACCTTGTCACAACCACCCCCACAGCAGCCACCAGGCTTGCGCGCCTCCGCGCACGCACTTGTCTAGGGGTATTCACTTCCACACCCATTCACACCTACATCCGTAACGTTCGGTCACAGGATCTTCACCACTAGCTTTGCTCCCACTGCTACCTACACCAAATGCAGTATGCCACTGCCATCCCGCCACTTGGCTTAACCCGCACGATACACCGTTGCTACAGGCACAGCCGGAAATTGGCTGACCTTCCTGCTAGTGAGACCATGGTTAAAATCCTCTGCGACTCACCACATGCATGGTCCCGCCCTCATCCACGCACCAACCCTGCAGAACATGACTACTAACACTGAGGCTCACAGCCTCACCCGCTCACTTCTGCCTGCCATCTTTCACTCTGCAATGACGTCCAACGCGAGACTAGACTACCTCCAGACAGTTACTCCTGTATCCCTGATGTTGCTGCATGCTAACGATGGCACCCTACCTATGACCATTGTCCTGAGTGCCTTCCTGATGCCTATTGCTGTGAGCACTCCCGCATCACTGGATATGACTTGATCCTGGCCAACGCACACGGCTGCTAGCTCCTCATCTAGGCCCACTATGCTTTTGCCTAACGCTGCCAGCATTCCTATTTTGCCTAAAGCTGTTATCATGCACAATAATGTGCTTTTGCCCAATGCTGCCAGTATGTCTATTTTCCCTAAAGCTGTTATCATGGCCAAATATGTGCTTTTGCCCAATGTGGCCAGCACGCCTATTTTGCCTAAAGTTGTTATCATGCCCATTGATGTGCTTTTGCCCAACGCTGCCAGTACGCCTATTCTGCCTAAAGCTGTTTCATACCCAATGATGTGCTTTTGCCCAATGCTGCCAGTAGGCCTATTTTTCCTAAAGCTGTTGTCATGCCCAATGATGTCCTTTGGCCCAATGCGGCCAGCACGCCTATCTTGCCTAAAGTTGGTATCATGCCCAGTGACATGCTTTTGCCCAGCGCTGCCAGTAACAAAAACAACATAGCTCCTCAGGCGGACCACTAGCCTACCACAGCACACATCACTCAGTTGCGCCCTCGTCAATGCCCAGTCCCTCCCTGTGCATGCCCTTGACATACATGAACTTATCACCGCGCACAACCTTGACCTTCTCATGATCACTGAAACCTGGCTCCATGAAGCCTCTGGCCCGGCCCTCTCCCTAGCACTTCCCCTAGGCTACACCACATTCAGACAGGACCGCCCGTACTCTAAAGGAGACAGTGTTGCCCTTATAGCAAAAGAATCCATGTCCGACAGAAAGGTCGATAGGATAATTGAGAACAATAGCGACTGCTACTCCTCAAACTCAACCCTTCCCCCAACTGCACCATTTCGCTCCATCTTGTCTATCGACCCCCAGCCCCCTCAGCCGACTTCCAGTCAGCCCAGACACACCTCCTATCCGATAACTTAAAAAAATCGTCAAAGGCCATCCTCCTAGGTGACCTCAACTTTGGCCTCAATGACCCCAAAGACTTGTCTGCTAAGTCATTGGACAACGCGCTTGAAACTCTAGGATTCAAACACACCATCCCTGACCCCACCCACATTCAAGGCCACAACCTAGACTGGCTTGCCCATCACAACCGCCCACTCACTATTAAAGCCAACTCCCCCTCCCCATGGACAGACAACCACGTTATTTTATTTGACATCAACACCCCCAGGAAAGTGCACCAGCCTGCACTACCTCTCCCTCCCCCCATCACTAGGAGCTCTCGTCAGCTCACCTCTGATAGGCTTCTACCTCACTTACTAGGGCCGGCCTTCAGGCCCCCTTTCTCCACTGACCCGGAGATACTCAGTCATACTTACAACATCGCTATCAAATTAGCTGTGGAAGCCATTGCCCCTCTCACATCTCGGAAAGCTAAACCTACCAGACACACTAACGCCTGGTTTACCTCTGAGCTAGAAGATCTCCATTCCAAAAAACATACAGCACTATCCCTCTGGCAAACGAATCACCCCGACTCAGCCAAACTTGAGTTTCAAAAACTTGCCAAAAAATACAAAAAAACAATCATCCTAGCCAAAGCCACCTCTTTCAACACAAGGATTGCCAAAGCTAAATCAAATTCTAACAAGGTTTTCTCCATCTTCAGGGAACTAGAAACACCTACTCTGCCCCCTCAAACTATCAGTAAAGATGCAGCTTGGTGCAATGGTATACAATCAGCCATGCTAAACAAACTAGACAACCGGCACAGCAAAATTAAAACTAGCCAACAATCTCTGACCCATCCCGCATCTTTCCAACTGCTCCATAAAACTAGCAGGACAACCCCTCTCTTCTCCTTGAAGGAGGTCAATGAGCAGGATATCATTACCCTCATGAATACCATCAAACCCTCAAACTGTAAAAGGGACATCTGCCCGGCCTCCATCATCAAAGACTGCGATAGCACAATCGCACCCTTCTTTACGGCCTTCATTAATGCATCATTCGCTGCCGGATCGGTCCCAGCCTGCCTCAAAGAAGCATGGGTTCACCCCCTCCTGAAGAAACCCTCACTTGATCCCACAGCAACTACAGGCCCATTACCACTGTGCCATTCTTGCAGAAAAATACTGGACAAAGCAGCCTACATACAAGTCCAACAGTTCCTGGAAGCTAGCAGCCTCCTTGGTCTTTGTCAGTCTGGCTTTTGCCCCGGGCACGGAACCGAAATAGCCCTACTTGACCTAAAAAACCAAATGGATGACGTTTGCGACTCTGGTTAACCTACCTTACGCCTCCTCTTGTCACTGTTGACCTTGAGGACCATAAAATCCTCTGCCACAACCTGTCATCTACAGCCCACTTCTCACCCAACGCTATAGTCTGGATCTCCTAATTCTTGCAACGCAGGGCCATGAGAGTTTCTCAGACCAAGCCGCTTCTTTCGCCGACATCATCCAATGCGGAGTCCCCCAAGGCTCCTGCATATCCCCCACCCTATACAACATCTTCACAAGCCCACTCTTCAACATTCTGGACTCGCTAGGCATCACATATACCAACTACACAGACGAGACACAAGTCCTCCTCCCATTATCTGGTGACTATGAGTCTGACGCCAAGACCCTCAATGCCGCCTACTCCACCATCCAAGCTTGGGTGGCTGAGAATGGGTTGTGCTTGAACAATAACAAGACTGAACTACTCTTGATTGGATCCACTGAAACCCTAAAGAAACTAGACAACCAATTCCTTTAATTCACGATTGACATCAGAATTACGGTTTCTCAAACGGTAAAAACCCTCAGAGTTTACCTAGACTCCAACCTTTCAATGTCCAAGCAAGGGAACGCCATTGCGTCCTCCGCTGCTTATCACGCCAAGCTTCTCAATGCAGCCAGACCCTTCCGGTCTAAGGATAACTGCCTCACCATAGCTAGAGCCATAACGGGGTCCCGACTCGACTACTGCAATGCCCTCTTTGCAGGCGTGTCAGTAAAAAACTTGGAGAAGCTCCAATCCATCCAAAATAGTGTTCTCCGTGCCAACATTGGTGTTCCTAGAAGGAACCCTATATCTGCTGCCAGGAAGCAGACCCACTGGCTACCCATCAAAGAGCGCGTCCTCTTTAAAACCCAGGCTCTAACCCATAAATGCGTCAAAAACACACAGCCCCTCAATACCTCAATACCTTACTCAAAGAATACACAGATCAGCATCTTCCAGAGCAACCAGAACATTCATACGGGATACTGGAAATGCCAGGCATTTAGCTGTCCTACTCGGCTTATTTGTCTGGTCTCAGCGCACTCACAATCTAGATACCCCGCAAATCATATTTTCACACTTTCAGAACTTGTTTTCATCCCCAACGGGGATAGATCATAATTACTGTTTGTAGTCGTCCATCAAAGATAGCCGGAGCTTGCTTGACTAAGAAAGCCAATAATGTAATGGAAGTAATTAAAAAGATTAGTACTTCCTGTGCACCTGGCCCCAATAAGCTATCCAATTTCCTATTTAACCCAATGCTGCTATCTGGGCAATGGTTCTATCCTCTCTTTTCAGAAATATAGTGAAAACAATCCTTTCTTGGCCATTGGCACACATTGTGCCCATATATAAAAAGGGAGCCCGATCTGACCCAACCAACTACAGACACGTTGCCATTTTGGATGCCAACAGCAAGGCATTTGCTACTATATTACTATCACACCTTGAGCTGTGGGCATCTGAAATGGGCAGGATCACTAAGTGGCAGATCAGGTTTCGGCATCATATGGGCACATCATTGAACAGCCTCATGTTGCATTGCATACAACATCTCGCATGGGGAGGGAAATATGATTCAGTCTTCTTTGCACCTATCGATCTTACAGCCGCTTTTGATGGAGTGGACCGTAACTTTCTATTGTCACAACATAGATCATGGGGAATCCTAGCAGTCCTATTATGGTTGACAAGACTATATGCAAATTCTAAGATTCAAGTTCAGCAAATTGGTGCTGATCCTGTAGAGAAGGTCAAAAGACTTGTTTACTTGAGTTTTTTGATCTTATCCAAACCGTGCATGTCCAAGTTACTGGGATGGCTTAAGAGTCGAGCTTCTGCCCTAGCAAATCAACTTAGTAGGGTAGATGCTCATTACGGTAAATTCTCATTACGTCCTTCCATTCAGTACTATGAAGTGAAAATTATCCGGAAGAGTCCATATGGGATGGATGTTTATTCAATAACCGTCCTAGACTATTTGCACACGCTCAAGGCCCTGGTATGGAGGAGGGCCTTGCATCTCCCATGCTTGGTTCCAGTGGATGCTATTAAATATGATTTGGGCTTTGTCTCATTGCTGGCTAGCACACACTGGAAATATATACTATTGTTCTGGAAGATTGTGTGTCCAACTGTTGGTTCTTTGTTTGTAGATTTAAATCAGATCCTGCAGGAGAAAGGTTGTGTTTTATTACATGACGAGCTTAACTACCCTACCCGGCTTCACCTGGGATTTCATTTCTCAGATTTTTAAATCTCTGATCGGTAAGTCTCACTTTAATTACTTCAGCAGTTTCATTGCTTTGTTTTTTAGCAGCACAAATTCTCATATCAGTAAGTGTCACTGCAGTTTCTTCGGCAGTTTAATTCCTTCGTTGTTCAGCAGCACTAATTCTATTCACAGCAAGTCACTTTGAAGCACTTGTGGATAAGCGCATGATGAATAAACAGTGAATCAATCAGTAGTGTTTCAGTTTCTACAGCTGTTTCATTGCTTTGTTTTTTAGCAGCATGAATTCTCTGAATAGTAAGTCTTGCTTCAGGTTCTTTGGCACTTTCATTGTTCTGTCTCAAAGCATGTTGAATTCTATCAGCTTCATGGTCTTGAGATCGTCCTTCTTCAGAATATGTTGCTTCACCTCCAGTGCGCAATGAGCACTTTCTACAAATTACCCGTAGATGGCAGTGTAACACCACAAAATGTAATGTCGAAAAACAAAGCCAAAAAACAAAAAAGATTAATTATCTCGGGAACGGGATGACCTATTAAGCCAGAAATAGTTGCATTAATTTGGCAAAGAAATACAGAATAATCCATGCAAAATTCATGAGCCCAGACCTCCGTGTTCATGAGGAGTTATGTGTCAGAAAACGCTCCAGGTCTTGTATCACCCCTGCGGTTCACGTGTCTCATCCTCACCAAAAGCTTCTGTCCCGTTATACCACCATACAGAAGGCGGGCTTGCGGTATCCACGCTCTACGCACGGAACACATTTGCGTCGGGAACTGCGTTCCCGACGCCTCACGTGGAAGTTGCCATGGAGACTACGTCAGTGGACGCAGCATCTTCCACGTGATAGAAAACGTGTTGGGTCACGTGACCATCTTGGTGCCGGTACTTCAAGTACTTAATGATCTGGCGCCCACTTCTCGCTGCTTCTGATCCAATAGTGACAGCGGTTTTTTCTTGCTCAGATTTAGTGGTTTTGTTTGATCTCGGATTACGTTTACTGGATTGCTCTTGGATTATCCTTACCTGTTCTTGTATCTTGACCTCGGATTGTTTATGGATTATTCTTGCCTAGTGATTTGGTTTTGTCGAAATCGGACCTCGAAGCTTGGGAGACCTCTTACCTTCGTTCTTTCCTTCCTTCCTTTTCCCTCTCCAATCCCTTCCCTGTCCTTCCCCAGGGTGCTGTAGGCGTCCTCGTGCCGGCGGGTACAGGCTTGGTGCTGGACTAGAGACTTCCTGAGCACCTTTTAGGCGTCCTCGTGCCGGCGGGAATAGGTGGTTGCTGGACTAGTGACTTCTTACACCTTGGATTGTTTGGTCCACCGAACAGAGGGCAGATACCATCACACTGTTCCTACAGGAAAGAAGAAGGACTTTGCCAGGGACGTTCACTTCCAGGGAAAAAAGGGTAAGAAACCTACCTTTCCTTACCATTATTTCTTCCACTCATTCTCTGGTACTGATTGTCTTTTCTCTTCTTCTGGTCTCCAGAGTACCCCAGTATAGAGGACATTCTTGCATGAAACACTTCTGGTTAAACCGTTTTCTGCAGGTTAGTCTGTTGAGATTTTGTTACGTGTTCTCTTGAAAGGGGTGTATTTGATTGTAATCAGTATAATATTCTGCAGTCGTTGGCTGGAACCTGGAACCATCATCTACCGGGAAGTTGCGGGCCGCTCAGCTCTACGATCCCAACGACTCTACACCATCTTCCGATCAATTGGATTCTTAGACTGTCCTTTCGTACTCCTGAGAATCACATTGGTAGGAAGAAATATATTCTTCACGACGGGTCAACGCGGAACCAGGTTCCCGGATTTCTGACAGAATCAGAAGCCTTATTATGGATGCCGCGAATGACCCGTTGGCCGTTTTGGTTCAGTTAGTGGCCGACCTACGTGCCGATATGACGGCCACCCAGGCTGACACCCACCGGCGCATTGATGAAATGCAAGCCGGTATCAGGGAAGTGGTTACAGGAATACCATCTTTGGCCTCCGCTTCCGCTTCAGGTCAGGCAGGGCCTTCGGTCAGACCTGATTCTACGCATGTGTACATGGCCGCTCAGTTCCCGCTTGCTCCCCCAGAAAGGTTTACTGGGGATCCAAAATCCTTTCGGACATTCATTAACCAATGCAGACTGCATTTCTTGTGTCGGCCTACCTCGTTTCCTGATGCGACTACTAAAGCAGCCTTTGTCTTATCTAACCTTGGAGGTATGGCCGCGGTTTGGGCGAATCCTTTGTTGGAACAAGGCAGTCCGCTGTTGTTCGACTGCGATGCATTGATCAGTGCTATGACGAGGGTGTTTGATACTCGCTACAAGACTCAGGCCACGGATCTGGAATTGCTGAATCTCCGTCAGGGGGACACTCCTTTATTATCGTATTTGGCTAAGTTCAATCAGTTGGTGGCTGAAACTGGTTGGCCGGAAGATAAGAAAGCCGCTCTGTTCTATAAAGGACTGTCGGATACGTTAAAGGATACCATAGCTACGGTTCCGGTGGTTCCTACGTCCTTTTCTGATTTCTTGGATCTAGTACTCCAGATTGATGCCCGACGTACCGAAAGAAAGGGGGAGAAGAGAATGATTACGGTCAATACCACTATATCCCCAATCCCTGTTTCTGGCGGTGACGAGCCTATGCAAATTGGGGCAGTTAGGGGCCCGCTAACGACAGAAGAACGAGAACATCGTAGACGGAACAATCTGTGCTTTTATTGTGGTTCCTCTACTCATCTGCTTAGTGCATGTCCAAAGAGACCCCGCAAGTCGGGAAACGCCAAGGCCCGGTCGTAGAAGGAACCCCTACGCCGAGCTCTTCCCTGCAGGGTTCCTCGTTGTCCACGCCTTTTTACATTGACGTCATGTTGAGTTACGATCAGGTCACTCCTTGGAGTTCTGCAGCTGTTCTTGACTCAGGGGCAACCGGTAACTACATTGATGCCCAATACGTTCGGAAATGGGGTATTCCCTTGTTGTCAAAAAGTGTTCCGGAGGTAGTCAATGCGGTTGACGGTTCAACCCTACTTTCGGGGCTTGTTACTGAACATACCATTCCGTTGTTGTTAACTATTGGCGCCGAGCATTCGGAAATCATCACATTTGACGTCATTATGGCACCGCAATACAAACTCATCCTGGGTTTACCGTGGCTCAAGCTTCATAACCCGGTCGTTAACTGGGAGACCGGGGTTATCGCTTTCAGTGCTCAGCAACGCCCTCGATCCTGCAGTTCCCTAGAGTCCATGTATGAAGTACCTGAAGCTCCTAGTCGGGCGTTGTTGAACTCTGTGGTTACAATCGGAGCTGTTGTTAACACCGTATTACCTGTCGAATACACAAGTTATAAGGACGTCTTTGACAAGGGGAAAGCAGAGATCCTGCCGCCTCATCGGCCCTATGATTGCCCCATTGTTCTCAAACCGGATGCCAAGACACCTTCGGGACGTATCTATTCCCTTACACAAAAGGAAGAAGTCGTCCTTAAAGAATATTTGGATAAAGCCCTCGAGTTAGGTTTTATTCGGCCTTCTCACTCTCCATTTGCTTCACCGCTCTTTTTTGTACCCAAGAAGGAGGGGGACTTAAGACCTTGTATTGATTATCGGGAACTCAATGCAGGTACTATTCGTAATCAATACCCGATCCCGTTGATTTCTGTCTTGCTGGATCAGTTAGGGTCTTCAGAATTCTTCACCAAATTAGATCTAAGGGGTGCGTACAATTTGGTCCGGATACGTCGAGGGGATGAGTGGAAAACAGCCTTTAAGACACGATATGGCCTATTCGAGTATTTGGTGATGCCATTCGGGCTTTGCAATGCCCCGGCCACATTCCAGAATTTCATCAACGACGTTCTACGCGACATGATCGACAGATTCGTTATTGTCTATTTAGATGATATACTCATCTATTCTCCATCCATGGAAGATCATGTACGTCATGTTTCACAAGTCTTACAACGCTTGCGGGAGCATCGTCTTTTTGTCAAACTGGAAAAATGTGTATTCCATGCGAGTGAGGTCGAGTTCCTTGGATATGACATCACCAATAAAGGAGTGCAGATGAGTAGCAATAAGGTGAAAGCTGTCTTAAACTGGCCTGTACCAACTTCAAGGAAGGAGTTACAATCATTTCTGGGGTTTTCGAACTTTTACAGGCGGTTCATTAGACAATTCTCTTCGATTGCTGCACCCCTCACCGAATTGACCAGTAACAAGAAACCTTATTTATGGAACGATAACGCCCAAATAGCGTTTGAGTCTTTAAAAGCCGCGTTCACTACAGCCCCGGTGTTGCTACACCCAAATGTCAAACGTCCATTCGTTGTCGAAGCTGATGCTTCGGATGTCGCGGTAGGGGCTGTCTTGTCCCAAACCTGCGCTGATACCAAGGAGTTGCATCCAGTCGCCTACCATTCGCGCAAATTAACGCCCTATGAACGTAACTACACCGTTACTGAACGGGAATTGTTGGCCGTAAGAGACGCATTTATGATCTGGCGTCATCATCTCCTTGGGACGGAATTACCGGTCCAGGTTTTTACTGACCACAGAAACCTGTTGGCGTTGCAGTCCCTGACGTGCACCACTGCGAGACATGCCCGTTGGCATGAATTCTTTTCCATGTACAACTTTAGTTTGACTTACCGCCCAGGTGTCTTGAATTCCAAGGCGGACGCGCTATCCAGAAGCCTGGGTAATGATGGTTCACGTCCACAGGATGGGTCTTTGTTATTACCTACACAAGTGGTCTGTAGTTGTGTTCTACAACCCACTTTGAAGTCAACGCTCCAGAACTGGGTTGATAAAGAGCCCACAGAACTGGCAGACTATAACATGGATATTCTGCATGGTCTTCCTTATGTCCAGGGTCGAGTTTATATGCCTGATCAGGATACCCGGTGTACAGCTATTTCTTTGTGTCATGACGCTGCTATCGCAGCGCATCCTGGTTCCCAGAAAACTCTTGAACTCCTCAAACGCTGGTGTTGGTGGCCTTCCATGCGAAGAGACGTCTCGCAATATATCTTGACCTGCGCCATCTGTGCCCAGTGTAAGTCCCATTCAGCGAAACCTATGGGGTTATTACAACCATTACCAGTGCCAGCCAGACCTTGGGCGATGATTACCATGGACTTTGTGGTGGAGTTGCCTTTGATTGATGGGTTTGATACCATATGGGTGGTGGTTGACAGCTTTTCTAAAATGTCTCTCTTTGTGCCTTGCCAAGGCCTGCCATCAGCTGCTAAGCTGGCAGAGTTGTTCTTGCGACATGTTTTCAGGTTTTTTGGGTTGCCTGAGATTGTGGTTTCTGACAGGGGGTCCCAGTTCACGTCGCGTTTTTGGAGGCATCTAATGTTCTCTTTGGGGGTAGATGAACGGTGTTCCACAGCGTTCCATCCCCAGACGGATGGTCAAACAGAGCGGGTTAACGCTACCATGGAGCAGTACCTCAGGTGTCTCATCCTTCAACATCAGGAATCCTGGCTAGCAGTTCTTCCTTTGGCGGAATTCGCGTATAATAATTCCAGCCATTCATCAACGGGAACATCGCCATTCTATGCCTTGTATGGGCAACACCCACGCACCCTTCCTCTTGATTGGAATCTACCTGAGGATTGTCCGGCAGTTCAATCTTGTATCAAAGATTTGTCTCTGGTCCGTGATAGGGTGCTGGAACATCTGAAACAAGCACAAGAACAGGCGAAGAAGTACGCGGATCGGAATCGCCGTCCTGCACCCGTCTACATTCCAGGTACACGGGTATGGTTGTCCACTAAGAACCTACGCATTCCAGGTCGACGATGCTTGTTGCCACGTTTTGTAGGTCCTTATGTTATAAAGGACGTCTTGAGTCCATTGGTGGTCAAATTAGAACTTCCGCACTCTTGGAAGATACATCCGGTTTTCCATGTGTCCATGGTTAAGCCTTGTGTAGACAGCACCAGGATACCGGCTTCTCCGTCTCCGATATTGGTTCAAGGGGTGGAGGAGTATGAGGTCAATTCCATTCTTGATACCAGGGTTTCTCGTGGTACCAGGTATTTCTTAGTGGACTGGAAGGGTTACGGTCCGGAAGAACGGACATGGGAACCGGAGCAGAATGTGCATGCCCCGTTGTTGGTTTCCCAATTTTTGGCCTCTCGGGGGCATGGGGGTCCTTTGGGGGAGGATACTGTCAGAAAACGCTCCAGGTCTTGTATCACCCCTGCGGTTCACGTGTCTCATCCTCACCAAAAGCTTCTGTCCCGTTATACCACCATACAGAAGGCGGGCTTGCGGTATCCACGCTCTACGCACGGAACACATTTGCGTCGGGAACTGCGTTCCCGACGCCTCACGTGGAAGTTGCCATGGAGACTACGTCAGTGGACGCAGCATCTTCCACGTGATAGAAAACGTGTTGGGTCACGTGACCATCTTGGTGCCGGTACTTCAAGTACTTAATGATCTGGCGCCCACTTCTCGCTGCTTCTGATCCAATAGTGACAGCGGTTTTTTCTTGCTCAGATTTAGTGGTTTTGTTTGATCTCGGATTACGTTTACTGGATTGCTCTTGGATTATCCTTACCTGTTCTTGTATCTTGACCTCGGATTGTTTATGGATTATTCTTGCCTAGTGATTTGGTTTTGTCGAAATCGGACCTCGAAGCTTGGGAGACCTCTTACCTTCGTTCTTTCCTTCCTTCCTTTTCCCTCTCCAATCCCTTCCCTGTCCTTCCCCAGGGTGCTGTAGGCGTCCTCGTGCCGGCGGGTACAGGCTTGGTGCTGGACTAGAGACTTCCTGAGCACCTTTTAGGCGTCCTCGTGCCGGCGGGAATAGGTGGTTGCTGGACTAGTGACTTCTTACACCTTGGATTGTTTGGTCCACCGAACAGAGGGCAGATACCATCACACTGTTCCTACAGGAAAGAAGAAGGACTTTGCCAGGGACGTTCACTTCCAGGGAAAAAAGGGTAAGAAACCTACCTTTCCTTACCATTATTTCTTCCACTCATTCTCTGGTACTGATTGTCTTTTCTCTTCTTCTGGTCTCCAGAGTACCCCAGTATAGAGGACATTCTTGCATGAAACACTTCTGGTTAAACCGTTTTCTGCAGGTTAGTCTGTTGAGATTTTGTTACGTGTTCTCTTGAAAGGGGTGTATTTGATTGTAATCAGTATAATATTCTGCAGTCGTTGGCTGGAACCTGGAACCATCATCTACCGGGAAGTTGCGGGCCGCTCAGCTCTACGATCCCAACGACTCTACACCATCTTCCGATCAATTGGATTCTTAGACTGTCCTTTCGTACTCCTGAGAATCACATTGGTAGGAAGAAATATATTCTTCACGACGGGTCAACGCGGAACCAGGTTCCCGGATTTCTGACATTATGTCCCCAAGAACGCCATATACTAAGCTAAAAAAAATCCCTCTTAAGGGATTTAAGGGGTTAAGATTGGATTTTCACTGTTGAAATTATGCACAAGTATTAATCTTTGACCCATCTGTCGAGTGACCATAAAAAGTTGGGGACACTAGCATCCTTCCTAGCAATATATCAAGACAGGTTGACCATGTGTTTGTTCCTTCATTTTCATTGGAACCTTATTTTGACCAAACAGATATTAGATATGGGAGATTGACTGCAGAGCAAGGTACTTGCAGGTTCTGTGAGGAGACCAGTGAATGTGAAATCCTTAGGCACCCTCTGGCCTTTTGCCCAAAGATTCAGGGCTTGAGATGGAATATGCTAAGGAAGTTCTCAGGGATATTTGCAATGGGTGATGAGGATCTGGTCTGGAAGTGCTGCTTGACTAGACTGACAACATCAACAGTAGTTGCAGTAATTGGTTTCCTAATGCTTTTGAAACTTGAACAGACTGGGGATGGAATGTTTAGCCCTGATGTGGTTTTATCTTAACACATGGAATAATAATGTGTGTTGTTTTAATGAAGGCTCTGTGACTAAGATTGTATGACATGTTTTGTAAGGTTCTCTTTGAATTCGTTTTATTTCTTTTCTTTTTTTCTCTTTCTTCTGTTTGTGTTTAATAGTTGTGGTATTCAAGTTGTTAAAGGTACATTTTTTTAACCAAACAACAATACATATTTAAAAAAAAATAAAAAACTATTTCTGCTCCCTTCGGCGTGCGCCATTGCTCCGATAAATATTTTTATTTATTTATACAATAAGAAGCTTTCTGTTCTTGTACAATCAGACAGTAAAGGCTTACATTCTTCTTTATTGCGGTGGTGGAAATGCGGCCAGATAAGACACGCTCAGCAGGAACACGTTTCGTCTGGACGCCATTTTCACTTTTAGCTATATTTGTGTGTATTTTCATTTAGATTGCATACACGGAAAACTGAATTGACTTGCGCTCGAAAAGGAACGACAGGGGATGAAAGCACTTAAAGGGGGAAGGAGCAAAAGAAAGGAAAAGTAATTGACAGAAATGAAGTAGGAAATGAGACATGCGTGGAGAGAGTTATAGTTTAGGCATAAACTACAGACAGCCGAGGTAGAACAGGAATGCTCATGTCTAAACATAGGAAACATATTTTTTATAAAGTACTCAGGGCGGCCATTCTTTATTATCCCAAACCAGCATGCACATAGAGGAAATATTATGCTGTTTTTGCCCAATGCAATCTTAAGTGCCTTAGTAAAAACAGTGATGAGTGACTCACCTGCCAGCAACCTGTGTCCAATAATGAGTAAGGAGTCTTGGGAAAAGAAGGGTGAAGGGCGATGGGTGCTCCTGTAATCTCAATAATAATGAGGGTGCAATATAGGGAACATTTTCCTCAATAGGATTAATAGATTGTATGCACATAAAGATACACATAAACTCATTAATTGGGCTGGATACCTGCATAAATATGAATCTTGCTTTTTAGTTTTTCTTTTAATAGTTGCACACATTTGTTCTGTGTATTAGATCATCCTCGTCTCAGAGCAAAAACACAATTTAGGTAGTTTAAATAAGAACTCCCACAGCAAGGCACATGAGATCAAAATGATCTGCCCATTAGGCAGTGAAGCTGGATTTTGGAGTAAGGCACTTGACTGCAAAACTCCTGAGATCTAGCTGGTGGATTTCAAAAATAGAGATGGCTTGAAAAGAAGTACTCAAATCATAATAAACCAACCCCACAAATATAATGTGCCTTTATAGAAATATCTGAAGCAAAAATAGTACGACTGTATCATCATTTTCCCCATCTTAGATGGATGATTAGAAAGGGAGCATCGTTTTAGCTTGGCTTTGTTCCTCTTCCTGAGTGGCTGTGCTCCCGCTCGTCATCTGTTTATTTTATTAAACATTTTTATATAGCACAAACATGGCTAACAATATAGAAATGAACACAATATAACATGACAATTAAAACAATCCACATAACATCAGAAAGAAAACCTAAAACCCTAATATTCAACAAAAACGACAAATACTTACATTGCATAGCTATTTACTTTGAGAAAAATAAGATGTTTCATCAGAATAAATAATTAAGTCATGGTCACTGAAAAGCCTGTACCAAGAACATGTTTTTTATTTTCTTCCTAAATTTAAGGTATTTTTCGATCTGTCGGATGGCTTTTGGAAAAAGGTTCCAGAGTTTAATGGTCACTCCAGAAAAATATCTTTTGTGTGTGAATGAGTGTTTAAAGCCTGGAACCTCAAGCAGCCAACATTCCTGACTCCAAAGTCATCTTTGGCCTCCAGAGATTTTTAGTTTTTGTGTTGAATACTCAGGAGGATGCATGTAAAGTGCTTTATGTACAATGCATAGCAAAATAAAATGTATCCTAAAGTCAATATGAAGCCGGTGAAGTTTCATTAAAATATGAGAAATGTGGTTAAATTTACATGCTCTAATGACTAATCGGGCAGCTGAGTTAAAGACTGATTTCAAAGGAAGCAAATCATTTTTGGGTAGCCCAGTTAACAAGGAATTCCTGGTATCAATTCTAGACATGACCAGAGACTCAACTAAAGTGCAAAAGTGTGACTCAGGGATAAAAGGCTCCACAGCTCTTAATGCTGATAGCTGAAAATGTGATTTTTCCATAGCATTAATATGAGTGTTAATCCAAGTAAAAACCTAATAATTTTGCTGAAGAGGCAAACTGAAAAGAGGTGCCTAAAATGTTTGTGTCCTGCAACTTCTAAATAAAAATAGGATCTGGTTTAGTGTGTGAAAATAAAAGAAACTCACTGTTTGATGCTCGACCGATGTATCCATCTAAAATGTGTTCCTTCATGGAGGCTTTTGAAGATAAGACCTGTAAACCCTATGGATATCTGTTGGCGGATTTAAAAACAACCGCTATAGAGGATTAAACATTGCGCACCGACATATTTCCGCCGGGCTATCCCCTGTTTACACTCCTAAAAAGACCTCTAAAAAAACACCCCATTAACTGCAATACAGCATCAGTAGCCGGCCGGGCTTTCGCTATATCGACACACATACAGAGGAACATTGCACTGCTCATAATGCTTATGTACGCGAATCCCTCAACAACGCATGGCCATTCTAGCCAAGGCTGGGATGAACTGGTGACTGCTATTTCAGAGATTGACCAGAATACTTTAAAGGGGCAACTCCCCCTACACACCGTCAAGTAAGTGTGTTGAAAAAGAAAAAGGGCATCATCAAGAAACTGGTCAATAAGTGAACAAGCACCAGTTAGAAAATCTGTCGGCCCCCACATCCCTAGCGGAGTGGGCTACACGGAAGGTTGTCACTGT
Organism: Ambystoma mexicanum; assembly: GCF_040938575.1. Classification (NCBI taxonomy): domain Eukaryota; kingdom Metazoa; phylum Chordata; class Amphibia; order Caudata; family Ambystomatidae; genus Ambystoma; species Ambystoma mexicanum. The sequence continues at coordinate 768,196,102 of NC_090921.1, forward strand.
GCGTCTCGACTTGGAAATGAAGGATGTTTTAAACAGACCTGATAAAGCGGCATTAGACATGGATATTCTGCATAAATATTTCAATCAGGCCAAGCACAGCGATGCTGAAAAAAATGAACTAAACTTTTACATACCTCCTGAGGAATCTACCGGTGTGAAGGCTCTGCCTGTGGTAGACCATGTTGTGGTGGATATGGTGAATACACTTAGCCAATGCTATAAACCTAATGCAGAACTATTGCTAAATACAATGGGATTTGGAAAGGATGTGGTAACATGGACCGACGGGGGTGAGTTTATCTACAGAGGCTGGGTTGTAATGGGCTCAAACTTGCACAACCTTATACAGGGTATTACGAGTCAACAGCCCACTTCAAAAATAAATGCCCCAAGTGGCTGGAATGAGTTTGTGCAAGCGGTTGCTGATTTAAATATCCCAACATCCATTGTGGGAAATGTTGCTCAACCCTGCCTTCTGGAGTGACTAAAAACTGGTGCCCCAGCTAACAATGCAGCCAACTAGATACACCCATAAACCGATCCCATGTGCCCAGTCCCGATTCGGGGTGGAACACCAGTTGGTTTAAGCAATGTTTACCCACACCCTCACAACTCCACAATGCTCCCGTTGGTTGTCTGAGGGCTGGGCGTCCGATTAGTATGGGTTTTCGGCTGTCAGTGTATATGTTTTCTTTCTGCATTGAATTGCTTTTACACTTATGTGCAGGTAAACTGGAAAACCCCAGTGCTAGCGCAACAGACGGGCTGGGAAGTCCTGCACCCAATGATGGAAATAGTCAAGGTAAATGGCAAAGATCTGTTTTAACAATCCATATAAAGCAGGGACAGCAATTAGCACAGAGGTCTCCAAAGCTCTACCAACTCTCCAATGGAAAACATCAGGATTTACTTCACGATTAATGTCGCATCACAACATTGGTTACAAAAACCTACAGGGATCTGGGATTGGTTAGGGGAATTGTCTACATATGGGTTACATATGTGTTAGTTTCTTCATTGGTCATGAGTATCTGATGGCCCCACCTTGGACCACCCCTAAAGTGATTAAGATAAAAACGACATCATCACAACAACAAATAATTGGCTACTGCAACAGTTACAAGCGGCCTCATTTCAAGAGTTGCGATTGGCTGGCATTGGTCCCACCAACCTTGAAAGGTTGGCAGGTCATCAGCACACAAGCAAAATAGAGCTGCTTGTTCCAATTAAATAAAACACCATCTCTGATTTCCTAGACCACAAGCCAGGGTTCTTAGTTTTGAACTTGGCCCAGGGGACTCCAGGCTGAAGCCACCGCAAACATAAATACAACGTTTTAAAAGCTTTGGTTTTCTTGCTAAGTTTTCCGGGTTCCTCCAGCCCAGAAAACTTAGAAAGAAAACTGCAGCTTTTATATTTTCGAATGCTTATTTAAAAAAAGAAATAAGCACTTACCTAGATGCAACTTTCCTTTCTGCATTCTCTGGTCTCCGACACCAATGAAGCAAAAGCCACCCATGGTAGCTTTTGTTTATTACAGCTTGCTGGCTTTTGCTTCATTAGTGCTACTGCTTCACATTTTTGAGCTTGAGCTTCATTTGCTCAAAACTTTACATAGGGACTTGGTTTAAAAATATTTATATATATATATTTTTGATTATGGGAAATCTCTTTAGCCAATAACATTTATGAGCACACTATTACTTTAAGCTCTAATTAATGGACACCTGGCTTTCAAAGACTGTTTGTTCCTTAACTTAATCTAAGAGAAATGTGTCTTACACTTGGGAATTATTATCTTCTGTTTTCCTTTGAGCTATACAAACCTCCCTTTTCCACAGTAACCTCAGCGGTGGTTGTGCAGCTACTGTCTGGCCTTCAGAGATCAGTAATTCAGCAAGTTAAATCTCTGGAGAATTGAGGTTTCTTCAATGCTTCCCATTCACTGTAACGTGGCTTCGCCGCCCATCTTTACATATTTACATTAAGCAAGCTTTATATGTGTATTGTTCATCTTGCATTTCCGCATATAGATTGATTATATGTTACTAATGTCTTATGGTGCAGGTCATATTCTTCATGGCTAACTGCACGTTTAACCTGATGTCCATGTAGCTTCATGTTTAATTTCTTTTTGTGCTTGCGGATTCATCTCTTCTTCGATTTTTCCAGAATAAGGTTGGTAGTGTGTGAATAGTGTCTCTCGAACCTGTTGTATATAGGCACGGAAGGGTCAGATGCCATAAATGATGCACTCTTCTCATTCTTACGATATAGAGGCTGGGCAGGGGCCGACGCCATGAATAACGCATTAATTTGCCTCTCAACATTCCCCCCTGTAAGGGGTCTGTAATCTGAGGCGGACAACTGGTTGTGTTTTTCTCAGCATTACATTAAAAGAAAAAGATGCAAATACATCCTTGCTCAATCTACTCTATCAGGGAGTTCCCTACATAGTCTAAGACAGAGGTCTTCAATCTGTGGGGCGCGGCCCCCTTGGGGGGCGCGCCACCATGCCTGGGGGGGCGCGTGATGCCTAGCATAGAAGAAGAGTAACGCTTTGTTTTTTTTTTCCCTGCACTGAACTGAGCATGTGCAATGGGGAGCCACTGGCTCCCATGCACATGCTCAGCCAGTGGGATGTGCTGGGGGCGTGGCCATGAAACAGGAAATAAACGCAGCCTGGATGCGCGCTTTCCTGCATTTGGATCGCGTGTCCAGGCTGCGTTGTGGTGTCCTGTGTTCCTTGCTCCTGCTGCCGCCACCCGTGAGAGGTAAGTGACCCTTTATTTACAACGCGGCTCCCCCGTGGCAATCTGCCATGGGGGAGCCGCATTATTAATACAGTACCGGTCCCCCCTTCGCCTCTCTCCCCCTGCATCCCCCACATTAGGGGGCATGGTGGAGAGGAGGCGAGCGGGGGACCAAAACTACTCTGCCGGTGCTGTATTACTAACGCAGCTCCCCCATGGCAGATTGCTGGAGCCCAGCAATCTGCCATGGGGGAGCTGCGTTATTAATACAGCACCGGCAGAGCAGTTTAGGTCCCCTGCTCGCCTCCTTTCCTCCATGGGGCAGGGAGGAGAAGAGGCGAGCAGGGGACTGAAACTGCCCTGCCGGTGTTTTTTTACTACGTGGCTCCCCCATGGCAGATTGCTGGAGCCCAGCAATCTGCCATGGGGGACCTGCGTTATTAATACAGCACCGGCAGAGCAGTTTCGGTCCCCTGCCGGCCTCCTCTCCTCCTTGGGGCATGGAGGAGAAGAGGCAAACAGGGGACTGAAACTGCCCTGCCAGTGTTTTTTTACAACGCGGCTCCCCCATGGCAGATTGCTGGAGCCCAGCAATCTGCCATGGGGGGAGCCGCGTTATTAATGCAGCACCGGTCCCCCAGGCGCCCCTCTCCCTCTGCAACCCCCCACATTAGGGGGTATGGAGGAGAGGAGGTGAGCGGGGGACCAAAACTGCTCTGCCGGTGCTGTATTAATAACGCAGCTCCCCCATGGCAGATTGCTGTCTGCCATGGGGGAGCTGCGTTATTAATACAGCACCGGCAGAGCAGTTTTGGTCCCCTGCTCGCCTCCTCTCCTCCATGGGGCACGGAGGAGGAGAGGGGAGCAGGGGACTGAAACTGCCCTGCCGGTGTTTTTTACAAAGCGGCTCCCCCATGGCAGATTGCTGGAGCCCAGCAATCTGCCATGGGGGGAGCCACGTTATTAATGCAGCACCGGGCCCCCAGGCGCCCCTCTTCCTCTGCAACCCCCCACATTAGGGGGCATGGAGGAGAGGAGGCGAGCGGGGGACCAAAACCAACGTGGTGTTTGGCATTCACTCCTTCGTTAGGGGCACCATTCTACGCCAGCTCGCGATAACTGTTCGCAACCGAGTACAATTTTGGAGTCCATGTTTATAGGGGGGGCCTGGCTGGGAGAAAGCTTTCTTAGGGGGGCTCTGGGTCAAAAAGTTTGAAGACCACTGCTCTAAGAGCTAAGGGGGGGTCGCTTCTAACATAAACAAAACGGGCCCTCACACTAAACAACAAACATTCAAAATAAATCATAAACAACATAAATGAATAAATAACCAACAATCAGTAATATCGATGCCATTCACCTGTCCTGGGTAAATCCCTTCCCCAGGATTTCTCAAGGTCAATTTCCCTAAATGTTCAAGAGGAAAATTAAGGTCTTGAACCAGTTCTTGTAAGTTCCAAATTAAACAAAAGTTCACCAAACAAAAATCCATTGGTAACAGTTCTTCAGCTTTCTGTTGAAATGATCCCCTTCCAATTCCAGTCAAGAAAATAGCACCAACGGTAATCCTGGATGTCTTCCTTACAAGATTGTTTGGCCACATTTCAAAGAATAGATTTGCAACTTCGCCTTCTACAACTCTGCAAGTATTCATAACCTCTGCAGTACATTTGGTATAATTGTTGGATGCTTCTTCTTGGGTTACTTTCCTCTTGATAACCACCCTTCTACTACTGTTACTTTGGAAACAGACTCCATGGTTCCACAATATGCCACTACTTCAACCAACTTCAATCTGACATCCACTGACAGTATTATACACAACCATAGTATACTCTAGTATGGTTAGGCAATTTAAAGACAAGACACTTCAACCTCTACAGGTAGGCAAGGCACTCTTTTTTCCTAAACTCCAAAAAAGGGCAGCCTCTTTGCCTCTTCAGTCTGCCTTACTGCCACAATAACCTGCCTCTGCTTCCAGACTGACTTTCTCTCCACTTCACCAGTCTCAGCATTACAGATTATTTGTTCACCCAGCTCCCTTCCCCAGCTTTGTGCACAATTTCCTGCTTCCCGTAGCTACCATGAAGCTGTAGTGCCACACTTCCAACTTCATATAACAATGTCATACTTGTATCAGAGGACACTGGACCTTTAACAACTTCATCTGTTAGGTGGATAGTGTGAAGGCATCATGAAGTAGAATGTGAAAAATGTTTTCCTCCCGGAGTGTTGAGCTTGTCCTATTGCAGTACCACAATATCATTCAAATACACAGTCTCCAAATTATAATTAGTCAATATTTATTAGATGTGCCCTGCCGACACATGTTTCAACCACTGGTCACCTTCAAGGCTTTAAACATGCGCTTACATACTGCAAATACACGCCTAAAATATAAATCCTAACATAGTTTAACATTTTTCCAATTTACATCCAATTCAATTAATAATAAACCAATAATTGCATAGAACCAATGGATACAAAAGATCCCATCAGATTTTTCAAGAGGAGATTCTTGCAACAGTTGAGCAAGGTCCAAAAAACAAACATATAAATATTATGAATACCCAACACGATTGCATTAAAACATAACACATAATAGAACCAAAAGTTAATAAATGTACATGATAAAAAGGGAAACATCAGAGGGTATAAAATCATATTAAGAGAAAATGTGTATGAAAATAATATAAAGTTAAAAAACGAAAAAGAAAGAGAGACAAAATGAAATTTGGCATTACTCTATTATGCACTTATGATATCATCAACTGATCATGTTGTCCTTAAATACCATCACCAAAACCATATTCTAATTTACACATTAGATTGTCATCAGTAGTTACCCTGAGCAAAGCTGTGCACCCGCACCAGCTCGTGAAGCAGAACAGAATCATGCCAATTCAGTGATACAGTTCATGCTATGGTTGGTGTTAAGACGGATTTCTGAACTCTGACCTGGTGGGCAGAGGTTCAGAAGGCCAGCCTAGTTTCTTGGAACAGAGTGACCTTCTGGACAAACCAGACCAATCAAGGTAGCATTGGCGGCAGTCAAGACTATCAGCCTCATTACGACCCAGGCGGTAAGTAACTGCCTGGGTCGTACCTTTACCACCATGGCGTAAACTATGTTTACGCCATGGTGGTTGGCAGACTTACCGCCCCATTCCGAGGTTGGTGGGGCGGTAAGTCCCCAATCCCCATTTACCCTTCCCCATTCCCATTTTTGCCCCATAGGGCATAATGGGAGTGGGGAAGGCGTTAATTACGCCACCGTAAATTACGGTGGCGTAATTAACATCAAGGTCCCTTAGCGCCATGGATTTTAACACCTGCGGTGTTAAAACCTCCATGGCGCTAAGGGACCTTGGAATCAGGCGGTAAGGGTCGGCGCTGTTTACGCCGCCGTAAACCCCTTACCGCCTGAGTCGTAATGAGGCCCTAGGTCTCAGGAGTGGTGATGGTGATCGAAAATCCACGAGCACACACAGTAAACGACACCACAAATGACTCTGTCAGGTGTATATATCAAAAATAGATATACATTTATTAAAGGCCTTTTAAATCAAACACAAGGTGAACCCACAGCAATATTAACAATACTAAAACAACACTATACTAGGAAATGTATATACAGTAACTATTAGTCTAAAGTAACATTCAGCAATGCAACACAAGTGTTGTGCCACTTGTGTTTTGTCATTATATAACACGCCTAGAACTTGCATCTAGTCGCTTATAACATAGTGGCAAGAGCAATCTGCATAGTTTTGATATTAGTCAACGCTTATTATTCACACTGCACCACTATTCACGTTGATCCTATTACACTGTCTGTATTTTGCTTGCCTAAAGTGTCTTTAAGTGTACTTTGCCAACATGTACTGTCCACCGCTACAACTGCTATACTTCATTAGCGGTGGAAGCACCTAGCTCCATCTCTTGCCAATATGAGCCCCTTCCAAATTATAGATGACGCAACACCCTGCTCACATGGCACATTCGTCCCAGTGGTAAATGGCCTCGCCAGACTGGGTTGTCACCGCCACCATCCCATCACCTGCTCCACCCCATTTTTGTCCAAAACCTCCCCATTTCAAGTCACCTTTGCCCAGAGGAGCACACAGGGCGGCAACAGTAGTAACAAGGCTGTGACGACGCTAGACGCCATTTGTAAGACCTCGCCAAACTCAGTATGCCACACCACCCCCAACAACTTAGATGATCATCACATAACACCCAGATCAACACTCTCGCTAGCCTCCCCCATCACTATGTGCCCCATTCGGGAAACCACTGGGCTATGTAGACTACGAGCGCGCACCTCCCAATTCGACACTGTCAGTCCTACCTCAGAGACCTTGTGTCACACACAAATGCCAATACCCTGCACACCTACTTCTTCAAAAATAAAGATAATCCCGGCCATCCCGTCATCCCAATCTAACAAATCAATAGTGCAAAACAACACTGCACCCAAACAATGAACACTGCCATTGACTCCACACTTTCAGCACACAGTCACCCCCACCCTATCCCAGAGCCACCTCATAGCATCAAAGGTTCACTTATAAATGTACGCTCACTTTGAGCTCATGCCATTGAGAGACATGACCTGATCCTAGACCAACAATTGGATCTTCTAGTTGTAACTGAAACCTGACTGCACCAAACCTCAGGCCCTCTACTAGCACTGGCCATCCCACCATGACTCAACATTATAAGGACCGATAGACTTAATTCATAGGGAGGTGGAGTGGCTATAATAGCAAAATCCAACCTGCAACTTAGATCTTGCCCACTGGACTTAATAGAAGGGTACACATTACTTCTTGTTAAATTCGCAACAAATCCAAAAACTGCTTTCAACATCTTGGTCATCTACAGAGCACCCAATAATAACTCCCACCCTGAATCGGTTATCCCACTCCTCCTCACCCCCACCTCAAACCCAACACCAAGTTCTTAATCCGAGGCGACATTAACCTAGGATTTGACGACAAACAAGACCACAAAGCTAATGCCCTACACACCTCACTCACAGATCTGAATTTCTCTCAGCTAGTCAAAGCCCCCATTCGTAACAAGGGTAGAGTATTAGATTGGATACTCACACAAAATACTCCTATTTCAATTGACTCTATTGTACCAGTTGGTTGGACAGACCACCAGCTTCACTCTTTCCAGCAATGAGAAATTCCACCCCACACCTATTCTAATGGATACCACTGTGACAAGAAACATTCGAAACTTGTCGGAACTTGTCCGCAGACAGCCTCACCCCGATTCTGGAGGAAGCCCTCTCCTCGAACACCCTTGCGAGTGACAATACCAGCTGTCTCGCAGACATCTATCATAGATGCCTAACAAATACCATTGACTCTTTAGCCTCACTTATAACGAAAATGTGACGCCCAGACATACAATAACATTTCTGGTTCAATGATGAACTTGTAACACTCAGGCGCAATAAAAGATCCTTGGAACACATCCATAAACAAACCTGCACCACGGACACTGCCAATGCATTCCTAAAAGCAAGCCAAATATACAAAGCAGCCATCATAACCCATAAAGCTAACGCCTTGAACACTCGATCAGTAATGCTGCTTCAAATTCCAAAGAGCTCTTTACAATACTGAGAGAATTTGAGAATCCCATCCCACCCTCCACGTAGGTCAACTCCAGTAAAGCTTGGTGCACAACCATACAGAATGCTCTAGCGTCAAAAATCCAAGTGCTTCAGGCCAAAATTGCATCTACAAGAAAACTATTGGCTAACATTCACCCCCGCCTACCATTGACAGAGCCAGTGACAACACCAATACCCAATTCAAATTCATCACAGTAAGCCAAGACCAAGTGTTAGACACCATCTCCAAATTAAAACCGTTCAACTGTGAAGGAGATAGCTTCCCAACACACCTAGTCAAACTGTATGCCCCCACACTCACACCCATCATCACCAAATTTGTAAATGCCGCTTTCAGCACAAACACCGTCCCCACTAGCATTAAGGAAGCATGGGTGAACCCGCTTCTAAAAAAAACAACGCTGGATGCGACAGTCCCTGCAAACTATCGCCCCATAGCGACCGTCCCATTTCTGCTCAAAATAATTGGCAAAATAGCCTACTCTCAAATTCAAGCCAAACTTGAACAAAACTACCTCCTAGGAGCTTGACAATCTGGTTTGCGTCTCAATCATAGCACAGAAACGGCACTTCTGGACCTTAAAATCCAGATGGATTCCATAAGAGACGCCGGAAAACTATGCATTCTCTTACTATTAGACTTGTCCGCTGCGTTCCACCTAGTCGATCATGATAAACGATGTGCCACACTAGCTAAAGATTTTCAGTTCTCGCAAGAAGCCACCTCCTGGGTCAAATCATTCCTGGCTGATCGAACATCCCATGTCTCCATCGGTAAGGAGGCTGCAGACTCCATCACAGCCCCACTAGGAGTCCCACAAGGATCTTGTCTGTTGCCTATGTTATACAATGTGTATACTAAGCTATTATTTGCTGCCCTGGATACCAGGGGTGTCCTTTATATGAATTCCGCAAACGACAAACAGATCCTCATCCCCATCATGGGCAACTATGGCCAGGACACAACTATGATCAATACAATCTATGCAATAATTCGAAACTGGATGGCGATCAACAGTTTCTGCCTCAACAATGAGAAAATGGAGAGACTCATCATAGGCTCCCCAGCCAAAATGAATGCCCTCCACTCTGACTACTCAGCTATCAATATCGATGGAATCTCCATTCCAGTCCTAAAGCAGGTCAAAACTCTAGGCGTCTACTTGGACGCAAACTTAACAATGTCCAAACATGTTAATGCATTGTCATCGGCCACCTCCTACACGGCTAAACTGATTGCTTTAAGTCGCCAATTCCTCACACCACAGAACTGCACCACCCTAGTCCGGGATCTCATTGTATCGAAGTTAGACTACTGCAATATCCTACTGCTAGGTACCTCCAACACCAACTTGGCAAAATTGCAATTGCTGCAAAATAAAGCCCTACGAGCAGCCCTCGGTCGTAAAAAAAATCAGACCACATTTCCACCACCAAGAGGAAGCCCATTGGCTACCCATAAAAGCTAGAATCATATTTAAATCACTCTGCATCACCCATGAATGTCTCGCCAAGAAGGCACCTACGTACCTGTGTCTTGGAACAAAACATCAAGAGTACTTAGATCAAACAAATATGCACATTTATCTGTCTCACGATACAAATGCTCCAGAGCTGGGGGAAGCAGATTTCCAGTGATTGCCCCAAAAATCTGGAACACTCTCCCATTACCCACTAGAAATTAGCCCTCACACCACTGTTTCAAGAAGTCCTTAAAAACCTGGCTTTTCAACAAGTTCTAGGCCGCTGCACCCGTCCCTTCATCTGACTGATAGGTACTGTGAACCCCTTGCATGGCCATTGTAAAAGTGTTGATTCTAACTGTATCCACTGTATCCATTTTATAGAAGTGTTTGATTGTAACTGTATCCATTTATGCAAAGATGTCTGTAACTATGCTGTGACACCCACGGGTTTGGGCGTATAACAAATGCAATAAATAAATAAACAAGTGGAGATCCGCAAACTGAAAGAGAAAGGGGTCATACAGTGCAAATATACTTTAGGCAGTCCTTCAATAACTCAAACCCTAACTAGTAGGCAGTCCAATCTCTACAAATTGCTTAGCCTTGTGCTCAAAAGTACATTCAGCATGGGTCTCTTCAAGGGCCTGTAGTGGCAGGAAGGTGGGTGAAGTGATGAAGAATAAAGTTCCACTATTCAAGGAGGTTCTCTACAAGAGATCAGAGTGATTTCCATGAATCAGGAATAGGACAGTAGCACTGGTTACCCTAACAAAGGAGAGTGGCCCCTGGTGCCGCCGGGGCGTCATCGGGAACCTGACCAGCGGCAACTGCCAGACCCGCCGGGGGATGAGGGAGACAGGGCCTCGCCTTGACTCCTGACGTTGACTCAACCTCCTGCCTGCGGGAAATCAATTCATGGACAACACCAATATGGGCCTCTGTGGCAGCCGGAAGGCGCTCACATTCCCATATAGCGGTAAGCGGAGGGTTGTTACCCTCGCACCTGGGGCATTAACACCCCCCCCCAACTTTTTGTTAGTAGAACCACAGTAGGGACTATTAAGGCTGGCACCCTACCTTTTTTAATTGCCAGCAATGTTTGGGCGACAGGTACTTCGTGTTGGGGTGTAGTATGGGGAGGGGGAGGGTGGGACCAGTTGGGAAGAGTTTTTAGTTACCCCAGGGCCAGTTTATTCCTGTAGGTTTCAGGGGATGACATGGTTCCTGGTCAGTTGGGACCATAGCATGCTCGGACAGCATCTCTGTCACCAATCACGGTTGACTCTGCATCACACCGGCATACACTGGGATTCTACCCCCGTAATTCATTCGCCAGCCCCTCTGACGCTCTTGCTGGATGGCACCTGACCAATCTCAACTGTCGGTAACTACACGTCCCAGATCCCTTAAGGTTCTCATCTGGAATGTGAACGGGATGGGGTCCGCGATTAAGCAGCGTTTAGTTAAGCAACTGCTCAGTAGATACTCGCCCGATGTGGTCTTGCTTACCGAGACACACCTAGCTGGTTCACACTGTAACTTTTTCCTGTGGACCAACTATAGGGCTGCCTTTCATGTGGGGTATACCATGGGATCCAGGGGCACCCTCATTCTTATACATAAGCGTGTCCCATTTGCCTCGCAGGAAGTGGAGAGGGACCCTAGAGGCCGGTACGTGCTGGTCTTGGGGACACTCGGGGGGGAGAGCTTTGGGTTTGTCTCGGTCTACTCCCCACCGGGTCTGGGGCAGGAACTTCAGGTGGAGCTGACCACCCTGTTGGGCAAGCATCAACCCGATAAGTGGTTTCTGGGTGGAGACTTCAATGATGTGATGTGTAACACCATGGACCGTTCCCACCTTAGACACCGTAACCCAGATGCCCCTACGGGGTTGTCCAACTTTGTATCCGCCTTGGGTCTCTGTGATGTGTGGCGGGAATTGCACCGGTGAACCAGGGGGTATTCATTCCACTCGGGAGCCCACGGCTCCCTTTCTAGGCTTGACTATCTATTTGTTCCACACACTGAGCTTTTTAGAATCATCTCGGCAGACTTACTTCCCAGGGGAATCTCGGACCACTCCCCTCTGGTGGTGGAGACGCGGCTGCAGGGTACGACCCCCCCTGGGACATGGCGGCTGAACAACTATTATCTGGGCTGTCTGGAATTGGTGGATCGCCTCACGGAAATCTCGACTGAATATTTCGAGATTAACGACACTGGCGAAAGCGACCCAATAGTGGTATGGGCGGCCTATAAGACCGTGCTGCGAGGGGAAATAATCTCCTGGACGGCTAATAGGAGGAGGGAGAGGCTTCAGAAGTTAGGGGAGGCGGAAGTGACCCAACGGGAGAATGACCATATCCTCGACCCAACCCCTCAGACCCACACTTCCCTCACACGGGCCACCGAACGCCTCCGGAACCTTATGCTGGACAATGCCAAGCAAGCCCACTGGGAATCCAGAGCAAGGATATACGAGGTTGGGGACAAGGATGGGAAACTGCTGGCCTGGCTGGAGAGGCGAGATGAGGGACAGCGCTGTGTCCGGGAGATCCTCACCCCAAGGGGAGAGAGATGCCAGTCAGACACTGACATAGCAGAGGCCTTTGCCCAATTCTACGCTGCTTTATATCAGGCCCCGACTTTGTCATTTGACCCAACCCTCCTTGATAACATAGAAATCCCTACTCTGTCGGAGCAACAGAAGGAGGTACTTGACTCCGAGCTCACGGAAGCCGAAATAGTAGAAGCCATAGCACAATTGCAACCGGGGAAAGCCCCGGGACCTAACGGGTTCCCGATCGAAATCTGGCAGAAACTAGGAAGTAATAACATAGCACCTCCCCTGCATCAGATGCTGTTGAACGCCCGAGACCGGGGCTCCCTCCCACAGGACCTATGTAAGGCTACCATTGTAGTTATTCCTAAACCGGACAAACCCCCAGAGAAATGCGCCTCTTACAGGCCGATCTCGTTAATTAATGGCGAAGCCAAGGTCTTAGCCAAGCTTTTAGCCAACCGGCTCCAGCCGGTGGCGGACACCTTGATACACCCAGATCAATGTGGCTTCATGCCTCATAAATCAACCCGAATTAATCTGCGCCGACTCCACCTGGCGATGGAACGGGCTCCTATCCTTAACACTCCACTGGCCCTTTTAGCAATTGATTTTGAAAAGGCATTTGATTCAATACGGTGGGATAGCCTTTGGGAAATTATGGCACGAATGGGGTTTGGGGAGGGCTTCCTGGGATGGGTAAAAGTGTTTTACACAAACATACAGGCAGAGGTCAGGGTGAATGGATGGACTTCCCGATCCTTCCCCCTGGGCAGGGGTACACGACAGGGGTGTCCCCTTTCCCCCCTCCTTTTTGCCCTTGTGGTTGAACCATTGGCCCTCTGGCTCCGTCAGAGTGGGGCATGGACGGGATTTAGATGGCCTGAGGGACACGAAGATCGAATATCGCTTTACGCTGATGACCTTCGGCTATACCTGGTTGAACCGACTCAGAGCTGCCTTCTGGTAACCCAGATGCTCGTGGATTACGGGAAGTTTAGCGGGTTGAAAATTAATTGGAAGAAATCCGTACTCTTCCCAGTGAAGGGGGGGAACAGGCCAGCCCACCGGACTGCCTGTACCAGGTGGAAAGGCAGGCTTTAAATACTTGGGAATCTGGATAACGAGTGATCTTACCACCTACACAACGCAGAATCTCCAGCCGATCACAGACCGGTTTGCTGCCGACATCCGTCACTGGAAGCTTCTCCCCCTGACTCTCATGGGCAGAGCGGCGCTCTTTAAAATGATGGCACTCCCACGATTCCTCTATGTCCTTCTGAACGCCCCACTTACGATCCCCACCTCTGAATTCAACCACATAGAAACCCTTCTCAGGGAACTCATCTGGGGGGGTGGCCAGTCACGTATAGCTTTGAGCCCTTTGCAGAGATCTATCTGGGAGGGAGGGATGGGAGCAACCCTCATCCAAACCTACTACTGGGCTTCACAACTCGTAGTGGTCAATGACCTGCTTCATGGTGATCGGGCACTGCCTCACATTAAGGCTGAAGTGGACGCCATGCAAGGTACAGATCCAATACATCTATTATACCAATCCCCACAGAGGCCTTCTCTCCTGACGATTGGGTCTCACACCACTGCCGTCTGGAGGCAGGTACACGTGTTTGTTGGGTGGGGAAACAAGATTACCTCGGCACAACCCCTATGGCATAACAGCAACCTGAAAGAAATAGAGAAGTTTAAACCGTGGCCGCGCTGGGTGAGAGCGGGAATTCTGAGGGTAGAAGATATCCTGAGAGACGGGAAGTTAATCTCGTTCGAAGACTTACAGGGCAAATTCCAACTGCCAAATACCGAGTGGTACCACTTTATACAATTGACCCATGCTCTGCGAACCCACATACCCCTGTAGGAGGTAGTCCCTGACTATACACCTATAAAACGTAATATATTGCCAGCCTACATCCCCGCCAAATGCACGTCCATCCTTTATAACGCCATCACATCCATTGCTACCCCCGAACTATTGCGACTAAAGACCAAATGGGAAAGGGATGTGGGTGAAATAGACCCAGAGGACTGGTACAGATTTTAATGCATCCACGGGAGGTGGCCATCTCTTCCAGGTTGAGGCTGGTGCAGCTTAAGATCCTGCACAGGGTGTACTACCCTAGGACCACCCTGTACGGCTGGAAGAGGGCAACAAACTCGAACTGTCTCCGGTGTGGAGAGGAAGAAGGGACTTTCTTTCATATCCTTTGGTCATGCCCCCGGATCCGCGTCTTTTGGAACGCTTGCTGTACAGAACTTTCTAGGGCACTCACTCGTTCTATCGAACTGGACCCAAGGGTCCTGGTCCTTGGGGTGTGTAGGGGAGGACTGGCCGCGAGGCCCTCCTCACCTGCAGCCTTCTCCCCAGGTGAGGACCATGACTCGGTGGCCGTCCCCTCATGCCACCCGGGCCCAGGTGGAGGAGGGGTCACCCGCCGACGACATTGCCCACACGTATCCGTTCCCTGCATATACCAAAAATCAGTTAGGCCTAGAAGCCATCTTGTCTAGCAAACATGGCGTGAGTTCAGCACACTGTAACGAGGCCCCCACCTTTGGAGGGCCTTTCATGCATCTCTGCCGCCGCAATAGCCCTGGTAGATCCGCTGCGAGCGCGTTCCCATGAGAAAGTCGGGTATGAGCTAACCCGAGATGCTAACACTGTAACATTTTATCGTTCACAATGTAATATTGCACCCCGCATGACCTGGTCCGCGAGGCCGGGGTGACGGGAAAAAAGCTGAAGCATCACTATCTGAAGAAAGTAGAAAATAATTCAAGTATTGGTATTAACGAACTACCTCTGTTTAAACAGATCCTGTAAACTGTGAATAAACCATAAAGATGTAACGTTACATGATACCACCCCAGGTCTGGACTAGTGCTGCTATAACCACCGAGAAAGATGTCGACCAAATGTATAGCCTTTATCTGTATAAGTGTTCTTACAATTTTATGTAGAAACCTGAACTCATATATGTTTTCTTAATCACCTAAAGCAGCGAGCATCAATCTCTGTAGGCCATAACCTAGAACTACCTCGTGTAACGTCTAATGTACATAAAATAATCACACCATGTAGTAAATATAATGTTAGGTAATGAAAAGGTACTCGGACCGACTGTATTAAAGAAATGTGTAACGAAATTGAAATATATATGTGTGTTTAAATAACATCAAAATAAGGCGGAACATTATAAAAGTTCTGCATTCAAAAGTTAGCAACGCACGAGGAAAAAACCTTTGTGAATATATGCAAGGCCATTCTCCCTCCCACCCTACCAAGCCTGCCAGATAAAGAAGCTAAGGCATGTGCCGCGCTCCCTCACCTCCCCCAACCAAGCTGGAGCCGCTTCAGAGAGTCAGAGGCCCCGGTACCGCACCCAAGGCCACAGCCCGCCACCTGTGTTATTTACAGCACGGTAATAAACCCACGTTTGAATCTACTGATCTACCAGCACCCTCTCGTAAATCCCACAACCCCCCCCCCTAGACCACCCCAAGAATCATGACCCCGTGCAAAGACGACCCCCATCACTGGGACAAGACACAGAGACCCATTTATATAATAACTTCTAACGCGGCAGACAGACATGTATCATTCGGCTCAGGCCCCAGAGCCCAGCCCCTCGACCTAAAATACCGGTCAATAGGACACAGGTAAATCTCACCCCAACCGACAACCACCGGACCTCTCACGAGGTGCATTCCTCATGTGTTGCGTTTATTTTATAAGACAAACTGCTGAGCGATTTATTGATGAACTTAGATGTCGTTTCTTGAATAACTGCAGTGTGCATGGCCTAGGGCAAACGAGTCAGGAAAGGTATTCATCTTTGTCACAGGCTGCCCCAGCATACCAACACCGCTCGGATGACCTCAAGCTGGCCTGCCAGGCCCAACCCAACCCACGAGGCTGACCAGTGACGTCCTCACGCCAAGACCAACCACGCTGCAGCAACACCTATAGTTAGTCGACGCCACCCAATCCCAATTAACTTGTGCCCCCTATAGTGTGTAGGTTCTGATGACGTTTTTTGTATTAGAAATACGCCTGTCTTTGCTATTGTCAGACAGAGCGCTCTCGGAGGTTGCAGAGTTCTTTGCATGCCCTATTCTTTGGATAAACTCCCACTTACGCTCACCCGCACTCTGTCTTGGTCTTATTCCCACTACGGGAGAGTCCCTTATTGTCTCTCATTGCGGGGAGGATCGTGCTGAAATTGGGGGCGCTTCCTTTCAGTGGTGACCCCGATAGCGTGATATCTCCAAATTATTTTTCCTAACTCCTTTTTAACGACCCCCTTGTGGCACGAGAATCTCCGGTCGAGAAGGGATACGCACGGTGAGCCGGCTCCGGGAGGCTGCCCGCCAACGGCGACCGGCACAATAAGAAGTGCGCACTCAATGAGAAAGGGTACGGGATCCCGATTGGAAAAAAATCCCCTTTGAGTGCCGCTCGCCGGAGCCAGGGGCTGACCGTTGAGTTACCGGTGACACTGCCTGGACGGACCCAGTTTCGGAGACTATCGGTTCAAGACGGGCACGTGAGTACTGAGTGCGAGCGATCGTAAAGGGGAAGGGAGGGGAAATTATAACAGGAGAACGGGGACAGGTAGAGGAGAAGAATAACGGGGGTCTACTAAAGACGGGTCTTGAAATTTTCTTTATCTTTTCTTTGCATATGGCCATTAGGAGTAAGAAATAAGTGAAGTGGTAGAAGTGACGGAAACCTAGCTCCGAAAGGGGGTGGAAGGCGGCGCCGCATAGTGCTATCTAAACTAGTACTGGGAATATATGAAGAAGTAAGAAATAAGTTATTGGTGTCTGGCAAAGGGAGACACCGGGAATATTTTTTAGTGATTGCTACTCTCTCTATTTCTTTTTTCCATTCCACGGGGCAGGGGGAGAAAGCGAAAAGGGTATAAGGTAAATATACTTGTAGAAGAACTATAAAATAGGGAGCACATTTGTAGGAGTGGGGATTAAGTAGTGGCACGTACAGACGTGAACATAGTAACCTTAGCAGAAAAACAGGGACAGCTGGCCAGGGAGGAAAGGGAGAAAAAAAAAAAAAAAAAAAAGACGAGGTGTGAGTGGAAAAGCATTGTGAAGGGTGCGCGCACCGTGTGAGTGTTGGAGACGACCGGTTGACCACGAGGTGGCGCCAGAGAGTGTTGACCATAACTAGTACTTGATCAGTTGCAAGTGAAATCACATGAGAGTGTATGGGAATGGGAAGGAGATGAGCTATGGTGAGTGAGAAAGGATTTGCGCAGTGAATAAAATTGGGTGATAATCTTTGAGACGTCCGCTCTTGTCTGTGCCATAAAGGTATACATACACATATCTACACCTAACTAAAAGTAAAGAAGGTGGACACGGCTGTGTTAGTGATTTAGAGGATGGGGGCCGAAACTCCCTTGTCACATATTTGTAAGAGCTTACCGGGATACGCTGAACGAATAAATAAATATCACGATCAATGGGTAACAGAATTGAAAGGGGAGGGTCTGCCCCAGATTTGGCCCGAGGGAGGGTCTTTTGACAAAAGCGTTCTTGATATGGTACGAGCATGCATTAGCCTCAAGTATAAGGGGAAACAATGGCAAAATAGGAAGGAGATATTAGACCTCTGGAGATTGTTTGAGGAAGTACCCCCACCCAAAGCTCCGGCACCAAATATTGATCTACCTTCCACCACAGATAATCCACTGATGATTCCAAGAGAGGAAAAGGAACAGCTACGTACAGAACAACCTGCGGAGGTGATTAGTTTGTACCCGATATTACCTAAACCAGCCCCCGCAGCAGGATATAGCGACCCTACTTATGTGCCTCCCCCCACAATTGGTACACCACAAAGACCAACAGCCCCCCCGCCATACGAAAGCACCAGAGAGCGCGCCCAGGGAAGCACACAGAGGGTGGATATAGAGAAGCTAACGAGTGACTTAGAGTCGAGGCTTATTGTGGCAAGGGATGAACTCTCAAGAATAAAAGACATATGTGAGCGCACGGCGTGCGCCCCTACACAATCAGGACGCACGTCTAGAGCGTCGAGCGAAAGTAGACAAATTGAGGAAGGATGGAAAAAGGGGGAAATACTGTTCAGAATTGAGGAAGAGCCGACACGAATAATAGAGGTAGGAGCAGTAGAAGGGAGCATTGGTGATGTATCACGAGAGAGAGGGATCAGAGAGGACTTGTTATGTGATGTCAGAGGAGGGTTGGATGAGAGTGATAGGTTGAGTATGGCAGTAGGAGGGGAAAGCGAGGAGGTGGACGGTGCATGTTCGCTAGGGACTATAGACGACGAATGGATGGGACGACTAAGAAATAGGGTGGGGAAGATGGCGTCATTGGAGTCAGCAGCGACTAAGGAAAGGGAGGGTGCAACCGCAAAAGGGAAGTTACAACTTCCATTGATACACAGAGGGGGGGGGAGACCAAACTATATACCATGGGCTCAGATGGATAAGGCTAATTTAATGAAATTATTGCCCCAGCTGTCAGGAGGGGCGAGCAAGTGGATATATGCATTTGAGAAACATACCGCCGGCATACCGTTGGCAGTAGGCGATGTGAAAAGCCTACTAGTAACCGCAGTAGGAGATCAAGCGGACAGAGTATGGGCTAAGGCTGGTTTTCCGGCCGTGACGTTGGACTGTGATCGCCATGATGGGGCTTCCTTTAATACAGTACGAGCAAGGGTGTGGGACGCACTGCGGGAGACATTCCCAGATACCCCTGATTTACAGTCAGTAATGCAATGTACAATGAATGACGGGGAGGATGCTATGGATTACATTCTCCGGGTGCAGGAGATGTGGAGAGCGGAAACGGGCACGCCCTGGCACCAATCCACATCTCTATTTTATTTTATCATTAAGAGAGGGCTCCCAAAAGAGGTGCAGAAGGCACTCGATAAAATAGCGGGCGTTGAGGCAAAGGGGTGGCCAGAGATCCAAAGTATAATAGTGCACCATTGCAAAAGGATCAAAGAGAGAGAGAGGGAAGTAGCACAGAAAAGGTTGGCAGACGAGGCAAAGTTGGTACAATCAAAACTGGTGAAGGTTGCAGCAGCGGTAGCAGGGCTCCCACTCATGAGGGAGGGAGACGAAGGAGAGGAGGGGCAAATAGCAATACAAGGAAGAATAGCAGCAAATTGGACAGGACAAGGACAACGACAGTGGACGGAGCAGGAGCAGAACGGAGGTCCAACGTGGCAAGAGTGGGCCCCAAGAGGGGGAAGAGGTGGGTACAGGGGCCGAAGAGGAGGACAAGGGTATGGAGGAATGGGAGGAAATGGGTGGCAGGGTCCCAGAGGTCCACAGGGGAGCTGCTGGAATTGTGGGAGATGGGGGCACTACTCAAGAGAGTGCAGGAGCAGACAAAACAACGGGTTCCAGGAGACAGAACAGTACGGTCACCCCCACCCAGGAAGCCCCTACGGCCTCCCCATGGGACAATACCAACAACCAGAAAATGTAGGACAAAGAAGTAACGCACAACTACACGGACATCAGTACAGAACACAAAACCACCCACAGAATAATGACAATATGCAATACACGCCAGGTAACACTTTCGCCACAGTAGCTAACGGAGCGCCTGCTCCCGCACCTTACAGCGGGGTGTCAGTAGTTTCGGGGAACATTTTTGATCAAGGGGGGGCAATGAGACACCCCGCATAGGACAGCCCACAGAGAGCACTTGCGTGTCCAGTACTATCTACGACCCACAATGCATCAGAGGAACCATTGATAGGAGCGCAGATAGGAGACAAGCAGTTCATATTCATGGTGGATTCGGGAGCGGAGAAATCATGCATTAGAGAGGGCCGGTTCCCGTTATCTAATAGAACGTTAGAGACGCAGGGGTTCTCTGGGGCTGTAATTGAAGTTCCTTACACAGAGGCATTGGATGTGACAGTGGGGGGTAAAACAGTGAAAGCACCCTTACTGTACTATGAACACTCTCCCATTAATTTGCTGGGGAGAGATCTCTTAAGCAAACTAAACATGACAATATCATTCACAGGGAGCGGTATCGTATGTTCGACGCCAGGCATATGCCCCCTCCGCATATTAGCAGTAATACACGGCCACTCAATCATGCAAGAGATCAGAGGATTACCAAGAAACAAGGAGATGTTTGTTGAGGGCATGAGAACATTGGCTCTCATAGTACCAGAACTAAAAAGGATGGATTGGAGGATTCCAGCCGAATTCCTCTTCCGCCCCATAGCAAGCCCCGACACTGCTCCCGGGTCAGTGCTATCGTTGGATTTACACGCAGTACACGTGTCAGCAAACAGAATATGTGTGATTGGCGTTGACATGGAAGGATGTGAGTGGCGGACAGTACTGTGTACAAATGCAAATATCCCACTGAGGGAGCTCTCGGACGAGGAGCTATTTTCCGACACTGAGAAAGATGGCGAAATAGTGATGGAACTAGCAATGCCGTGCGACATTGTAGTTACAGCCAGGAAAACTCAAGTTGAATTAATGGCAGTAGTAGGAGCACCACATGCATTTTTTGATGACGACATGAGGTTAGTACCCACTAACATATGGACAAATGGCCCCCATGATGTGGGGTTATTACATGGGGTTCAGCCTGTGGTAATAAAACTGAAACCGGGAGCAATTCTACCCCGGGTAAAACAATATCCATTGTCACGCGAAGCAGAAGAAGGGATCAGAGAGACACTAGATGCACTGCTAGCACAAGGAATAATAGTGCCCTCAAACTCCCCATGCAACACATGCATTTACCCGATTAAAAAGGCGAAGGGAGGTTCATGGAGGATGATACAAGATTTACGCCCACTCAATGATGTGATTCAGAAGGAGTTCCCTTTAGTCCCGAACCCGGCGACAATACTGTGCAACATTCCGAAAACGGCATCCCACTTCACAGTTATTGACTTAAAAAATGCATTTTTCTCGATTCCCTTAGCAGAAGAGAGCAGGTACTTAACAGCGTTTACACTAGGGGGGAGGAGGTTCGAACACTGCAGATTACCACAAGGATATTGCGAGAGCCCAAGCATATTCAACAGGGTACTACATGAAGATCTGGGGAATTTGTCTGTAGAAAGCACAGTGATTCAGTACGTTGATGATTTATTGGTTTGTGCACAAACTGAGGAAGAGTGTAGAAAGGACTCAATAACACTCCTGACATTATTGGCCAATAAAGGGTACAAGGTGGACAAGGGGAAGTTACAATACTGTCTGACAGAGGTCCTATACTTGGGACAGCTGATATCAAAGGATGGCAAGCGGATCATACCAGACAGGGCACAGGCGATTAGAGCAGTTGGGGAGCCCAAAACAGTAAAAGAGATGCAGAAATTTCTGGGTATGTGCAACTATTGCCGAGCATGGATATTGGATTATGCAGCGTACACAAGGCCCTTGTTACAGGCACTAAAAGAAGCACAGCAGGAAAACAAACACATAGAATGGACAGAAGAGATGAACACAGCATTTAACTCACTAAAAGAGCTGATATCAAGCGCTCCAGTACTGGCAAATCCAGATTATGGACGCGAATTCTTCTTATTTTCACACTGCAAAGGAACACTGATGACAGCAGTACTGACACAAAAGACATCGTTAGGGCACAAACCACTGGCTTACTATAGTGGCACCCTGGACGCAGTAATGCAAGGTCATTTCGCGTGCGAGCAATCCCTAGCTGCAGCCGCGTTCGCGATTGAGAAAAGTGCCACGATAGTGATGGGCTGTCCTGTGACACTGTTTGTGGAACACTCACTCTTTGCAATATTAGAGCGATCAAAGAGCACATTGACGACACAACGCGCCACAGCATATGAAATAATACTGTCCAGCGCAAACATCCACATAGTAAGATGTAAAACAGTGAACCCGGCCACATTCATCACAGAGGCGTGCACCGTAGAGGACATGCAGAACCACAACTGCGCTACATACACAGGTGACGAAGGTCAGGATCAAGTGATTTTTGAGAATGCCCTGAACGAGGGAGAGGTGTATTTCGTGGACGGGTCAGCATCAATAGACATGGAGACAGGAGAGAAACATGTGGGTATGGCAGTTGTACGATTAGAGGAAGATGAATATGAGACACTAGTGCAACACCGCCTCCCATCACACTATTCAGCCCAAGCAGCAGAACTAATAGCGCTAATAGAAGCATTGCATGCCGCCAAGGGGTGCGCAGTGACAATATATACCGACTCAGCATACATGACAACAACAGTACACGGCGGGTTGGCACGGTGGGGGTGGAGAGGGTTTCGACGAGCAGATGGAACACCGGTTCAGCATGCAGAATTATTGAAAGAACTGATTGAGGCCCTGCAAGACCCCACGGCAGTGGCCATCGTAAAATGCCAAGCCCACACCACAAATACAGATTTTATATCTTTGGGGAACGCGGCAGCAGACGCCGCTGCCAAAGAAGCTTCGTATTTACAGAAAGGTGAAGTAGGAGAGTACATGTTGCACCACACAGCAAGCCAAGAGGTCCCCACAGGATACAACATGATGCCCACACAGGAAATAATAGAGCTGCAAGAGGGAGCTAGTGCAGAAGAAAAATTGCTGTGGACTAAGAGGGGATGCAGCAAATCGCCGACTGATTTATTGTGGCGACAGAAAAGTTCAGGAAAAGCGGTAATGCCAGTTACATTGTTAGAAATAGCATTTCAACAACTACACTTTCCCGCACATAACGCAAAGCAACACATAATGGCGGACATACAAGAAGATTGGTTTGCACCTTGCCTCCATGAACACATCACAAGGCTGGCTTTAGAATGCACGACATGTCAGATTTACAACTCAGGTATGACATTGCGCACACTGAGAGGAACGATACCAAAACCAAATGGCCCATTCAGAGAGCTCCACATTGATTATGTAGACATGGGAGAAAGATGTAACGGGGCTCGCTACATGATTGTGGTTGTATGTCCATTTTCGAGGTGGGTGGAGGCAGGCCCCTGTGCGCGCCCTGATGCGAAGGGCGCCGCGAAGTTCCTAGTGCGGGAAGTATTCCCGCGCTGGGGGATTTGCGAAGTTATTCGCTCAGACAACGGCACGCATTTTGTTAATGAACTATTCAAGGAAGTGACTACGCTATTGGGAATAAAGCACAAATTATGTTCGATTTATCATCCTCAAAGTAATGGCGTAGTGGAAAAGATGAACGGTCTGTTAAAAAGCAGATTGTCAAAACTGTGTTTTTCCCTTAAAAAGACCTGGATGTACTGCCTGCCTTTGGCCCTGTTTGAGTTACGAAATCAGCCAAGTAAAGACCACCATTTGTCCCCGCATGAGATCGTCACGGGAAGGAGAATGCACACAGCGCATTCGCCTCTCCGTGAACGTTCTGATGCACACAGAAGTGCAGCGATATTGGGAGAGGAGTTCACAGAGTATTTGAAAAAACTGACACGGGCAGCGCGCGTAATTGCGAAGCAACTAGCCCCCCCCTCTACAAGAGAGGAGGGGAACACAACAGAAACAGAGACGCTGCCTGAAAAACCATTACAACTAATGCCTGGTGACCTTATATATGTCAGAAGTTTTGTGCGAAGGTGGAATGCGCCACGTTTCCATGGCCCTTATGAGGTAGTGTTTTGCACACCCACAGCAGTAAAGGTGAAGGGCCTACGATACTGGGTACATTTGACAGACGTACGCAGAGCCTATAGCGCCGTGGAAGGTGAGGTACAGGACGAGGCACAGGCAACTGCGGACAATGAAGTTGTGCAGAATGAATGATGGGAATTTTGTGTGCATTAAGTGATGAACATTGAACGCGACTGGCGCACGACAAGTGTACTGAAATAAATATGTATATATATATATATATATAATTTTTTACAACTTTTGAAGGTTTTTGTGGTTTTTTTTTGGTTTTGGAGAAGTTTTTTTTTTCTCTCGACTTTCCTCTTTATATATGAAATAATGTACGGATAGTAATGATTGTAAAGTTACCTTGTCTGTGGACACACCCCCTCCCTCACCCACTCCCATACTTTGTCGAAAAAATGTCACAACGTTATAAATGTTTACATGCTTGTACTTAATGCACTTTTATGTTTCAAACAGGATTTACTATGGCATCGAATGGGCAGCCTGCAACTAATAGATTTGTTAGATTTAGAGAAATGTTAGTAGATAGATTGACATATTCATACGAATGTGGTTTATCAATGTGTGTTATTGTGTTCTTCATCTCAATATTTTGCCTGGTGACATATTGGGTCATAGCGTTCATCTCTACTGAGATGAACGAGGGGGGAGGGGGGAGTAACACCACCCTTGCCCCTGGCACGAATTCAATTACAAGTATGAATATTAAAGAAGGTGATTTTTTGGTCTGGGATGGATCACACCTTGTATGGGGTTACTATACTGCACCACCCACTGCTGCCCCGTCACAATCAAGAGATAAAGATATGGAAAATGACACAATGTCCCTACCTGAAATATATAACAGCCCCACTACCCTTCCCGCCCCGATACAAAACAGCGATTTGTTGTTTATTGAGGAAAATGGAAAAGTAATTACGATGACAGAACACAAGTTCCTATATGAGGAATTGGAAAAGGGGGGTGGGAATGAGAAAGGGGGGCCTATTCTTTCACCTATCGAAACTAAAAGGTATAGGAGGAGGGAGAGAAGTAGGCGAAGAAGAGAGACAAGCAGGAGGGGGTATGATGAGTATTATGGGTTAGGATTAGACAAGATGGAAGACCCACGACACCCCCACCAAGCAAATAAATGGTATGCAGATATGAGTACAACAGCTAAACAGACAACCAATGAAAGCTGCTATGTCTGTTCGCTCATCCCCCATGCATCAGGTACACCCAAAGTGTTGTTGCCAAGAGAATTGCCCATTGTGGATGCCCAATGTCTCCTTCATCTCACACTGTGTAGAATAAAGAACACCTTCCAAGCACACGATGTCTCTTTCAAAATGATACAGGACAACAAAACGTGCTATTCAAAAGCGTCTGGAGTGGTCTGTCTTAAAGAACCTTTCTTTGCAATACAAGGAACGCTGTTTTCCGAAAACAAATGGAAAGATGAAGAAGTACTGTGCAAAGCGGAAGCACTGAGAGGTGTCCAACCAGACAAGCTGCGGTGGATGGAAAAAACGTGCTTACCAATATGGAAAGAACACATCTCTAAACTAACATGGGTAACAGCGATGGAGAAACCCTTCAAGCTACAAAGTGAAATACAAAACGAACTATGTTTCAAGGGAGAAGGAAAAGTGGCAATGGGAACGAATAAAAACTGTAACAAAACTCTCACCATCCCAGACATGAAAAAAGGAACAGCAGCACTAATGGACACATACTGGGTATGCGGGAATCAGGCTTACTTGCACCTTCCCCAGGCATGGAGTGGCAGCTGCTCAATGGCCACTTTGCATTCGGCCCTAATGGTGATTCCAGAAAGTCACGTCGACGAAAATAAAAGGACGCAAGGAAACGTGAACAAGAATGCGACGTCTCCCACTGCAGAAGCGCACCTCTATGTCCTGTCCTCCGGAGGGAAAGAAGAGGAGCTATCACGGAACAAGCGAGCATCAAACTACATATCACAAGCATCATCCGATTTATTGGCACAGATCCCAGACAGGTATCGCCTGTTCAGCTCCGTGGAAACATTTTTTGCCTCACTAGTTTCAAGTGTCCAAGCAAGAGCAAATGCAAAATGGCTCCAGATCACACGGTGGGAACTGATTCAGCTGGCCAATGACACTGAAGAAGGGTTCAACATAATAAAGGTGGAACTACGAGCTCTGCGACTAATGACCATGCAGAACAGGTATGTTCTGGACCTGCTAACAGCGATCGATGGAGGTGTTTGCCGAAAAATAGGAAGTGCGTGCTGCACGTTCGTACCTTCTGAAGACGCAGAAAATGGGTCCCTGTCCCACGTCATTGAAGCAGTACATAACCGGGGAGAGAAGATGAAGCTGGAAGGTGGGGCTAAAGATAGCTCATGGTTCGACAATATCTTCTCCTGGGTTCCCTCATGGCTTGGAATGGCGATGAAGTTCTTGATACCAGTTGTGGTGGTCCTCCTCGTGGTGTTCTGCCTGTGCCAGGTGGGCCTCCGATGTTGTGCTAACGCAGTCCCTAACGGTGCAATGATGATGGTGACAATGGGCAACTCTGGTGGTACAATTAAGGCGACACAAGAAGTACATGTACAGACAGGAACAGATAACACTCCCAGATACCAGTTAGTGCCTATGTGCCGTGATAAGTACATAGTAGATAAACTATGGCACACCACTATCAAAGAACCCCGAGACGTGGAACTGGAATGGTATGAGGAGGTCTGGGTAGACTTGGAAGAAACTGGTGACTGTATATATTTAACATGTACACCAGATGAGTATGCTAGAAGAGGTGAGAGCTTGAGGGGGGTATGCAGAGCCTGGATGCCTAGAAAAGGAACACCTGCATGGGATGACGCAGTGATAGAGGAGCAAGAATGTAGAAGATTAGAAGAGCTAAAGAATTCGTTACTTTAGTAACGAAAGGGGGGAAATGTAGGGGAGGACTGGCCGCGAGGCCCTCCTCACCTGCAGCCTTCTCCCCAGGTGAGGACCATGACTCGGTGGCCGTCCCCTCATGCCACCCGGGCCCAGGTGGAGGAGGGGTCACCCGCCGACGACATTGCCCACACGTATCCGTTCCCTGCATATACCAAAAATCAGTTAGGCCTAGAAGCCATCTTGTCTAGCAAACATGGCGTGAGTTCAGCACACTGTAACGAGGCCCCCACCTTTGGAGGGCCTTTCATGCATCTCTGCCGCCGCAATAGCCCTGGTAGATCCGCTGCGAGCGCGTTCCCATGAGAAAGTCGGGTATGAGCTAACCCGAGATGCTAACACTGTAACATTTTATCGTTCACAATGTAATATTGCACCCCGCATGACCTGGTCCGCGAGGCCGGGGTGACGGGAAAAAAGCTGAAGCATCACTATCTGAAGAAAGTAGAAAATAATTCAAGTATTGGTATTAACGAACTACCTCTGTTTAAACAGATCCTGTAAACTGTGAATAAACCATAAAGATGTAACGTTACATGATACCACCCCAGGTCTGGACTAGTGCTGCTATAACCACCGAGAAAGATGTCGACCAAATGTATAGCCTTTATCTGTATAAGTGTTCTTACAATTTTATGTAGAAACCTGAACTCATATATGTTTTCTTAATCACCTAAAGCAGCGAGCATCAATCTCTGTAGGCCATAACCTAGAACTACCTCGTGTAACGTCTAATGTACATAAAATAATCACACCATGTAGTAAATATAATGTTAGGTAATGAAAAGGTACTCGGACCGACTGTATTAAAGAAATGTGTAACGAAATTGAAATATATATGTGTGTTTAAATAACATCAAAATAAGGCGGAACATTATAAAAGTTCTGCATTCAAAAGTTAGCAACGCACGAGGAAAAAACCTTTGTGAATATATGCAAGGCCATTCTCCCTCCCACCCTACCAAGCCTGCCAGATAAAGAAGCTAAGGCATGTGCCGCGCTCCCTCACCTCCCCCAACCAAGCTGGAGCCGCTTCAGAGAGTCAGAGGCCCCGGTACCGCACCCAAGGCCACAGCCCGCCACCTGTGTTATTTACAGCACGGTAATAAACCCACGTTTGAATCTACTGATCTACCAGCACCCTCTCGTAAATCCCACAACCCCCCCCCCTAGACCACCCCAAGAATCATGACCCCGTGCAAAGACGACCCCCATCACTGGGACAAGACACAGAGACCCATTTATATAATAACTTCTAACGCGGCAGACAGACATGTATCATTCGGCTCAGGCCCCAGAGCCCAGCCCCTCGACCTAAAATACCGGTCAATAGGACACAGGTAAATCTCACCCCAACCGACAACCACCGGACCTCTCACGAGGTGCATTCCTCATGTGTTGCGTTTATTTTATAAGACAAACTGCTGAGCGATTTATTGATGAACTTAGATGTCGTTTCTTGAATAACTGCAGTGTGCATGGCCTAGGGCAAACGAGTCAGGAAAGGTATTCATCTTTGTCACAGGCTGCCCCAGCATACCAACACCGCTCGGATGACCTCAAGCTGGCCTGCCAGGCCCAACCCAACCCACGAGGCTGACCAGTGACGTCCTCACGCCAAGACCAACCACGCTGCAGCAACACCTATAGTTAGTCGACGCCACCCAATCCCAATTAACTTGTGCCCCCTATAGTGTGTAGGTTCTGATGACGTTTTTTGTATTAGAAATACGCCTGTCTTTGCTATTGTCAGACAGAGCGCTCTCGGAGGTTGCAGAGTTCTTTGCATGCCCTATTCTTTGGATAAACTCCCACTTACGCTCACCCGCACTCTGTCTTGGTCTTATTCCCACTACGGGAGAGTCCCTTATTGTCTCTCATTGCGGGGAGGATCGTGCTGAAATTGGGGGCGCTTCCTTTCAGGTGCCTGAGGAATCCGATTCCAATAAATGGGAAAAGCTGCTTTTGAATACTGCGGCGGCCCTAATGAAGCGTAACATCGCACAAAGGTGCGGAGTCCCGGACCCACCACCTCTGGAGCAGTGGGTACTGGGTATGGACTTGTGTGCCATGATGGATCGACGAATCTACAGTATGAGAGGATGCCCAACCAAAGCATCCAAAATATGGGGGAAATGGGAAGAATATGGGCCCTGAGGGCCGGACGCTGGTAGTCATTGTATGGCCGGCTGGAGAGCAGGCTTGGGCGCGAGGGGCGATGGTGGCCGGTGACATTAATACTTGCCAGAGCTTTGACTGGGGATGCTGTTCTGTAATGCTTTTGCTGTCCTTTTCTTTTGTTTTTGTTCTCTTGTTTTGTGGTTGTTTCGACCATGTTATGATAAATAATAAAATGTTTTATTATAAAAAAAACAAGATGAGCAAAAGCCCAGTGGAGTACAGCAGAAGGCTGGGCTCCACTGGTAAAAGTCAGGCTAGGATGGTCAGACAAAAGCAAAAGGTTGGGGGGTTCACAACTGGAGGGATAATTACCCATAAATGTAATCTTTCCTAACAGATGGTCATCACCATAACCTGAAGTATAGTGCATATGTATAGCTAATAACCATTCATCTCACCATAATTCTTCATTTTGGGCTGCTTCCACTTCCCAACTTCTTCACCTTCTGCTACTTTTTACTCATACTAGGAACCCATACCCCGCTGCAGCACGGGTGTATCCGGCCGGACTCTTCAAATGAGAGCCTCCTTTACCCCTCTGTTCCTCGGCTTGCTTCTTGACACAAGCCTCGGGTTTCAGCACAATCACAACTCTGCAATTAAAGACACTAGGCGCACCTGGGAAGACCTTCAATCTCATCTCAGCATGTCTCTCTCAGTGCAGCCACATCATGGCAGGGTTTGTGAACACAGGACCCTTTCAGAACTTACTTGCAGATAAAATCTGCTTTCTTTGTGTCCCAGCGTCCATTAAGTGGTCACACGTCCCCATGAACTGCCAGCCTCCTACGAATCTGCTTCTGCTACTACTGCCAGCCTTCCAGCTCCTTCCCCAGCTACTTCTCTGGCTCCTTCTGCTTTCACCCTCCTACTGCAACCCTTTATGCCTCTCAGGTTGGGTAATTGTTTTCAGGCGCCGGCTCTTACTGTCAATTGCCTGACCCTGGCAAAGGCTGTTAGGCCTAATTGCCCATCCTCCAATTCTACATGCCTCTTCAGCCCTCTTCTTTGTCTCAGTCCCATTGGGATTCTGGGACATGTAGTTCATTTTCGCAAAACTAGGTTTGTGCACTTCTAGTATAGTTTTAATAGTAGATGTAATTCCCTTAGGTCATTTTAAAAGAGGGGCTATAGGCTTTAACTCTATTAGAGGAAGAATGTATAGAGAAGGCAACATTTCCACCATTCCTTGTAGTGTACTTTTGTATTGAGGAGGGTATTTGTTTTTATTGATAAAAAGGATTGTTTATTCTGGTATCATATGTTGTTTGGTTGCAATCTTCGGATGTACCACCTCAGTTTTACCAAGATGTTGAGATATATTAACCCCTTAAATGCCACCGACGAGCCGGCTCGTCGGTAAAAACCGCTCCAGGTTGCCACCGACGAGCCGGCTCGTCTGTGGCACTTAAGGGGTTAATGACGGGGGAAATGTTGGGCGGGTTTTGCGGTGGGTACCGCGATTTTTAAAAAAAATCTGTGGCACTAGGGGGGGACAACAATGGCACTTAAAGGGTTAAAATGACAATAAGGCATAACCTCTTCTGGCATAGTGGTAAGACTATCCCTTTCTGAGGAAAAATACTGTGTCTCATCCCACAGAATCTCCTCACTATCCTGGGCCCTGTGTCCACCCAGGTGATCCTCTCATAGTACACCACCCCCAGGGTTGGTATTAGGAAGTGTCTGCCCTCCCCTGGCCACCTGGGAGGAGACTTTAGTCAGGGTTTTAGTGAGGGATCCGCAGGATTCTTCACACCCCTGTGGTCGAGTCCTCAGCCACATATCCTGTAGGGCCCGCTGCCTGCCCCCGTAAAGTACATTGGGAGTCCATATTTCAGTCACCCCCCTCATGTCACCTGAATTCTTTATATGCTCATCCGCACTCCGTGTCATATAGCAACACTTCCCATCTGGTTTGCAAAATACCCAACTCTTGATGTTCTTGCCCCCGTCATGAGGATCCGCTTGAAGCCCAAAGCTAAGTGCAACTCCTGGTATGGCTCAGACCTCATCACCCTTAAACGCAAGTTCAGGGTGGCTGAAAGGAAATGGCGTGCTTCCTGTACATCCTCTGACAGACCAGCCTGCCGCCTGCTCCAAAGGCAATACCGTCTCTCTGTGTGCACCAAGAAGAGAGCCCTCATCCAAGCCCGCATCTCATTGGCATCTAACAACTCAGACGAATTCTTTAAAATCTGAGAGGAGCTGGCCAATCCTGCTGCAGTCTCTACCTCTCATGTCCCCTCCAACGCCCTCTGCAAAGCCCTGAACTCTCATTTCATCTCTAAAACTCAGGACATCCTGTCCTCTCTCTCTCTTCCTCTCCTCCCGCCTCTACTCCCCTTTCTTCTTCTGGCTTTGTGTGGCCACCTCTCCTCCCCGCTTCTCTGCCTTTCCCCTGTTCTCCCCAGACGAGGTTTCTAGACAAGTCCGATCTATGAAAGTCTCGCCAAAACAGGTTCACCCCTGTTCCTCTAAAATCATCAAGGACCAAATTGACACCCTGGCTCCTGCTTTGGTTGACTTCTGCAACCACTCCTTTGCCACTGGAGTCTTCCCTTCCTCCTTGAAGCACTCCCTTGTGCACCCTCTTCTTAAGAAACCCTCAGCCGACCCCTCCTGGCCTGCTAACTACCACCCAATCTCCATCGCTCCTTTCCTGGGCAAACCCTTAGAAAAGCTGGCCATCTCCCAGCTTATTCTTCACAGTGAATTGGTTGGTTGTCTCCATGACCATCAGTCTGGCTTCACAGCTGGCAGTAGCAGAGAAACTGCTCTCCTGAACATCCATGAAGACCTGCTATCCAAACGTGACCCCCTGTGTCCTCATCTTACTTGATCTCTCTTCTGCCTTTGGCACGGTCAACCATGCCATCCTGCTCAACCGTCTCCGTGATAACCTGGTATCACCGATCAGGCCTGGCTTGGCTGACCTCTTTCCTCTCTGATCGACCCTCCCAGGTCCAACTTGGGTCCTTCTTCTCCTCTATCTCTAACTATGCTGTTCCTCAGCGGTCTAACCTCTGTCCCTGGCTGTTCAACCAATACCTGGCACTTCTTGCCCACTTCAGTGCCGCTCTCTGCCCCAACTTTCAGTGCTATGCAGATGACACTAACCCTCACCTGGTATCCAGAGGGACGCCACCCAATCTGGCTGGAGTGCTTCCGACCTGGACCCACTCCCTCAGGTTCTTGTTCTGCCGAGGACCTAGTCTGAGTTTGGTTTTAGCTTATAGTCTCTTTTTCCCAGAGCCCACCTCCCTTTGTGGACCCAACGACCCCTTAGTGCTTTCCTCACCTTGGTTTTTGATATGGTGCGCTCTCCGCCCTGCTGTTCTGTGCAGGGGTGCGTCGTGGATGGGCGCATCGCAACCGAGTTGCTTCACTGGTGCGAGCCCTGTGAGTCCAGACCTGCTGCGACTCAGTTCTTCAGGTAAGTCTGTTGTTTTGACAGCTTGTCCTTAATTGTAATTGCCCCTGTTAATGTCTTTCCTTCTCTCTTAGGTGCGGAAGGAGTTTTGAAGATGTCGTGCTGGCTGGGGCTGGGCTCGAGATGGTAAGTGAAAGCACGTAGCGCAGTGCTATGTTCTTTTCTTGCAGTGTGCTAACCTGTGTTGTCCCTTTCTTGCAGACCGCCGCGATGTTCCAGGTGATAAGCTGCCGAGAGGATGCGGAGTGGTGAGTAGATGTTGTTCAAATCACCGTTGAGTAATTATGTGTGTTAATCAGCCTTGCCTCTTCTCTTGCAGGTTGTCAGAAGGCCGGAATGGGCATGAACCAACAGCAAGTTCAACTCAGGTAAGAGTGTTCCGAATGTTGTTAATGTGAGAAAATAACGCTTACTGATACTGCCTTTCTATTTTCCCAGGTTGCAGCTTCCAGGAGAGAGAGCGAGCGATCGCCGAAATGCTGGATGTTCGGGACACTGAAGCGGATAACAGGATCTGGGCTCGCTAACAGGTAAGAGTAACTAATGGTGTTCTTCTTCTTCTTGCAGGTGTCAGCCTGGAATGCTGAGGAAGATCCGACAAACCGTGGTGAACGTCACGCTACGAGAGCAGAACAACGCGAAGCGTGTTCTCCAGCTTGGGCGTGGCTTCTATAGCCTGCAGGTATCCCAGGTGCCTTCAGGCCCGACCACACCCTAAATGCTAGACCGCATGGTTCAGTTCTGGAACTGAACCATGTGGGGTCATCCATGTTGAGACACTGCCATTGGGAGCTCCAGCTCTCCCTTCTGCCATATGAGCCTGGCGTCAAAGGCCCTTGGGGCCATGAAGGGACACCGTGGTGTGGCCCAGGGCCCCGACTGCCGGGGGCAGTGGTCATGATAGACACTCAGATAATTTTCAGGCTCCCTTCCACCACCTCTTCTCCTTCTCTCATCTCTGACTGTCTGTCTGCTCTCCAGGAATGGTGTGCCACCAACGATCTTGGCCTTAATGCCAGTAAGACTGAGATTCTCCTCATCAGCACACCTGCTCCCTCCTTTCCTGTTGCTCTCTGGCCCGCCTCTCTTGGCCCTCTTCCTTCCCCCACCTGTGAGGCTAAAAACCTTGGGGTCATCTTCGACTCCACTCGCTACTTCTCTCCTCACACTACCAGCTGCATCTCCTCAGAGGTATTCGTCCTTTCCTCTCCGTCCCCCAGAAGCTCATTGGGCCACATTACGACTTCAGCGGTAGCCGTGCCGGTAAAACCAGCACGGCTGCTGCAGGAGTCTTTTTTTTACCGCAGCCTGGGAATGGGCAATTACTGAGTCATTACGGACCTGCCGCACCAGGTAATTGCCCATTCCCGGGCACCGGTAAAAAATGCTCCCCACTCGCATTCAAGCCCAATACGGCTCAATGGGGAGGCCGGATGCACCGGCATGGTCTGCTCACGTGTGCCGGGCCGCCCACCAGGTCAGACCTGCCGGGCAAAAAGACACCCGCGAGCAGAACTCGTAGTTTGCCGGTACGATCACAACGGTACCAGCAAGCTTACCGGTACCGCTGTTACTGTACCGGCAAACTTGGAATGAGACCCATTGTCCCCAGAGCTCTGGTTCTCGCTAGGCTGAGCTACTGCAACAGCCTCTTTCTAAATCTGCCTGCTTCTACTCCCCGCCCTCTGCAACTCATCCAGCACAGGACTTCAAGACTTGTCCTTGGCCTCAAGCCCAAGGATCGTATCTCTCCAGGTCTGAAATCTCTGCACTGGCTCCCAGTAGCTGCAAGGATTACGTTCAAAACCCTCTGCATTGTCCACAAGGCCTTCTGGAGCCTGAGGCCTCAATATCTCCAACTCTCTCTTCCTAAATATCTTCCTTCTCGAGCTCTTTGCTCATCCGCCTCCACCTCCCTCAGGGTCATTCACTTATCCAAGCAACAAGTTGGTGGTAGATCTCTTTCTTCGGCTAAGGCTTCCCTCTGGAACAGCCTCCCTGAAACTTGAGGAGAACCATCTCCAGTTCCGGAAGCACCTCAAGACCTTCCTCTTTGCTTCTTTTTCTCCTCTCCCCTGTTGAACTCCTGATCGAAACTGCACTGGTCACCTGGCTACCCTCTGATCTCTGGCCCAGGTCCCCTCCCCCATCAGCAGCACAGCTGCGCTGCCTCCCAGGCACCCCCTGCACTTGGGGGCTGTTTCTGTATCCCTACAATTCCCCCAGCTCTTGACACTTGATGTCTGCACTTACCCCTGCACTTGTCAGTAGCTGTGCACACTTTTACCTATTGTTTTTATTTATTTTTTACTGTTGATCCTATGTATTGCACTGCCATCTCCCCCCGCACTTTCCCTTTCCCCCCTCCCCTGCACTTGCACAATCTCAATGTCACTTGGCTTGATAAGATCGTTGTCTTCTCTTGCCCCTCCCTTGCCTCATCACACAAACACGTGTATAGGCGCGTTATAAATGCCATATCATATAATTACATCCCACATAATTACAAGGGTCTCAGAGATAACAGAATCTTGAGCCTTGAGCCTGGAGTGATGCGCTCTCATGCATATTAGTGTCCACGTTTTCACAATTTTCATCCCTACCGCCATTTTAGCAGTTTCCTTACATTGAATTATGGCTAATCTCAGGATGCGGAATCCTAACAGCACTAACACCAGTATGGCTATTAGTATTTTGAATGCATTAGCCAGCCAGGAAGGATTCCAGGATAACACATAAGAAAGCCAATCGTCATGCTCCACTTCTTCCACCTCCTCCACCATTTTAGTGTGGAGATCTGTTAACAGCATGATGGCCTCTGCAAGGGTCCGATTTTCCTCATTGTGTGCAGGAGTGTATGTACAGCAAGACAAGTCGATTTTCTGCACATACACCACCCTTCATGGCTTTTATGAGATCGGGGACATACCTATTGTGAAGAGCCAATAGTCTTATTGCACTCAGCTCTTCTTTTATGGTTTTAAAGCCTTTCACTGTTGTGTTAATTGTTTGTAGCAGCTCACAGCCGGTTATTTACAGCCATGTTGCATTCATTTGGCTTGCAAACTGGCAGTAATGAGCAATGCAAAGAGCATTTCTGGGATATATATTTCTGAAAAATATATGCTCATCTGGTATGTCATCAAATGCCTCTTCCATTTTGTCGGAGATACAGTTACTACTCCTTTTGGTTCGTTTGAAGGTGAGGGATCTTTTCTTTCTCATATGTGTATCCATTTTAGGGAAATATGTGATGTGTACATCGCTTTGGGGCACTACCAAAGTGGGTATGCTTATCAGCACGATTAAACATAGACCTCACAAGTTTGGGGGAAGCTTCATATATGCTCTGGATCCACAAGCCCAATAGTGGTCCATCAATACGGTGGTGCCTATTTTCATGCCGGGCACATGAAAATGCATTTGCACCCTTAGTTTTCCCCTACATTCTGTAAGGAAGGCATGGTATCAAACAGTGAAGACAGACACAAGTGATCACAGTTCAAGGGTGTTTAGTGAACAACAATGGTTGGTTGAACTCCTATCTAAACCTAAATCTAACGATGGGAGCAAGCTACAACCATCAAATAATAAACAACGCAGTCCTAGTGGAGTCTATCAAAATAAAAGGGCCTATGCTAATAAACCTATTGCCAGTCCTGAATTCTAAATACAAATGGGGTGGAATAACAATGTATGCAAAAGAAAAGTGCTCAAGAAAGAATAGGTCAGGATGGTTGAGAAGTTGGCAACCCTTCACCATGTTTTCAGCACAGGGCAAAGCCGCATGTGCGAGCTTAGCACATACTCCGGCATCTTGAAAAAAGGTAACAATTCAAAATATAGGCATCAGAGCCTTCTGCCAAAGTCTCTTTCCCAATGACAGTCTCTTATTGCAGAGGGCCTGATGCAACAAGCAAAACACAAAAGTTCCTTTCCTTTGTCAGGGCTTTCACATTCACAAGTTCACAACTTGTCTCCCTAATTTGGACTCGGAACACAGGTCGCCCTCATTCAGGCTCAGACCCCCTTTTCCACAATGTTTCACAATTGGTCCCCCTCGTTCAGGCTTGGACCACGGATCCCCTTCATTTGGGGTCAGATCCTCTTGATATCAGAATCAA
The DNA here is from genome assembly GCF_040938575.1 of Ambystoma mexicanum. Lineage (NCBI taxonomy): Eukaryota > Metazoa > Chordata > Amphibia > Caudata > Ambystomatidae > Ambystoma > Ambystoma mexicanum. Next base: position 768,232,874 of record NC_090921.1, read on the forward strand.
AGACTTTTGAATGTGCGATGGGCTTTGCTTAAACCGTTGCTGGAATTTCGAATGAGCACCCACGCGGTGCTGGACCTCTCTGTCAACGGTATTGTATCTTTCCTTCTCAAGTTTAAACATACATCAGCAGTTTAACTTTACTCTCGTCTTTCATCACATGCATTTAGCAATGTTTGTTCCAGCGCTCATTTTACAATGTTCCCGCCTGCAACCTTGACTTCAACACAGACCAGTCTTGCATCATTCTCCCCAACTCACCGGCTGTGTTGATCTCTTTGTCGCTTCTTTGTTCGTGGAGCCAAGGATGATACCATGGCGTCTGCTGCACCTCCCACCTTGGTCAGTTACGCTGGAGGCCCCCGGTATCTCTGACACACAATGCATGGTTCTCCAATCTGGTTTCCTGGCATTACGCTTTCTGTCTTGAAAGATTCTTGAAAGTAACAGCGTCCTGCCAGAAAGATCAAGGGCGCTTCCCTTCTTATGAACCCTCCTGGGTTTGCTGTGTTTCTCCCCTCGATCAGCTGCTGATTCGAAACTGCTGTACCTTTGTGTGCTTTGCCTCGCTCAGAGTGTGCTCTCATGCTCCGCCTTTTATCCATGTGGGGAAGTGTAATGGTAGTCAGGTGTGAGTGATTGTTAGTAATTGCCTGACCCCGCCGGACCATTGTAGTGGGACATGTCCGGTACACGGCTCGGGTGTGAGACTGTTTTCTCCCAGAGCGAGCTGTCCGTGTGAAAGTGTTCATGCAGGGAAATGGCGGGGGGGTAGAGATCCCATATATCCGACCTGGTAGGATAGAGTAAAGATGTTACAGGGAAGAGAGCAATACCGCGTCTCACCATTAGGCATCCTACTCCCACTCCCACTCCCGGAAGACCCCTCACTGAGGTGATCCTCCCACACTGGTCCACCCCTATGGTCTGGATCCAAAGGCGATGGCCGTGCACTGGCCACCTGAGAAAGAGATCCGTGGGGACTAGGGGGTGAGACACCTTCTGATTTCTCACATTTCACAGAGAATGTGGCATTTTCTCCAGGAATTATGGGGAGAGGGCTTGCTTTAACCTCTACCCATGTTAGCAGTTTGGAATATTTAGTCCATTCCTTGAGACATCCATCATTTGCTGTCTCTACTACTTCTACTGGTACTGACAGGAGTGCTTGTGCTTTGCACTCCATCATTCCTTCAACCCACCCTGCTGAGATAAACACCTGACTGTATATAAATAAGTGTGGTCTCTCCGAGCACCCTGGCAACCCAGGTGTCTCTTTCCCTACAACATTTGGGCATTGTAACAATTATTTATCTACTTTTCTAGCATCTCCTTTATTTGGGCTGTCTAATATATATTGAATCATCTTATTTTTCATCTTTGGATCATCCATCATAGTCTTTGTTTTTATATAGCTATCCTCATAGGGAAACATGTTTTTTGACATCCATCATAAGGTTGCCCATCTTCCTTCAAATTTCCCCCGACCTGTGCAGAATGCTAAATGGGTTGGGCAATGGGCATCATGTGGAGGTACTACTGTGGCTACAAATATCCTGGAAGTGCTCATGGCATAGGAAATGAGGGAGCACACATAGCAGCTCTCATCGGATGTCTCTCTCCCCACCTGGCTCATGTGCTGATACCACATGTTATTAGTCACATGGGCAGAAACTGTGATATATGGGTTTATGTGTTGAAAAGTATTTCTAACATTTCTTTTCAATCTTTTCATCTGCTTAGTGGCAACTGAGAAGGAATGGATTGTTGCTTCAACCAGCATGGGAATGGGGGTCCCATTCTAATAAATGGGCGTGGGTACATTATAAAGGACCAATTTGCGCAATGCCAAAAAAATAAAGAAATAGAGGCAGAAGAATGTGAAAAATGTAGCTGCAAGCATTACAGCTAATGTGTGCACATGTCGCAAAGAGCCATGTGCGTTGGGTGGTCCTCGTGCCAAGTGCTTATATCTAATAAAATTAAATAGTCCCATTTTTTTCTTTAACAGTGTCTTTAAGGTTATTCCCAAGATGCTGGTATCTACAAGAAAAACTGCACAGTTTTAGGTTGAAGAAACTTTCAAAAATAAATCTTTTCTCATCCCAATAAAATCTCTTCACTACCCTGGGCCCTGTCTCCACTCAGGTAATCCTGCCGCAGTACACCATCGCCAAGGTTGGGATCAGGAACCGTCTACCCTCCCCAGGAACCTGGGAGGAGGCTTTAGGCAGGTTTTAGTGAGGGATGCACAGGATTCTTCACACACCTCTGGCCAAGTCCTCAGCCACATATCTTGAAGCGTCCCCACCCTCGTAGTGTACATTGGGAGTCCCTATCTTAGTCACCCCCCTCAGGCCACCTGAATTCTTTATATGCTCATCCACACTCCCGGTCATGTAGCAACACTCCCCATCTGGTTTGCAGAATACCCAACTTCCCAAGTAATTATAATTGTCTCAGAGACAGCTAAATTTTGAGTCTGGAGGGGCGATAGGAATTTGTCTTATGTCCATGTGAGGTAGAACATTGGTTTGTGTGCGCTCATGCATCTTAGTGTCCATGTTTATCACTAATTTCATCCCTACCGCCTTTCTAGCAGTCTTCTTACATTGGCTTATGGCTAAGCTCAGGATGCAGCATCCTAACAGCACTAACACTAGTATGGCTATTAGTATTTTGGATGCATTAGCCAGCCAGGAGGGGATCTTACCCAGTGCTGTTCATGTGCACAGAAGTAGAGCCTGGCTCCACATAAGAGATGTCAAACCATACAAAGGAGAGACCTCCCCCACCATAACTCCCTGAATCTGAAGAGGTGACACGGATGAAGCCCCGATCAGCCACAAGGAGCAGAGAGCAACCACCAGAATAAAACAGATAATAAACTGTCCTTTCTTAAATCAGTACAAGAACAGATCGAGTGAACTTTTTCCCCCAAGGATTTTATCTGCACAAATAAAAAGATAAATACTTTCGCAAGAGGAAAATATATCAGACATTTGATGTTTCCATTAAAAGTGATATTATTTGCAATAATAATCGATATGCAAATGCTGAAAAGGTTGATTAGGAAAGAGTATTGCTCTTCTCACTGTTCACAGTGTGTACCCTGCTGTAAACTTCGGACAAACTATATAGTTTATAATAAAAGCAGCAACGTGTTCAGTGAGGATGGACACAAACCAGTCTTCCGATATCAGGGCTGCAAGACTCTATCGTGTTGTGTGCTGGTAGTGAAGATGTTGTAATGCTACTTTAAGTAATCCAAGGGGCATAACTAGTTTGCCAGTGCTGTCCTGCCACCACATTGCATCTGTGGGGGACAAAAAGCACCCCTACGCTGCCACAAATCCTGCTCTTCTGGTGTTTTTTGTCCCTGTAATTCACTGATCTGTGCTGTGGGCAAGTTATTAAAGCCTTCTTTCATTACCATGTTGTGCGCTTATGTGTTTTTATTTAGGGGCTGTGTCAAATTCAGATATTTTGGGACAATACTCTGTTTTGTTGGCCTCTATGTCGGCAGCTTCATTGCAGCAGGAAATTAAATCTCCCCTCTAGTGTGGGCTACGCACATCAGCACGGCAATGGCCGATGATAGCTGTGGTGTGTCTTTGAGCCGGTCCAATAGTGGAGCATGCCACACTGGTGTGCCATCTGCACGTAGGAAGCCCTGCCTCTTCCAATCCATCTTCTCACCCATCTCCCCGTCCGATGTCTCCGCCCTTCTATCCAAAGCCCACCCCACGTCCGCCCCAACTGACCCTCTCCCTTCCCTCCTTATCCCTAAGATCTACCCTCTTCTTATCCCCTACCTTACCTCCTTCTTCAACATCTGCCTCTCCTCAGCAACCTTTTCCGCCGCGTTCAAGCATGCTACGATTATTCCTATTCTGAAGAAACCTTCTGCTGATCCACTTCTCACCTCGAACTTCAGACCTATCTCTCTTCTCCCATTCCTCTCTAAGCTTCTTGAGCGTCTTGCCTATTCTCACCTCTCATCCTTTGTCACTACTTTCTCTCTCCTTCCGCCCTCCCAATCTGGCTTCCGTCCCAAACATTCCACTGAAACTGCTCTCACCTCTATCCTTAACTCCCTCGTCTCTGCTCGCCATGCCAAGCAATCCTCCATCCTTATTCTCCTCGATCTCTCTGCAGCCTTTGACACTGTCGATCATCCCCTCCTTCTCCACACTCTTTCCTCCTTCGGGTTCAAAGGCTCTGTTCTCAACTGGTTATCCTCTTACCTCTCTTCCCGCTCCTTTACTGTATCCTGGGGCGGCCGGACCTCTCCTACCCATCCTCTTGATTACGGAGTACCCCAAGGTTCAGTGCTTGGTCCTTTTCTCTTCTCTCTTTACACCTCACTCATTGCACCTGTTATCTCCTCGTTTGGCATCTCCCACCACTTCTATGCCGACGACACTCAACTCTTCCTCTCTTTCTCTTCCTTCTCAACTGACCTTCACCAAAAACTCTCTTCCTGCCTTACTGCCATTAAGAACTGGATGTCCTCCCGCTTTCTCTCTCTTAACACTGACAAAACCGAAGTCCTATTCTTTCCCTCCAACTCTCTTCCCCCTCCATCTCTTCCCCCGTTCATTCACTTTCCTCCCTCTAATCTCCCTATCTCTCTCCAAGCTCGTAATTTAGGCGTCCTCTTTGACTCCTCTCTCTCCTTCTCACAACACATTTCCCTCACTTCTCGCACCTGTCGCTATCACCTATTCAATATTCGCAAAATCCGTCCCTCCCTCACGATCCACACTTCCCTACTCTTTGGACTACCTACATCTCATCTTGCCCCCCTTAAATCCATCTACCACTCTGCTGTTCGTACCCTTTGTCTCCTTACCTCCCGTGACTCCATCTCCACCTCGCTATCCTGCCTTGGCTGGCTACCATTCCACGCTCAACTTAAATTTCACTTTCTATGCCTTGTCTTCAAATCCCTCCATGGTCTTGCTCCCCCTTACCTCTCCTCCCTTCTCACTTTCTACTCCCCCTCCCGTTCCCTTCGATCCGCTAACCCTTTCCTTCTCACTGTTCCTCCTTCCCCCTGCGCCTCCTCCAGTTTCCGCTCCTTCCAACTCCTAGCGCCTCTGCACTGGAACTCCCTTCCTCTTCGAATCCGCTCCACCCCTACCTTCTCCTCTTTTCGCACTTCCCTTAAATCTCTCCTCCTCCTTTCTCCTCCTTGAAACCCCCTACCCCCTCTCTATCCCCTCCCTCCTCACTCTTTCCCCTGACTATCTCTCGCCCCTCTCCTACCTCCCCTCTCTCTCCCTTCCCTTTCCCTCCTCCAACTCATCACCACTACTCCCCCCCCTTCTCCCCTCAGTTAATTGCTCTTTTCACTGTTTTGTTGAATGGTTCATATTGTAATTTTGCTTCTACCGTTATATTGTTTGTTTTATGTGCTAAATTGTTCCACTGTACAGCGCCTTGGTGTAAGGCGCTTTATAAATCAATAAATACAAATACACTATTTCCTCATCCTCGTGCATTTCACATGCCACAATAAGCGCTACTAATTCTGCTGCCTACGCCGAAAAATCTCAAACTCACAACTGTCTCAAAATTGGTATTCTGTTTTACTTTCACCACTGCAGTTCCTGTGTGTCTTTCTCCTGAATTCTGGCCGATCGTTGAGGATCTCTCAATGAAGAGTACTTCCCCCTCTTAGGGCATTTTCTCTGACATGGGGTATATCATCATAATATTCAGTGTACTTGGTGCAGTCATGCACGTCATCTCCTTCCTCCACTGGTTCTGCTATGAATGTTGCTGGGTTCACTACTCTGCACCTGACAATGTTGATTGCTGGGTTTGAGATGATCACCTGGTACCCAGATGCTCTCTGTGGGGTCAATGTGCTTTTGGGCTTCTCAAGAATTGCGAATAGGGCATGTTCCACATACACTGTTACCACACAGTCCATTGTGATACTGGCAGATTTCTCAATTACAAAAGTTGATGTGGCTAATGATTGTTCACAGGGATAATGGCTTCTCATCACTGTATCTAGGATCGTACTACAATATGCCAGTGGTTTGTGTCTTAGGGTAGTTTTCTGTGTGAACACTGTTGTCATTACTATGCCATTTGAATGAGACAATAGGAAACATTCTGCACTGTAATCAGGAATCCCTAAAGCAGGTGCTGTGCATATTGCCTTTTTTAATTCATTGAATGCTTCTGTCATTTTGCCTGTTCAGACTACGCTATGGTCATCTTTCTGAGTTTACTTGAGTCCTTTTAAGAGGGGTCTGACATATGTACTGTAATCAAAGACCCATGCCCTGCAGTAATTCCAAAGGCCCAGAAATTGTTGCATCTCCCTCACTGTCTTTGGTTGAGGTGTTTTCATGATTGCTTCTGCTCGTTCAGGGGTCACTGTTCTGCCCTCTTGAGATATGAACTGTCTTATGTACAGGTCTTCTTCCTAGAAATATTGTAATTTTTCCTAGTCTACTTTGTACCCCTTTTCTGACAAAACTGTCCTGAACTGTATTGAGTCTTTTCTGCACTGCTCTTCTGTTTCACTGCACACCAGAATGTCATTTATGTACTGTATCACTACACTGTCGAGGTATACCTTCCCCAGGTTCATCTGAAGGACCCTGTTAAATATTGACAATACTCTTGGGGCAAACAAGTCTGTCTGTTTCCACTTCTGATTCCTATATAAAAACAAAGTCAAATCTTGTGACTCTTCATGGAGGGGGTTTGAGAAGAGCGCATTCTTTAAATCGATCACTGTAAAATATTTGTCTTTGGATGGAATGTTACCAATGGAAATTCTGCTTCAACAATATTCTTTAGGGGTGTAGGTCCTGAATAAATCTCCACGACCCTCTGTGGATTTTTTCACTGGGTACACCGCCGTATTACATGGGGATTCTGATGGCACTAATATTCCCTGTTGCACTAAAGTGGAAATGGTTGCATAAATGCCCTCATCTGCTTCTGTTGACATTGGATACTGTCTTACTCATGGCACAATTGCTCCTGGCTTTAGTTTAATCTTAACAGCGCCTACTCCCTTCAATAGACCAACGTCATATGGACTGCTGGTCCACAGTATACTTGGTACCTTTGCCAAATGTTCTCGAAAATCCTGTGTGGCATTTCCCTGCTCTCAATCTTTGCCCAATAAGTGAGGCTTCCGAAAAACACTACCTCATCACCTGAATCATCTCTGTAAAGTTCCTTATCTGCCAAATGTGACAGTCTATGTCCTTCATCAAGATCTAACACTGCTGGCCATGCTTTTCCCTCGTCATCAGTCCTGTGAATAATCATCCTCTCTTCTCTCACTGTGACTGCTTCTCGTTCTAGTGGAAACGTGTGTCCTTCCGCCTCATCCATAGGTACTGCGGTTATAAATAAGAATTATGCAGGTAGTTGCAATATTGTATCCCCTATCCCAGGAAGCCATTGTAGCAAAAGGTGCAACCCATACTGAAATACTTCGGGATCGAGTGGCATGCCCCGCTGTGCTCTCTGACTGAAACATGGTGAAATGAATTCTTGTGTATTTATATAGTGAATCAATAGAGTGGAGCATGCTATCCCCTGGTCAGTGAGTAATATGGGGCCTCATTACGAGTCCAGCCAAAAATCAGCGTAAATTAGCTTTACCACCGTGTGGAATAGTGGAGTTACCGTCATAACCCAACAGGGCACGTGAGCACACCGTACAACAGTGGTAACAGTAATTTCGGTCACTGAAGTTTCTTCCGAAAACTGCAGAAAACCCATTAAATTGGCAGAATTTCCAGAAAAACCTGCAGAATTGCTGTTACCGCCATGCTGGTCAGCGGAAATTCATCATCACTGAATAAGGAACCACAGTGGTAGCCATTTTGGAAATCTCAATCCATCAAATATCTGGACAGAGGAGTCCCATCCAAACACCCAGGCAATTTAAAAAACGTCAGATGGAAAGGGCAAAGGCAGGGTGCCTGATATGAGGCTTTGTACGTCTAAATTCTCGCAAGCAGGAGCTCCCTGTATTAGCAGAGCAGGTGGTGGCCCACTCAGAGGAGCTATATGGGGCACAATAACATATGGGCTGAGATGAGGGACAAGGAGCTAGCCATAGGCCATGTCCAACGCAAGGCCGATTCATGAAGAAGCAGTGGAATGACCTCAAGGCCAGGGTCAGGAGCCTAATATCCCTCCACCACCGGGATGCTGCCACTGGATGGGGCACAGTAGAACCACTGCAACTTACACCCTGGGAGGAAATGGTCAGTGGCCTCCTGCACATGTTCAGGATCGAGGGCGAGGGCACGGCCGAGACTGGAGCCGGCAGCCAAAGTGATCTGGGGAGTACTTGAGTGAAATATGGTCCCTTACATAGCCAACCCAGAAGGTATTCCCAAACACACACACTGCCATGCATGCAAGTGACGTGAACCCCAGCATGCATACACAATCCATTTGAGGCTTCAGGACACAACCACATAAGTCGGTGATGCAATGGACCCTCCCCCCCTTTCATGACACTCAGGCAGGAAGTGGAGGGGATGGAATAGGCAAGAATAACCATTGCAATGCAACAAGGTACAATGCACATCCACATTGCGCATAACAACCACCCGCACAGTGGACACCCATGCACAGGCAACACAGCCATCATGTAACCATTTGACAAGCCCATGTCCATGAATGTACAACAGTGGATGACTGTGTCAGAGCCTAGAGCCCATCAACTGCAAAGCTCCATGTAGACACACAAATCCATGACCAGCATCATGCCATCTGACTCACACACAACTAAATGCACTGCAATCACCTGACTGCATTGGCAGAAACCAAGCATCAACAGTCCCAATGCACTTCTGGACAGGACACCCTGCAGCTCAACCCATCCCTGGGTTGCACGTCTGACGCAAACAGAGCACCCCACTCCTGCCACCTTGTCACCCAGATGGAATGCATGCTACGAACACAGTGGCTGACACATGATGCAATCCCCCCAGGAAGCCCAACACTCAGTGATGACATAGTACAAGTGACAGTATATGTTGAATCGCCATGCACCTCAGCACCATAGAGGTCATGCATATTTCGATTGTCCCCAAAAGGCACTCAAGACACCCAGGAAACAACAGACGAGGTTGGACCCTCCCCGACAACTGCACCAACCAGTGCCAGCAAGAAGCCAGGTCAAGGCAGTTCGGGGAGTGTGAATGAGCCACCCAAGAAAAGGCACCATGTAAGCGTGCCATCAACGGGCACACCGACTATTCAAAAGGACATAGCCACGGTGCCTCAACAGGACCCAATAGAGGAGGCAGCACCACCAGCAACAGGGCCAACCAACACCACAGCTGGGGCAACTGTGGACTCACATGTCAGCCTGAGTGGGGAGGACAGCCTGCAATCCCAGCAAGCAACTGCAGGCCCGGCAGGCGTGCAGTCCTTCATCAGACTCATCGAGCCAGCCACAATCCCCCTTCTACCAATTTTCCCTGGAATCCTCCCCTGTGCACAGCCTCTCCCCACTGCACACACCACCTTTCCATCGTTCATCCCACCGTGCTCTACATTATGAACAGGAGTCCTACAATGAGCAGGCCGAGGTGGCTGGCCATTCAGCCCGCAATGACATACACCACAGTCAGTGTGGGGCCCCACACTGCAGGTCATCTGGGAACGTCTAGAAAGAATGGAGCAGAGGCAGGCAGAGATGCGCGCCATAGCCCAAGAACAATTGGGGCATTCCGAGGATATGTAGGATTGTATTCAGGGGCAATCTAGACGGTTGTTCAGGTCCATACACCATCTGTGCATGAGCACAGTGTGCAGCAATGTCAGCCAGTGTCTCACTAGCCAGAGGGTGTGTGAGCTGACAGAACAGTTGTCATCCTCCCATGAGGCCATGGCCTGAAACATTCACCTCACCATAGCCCATCTCCGGGGAAGTGTGCAGGGGAGTTCACAGTGAGCTACCCGCTCGTCGGGCGGGAGAAATATTATTGCCAGCCACTTGCTAACACCCAACGCCCGCAGTAATAACACAGCCTGCTTGCAGAAACCCTTTTGAAAGGCCTTCTGCAAGCAGGCTGTGTTAGAACTGCGGGACCTGGATGTTAGCAAGTCACTGCTAACACTCAGGCCCCACAGTAATAACACAGCCTACTGCTTGCAGAAGCGCTTTTAAAAGGGCTTCTGCAAGCAGCGAAAAGGCACGGCTGTAGATGTGTGGCCCCCGGCCAGGGTCGGACTGGACCATCACCTTGTCTCGGGTACCAATGAAAAAGTGGCCCACCGTTGCAAATGGCTATGTATTGCTTTTGTAACACTGTTTGAATAACAAAGGGGGAGTTTTTTGATCAATTGTAATGCAAATTGTGCATTTGAAAGAATATGTATTCGGCAACACTGGTTAAAACGACTAGCCGCAGAGTGAATTATCTCATCATACTAGCCAAATCAGTGGCCCACTTTGACCACAAAAACTGGACCACACCAGCATTTTGTGTTTTTAGTTTGGCCATTGGCCTATTGCCCTATTAGGCCAGCCCGAGCCTGCCTGCTGAGAGCGAAAACAGCGGACAGTGTCACTTTTCTTTTTTTAAATTACACATCAGGCATCCGTCAGTCTTAAACCCAAAAATTGCATTAAAAACATAAAACCATGTATGTGCAGCGTTGATATAGTTTGAGTTATACACCGGTCTTATAGCTGCACAGATTTTGGATGCAAAGGAAGAGGGTGCAGCTGTTGCACTCCTCCATACAGATACTAAGCACCTTCTCAGTTCTGCATAGCAGTTTGCAGTCTTTCATTGTTTTCCCTTAGCGGTCCTTCACCCCTCAGGTTTTGCTGCCAAGCCACCTGTGTTAGAGAAGCTCTCTCCCCAAGTGTGGGGAAACCACATAGGGCTATTTAAGACAGGGTGATATTATCCATATCCTTGTCCTTCAGCAAAGGAGAGGAATTGGCAAAAACAAGCCCAGTGTCAATAAAACAGAAGAATGCAGTCAGTCTTACCACACACAATTGGGGCAGTAAACATGTCAGGTCAGGATTACCATAGCCAAGACTCAATACCCCATGGAGTACACTCGAGGTTAGCTGCCAAATTTGTCACAAGGCAGGCAGCGGTCAGAGCCAGAGGGGAGGTTTTACACTAACTGGCCATAACTTTAATGCAAGCACTGCAAAGCGCATATTAACATACCTAGAACTGAAATTGAGACTTTACCTGCTGTGCTTTGCAGATTGGAAACATGGGAGCAGTTTCTGGGCCCCCAGAGGCTTGAGGACTCTTGTTTGTAAGGGTTGAAAGGCCCTGATGCTGTACCTGAATGTGGGGCTGGGTGTTAACAAGTGGCTGGGAGTGAGAAATATTATTTCCAGCCACTTTCTAACACCCAAGCCCAGCAGTAATAACACAGCCTGCTGCTTGCAAAAGGCCTTTCAAAAGGGCTTCTGCGAGCAGGCCATTATGTGCAAACAGGCCCGGCTGAAAATGTGTGTCCCCCGGCCCTCCCTGCTGAGAGCAAAAACAGTGCAAGGCACCTGTGAGAGGTTAATAGCTGATGATTATCACGGGGCAGGCAGCCAGCCAGCAGGGAGCATTACAAAATGGAGACTTTTCTGCTGTGCTTAAGTGACTGGAAACATTGGGGGCAGTTGCTGGACCTCCTCCCCCCAGAGGATCGAGGCCTCTTGTTTGTAAGGGTTGAAAGGCCCCGGCGCTGTCTCCGATGCAGGGCTGGATGGTAGCCGGTGGCTGCACTGGCAATAATATTTCTCCCGCCCGTTCAGGTGGGAGAAATATTATTTCCATTCCATCCATTCCATAGCAGATGCTGGGGGCCCTGTCGATTCTCGACCACCCTCCCATCATGAGCGTGTGCATTGCTGTGGGTAAACAGTTGCTTTTTGCCTATTTTGTAGGAATTGGAATTTGTCTGTTGAGGAAGATTTGGCAGAGTGGACCTTCCCACTGTGACTTTGATAACAACACAGGCTCGAGAGGTAAGGAGCCTAGCCCAACTTTTTATTCTAAAAAATTGATCTTTTGTTTTTGGTGCCACGGGTAGTGCTTTAATCACAAGAATGGAAGACTATTCAAAGGCCTTCTGCAAGCAGGATGTGTTATTGCTGCAGGGCTGTTAGCAAGTGGCTGCGCTCGGAATTAATTTTCTAGCACCCGTTTGGGTGGGAGAAATATAAATTCCAGCCACTTGCTTGCACTCACCCCCACACTAAAACCACAGCCAGTGCTGGCTGAAAGCCTTCTAAATATTCTTTCAAATCACAATTGAAAAAATATTTAGAATGCTTTCTGCCACCAGACTGTTTTAAAATTGCAAGGCTGCTTGACCCCATTGTGTGGCAAAATATTAGGCCCAGAACCCTTTGCTAGCACGCAGCTCTGCACCGATAAAGCCTGCAGAAGGCTAAATAATGTATTCTTTCCCGTTGGCTCGCTGCACAGATAAAGGCACAGCGATTTCTGCTGTAAACTTTCAGCAGCAACTACGACTTGCAATATTTGATTTGTTATCAGGGATGTTAGCACTTGCATCACAATAGTGCTTAGAAGCAAGAGGAACCGGAAGACCAGAGAGTTCATGCTGATTTAACGTTACAGCTAACTGTGAAGAGTCTCAATGTGTAAAGAAGCTAGATGCTTAAAACACCACATTTGCACAGAACGTGACTCGAAACTATTTTTTTTTAAAGTGTAGTTCATCCAAGAGGTCAAACATGGTTTTGCATTCTGAGATTTGTAGTCTTTTGTTCAGGGTGCTGAAAATACTCCAAGGAGGTTGCGTTGGGTGTACCTTGTAAATAAACAAGACCATTGTGGTTCTTGAAACCAAAAAAACAAATGTGTACTAATTAGAGCTTGGAAGTTTGTGGCGGGTAAGTTGCTTAAATTGGTGGCAAATTCTGGCTTCACTGCTTAACCAAAGTATGTGATCCTGGGCAAGTCATTTGACCCAACCCAAGAATAGAACTGTGCATTTTATCCTTAGGCAGTATTGGTGGCCTCAGCCCAACAGATAAGGGGTGCATCAGCCACTTTTACTCCCTAAAGAAAGGCAAATAATCCCAAAAAATAAAAATAGAGAGTACAAATACTAACTCCCAACAAAAGAATAGGAAACCGACCTTGTGCCAGCCCCTGCTTTCACCAACGCAGCTCCATGGATATGCTTGGACCAGTAATGCAAGTAGTTCCACAGGAAGAAACTAGTGTTATAACTGCCTGGACAGAAGTAAAGCTGTAGCTTTTATTGTGCATTAATAACTAGTTGCAAAGGAACAGTATTACCAAGACCATTTCATTTTCCAGTTAAAACAGCAATGTGCTGCAACACTGACTGCATGACCCAGCCACACAGAGCCTTGAACTGAACATATTTTGGGAGTTTTCTTTATCATTTGTTTGTCCATTCATGCAGCAGACCTTTCCATTTTACAGCCATTGTACTAATGTTATACTTCAGAGGTACATAGAAATAATTTCTGCATTCTTGCTGATGTTATGTCTTGGGGTACATCTAATTCTGGTGACATTAAATGTTAGTACACAATTGCTAATCAAATAAGTTTGATTGCTATTGCTAATCAAAAATGTTTTAATTAGCAAATTCAGCTAATCAATTTTTGAAAACTAATGTATGCCTTGCTATAGGTTGTGTAGCCAATGGGACGTTGTGTATTTAGTGACGTTCATAGTGGCCATTTTGAGGGGAGGGCTTAGTTGCCTCACCTGATGTTAAGAAACCAATTACATACACTCACTGTCCCATACTAGTATGGATCATATACTTAGATGTTTGTTAAGAGCCTATCACAGTTGTCACTATGTTTTTGTAGTTTGCCACGTAGGATGACGTTGGTAGTGACGTAGGTCAACGTCAATGATGATGAGTTTTGGATATAAAAGTTCTGTTTTTTATTAAAGTAGGTGAGTAAGAGGATCGAGCGAATTCGTTGATGTTTGTTGTGCTCCCTGTTTTAGACAATTGAAAATAAAACAGTTATCCTTTTTGCCAACTAACTGAGTCCTTTTGATTATTGATGTATGAATAAAATCTGCATCCCCATCCATCTCCAGGGTAATTGCTACTCATCTTAAAGGCCTGAGGTTATTCACTTCATAGGCATGGCACCTGCAGCGTCAGTTTTCTTCCATCCTGGTAATGTCCTCAACCTACTTACATATGGAGTTGTCTTTTGCAAGCTAAGTGATCGCCCCTTTGAATGTTTGGGGTATGGTACAGGTTCTGGCTTTCACCCTTCTGGTTCTTCCAAGTCAGACTACGTTACCTCTTTGATTGGGCTTAAGCTCGTAGAAAGGCCTTGTACAGGTTCTTCCCCCTTCTCTATTTTCACTTTCCTGTTTTTCCTCATTTGAAAACCTTGTGTCCCCACTTCCATCACTTTGTTCATCTTCTCTGTCTTCAAAATCTAATTTCCTCAAGGGGGTATCCTATCCAGTCCTCTCCTTCCTTCCTCCAATTTACTCTCTTCCCCTCTTTGCAGAGATCCTTCTGTGCTCTTTTTCACACCAAGAGTCTCCTTGTCGCTCATGCTCCAGTACAAATGACCAATCCTCCTTCGCATAGCCTGTCATCTTCATCTGGAAGGGTACCATTTTTAATGATGTCCTTCATTTCCTTAGTATGTCTCTCTAAGCTTCTCTCTCTTTTCCTTTGTTCCCGCTCCTGATCTCTTTTTCTCTTGGAGCATGTGCCCTCGAAGGAGCTCATCAATTTCTTTTTGCTGCTTTTCCTGGCTTAATCCCAGCTCTATTTCTATTTCTTTATCCCTTTCTTTCTCAATTTTCCTTTGTCTCTCTCTTTCCTTTCTTTATTTTCTCATCTTTTCCATTTCGTCCTTTTGCCACTTCACTTTTTACCTTTCTTTCTCTTGCTCCTTTTTTTCGTTTTCCTCAAACAACCTTCTTTTCTTTCTTTCTTTCTTTCTTTCTTTCTTTCTTTCTTTCTTTCTTTCTTTCTTTCTTTCTTTCTTTCTCTCCATCTACTTCACATTTCTTGTCCCGTTCTTCCTCTTCCTCAATTAATCGGCCCCTTGCTCTTTCTTCCTCTTCCTCCTCCTTTTTCGGTCATGCCTTTTCTCCCTGTTTTCTTTCCTCTTGTTCCTGTCTTTCACTAGTTTCCCTTTCTCTGTCTTTATCATCATCCATATTTCTTCTGTCCGATTTAAGCAATATCTGTCATCCCACCCACTTGTTCGGAGTAATTGCTGGCTCTTCCTTATTGTTCTGCCTGCCTTTCTGTCACTGGATCTCTTCCTCAGCCCCTGTTCGCTTCACCTGCAGCTTGCAACGCTCCTTATACTCATTGCGCATAAACACTGGCTTCTGTTTATTTAACTTGGCTCTATTTATAGTGTCTTCGCTACTGTAAGCAGGGGCGCATATACAGTGTTAGTGTATCCTACTGCTGCTTTCAATTCTTTCAATGAATGAATGTCATTCGTCTGGCAAGTCGATGCTCTGGGGTGGGGGAGGAGCAGAGGACGATGTGCCCCCCGCTTCATGCCGATTAATCATCCGCTCATTTGCGGGTTTATCCTCTACCTCACCCCCCAACATCTTCCATAACTATAGGATGGGCAATCTTTTTTTAAATGTGTTCCCTTTGTACACAGCATGTAAATATATCATGTGTTGCAGCATTTATTCATGGGGACAGGCCATAAACATATTGCCTGCTGTACCCCAAACCCACTCTGAATTATATTTGCATATTTTATTTTTGTACCTCAGCAGAGACTTTGATAAATGCATAAGGGGGTGACAATTATTTGGGCGAGCACCACAAACCCTGCCCATGCTCAGGGCCATGCCCTTTGCGTCCAAACTACAATTCCATGTGCTCTATGATGTAAAACAATAGCCAAAAAGCCTCATTTGGCACAACGTAAACCACTTCTCACCCTCCCGCTGGGCCAGCAACTACACATATGGGTGCACCTTCAAAATAACACAACATGACAACACCCAAAACCCTACGACTGCCTTCTGCCCTTTCTGACAAGGTATCCTTATCTCTCAGTGTTTACCCCGGAAGGGGATGTGACACACTCTTCCTTGACCTTGTCGCAGGAAATCTCTTTATTCTTCAATATATTAATACCTCACTATGAGGTTTAGATGCGTAACCTTCCATAACCTTGTTATAGGTATCCTCCTTTATCATCTCACAATTGCCCAGAATATATGTACAAATCCCTCCCTCTTTTGTTTACCAATCCGATGCTCTATGCTTACATCTGAGGATCGGCTGAGGCCTTCAGTATCGATCCTCCCTCAATCGGCCACTACGCCCTCACCTGGAGGTGCGTTTCTTGGGACCGGGTAGGACTTTCTCCAAGGGTGCTCTAGTTGACTGTCTCAGTTCACGCATTATTCTCCATTCTCCACTGGTCACTCCGCAGTGTGTCAGTTTGGCAGTGATGTCACTTGCTCTCGTCATCTTCAATTACAGCATGTTAATTTCTTCTTGAGCTTGCAGATTCATCTCTTCTTCGATTGTTCCAGGATGAGGTTGCTAGGGTTGCCTTAGTGAATAGTGTCTCTCTTACAGGCTTAACACATATAAACTTTTTTCCTTCCTGTATTGAATTGCTTGTTCACATATAACTTTTTTCCTTTCTGTATTGGATTTAAAAAAAAAATATATAAATACATTTCATTTTGTTTTCAGTTCATAAAATGGCCTGGTTCTTTATTACGTTGTCCTGTTTGTTATGTGTAATAACAAACAACGCTTCTTGATTTTTTTAAAGTTATTTTATTGATACATGCATCACTAGATATACAACCCACATTTACATTTTTGGCATACTGTAAACATTTTGCAAGATATATACACCTTAGGTAAGGTCTTGTTAACGAATCTGGTCACCAATTGATCGTTTTGCTTGCGATTGTTCGAATACATTTTCAAAAGAGCCGACAGAGATCGCCATTCCAATATTTGATTGATAAAGAATATACAGTGCTAGCCACGGATAATGGCTTTAGAAGTTTGTACCGTTGCGGTCGTGCAACGTAAATACTTTGCAAGGCTTTCACCTAATCCGTTAAAACTCAGCTGTATCTGGGGTGTTGCAGGAAGTGTGCCAAGCTGTCAAACACTTTTAGCGTGTCCCCCTCCAACCATAAAGCTATCCAGTGTGTTTCGCCATGGGCCTGCAGATTGGTGTTCACCACCGGGCTAACCAGGCAATTCCTTGGTAGGCACGTGGGGCATGTATCGCTGGCATACACACCTTGAAATGTTTTCCGAGTGCGTCTATTCTTACGCAGAATCCCTTTTATCTGTAGAGTATCCATTAAATATGAAAGTGTCAGTTTCTTTGCGCCTTGATCTTCAGAACGCCATTGTAAATGCTCCACACTAGCAGCAAGTGTGTAGTGGTTAGGCTCCTTTCAAACTTTATCTCTGCGCGAAGGTTCCTTCTCCTCAAGAAGTTGAAATGACCTGCCAATGTGTTGTCAGGTCTTAGATCGAAGGCCAATAGGATACAGCCTAGTGTATTGTGAGGAGTCAGAAATGTGAGATGGACACAAAGGTAAAGATTTCTCAAGGTTTTCCATTTATTCACATAAAAGGGGTTTGATAAACAACTAACTTTTCTTATCCTAATAGAGAGGTCCATACCTAGCAAACTAAAACTAAAGAAAAATGACCTAGTGTCCATAATATCTCTGACCCTCACACTAATGCAAACAACAAAATTATACAAAGGAAAATATGGCTAACTTGAGTTCAACAAGACAATTTTGTAGGGGCGCGGCTTGCCGACGAGGTATGCAAACATAGTTCCGTGGACCTCCCGCTCCACCACTGAAATCCTGATAAAATCCAACGATCGGCTCTCCCTGAAAAATGACCCACAACCAGAGAAAACGGTGTGGCAGAGACTGGTGCCACGAATGAAGGACCGGTGGGGTGGTGAAGTGGTTTGCATCACCTGAAAACCGGGACCGCAGTCTGAAGACGGGGAGCCACACCACGCAATCAAGATGGCCACCGGGGCCATCCAGTGAGACGTGGTGGGCCCTTGCCATTACCATAAGAGAGGGGGAACAGAGAGTGGCCTCTGTTGGAAATGCGGCAGGAACAAGTCCAGTTAGGGACAACGCAGACGTAACACACACGGAGAGAGAGGCGAGCGGCTCTTGAGGCTAAAAGGGGGCCGTACTAACCTGCCGGAATACTCCCACTCGCCACGCAATCCCAGGAGGTGAAGGGACCACCTCCCCCAAGACTGGGGGCATTGGTGGTCTAGGCCGGGAGGCAGCCTTGCACAGCATTGTGCACCCTCACGGAGGCGGAGGAGGTGCGCCCACAAGAAAAACGAGTGGGCATGGCAAGGAGGAACAAAATATAATATCGGTGAAGGGTACAAGGACTGGTTGGCACTTGAACTATAGGGAAACACTGCTGGAGAGACGCTGTGATCTGGAGCAGGATACAGAGGAGAGAACAGCCGGCCCGGAGGGTGTGAACAGATGTGCACAGAGAGTGCATGGAGGTGAGAGGCGGGGGAGCATATATTATCCCATAAGCCCAGGGCCCTATTAGCAGATAACCCCCTGACCCCTTGGCACCAGACAGAGCGAGGGGGGCGGAGCAGATTGAGGGTGTGAGCAGGATCATAGGCTGGGACTAAGACAAGGCAGGAAAGACGGGACAAATAGATTACTACGGACATGGGGAAGGGGCAACCCTGAAGGGACTGGCCTGGTGGTATGATCAACCTGTGGAACCAGAGGGGGGGAGCCCCCATAATATCACAAGGTGCATTAAGTACTCGATTGAGAAGCCACAATAGGTAGCAGTGTTAGGCCGGAAGAGAAGGGGACAACAATACACAGCTGGGGACGGCCTTGGCGGATCAAAGAGACGGCGACAACATAAATTCGAGCATAGGCCTGGAAGGCAATGCGGCCAGCATGGTCAAAGGTCAGCAGAAGATGGAGAAATATACAAGGAAGCAAAGGGCAAAGCGCAGCAACAGGAAGGAACGGCCCGGCCGAGGAGGAAGGGGCACCAGGAAGTGGTGGTGGGGTGACCCTGGACGCGCTTATGGAGGCCGTCCAGGCCACAAGGTCATCCATGGTAGGGAGCATCAAGGAGGTGGGGGAATTTGTATCCCTGGTGCGGGCTGACCTGCGCAAGGTTTGTGAACGGGTCACAGAAAAAATTGGAGAACAAAAATAGGCTTCTAGAACTATGGAGGATGATGAAAGATTTTGAGGATGTTCCCCCGCCGCATGTGAAAGTAGAGATGCCCCTGTCCACTCCTATCACCCGAGCATCCAGAATGCCCCATCCCTCCCAGCACAGAGCACACAGTGCAGCCTCCCCCAGTAGGGTGTTATCCCATGCACGCAGCCACAGGGTACACAAATCCTTTGTATATGCCACGGCCCATCACTGCCCCTCCTCCTTCAGTGCTCAGACAATAAGAGAATATCCAGAACTCCATAGCATCTGCAGCTGCTCGAGCTCAAGCACATAGGGAACCAGAGCGGAGACAACAGAAGGATTTAGAGGAGGTTTTATGGAAGGCAGAAGAATAGTCCGCTAGGTTGAAGTTGGAAAGAGGAGATGGGCAGAGAGCCCCTGTTGGAACGGATGAATGATGAGCAGGGGACATCTTCTTTAGGATTGCTAGTACGGCAATTAAGGATGTACATGTGGAGACAGAAGGTAGAGGACAATATTCAGTTCAGGAGGGCAGCATAGAGGAAGGCCTAGGGCTGGGAGCTTGGATTACGGATCGTTTCAGTCCAATGCCAATATTATAGTAGTTGTGGAGGAGGACAAGTGGGACATGGAGGTGAAGCAGGTGGAGGATGAGGCCCTGCACATGATATCACCGTGGGTTGAAGGTTTGTCGGGCCTAAATTGAGATCACGCCACGGGCACATGGCGGTAGCGAAAGGGGAATGGGGGGAGAGAGACGACGGGGAGGCCGGTAGAGGAACAGTTCCCGTTATTGCACAAAGGTCCTGGAAGGGCACAATACATACCCTGGCCACACATGGACAGGAACAATTTTATTAAGACGTTACCATCACTTACCACAGGTGCAGGTAAAAAGGTATGTGCCTTTTGAAAACAGACCGCTGGCATTACACTTGCCAGTGGGCAACATGAAAAGCTTGTTAGCCGCAGTGTTAGGAGACTAGGTAGATGACATTTGGGCCAAGGAAGGGTACGACAGTTATGACAGGCCCATTTTAATGACTGCAGGGCCCGTGTGTGTGCAACACTGCAGCAAGCGTACCACAACACGCCAGATCTCCATTCGATAATTGCGTGAACTATATGGGATGATGAGGACCCGGCACTGTTAATATTGCAGACACAGGAGATAGGGAGGGCAGAAACGAGAGAGCTATAGGACTGGTCCATAGCGTTCTTTTGCTATGTGTTGAAGCAAGGCCTCTCCAAAGAGGTACAGAAAGCATTAGACAAGGTGGTAGAATTTGAAGTAAAAGGGTGGGCAGATATACAGTCAATCATAGTGCACCATTGTGAAAGGGTGAGGGGAAAGGAAGTGGCAGACACGGCACAAAAAGCAAAAGCAAATTTCATACAGAAGAAGTTAGCAAAGTTGATGGTGGAGAGAGCGGTAGTAATTGTGCCACAAGGAGGGCAAGGAGGGCAGATGGAGCAGATGTACGAGCAGCCCCCAGTTGGGGAGGAGGGTATCACTGGAATCTTGGGTATCCAGCACAATACCAAGGAGGGCAGCAAGGAGGGTATCCCAGGAGAAGGCGGATTTGTGGTATTCAGAGGAAGAATAGGAGGATTTGGAGGAATGGGCCCATGGTTTGGGAGTACAGGGCAGTGTTGAACATGTGCAAGAATGGACTGTTTCTCACGGGATGTAGGAGCAGACAATCAGCTGCATATGACCTGCGCACCCCATACACACCAGGAGAACCAGCCCCTTATCCCCAGCCATATACCATGCCGCCTCCAAGTGTTTCCGTATGGTGTACTGCCCACTGACCCACCTAATGTCGCACCCCAGTATCTGCAGATGCCCACACCAGCACCCAACAGCATGCCAGTTTACAACCTACATCAACCAATGCTGCAGGTGCCTCTGGCGCTAATAACAATGTGGTGCCCCACTGCACAGTCACTAATTACCAGGGGGCCAGTGTGGTGGGTGGGAATCCATTTACATTTCCAGGAACTAATACCTAACCATATTAGGAAAGCCCACAGACAGCTTTAGCGTGACCAGTCCTGTCACACAGTGCCAACCCAGAAGAGGAGTCATTGGTGGGCGTGAAGGTAGGAAACAAATAATTTGTTTTTATGGTAGGCACTGGTGCAATGTCATGGGAGGGGCATTCCCCCATATCAGGTGAAGTAATGGGCATGCTAGGGTTCTCTGCAGCAATAAAATCGGTTCCATTCACAAACGAATTACCCATAAAGGTAGGTAACACAGTAGTACGAGTCCCATTGCTGTTTTCAACCGCATTCTCTGTGAATTTGTTGGGGGTGGGGGGTGCTAGGCAAACTCAATATGACAATCTCACGCACAGAAGAAGGTGTAGTGTGTTCGACCCCAGGACTATGTTGTGTAAGGGCCATGGTCATTCTGCATTGCTAGATGTGAGGGGGCAACCTGAGGAGTACCTGTACACCCAGATTTGTTTACATACAGGGTTACGGTTTTGCTTAATACAATACCAGGTGTGGCCAGTTGACCGTGGAGAGTACTATTTGAATTTTTATTTCAATCAGCTATGTCCCAAGACTTTGATGTAGGAATGGACATTACACTAGATCTGGAAGGGGTGGTGGTCACAGGAGATAGAATTGTGTTGATTGGGACCAATACAGAGGGAGGAGAGCGTTGCACGGTCCTGTGCATTGAAGCAACCCAACCACTCAGGGGGTGTCAGACAGGCAACTGTTTGGGGACACTGACAATGATGGGAAAGTAATACTGGAAGTATTTGTCCCATGTGAAATAATGATTCACTATCGCAATATCCAATGTCCCATCATGATAGCTGCAACAATGCAATCATTTGCCCAGGCCGACTTAGCACACATACCAGTTGGTTTATGGATGAGTAATCTCCATGACGTTGGACTGTCAAAGAGTGTGGCAGCAGTGCACATAACCCTTAATGCAGGAGCAATATTACCCAGAGTAAAGCAGTACTTGTTGTCAAAGGAGGCCGATGAGGGGATACAGGACACCATCAAAGCATCACTGCACCAGGGCATTATAGTGACCTCAGAGTCCACCCTGTAACACATCTATATACCAAGTCAAGAAATCAAAGAGGTCTAGTTGGTGAATGATTCAGTACTTACGCCCCTTAAACAGTGTGGTTCAAGATGAATTTCCAGTTCCACCGAACCCACCAACTATACTTTGCAACATACCTACCACAGCAACTCACTTCACTGTCATTGATTTAAAGAATGCATTTTTTTTCCAACCCATTGCATCCCGATCCCCAATACCTCACTGTGTTTACCATATCGTGAGATTTCAACATACTAGGGTCCCAAAGGGTACTGTTGGGTCCCCCAGTATTTTTAACAGGCTACTCCACGCTGACTTAGGGAATATACACGTGCCAAGTATCATAATCCAATATGTTCATGACTTGTTGGTATGCAGTGCAAGCGAACAGCAATGCAGAGAGGACTCAATCAAATTGTTGAAATTGTTACCAGACAAAGGGTACAGGGTAGACAGGGCCAAAATGCAATACTGTCAACAGGAAGTGTTATATTTAGGACAACTAATTTCCATTTACAGCAAGAGAGAAACACCTGAGCATGCAGCTGCAGTGAGCAGCACCCCACAGCCAGTTACAGTTAAAGACATGCAGAAGTTCTTAGGGTTGTGCAATTACTGCAGTGCATGGATGCTCGACTACACGCCATACACAAGGCCATTTTTAAAAGGACTGAAGGATGCCCAAAAGGCAAAAAGGCCCTATCACATGGGCATAAGAGATGGTCACATACTTCTAAGAACTTAAAGACGTCATCAGTGATGCCCCTGTTTTAGCAACCCCTGACTACACACAGGAGTTTTATTTATTTTCCGATTCAAATGGACAGATGATGACAGCAGTGTTGACACAGAAAGGTACTATGGGTCACAAGCCCTTGGCCTATTTTAGTGGGATGTTGAACTCAGTGATGCAAGGTCAGTTCCCATTGAAAAATCTGCCACGATTACGATGGAGTGCTCGGTAACTTTATATGTGGAAAATATTTTCAGGGTATCACCACTTACGTTTTATTCCTCTGGGTCATTATAGGATTCTCCTGGCATCCTCCTGCTCGAACGCCTCACCTCTTCTCCCATTTGTTTCGCCTCTGATTATTCTCTCTCAATTTCAAGGATGGGGTCGTAGGATTTTGTTTTTTGAAAAGGGGTTTCTAGACCTTCTCCTGATGTTTCACGAGATGACATTTCCCCCAAGGTCTCATATATTAGGTTCTCTCTGGATAGTTCCCTCATATTTTCTTCTAGCTTGGGTTCCCTAGGTTTTTCGTGTTCTGGATTTCCCAGATTTTTATCTTTCTCTGTCCTTAAAGTATTGGACTTTGTGTATCTTTTACAAATGTTATTTTCCCCCGGAATTAATTTGCGAGTAGTTTCTCTAGCGACAGGTTTTATGCTTCCCATGGCAATGGGAGGTTAGTCGGGTTTCCAAATCCAGTGTTGCAGGATTTTGGTCTGCAGGGGGAAGGAATGGGTGGTCTATCTGAGGCTGATCCCACCCGTCTGGGTTTTTAGAGGTTCCCTTTGAAGGGGACTTCCCACATGTTCTCGTATGTAAGGGTTCCCAGTATTTTCCCTCTCTGAGTACCTCTTGGAGTGGAAGAAAAATTGAGCAAAGTAAATTTTAGCACATCTCCACAAGATAGAAGGGGAAATATCTCTATACTAATTTTCTTGTGGGGTACCACATAGACGGCTGAGGTGGCAGAACAATCAATTTGTAAGTCCAGAGAGACCACAATTTTATCCCTCCCTGGTATCAGAAATTCTTGGGGATATCAGAGGTAATAACTATTGCCCTCTACTGCTTTCTGGCCGGGGGGAATGGCCTGGGGCATTAAAGGGTGAAAGGCAACCCCCAATCTAAAGGTGGAGTCCCTGTGAGGTTGACAATTTCCTCAGGGTTGGCTTTCCTAGAACTCGGGTCTCCATTGTGGTAGGGTCCCCAATTTGTTTCAATTGAGTCATATCCCACTCTGACTCCATATGAAAGTAACTCACAGCGACAACAGTAAAGACAGACACAAGTGATCACAGTTCAAGAGCATTTATTAAACTGTATATGCAGGTTGGAAAAACGCCTAATCTAAACCTAAAGCTAAGATGGGAGCAAGCTACGACCATCAAATAATAAGGCAGTCCTAGTGGCGTCTTGTCAAATAAAAGGGCCTATACCAAAAAAAGAAATTGCCAATCCTTAAAACTAAATACAAAAGAGTGTGGGATAGGGTTCAAAAGAAAAAAAGAAGTGTTCACAAATAAAAAGTCAGGATGTGGTAGCCGGGGTTCTCCCTTCCCTACGTTTTGGGCACAGGATAATTTGGGACTACTGAGCATAGCACACTCTGAAGCTTTCCCAGCACGAGATGACAGTTCAGTTTTCAGCTATCAGGAATTTCAGTGGTTAAGTCTCTTTTCTATAAATACTCTCTTGCCTTCAAGGATATGATGTGGTCATAATAAAAAAATGTTCCTTTCCGTAGGCATGTTAGGTGATGACTATGACTTTTCACCACTGGATCCCCCTCTTCCGGGCTCAGATCCACAGAAAGTTCATAATGGTATCAGGACCTTCAGTAGTTACGTGTTCTTGCTTCAAAGGGCCTGACAGGTTCAAAATAGTAAACAAAAGTTCAACAAAAGTTCTTTTCTGGTTGCACTGTAGGTGATGATTCCTTGCCCTTGGGTCCCCCTCTTCTGGGCGCTCAGACCCCTCTCACATATCAGCCTCCCTCCATCGGGTTCACTCTGGCTTGCATTCAAACAACTTGGTCTGTTACCTTCACGTGTCGGTGGGTGTTGGTTTTTCACCCCTGGATCCCCCTCCTCCGGGCTCAGACCCCTCTTGAATGTTTGCCTCCCTCTGTCGGGTTCACTACAGCTTTTGTCACTCAATTTTACTTATGGCATTCGCAGATCTTAATGTCTTTTTAAGCAGTTCAACGTGGACATCCTTTTGTCGGGTTTACTCTTGTCAACACACTGTTCTTGGGACTTCAGGCTTTGCCCCATTCTATCGGCATCCCTCCATCGGGTTCACTCTTGCAAATTCTTACAAATTATTCAGTTATTTCTCTTTCCTCACTATGCAGGACTTTTTTCACTATGCAGGATTCTTCTCCCTTTCGTGCAGGTCAAAGACTTTTGACTGTACATGGAGGTTTTGCTAGACCCCTGTATGACCACTTTGACCTTTTCCTTGTGGCTCTCCTAGGGCCTTCTGGTACTGATAGTTTCATCAAAATGCGGGGTCAACCAGAGTCTCTCGAGTGAGCACCCACGTGGTGCTGGACCCCTCTGCAGCTGTATTTCCCTTAATGTTAACAGTTCTTTGAACTTTCCTTATTCTGCCACTTTGCGACTTTCGTTCAACACAGTTTGGTTTCTTATCGGTTCTCCCCTCAACTCAGAGGCTGTGATGAACCAGTTTGCTTTTCTTGTATCTGGAGTCAAGGACGGTACCACGGTAGCAGGCGTCTCTCTCTGTCCTGCTGATCCTGCTTATCAGCGTAGGCGTGCTCCATGTACCGTGGACATCTGCTGCAACACGCACTGTCTATTGTTTCCTTCCACAGAGGCTTCGCAGGTCTGGGTCAGAAAGGGCAAGGTCGCTTCTCTTCTTGCCGCCCCTTCGGTTCTTGCTGCCTTTCTCCTCCTCTTGAACTGCCATGCTTGGATAGCTCTCTCATCGTGCGATCTGCCTTGCTCCTCGTGTGCTCTCGTGCTCCACCTTTTATCCATATGGGTTAAGGAAAAGGTTGTCAAGAGTGTGTAATTCTGGTCAATTGCCTGACTTTTCTCAACCCTTGGGTTGGGACATGTCAGGTAAACAGTTTTCGCATTAGTCCTTTGTCTTTAATGGTGTAAGAGAGTGTTCATGTCCGAAAGGGACGTAGGTTAGCGTTTGGTAGGGTTTACGAAATAGACTGGGGGGGGTTATGGGAACAGTAGTATTTTTTTAATGCAGATCGGGAGTTTGGGAAATAATAACCAGATGGATATGGAAAAGAATGACCGGGAGTATTTGGGTAGGCAACAGTAAAACTGGAATTCTGAGAGAGGTTGTTTCCTACTGTGACAGGGTTTGGGCTCTTAATAGTTTTACCAGAGGTGTAGGGGTGATTGGATTCTGGTATGGGAGAGTCATTGGGCAGAATGGAGGTCGAGTTGGTACAACCTATGAAAACCTCAAGGACTTCATTCTCCTTTTGTTCTTTCCCGGTATAATACTGCGTCTCACCTGGGAGACTCCCCAGAGTGTAACCCTGGGCTCCCCTACCCAGGTGATCCTCCCTCGCTCGTCCAACTTGAGGGTTGGGATCTGAGACCGCCAGCCCTTCCCTGGCCACATGAATAAAGGATTCTCAAGGTCTACTGAGGGAGAATACCTTCAGGTTTCTCACAGTTACCTATGAGGGCCCTGAGGATGACACACCTACGGTGAGGGACTGTGCTTTTGAGGAGCAGGTAGCATTCTTCGTTGATGGTTCAGTGACCATAGAACAGGAGACGGGCAAAAGGCACACAGGGGTGGCAGTGGTCCCCCTAGTAGATGGAGAGCATGAGGTATTAGTTCAGAAGAGTTTGCCCATGCACTACTCTGCCAAGCTGCAGAGCTCATTGCCCTAAATGAAGCGCTGGCAGCATCCCAAGGATGCCGAGTGACAATATACTCTGATTCAGCATATGTCACCACCAATGTGTATTCAGGGTTGTCTCGATGCAAGAGGAGGGGGTCTCGCAGGGCTGACTGATCCCTGGTGCAGCATGCAGCACTTTAAGACCGTTTGATTTATGCCCTCTCGTGGCCCACACTTGTCGCAGTGGTCAAGTTTGCCGCCCATACTAACAACACAGACCCTGCGGTAAAGCGATAAAAGTTTCTTTGAACTTAATGAAGGATTGCCATGGAGACCATGTGTCCTGCCTTTCCGTTGCTATGGAAAGGGGGGACGCGAGGCACGGACTCAAAAGCTGCTTGCAGCTGACGGGTGGCACTGTGCTGTTCGCCATGGCAACCTATAAAGCCTCTGAGGGCAGCGCGTTCCTGCGGTTGTGCTCGAAGAGCGTTACAGCAGACGGTTGCGGCTCTGGCAAGCTGTAGATATGTGAGACGTGTCCATACTATCTGTTTATGAGCAAGATAGAATACTTAACACAGTATTTATTTTAGGCAACCTTGCTACATACAAGACGTCGATCACGGGAAAACTACACATGTAGAACCCCAGACTTGGAGACTCGGACACAAAGGTACACTTAAGACTGCTCTTAAGCAGACACTACATGCATTAACGAATTGCAGCCAAAAAGTTGATTTTTTTCTTTCCTTTTTTATTTAGCATTACTTATTATTCTTTCAAACACAGGATATGCTTGAATACATCTTTGGGATGTACCTTTACACATATTTGTATGCGTATTTGAAAATGTTAACTGTTAACTGTTTTGGTGAATCTAATATATATATATGTTACTTTATAGCCCTGACGATGGTGTTTTACACCGAAATGCATTGGCTGAAATGTGTTATATAGAGACAAAAGAAGTCTTATTGCTTCAGAAATCGTGTGAATTAAACACTGATTGTGACTTTTTTTAACTAAGCAGTTTTTCTGTTTTTTGTGATGGACTGAACATTTTGGAATATCTAGGAAAATAAGAGTTTATAAAAAATTAAGAAAGCTAAAAAGTGGAATAATAACTGAACCTGTTTTAAAAAAATAAATATAAACGAATGAATTAGCTCATAAACTGAGCAAATTGAGAGCATCAGACATAATTTGGTGATTCTCACCCAATTTCTTCTATCTATTGTCTGTTGTGGTCCTTGTGTCATAGGACCAAATTTGTCTGAAAGCTCCTAGTACCTCTATAGTGGAATAGAGAGTGTGAAATACAGAAACATTGACAGGCCAATTCATGGAATAAATGTGCGGCGAAAATCTCTGCGCAAGCGTGCGAAAGCGTGCGAATCGCAGCACATGTGCGAAAATCGCAGTGCAAGCGTGCGAAATCCGCACACATCGATTCATGGAAGTCCGTGCGCGTGTAAAATCTGGAATGTGCGCTAAAAATCTGCGTGGCGCACGCGGGCGCCCACGTCATCAAACGGCGTGCGCTACGCACACAGCGAAAGCACACATAGCGCACCGCACACAACAAAAGTAGGCGCAACATGGGGCGTAACACGCGGAATGGGGAACAACGCGTGAAAATGTGGGCGTTACGGGGGAAGTACAGGAGGCAAATGCGTGGAACGCCCACACGCGCGCCTACAACACGTATTCATGGAATCGAACAGGGCAAATGCGTGTGTGCCAAAAAAGACACGCTAATCTGGAAACACGTACGCCATCAGGAGGCAGGCGTACACGGACCCGCGCAGCATAAAAGTGCGCGCAAACAACAAACAAGCTCAGACGCTACGATGAATATACTGTTCCTCGCAGCAGTGGTCGTGGGACACCGCAGGAGGAGGAGGATAGTCAGGCCCAGAATTTTTACACCCAGGACCAGCCTTTTTGGGATGCCTGATGACCAGGTGTATGGGAGGTATAGGTTTCCACCTCACATTATACTCGACCTGGTGAGTGAGTGGGAGGATGACCTCACATCACCCACCCTGTGCTCCCAAGCACTGAGCCCCTTCGAAAAAGTGCTCAATGTACTGCACTTCTTGGCCACTGGTTCATTTCAGCGGACAAGTGCCATAGTGGGGGGGGTCACAGGCCACACAGTCACGCGGCCTACACCAGGTGTTGGCCATCATGACTGCACGCCCATCAGTCCGCAGGCACATATACCTGCCCCGAACATCTGCCGAAAGGCAGGCTGCCGTCCAGGATTTTTACGGGGTGGCACAATTCCCCAAAGTGCTAGGTGCCATTGATTGCACCCATGTGGCTCTACGTCCTCCCAGGGCAACTGAGCACATCTATAGAAACCGCAAGCACTGGCATTCCATCAACATGCAGGTAGTATGTGATGCCAAGGGAATCATCACCTCAGTATATGCCAACTATCTAGGGTCCACCCATGACAGTTTAATTTACAGAATGTCAACCCTAAACCAGGACCTAGAAGCTGGGCAGCATGGCGATACATGGCTGCTTGGTGAGTATAAATGCCACTACACATGCATGCATGTCAGATACTGAGTAATGTCACAACCCCACTAATGATACCCATCATCACCTCCCCAGGGGACAGTGCCTACCCTCTGAGCACCCACCTGATGACGCCAATTCGGAACCCCACCACACCACCCGAGGTAAGATACAACACAGCCCATATTGCAACCCGGGGCATAGTGGAGCGCACATTCGGAGTGCTCAAGTCACGCTTTCGCTCGCTTGACCACTCTGGTGGGCAGCTGCTATACGCGCCCCCAGTAGCATGCAGGATCATAGTGGCAGCATGTGTCCTCCACAACGTTGCAACCCGCCGGGGCCTGCCGGTGGACATGGTGGTGCCCCCACATCCCCAACCACATGCACGGCCGCTGCGCATGGGAGGGGAAAGGGTACGTGGTGAGGCAGCCCGTACGCAGCTGGTGGCTAATTACTTCAACTAAAAACACACACCTGGGGAGTGCACACAGCCCTGGCACATACCAGCTGACAATCAATGATGATGACATAAGGGACAGTCAACTGTCACAACCATACCAGCCTGAGATTGGTCACCTGGAAGTGTGACATTGTGTGCATCCCTACCTACCGAAAGACAACCAATGCTGTGTCACAAAAATACACACATTTATGCTGCATGAATGACTACCCCCTTGCAAAATACAACATGAAAACAGCGCCATGTCACCCAACTCCTCTCCATCTCCGCTACCCAACACACATGGCATGTCATGCAATGTGAAAGCAAACAAAGGAATGCACAACACATGACACACGTGTCACAAAGTGCACTGTCCCAAATGGAAACAGGCCACAGACAATATGCTCCCAGTAATCCATAACAAACAGCACACATGACCAAATACTTACCAGAACACAATACAGCAACACAGGATGAAACATTGCCAAAATATGACAGTACCAAATAAAAGTAGTGCAAGTTTTACAACCTTAATAAGCCAGCACAACCACCCCTTCCAACTGCAGAGTGTTGATGTCAGGCAAATGTGTCAGTGTACTGCATACAACATGAACTGCATCCGCAAAGGAGACGGCCTTGTGAAGACATGAAGAAGGTACCTGTGAATAAGGAGGAAGACATGGATGCACAAGCACATATCAATACACCATGCAGTGTTCAATACAACAACTATCCCCACTAGGGATGTACACACAGTTTTGACTACAGACTGCCTATACAGCTCATGGGAGCCCAATGTCACTGTGTAAGTTACTGTCACTTGGTCACACCCTTTGCAAGCCCATGGAAAGGGAAGAAGGAGGGGTGTGTGTCAGGAACCCAGGCATCTAACCCAAACACAGGACAAGCCTGCATGTGCCCAGCTGGAATACACAGTGGATGCCCACGGGAGCCACACAAGGCAACACACTGTAAAAAAAAAGAAATGGCCATGTGGGGGCTGGGAGGGGGGTCAGGAGGGGGCACCCAGGAGTTTCGAGGACAGGGTGCACACCAACAGCCACCTGCGTGGATGTTGCGAAAAAAAAATACCTCCATGGGCTCATGGCCTGCACGGCTACTCTAGTGTGGGAGGAGTGCTGATGTCGCTCTCATCACCCTCTGCTGCTGCATCAGGAGGTGGTGGTGCTATGGGAGGCAGCCCACGCAAAGCCCTGGTATGGTCCTCCATGGCAGCAAGCATGCGGGTTTGGAATGTCTCGCTCTGGAGGATGATAGTACGGAGATCCCCATGCAGCACCTGACGGGTTACCTGCATTTCTGCACTCATGGCATCCCGTGATGCCCGGATCTCCTCTTGAGTTGCCTGCAGCTCAGCTGAGAGCGAACGTGTGAGCTGCTCCAGCTGCTGTTCTGACCTTAAATTTCGGGAAGCCTCAAGTTCACCCAGAGTCTCCCTGAGGTTATGGAGTTCTACCCTCAGGGCTTCCCTGTGGACCTGTGACTCTATAGATATGGATTTGCGCAGAGTCTCCAGTGCCGCCCGTCGGTCCCTGTTGGACGCCAACATGTCTTCCCTGTGTGATTGGCAAATGGAGTCTGTTGCCTGCTGTTGTTGCTCCATCTGCCTTTCAGGGGGGAGAATGGAAGTGGCCACCCTCTCCACTGCCTGAGCCATCATTTCAACCGATGCTCCCTGTTGGGCTGCTAAACTGTAAATGGAGTTTTCCCATACAGTATTGCATGGTGGCGTACGGCCACCACGTAGGCGGGTACCACACCTTTTCGGGCAAGGCGATCTGCACCTTGCTGTGCTGGCACTGCCTGAGGCTGCAGGACTGCATTCCCCCTCTAATCTGCTGGCCCAGTAATCCATAACAAACAGCACACATGACCAAATACTTACCAGCAACACAATACAGCAACACAGGATGAAACATTGCCAAAATATGACAGTACCAAATAAAAGATGAGATGAAAAATGCAAAATAGTGTGACAAATACGCATGTGCCACATACTGCAACACATCCAGTGTACAATAATACAGTGATGGCAGGCAGATGTACACATCAATGGTTGGTCACTTCAACATGACAGGAAACAACTATCATGTACCAAATTCAAACAGGCACCAAAAATCAATGTGAGCAGGCCAATACTCAATCAGCCTGAATGGTCTACTCATTCACATGACAAGGTAACAAATGTGGCCCAATGAGGGGTGTAATCAATGACAGAAGCATGTCATATATGTGGCATTAGGGCTGATAAATGTGTTGCAAAAATTGGAGAATTGAAACAATCAGCCTGAATGAACCCTGAAAAAATCTGAACAATGTTGTTGCAAGGTGACAGTTCAAAGGCAACTACAGTAATGTTGTGCTAATTGGCTACTGTGGGCAGAAGGGATACTGTCATACCCAAATTCAAGGCCGGTGAATGTTTTGGAGGAAGCCCATGGTTGACCCATACCACACAGGAGTACACACCCTCACCAGGCACTCAATCAGAACCCGTCACCCAAACAACATACACATGGATTACACACACATGCATGGGCACTCACCAGACAATGTGTCGTAATCTGGTAGGTCTCCCGCGCCTTGGATCTGTTCCTCTGTGACGAAGGTTCCAGCAACAGACTCACGTTCAGTGAGTTGGTTGTCCTCTGGTGGAGACCCACCGCCAGTCACCAGAGTAGAGGCATGATTTGAGGCCAGCTTGTTCTTTGCTCTGCGTTTCAGGTCATTCCACTGCTTGTAGCAATCATCAGCTGTGCGCCTCACAAATCCAAGGGCACTAATGATGTCCGCGATGGTCTGCCAGTGTGCCTTACATTGACCAGGTGTGGTCTTGCACCCTGCGGTCACCACCATTTCGCGGCTATGTGCTGACACATAGGCCACAAGTGCATCAAGTTTGGCGTAATGAAAGCTAGGCTTCCTTGACGTGCCGGAGTGTGTAGCCGTGTCTGGGGTCTCAGCCTGTACTGCCAGAGCACCCTTCTTCTTCTTTTTCAAAGGTGGTGCGGATCCTGAGTGGCTTACGCCGCTCTGGTCAGTAGGGGCAGAAGCGCCAGTGGACTAGGTACTATGAGTGTGTGAATGCACAATGACCATAGGTCTTGGTGCAGGCATTGGCTGCAGGGTGATGTTGGCAGGGCCAACGTCGGTTTGATGGACCTGGACTGACACTTTCCCGGCTGGGAGACTCAGAGCTGGGGTGGATAGAGCTGCAGCTGCCCCTGCAGCCTCCTCACCCTGCCTACTTGGGGCAGCAGATGACATTGCTGCCCCAGATCCACGTGGCCTGGTGACAGCAACTTGCACTGCCACACGTGGCTTAGACTTGCTGACCTGGAAGTCAGCCTGGGAGTCATCCTGTGCCGGTTCAGGTGCCAAAATGGGCTGGGCCAACAAGGGCTGAACTGGGATGGTGTCAGCTACATTTCCCACAACCATGGGGGGAGCATGGGTGTCCCTGATTGGTCCTCCACACACAGGGGTGTAGGGGCACCCTGCAAATCCTGGCCACGTCCCCCACCGCACCCACCACACCCACCTTTTGGAGGTCGGCCACCTTTGCCTCCCTTACCGCTTGGTCGCCTCTCAACCATGGTACTGATGTTGTTGTGCGTATGGGAGTAGCAGTAAACAACTGTCCTGGGCAATTGGGGGTGAAAGGGGTAAGGTACTTGATGGAATTCGTACCCTAGTGCTCTAGCAAGGCTGTCTGTGACCCATGGGGAAAGATGACAGATCACGCAATGCACAGGCACCCCGAAAACAAAAATGAACGTGCACGCAACCCCTCGTAGACCACGGGCGTGGAAAAATGAACCCGCACTACGCTGTGGCACCCAGAAACACAAAAATAAGCGTACACGTAATACACGCAGCCTACACTGACATCTGAAGGGGTACGCGACACACGGGGCAAGCACAGTTGGTAAATACGTGCGCGACTCACCGTATGCCTGGAAAAAGAATGTGAAAAAGACGCGCGTGTGCGCGTTGGCAACACCCCTGCCAAAAGAAGAACTGTACACTGTCTGAGGAAACAGGACAAAAGAAGAAGTGAACGCTGTTTGAGGAAACAGACCAAAATAAGAATTGAACGCTGTCAGAGGTAACAGGTAGTACGAACTTGAACCGTTGTGAAGTAATCGCGTGTGAACCGACTAGAAGTACAAAATTCACCCACTCGCTCTCCACGAAAAACACGTACAAGAAAATGGCGTCCTACATGTACCTTTTCAACCGGCCCACACGTACAACGTCACTTACGCGTGTACGCGCTAAGGCCCTTTCCTCCAATTGCACGAGCTGACACTCGGACGTGCAGTTTTTGCACGTGTACGATGAACATGCACCCATGTTGAGGGAAACGCCCGTGCGCGTCACGTAACTGACGTGCTTACGCGCTTAAGGGCCTTTGGTCCAGTGAATTTGCGTACGTGTGGTGTCTTCACGTGCTGATTCACTATGCATCCGTCACAAGGGAAACACCCATGCGCGTAACGTCACAGACGCGCTTACGCACTAAGGGCCTTTCCTCGAATTACACACTGACGTGCAATTTTTTCACGTGCCAAATCACTCCGTATCAAGCTGGCCACGCGACAACACACGGAAGACCACGCTCCTGCCCAGAAGGCCGAATTACTGCCCACAAGAGCCCCGAGCATGCTCCCACCTGCCATCTGCTGCTGCCTGCCTGCCTGCTGCCCATGTGCCCTGCTATTTGCTGCCTTGACGTCAGCCAGGGGTGCAGTTGCTGTGACAACCCCTGCTGGAACTGAAGACTCCCGACTGGGATACCATGGCTCCACACCCCAGCCCCAGGACCCAGTTGCCCACCCACACCTGCCTCTGGGGTTGCCATGTCGGGCACAACACCATCTGGCACTACTGGCAACCCCCAGCCAGAGAGGCAGAGGGCCACCAGCTTCAGTGCCAGGGAAGTTGGTGTCCTGGTGGAGCAAGTCCTGGGGCCGTATGATGCCCTCTTTGGAAGTTCACGCGCCGACTATGAAGGACAGAGCAGGATCCTGATGGACATCGTGACTGCCATCAACGCGGAGGGGGTGGCAGTCTGCGACATCAAACATGTCAAGACGCGCTGGGAGGAATTCAGGTCCAGGACCCTCGACAAGGCCCGGCGCCTCTTGAAGGCAGAGGATGCCAAGGGGTGCCGGGGCCACCTGTCCGACCACCAAATGAGGGTCCTGGAACGCATAAACCCAGCGCTCCACGTCCAGGTCCTTGAGAGGCAGACCCATCTGGAGTCGAGCGGTAAGTCTACATGCATACTGATTGGACGCTGTGCATGTCGTGGTGTGCCAGTAGTGTGCAGGTTGCACATGTGTTTCTGTAGGGCCATGTATGGATGTGTATGTACAGGGGGCGTGAGGCTGACACATGCGAGTCCTCTCATGTGTGAGACACATGGATGGTGGATGTGTGGGTAAGCATGCAGGCCAAATGCAGATGTGGGAGCGCACATGTTTGAATTACTGTGTCTGTACGTTGGCATGGTTGTGGTGTCACACATGGATGTTGGTTCCAGCTGCATGTATCTGCACTGTGTACATGTGCATGTGTGTGTATTTGACAAGTGTGTAACTGTGATGCAACATGGATGCATGTGGCAGTGACATGTAGAAGGCTGAATGCCAGATGTGACACGGATGGCGATCTCATCACTCTGACAGTTGGTGGACATGTACACATGCATGTAAGTGTGTTGGTGTGTGTGCATGTGTTGTGTACTCCCCGTGTTTCATGTGACGTCAGGCTCACCTTCAGATGCTGATGCTGTTGTATGTGTATGGATGGTGCTGCCTGGTGCAATATTGCTGTGGAATTGCTCATGTGTGTGAGTAGAAATGACATGTGTGTTAGGGAGTGTGATGCCATGTCTGAAGTTTGACACTGCCTCTCATGTACAACTGTCATGTGTGTATCAGTCCATTGTACAGTGCCCTGATGCCTGTGTTCTATCTCTCCCTGTCTGCAGCGTCAACTGAAGCGGGCGGAGAGGGTGCTGTGGAGCAAAGCGGCAGGGATCGCACCACCAGCCGGAGACGCAAGGCCCGGCTCCCCTCCCAGACTGTCATCTCTTCTGGGAGTGAGGAGTCTGGTGCCGCGTCCCAGGCCGCAGCTGCCGAGGTAGGTCCAAGAGGCGGAGGTTGGAGATGGACTCCTCGGCAGCAGAAGGGGCAGCTGAGACCCCACAGGGTCCAACGGAGGAAGATGGCATGGAGTCATCCAGGTTGGTGGGGGGTTTGGAGGAGGAGGAGGCCGTGGAAGGGACACACACGGGGTCTGGAGGTTTGGATTCCACTGGTGCCAGTGGTGCAGTGCAGGGGCAGGAGGCAGCACTGGCCGCCGCGGAGGTGCCTGTGTGTAATCCTGTCCCTGATCCTGGGACTGCATCATCCGGCACCAGCAGGGATGCCTACGTCCAGACCCGTTTTCAGGGAGGGGATGGGCGCACAACAACTGGCCTTCCTCTCCCTGCGGACGTGGCTATCCGGGACCGGGTTGAGCCTGTCCTGGCTGGGATAGCGTTGCGTCAATGGGGCATGCGAGGTGACCTGCAGTGTTTTCGTGAAGACACTGCACGTCATTTCGGATGCCTCTTTGACCGCGTTGACCTACTGGGACGGGTCACCAGTGCTGGATTCCTCCGTGTGCTGGACCTTCTTGCGACCCCCTCCTCACATGAACCCCCTATGCGCCAGTCGTCCTCCATGCCATCTTCCCACCCATGTATCACCTGCGTACCTTGTGGAGCTGCCTCTGACCCAGCGGCCAGGCTGGTGGAGGACACATCTCTGCCACAGTCGGGAGTCGGACATCCAGCAGGGGTGGCCACCACGACAACTGCACCCCAGCCGGAGGAGGACATGCAGGCAGCAAGAGCCAGGGTGCAGGCACAGGCACAACAGCAGCAGCAACATGGTGGGAGCAATGATGGCTCGGGGCCTTCAACATCGGAAGGGCAGGCATCGGCCAGAGGGCAGGAGGACCCAGGATTGCAAGTGTCTTCCATGTGGCAGTGGTTGGGCCACGCCATAGATGTGTAGCGGCAGCAGGCGGAAGAGGCATGGCTCACAATGGTCAGGGCGGAGAACTCCATGCGGAGGGCACTGAGATGGGCCGAGTGCCTCGAGGCAATTCGCAGAGAGTTGGAGGTCAAAATGTCATCGTCCCTGTGAACCCTCGGGCCATGGAAGAGGACCGCCTCCAGGACATTGAGCGGGAGTTCGATGATGCCCTGGCCCGGGACCTCAATAAGTGAGCCGTCGGACTAGCCCGCTGCCATTGTAAATAGTTAGTTAGTTAGTTAGTTAGTTAGTTAGTGTTAGGTTTCATTTTTGTTTTCATTTTTTTTTTGGGGTGCTTGGACAATACCCCACATTTTTGTATATAGTTCTTCATTAGTTAGTGTATTTTTGTAGGTTTCATTTGGACAGTTGGGCTCATGGACCCAGGATTTCATCCCTGTAAATAGTTGGAGTGTGGATTTGTCGGCATTTTCTTTTTTGATTTTACCATGGAGCAATGGATTTTACGTTTTCATTTCTGTTTGGATTTGCTTTGTTGGAAGGAGACTTTGGAGACATTTTTGATTTCATATATTTTGGATTCTGATTTCCTTTTTTTATCATTATGTGACATTCTGCATTGTTTTCCTTATGTCCATTGTTTGGTCTTTGAATTTGTTTCACCACATTTTTTGTTCAATACATTTTTTCCCGTACTTCAATGCGTGGTATTCTCTCATTGGTTTCATGCATGTCACGATGTGGGTTTTCACATTCACTGGCACCCATTGTGTGTGTGTGACGGACATGTGTTGATGTACATACATGCCATTTGGGTGGTTTCATGTAAGGGGTATTTCAATGTGGGGTGTATATTATGCTAGGTTGGTTATTTGGGCATGGGTAGCGTGCCATGGGATTTGGGTGGCCATGAGGGCCATGATTGTGGGTCATGTTGACGCGTTGGGGGGGGACATGAGTGGGGGCCTGCTGGCAGGTGCCCCTCACTGCTCGGGGGTGGGGGTGCTGGGGGACATGAGTCGGGGCCTGCTGGCAGGTGCCCCTCACTGCTGGGGGTGGGGGTGCTGGGGGACATGAGTGGGGGCCTGCTGGCAGGTGCCCCTCACTGCTGGTGCGTGGGGGTGCTGGGGGACCTGAGTGGGGGCCTGCTGGCAGGTGCCCCTCACTGCTGGGGGGTGGGGGTGCTGGGGGACATGAGTGGGGGCCTGCTGGCAGGTGCCCCTCACTGCTGGGGAGTGGGGGTACTGGGGGACATGAGTGGGGGTCTGCTGGCAGGTGCCCCTCACTGCTGGGGGGTGGGGTGCTGGGGGACATGAGTGGGGGCCTGCTGGCAGGTGCCCCTCACTGCTGGGGGGTGGGGGTGCTGGGGGA